>NC_140595.1:67543394-68260894 GCF_964204655.1 Triturus cristatus | reverse complement strand
CTAATTTCCTCCATCTTACCTCCTGTCTCTCTCTCCTGGTCAGTCCTTTCCAATTCAGTTCTTTGAGACATCCTAGAGTTGTCTAAACCCTAACATGACATCCTGAGCATGATTGAAACGTAAAACATAATGCAATGCAACACAATAGAACACAACACATAAGATAGAACAACAAAACCCGTTACACAAATCATATAGCAGTTGCCACATAGCATAACATGGCTGGCTTATGCGGGTGCAAGTGTTTCTTCAATTAGGTTGACCTGTGGCAATACTGTGTGGCGGAAAACCCTTTTAGACATCAGGTAACAGAAAGAATGAGACTGAGATATCTAAATCAGAATGTGCACTTCTTGAAAAAAATCATCTTTTGCACTCAGGAGATGTAATGCCCCCTTCAGCTCAAGTCCTGGTCAGAGGTGGTCCAGTCTGGTGGGTCAGTGGACGTCTAATGGATTCCCTTCAGAAACCTGGGTTTCGCCTCATGGCCACAGGTTTGCATTCCATTAGGTTCCCTCAGCCCTTCATCCTTCTGAGGCCGATGAAATGGGTACCGCTGGCTAACAGGCAGATATACAAACATTTTCGTAAATTGAAAAAAAATTCTTGATCCTTATGTTTTTTTAGGTTATGGAGCTGTGATCAACCTGATAACTTTGAAAATGCAGAGGATTGTGCCACAGTGGGCTCTATAACACTGTGCGGAGGAGCTTCGAGCCGCTGGAATGATGCCAGATGTGTAAAGGAGTATCAATTCATCTGCGAAAAAGAGGCGGAGGACAGGAAGATGGATTTCACCCCGTGAAATACCGAGCCAAGCAATGGATCACCTGTAGTTCAGCCCTTTTCTGTTAAAAAACACAATAGGTCACATTTACTTATAAGTGACTGAATGCACAATTCTCATGGGGCAGCAGGGGTTAGTTTGTCAAAATTTGAATATTAGTGACGCCTGATTCCCATGTATGTGAGAAAGAGACATATTTTGCTTAACTAGATTTCTAGAATGTTTTCATTTGAATTTTGCGTTTTTAGAAACAGTGAATGCAATGTATTGTACATAGATGAAAAAAATGTTTAAAAGAAAAGTCCTCTAAAAGCCAGAACCGGTGATAGTGTAAACTATGATGAAAAGGGGTGAGAGTTGAAAGAAAAGGCCCACTTTGGTAAGTTAAATAATTTGCAACATTTATGATAAGAAAGAGTTCTTGAGGAATTATTATGTAAAACAGTACAGTACAAGAAAGGGTGTTATCTTTGGAGTGGCATTCTCAATGGACATCTGCAGTGTATGTACTAGGGCCTCCTAAGCAATAATTTCACAGTCCTCAAGACTGAAAATTTACTGTGCTTTTACTACTTTTGAGGTCGAACCTGGGCAGCGCATGCGCTGGTCTGCGGCATGCTGTATTGGAGTATGGAATTGAACCCCCGCCCAATCTCTGCCCATATTTGTCATTGGCTTGTGTCATTGCCCTTCATAAATGCTGGCTTCTGATTCGTTAATAGGCTTGTTAGTCCGCCTTGTCTTCATTTGTAACCTCCCATGAGGACTAGCCCTTTAACTTCGGTTATTACACAGTATGTCTTATTTAGTCTGTAAGCATTAGAGTTTCTCCTACTGCAGGCAAGACATGCTTTCCTGCAACATTCAGCGCGCCATGCATGCTTACAATTTCCGAGCACCCCGGGACAATGGCGGCCGCTTCTGTGAATAGGTCTGGCATTAACAAGAGATTGAGCTATTGGCATTGTAAATTACAATGCCTTTTATTAATGTGTTAATTGGCAAAACAGATCAATAAAACGCATTATCATTCACAATGCCAATAGCTTAAACTCTTGGAAATGCGAGACCTATTGCTTTGCAAATGCTTGTTCCCTTTGCAATGGAGAAGGTTTGTGGACATCGATGTTACTGCGTCGATCACCACGGGTAAATTCCAGGTTTTACCTCTTCTTGTATTAGAGCATAGAAAACTACCATATTTCACGTCATATGGAATCAAGCAGAATTCCTGTTGTGACCCAAAACGCATAACAGTGAAACATAGAACAAGGCCTGAGCACTTGGCAGTGTGAATTAATTGTTTACTTTGCTACAGTTGGACATTGTCAGTAGTATGTCCATATACCAGCCATCTTTGTTTGGCCTGTAACTGGGTTGCCTCTCACGCAAATAGATAGAAGATATAAACTGATAAATATTTATAATTAGGGCTCCCGATTTTATGGTATTTCTTTTTTGAGCATTTCTGTATTTATCCATATCTATTTTTTGCCCACTTTATCTATATTTATCCATATTTATTTTGTGTTTTGCTGATAAATAAAGTTGTAAAACTGTACATTTCCATATTTATTTAACTGATACAGGGGCACTCATACTTTGATGTCTGTCTGATTTAGCTATTTCAGCTGCCAAATATTATATAACGAAACACCCACTGGTAAATATTAGCATTATAACACAATTGTATGTCGACCCATCGCAATATTTAATGAAATTGCATCCTGTTTTTTTAATTTCCCATGCTGTACATCTGCTCAGCTGCTGGCCTATAATTCATGAAAGACAGTGCAGAGTCACTTAAAAGAAGCCCAATTTTCTGTATTTATCCACTTTTAAAAATAAATACGACAGAAAACACATTGTTTTCTGTCTGTATTTATCTGTAAAAAAACGTAAAAACTGAAAACCGGGCGCCTTATTTATAATATAGCCGTTTGTAGGTACTAAACATCTATGACAATTTCTAAGTAACTGCTGCCCAAAATAAAAACAAACACAGGATATACTTTTAATATTTTCACTCTAAGGCAGAACCTATGGAAGAGAGAAGAACTTCATAGGTTAGAACGTCTCTATGGTGCAATGAGAATATTCTCAAAAACAGACCTGACTAAATCATCGACTGGATATACAACAACCGGAAATATATGTCTCTTTGATGAAGCAACATTGCGTCCATGTCTCTTAAGAATGGGTCACACCTGAAAGTTACTCCCAACAGTTGTCCTTTGATGCTTATTAAGTGAACACTGGTCCTCTGATGCTTGGGAAGCATGGCCAACCCATCTGTGGCAATGATTACTATCAGTAAGTACAAAAAGAGAACTGGAATTAAAAATGAGTAATCATGTGTGGTAGAGCTGGAAAAGCTGGGATATTTTATGAAGCCAGTCGACCATAGAAGCAACGCAGGAGAGGGTTTGACCAGTTGAGAACATACTAAGTAAAAAGGTTGAATGAAGAAAAATACAGGACTTATTCGCTTTTCTGAAGAAAAATGCAGGACTTATTCGCTTTTCTGTCTTGTGAGGAAAAGAAGGAAAACTACATTGTAATATTGTGCTTTGCACATGTGCAGCAAGAAGTATTTAGGAAGGGGTGTAGTGTGTGCTGAGGCAAGACATCTTGCAAAATAGGTCAGAGGTGGACATCATTCTGCTTGACAAAAAGACAATGTAGTGCACTGACGACTTAAACACAAGAAAGGAATAAAGTGAAGTAGAACAAAAGGAGGAAAGAGAGAGTGAGCAGCAGGAAAAGAATGAAAATAAAGAGTGTGAGCACTAGTAAGAGACGAAGGTGAAGAAATGGAGGCGATGAAGGGATAAAGACAGAGAGAGAGAGAAGGGGAAAAAGAAAACAGGGAAGCTGGAGAAGGAGGAAAGGGAGATGGGGAGTGGAAGCAGGGGGAATAGATTGAGAAGCAGGAGGAGAAGTCTGAATGTGAGAATGAGGATGGGTTACACAAGAATAAAGAGTATAAGCCCAATGTAGTCCAGTAATAGACAAAGTTAGACAAAGGAGAAGGAGGAAAGTGGAAACAGCAGAAGGGGGTAAGGGATAAGAAGGATCAAAACGTAGAGAGGGAGAAAGAGGAAAAAAGAGAGATACATTAAGAAGAACATGGCAAGGGAGAAGGAGGCACAGAATAGTAAGAAAAAGAGAGCAACAAAAGAGTGGGGTAAGACATATTGAAGAAAGGATGAGAAATGGAGAAGGAATAGAAGGAGGAGGGAAAGGATAATGGGAAGGATAAAAAAGAATGCAGAAATGTAGAAGAAGCAAAAGGAGAAAGTGGAGATGGAGGAAATACAGAAATGGGAGTATGCAGAATAGAAGAAGGAAAGGAAGGAGCCAGTGGAAGGGAAGCAGGAGATGGGTGGAACAATAAGGGAATGGAGCAAAAGGAAGGATGAAGACACAAGATGCTTTCAATTGATCACAGAAAGGGACACTGTTTTGGTTTAGCTCCTCAACTTTCATGATTGTAATGAGTTGAAGAGTAAAAATGGTTGGACCCCGGCCACCTATTGCAGTAATGGGGAAAAGACAATGTGTGTGAATTATCAAGAAGATAGTGAGAGTTAAACTACCGATGAAATCATAAATATGTATTTCCATTTGATACATTTTGTGGTGTGACATGTCATGGTCAAATTATGTTGATTTTTTTTTAACTTTAGGAAAGCATCAAATTGCGCTAAAACATGTGTCATCAGGATAAGAATTAATTTCACTCTAAACAGTTAGTAACCATTTTATTTTGGAAGCGTCTGGTCACCGAAGGGATCGCATTTATAATAACCCGGTATTTTTAAAGCGCAAACTAATCACCCCTAAGGGTCTCTAGGTGCCTCGGGCTGTCAGGAAGATTAAGCGAGCTATTGCCCAGAGTCACATTGTGCTGGGCTGAGCTGCCGCCAGCAATGGGCATCAAACCATGTGCCCCACACTCCAGAGTCAGCCACCCTGGCCACTGCGCCACACCTCTCCCCGACTTTAAGAGCAAATCCTCTTGCATTGCAAAGTTTACTTTGATGATAAATCCATAAAGGTGCTGTAACCCCCTCATGTAAATAAAATAATGTAACTCTCATGAATGTAAATCACTTCATCCTCATCTTCTGTTATACAATGCATATGAACTTGAAATGAAATGGAAATTTCCAAATTCAAATCTAATACAATTAAAAAATATTCCTCAATAATAAAAATGATAAATTACTAAAAAAAGACAACGCCTCCAGTTTTCATCTGTCTCCACTACAGAGTATGTAGGACTCTGTGTTTCAGAAGGGGGCCTTGAAGCCTGTGATTCAGAGAAATAACCTGATTTGTCTTGAAGGTAAACTCTGACCTGGAAATATATTGAATGTGGGTCAACCTTTCTAAACCTGGAGCACACAACACTGAGCTCACAACTGTTCTTTTTAACCAGCCTATGAGCAGCAAACTAGAATTAAAATAGGCACAACATTATTTTTGCTCTTTTTAGCACTTGCGCCGCTTAGAAAGACGGGGGATGAAGGTACATAATTGATCCATGTTTCCTCCATCATTACGTATATTTCTATGACGTATGTATTGTGATGAAGAGGGCATGTCAGGTGTATGAGAGGTAATTGGAGGACAGCGTACATTTTGGTCAAGTGCTAATCTGCAGAAGTATTTGCACCTGTTTATTAACACTGTTATTTTTGTCAAGCATGTCTTTGGTGCATAATGTGTGATTGCACGAATGTTGAGGGTGTGATGAGATAGAACTCAGCTTGTTCCTGCTCATTAGAGAGAAGTGTTGTATTCTCCACCTGGTTCCACTGCATCCAGTGGCGGTTGGTGACCCGCAAAAATGGTGGGGTGACATTAATAGAATACAATAAAAATATATACAAATAAACAAACATTTAAAAACTTGAAAAGAAACTTGCTTTATCCTGCAGCACGTCTAGTCCTACCCTCCAGACACCTCAGAGCTCAAGATCTCACAGCTTACCCAGGTCCTTATCCAATCCAGACGCTACTCTCATACTGTTAAGGAGCATGATTGCAGCGTCTGAATTGGCTATAGCGGCTACCTCAGTGCTCTGAAGGGCACTGGAGGCCTAAGTCTGCTGTCCAAACCAGCTGCCTAAGACAGCTGGGTGAGAGAGTTTGAATTGCGCATGTCGGTTTGGCCGTAGCAAGGTACCCGGCCAAACCACATGCACACTTTAAACTGCAGGGGCCACTTGTTATTGCTGACAATCAGCAGCAATGATGCACTGTCCCAGCCCTCTGCGTTCGGCAGAAAGCTGAAAAAATAAAATGGCAATAAAATCCTTTTACTACCATTTTATTTTTCCAGTTTTCTATGCAGCAGTTGGGGGTGGGAGAGTGGTGCTCCTCCGCTCATACGGAGGAACCACCGCTGACTGCATCCCCACTAGGGGAGGATAGAACAGGCACAGGGTGCTGAAAAGGAAGACACAAGTGGACAGGGCGGCAAACGATGTCCTGTGTGTGCCCCATATTCCACTGCTCATGAATTATATGAGCGATGAAGGACTAATTAACATTCCCACCGTAATTCGTTTCTATATTTATTTTTTGTATTTGTTTAATGTATTTCAATAGTGGGAACCTGTCTGAAAGGCGGTGGATCTCTGCACAGGGTCGAGGTCAACGAGTGATTGGGGGCGTTAATGCAGTGTAATGCAGTGTAATGCAGTGTAATGCAGTGTAATGCAGTGCTCTTCAGCTCTTCCCTAAATTATTAGCATTCTGCCATTCCAGTTGGATATGGGAATATTGATCCAGATCCTGGGTGCATAGATTTAAAAAACTTTCTGACTTGTTTTTTGTTTTCATACACATCTTAGTCTGCAGTCCAATGGTGTCCTGGCTCTGGGTGTGCCGACAACCACCAGAGAAGGTGAGCTTGTCTGTAAGATAAGTGTGGTGCTGGTCTTGATGGCTGTGTAAACACTGCAGCTGGTGTTCAAGATGCGGTGGGCTGCCAAGGAGAGCCAATGGAGTTCCATGAGGATGGAGGGGATGTGATCCTTTTTTCATCAGGCCCTGGATGACATGTGCTGCACCATCTATGATGCCATTGTGGTGTCTTGGTGGCCATAGAGAAGGGCGTTACTACCATCCAGATACAAGAATACATGGGCATGAACAATAGATATTCAAGCACTTTCAAAAGAAAATGCTTCACCTGCTTTAAAAAAGAGAGATGGTACCAGGCTGAAAATGTTTTTTCTCCAGTGGTTTTTTTTAAGGGTAAGGTTGGTGTTCAGGGTCAACTCAAGGGGCATTCAGTAAAAGATGGGGTTCAAGGAAATCAAGGATCATGTACTTCACCCAGTTTTGTACAGTTACTTGTTGGTTGTTCTTGGCAAATAACAGGAACTCTGGAGATTTAGAACAAAGGCGTGACACTTACATCCTTTTAGAGTCCAGGCATATCAGCCCCAGGAAGGCTGTAAGTACATTAATGCAAGCCTACTGATATCAGCAGGCTCTGTCACCGTACCGATGTTACATAGGGGAGCCAAGGCCTAATAATGCAGTAGACTCACAACTTTGTAATACATTGAGGGTGGGGCTAAATGTGCAGGCCCAGACTCTCCAATCAATGTCTGGCCCTCCTAATGACCCCAACTACTAATAATGAATGTAGTAGTGAAAGAATGGCTTTTTGAATGATATCCCTGGAATCAGACCACCCCAGTGACATGTAAAGGTGCTGGACTGAGTAGGCTCAGACTGAATTGTCTATTCCCTTCAGGTGAGAATTTCAGTTTTTGAAGCATTGAGTTCGCTATGGTTCCAGCACATCCAGTTTTATACTGCTAGGAAGCAGTGCCGAAGAAGCCAATGCTTGTTTTCTTATCTGTTCTCTCACTTTAAAATGACTTCTGCATTGTTGGGGCAAATGTATCCATAAAGTTACATTAGCATCAATAAGTATCTATCAGAAGAAGTCTTATCCCTATTGTACACTTGAGTGAACAAGCATCAATTGGGATGAAGGTAGGAGAGCATGCAAATGTACCCCGGAAGAAAAGAAAGAATAGAACAATCCCTAGTATGGGGTGAGGTAGTGAAGAAACAACTCCAATGGGTAAAAGTAGACATTTTTACTTAGACTTTGAGCCACCTTTTAAGCTGTTCTCTCAGGTAGTGGCTACTGACATTCATATTGTGCAGAACTTTAACATATGGTCCATAAAGATGCCCGATGGAACTCCATCTTAACTCATCACATAGTCCATATAAAATTCAGGTGTTTCCTGGAAATTCTTGAATGCAAGTTAGAGATTCAGTATTTTCGTTTGATAGGTTGCAATGTCTGTTCCCATAAATGATAGAACAATGTGCCAATCTATCCATATTCCAAACATTTGTTTTACCTTTGACATTTTCATAGGAGGCCCGAGATGAGATGAGATGAGTTGAGATGAGATGAGGCAAGACAAGATGAGATGATTCATCATTGTGTCAGCTAGGGCTTTTAAAACCCACCCATTCACCTACAGTACAAAGTTGGTCCTTTACTCCTTGTTTAGAGTCATAACTTCCTTTATAGTTACTTTGATGAGGTCAGACTCCTCCCTTCATTGATTCTCCGTGAACCCAGAGAGGATCACCCCATTCAGCCAATTAGGAGCGTGCTTGGTACTTAGATGTCTACCATCCAATGAAACAAAAGAAGATATGCCTGTTGCCAAGTTAACAGTAGTGGTTTCCAGGTACCATGCCTACTCGACTTTCTGGCCTGGGCAACTGAATTATGCCGTGTTGGAGCACAGAGATTGAGGGGAAGGGTTCCGTCGAGTGGATCAAGATATGAGGTATTTTAAACCTTTAAATATAGAGGGGTATAGCAAACAACTTTAATGAATCCTTTCTGCTGCACGTAGATAATGGTAGTTTCACAAGAGTGGTAAACAGGCATGTATAGAAATATAGCACAGAGTGCTGAGAAAGGAACTAATGTTTTGGAGAGTGAAGAGGCAGAATCAATCATGCAGGATCTGAACATTAAGTGCTATGAGCCATAAAAATCTTGTGGTCATCCAGTCCAAATCGCATTAAGTAAATAGTGTATGGAAGGTTATGCAGGATAATCAAGGGGTACATATGTACATACGTACAACTGTCCAGAAGTGAGACTAGGCTCACCTGACATGAAATAACTGGTGAGGTGTGGCAGAGATAAAGTTCAGGAGAGGAGGCGGATTGGCTGACTCCTTTACAGCTCGCTTGAACATCGCACCAGTCAGAAGCGACTCCAATCGGCAGACTAGACATGTTTATTAAGAATTCAAAAGCCGCCTCCTAAGCCCTTCTCTCGGGCAGGTCACCTCACAGTTCTCTAGCAGCATTCCAACAGCCAGCAGTTAATGACATCATCGGAGAATAATGAAAGTGGCGTCATCGGGTTTTGGGAGTGTACCAATCGACCAAAATAGGTAAGTAAAGATCATAATAAAATGAGCTAATACTTAATAACTATTATAACAGGTACTGTATTGAAAGCTGCTGAGATCACCACCCCCAAGACCACCAACATTTTTAAGGTCATCCCAAATGGAGAGTAGTGTGGACTCAGTTTGATGATGTGGTCCGAAACCATCTTTGGCCCCCACAAGAGATCATTCTCTTCAATGCGCAGGGATTGTAGATGTTCCTCTTCCATTGTCCTTTTTCCTATAGTTACCTGCTTTCATGCGGTCTAGACTTTGCCTTTTGAGTATACGTGTGATGTAAGATGTTACGAGACCCATGGGGAAAAGTCCTTTTCGAGCAGAGCTGTTGACAGTGGATATCTGATGCAGCAAGTAGAAAGAAGGCTCCAGGAGGGGAAGGGTTTTCCTGGAAGCTCAACTAACTTTAGGATGTTACAGGGTTTGCAAATGCAGCCACTGGGAAGAATGAGAGAAATGTAAGAGGACAACAGCCGGATGTGTCGGTGCTGAGGCAGTTTGTGGGACCTGTGAAAGGTAGAACGTAAAATGACATATTATACCCTGTATTTATAAGGTACTCGAGGACAACTGTGAGTAAAAATACTGCTTGCTTTCAAAAAACATATTAAAGTGATAGCTTTATATGCTATTTACAATCCCAGCAAAACACCTACACTTTTGCTAAATAGAGCAATATAAACAACAAATTGAAATGAATACAAGTTTGAGAAAGTTATTGACAACAGAATGATGACAGTGTGCAGCTTCTGTGGCTTAGAGGTAAAGCTGCTACCTGTCAAAACCATAGGCTGCGGGTTCAAGAGCTAGACCGGACACATTTTTAGAAATATTTTCCAAGCATCAAAAAAAGGATGTGGCACATATGCTACAAGGACTTCTGTGAACCACAAAAAGGAGTAGAGCAGGGCAAAGAAGCCTCTGGGACTGCACGAGGAACAAAAGATGGTGTGCACGACAGAGTTGCTGCTGTGGCAACTTCAGCTACAGAAAATTGCAGGGATGTCGAGTAAGGTGAAAAAAGTTAAAAATAAAATAGCAAAAATTAAAAAGTTGAGAAAGAAAGGAAACCCGTCAAAAGAAAAAATGGAGTAGGTATCTATTTTTAGGTAGATGTGAACAAAAAAGTGACCATGCAAAGTAAAGAGATCAAGTGACCAAAGTGGGCTGACTGATTGGCCCGTGCAGTGTGAAGTGGTAGGCGGAAGTAGTATGTGAATGTCAGTTATATAGACCAGTGCATGAAGACCGAAAGGCAACTCTATGTATGTCTTTATGTATTTTTATGTGTGAAGTGTTTGGTAAAAAAGTAGTGTGGTGTTTAAAAGCCCAGAATTAATAGCAAATATTCACCAGTATAAATAAAGCAGCGATGAGCACCATGAAGAGATAGGGCTCTGCAACTCATCTCACTGCCGCTTCATCTAGAGTCGTTTCTTCTTCCCAAACTGTTTCCTGACCTTTGTCAAGGAGATCTCAGGGGTTTTAGATGACAACAGGCACCAGCACACCACCTACTCTGTCAAGCAACTCGGGTGGCACAGTCCAGGAGGGTGCGCCCAGCTGCCATCTTCAGTGAAGTATTGGAAATACCTTGATGGACATCCCGGTTCCTGAGGCTGTTTGTAAAGAAAGCCAATTCCACCCAAGCTCTTTGTCGGCAAAGTCAGCAATGGTTGTTTATGTAACCCATGACAGTGGTCATGGTCTCGTTATGGTGCTGGGCTGAGGTCAGGATCAGAAAGACCATGCTGTGGGTTCACACTTCTCCACACCTGAATTGAGGACCAATCTCTTAGATATAGGGAGAGGAAAATTGAAAAAAAAACTGAGAACCACCTCTAAAATCATAGGTCACCTCAAGCAGTAGCCAAGGGACAAGCTGAGTATCATTGTATGGTTGATGGCATTAGCATCAATTTCTTAGGCTACACTTAGCAGCCAGCCAGGAGGAGACGAGAGCAAAAGGATTGCTGATGGCCCTGTAAGTGAGTAATTTGTGTTGGGCCCAGGAGGAATCGAAAAATAGAAACATTGCTCAAACAAGTTGGTACTCTGAGTTCAGAGCACGCAAAGTGGGCAGTGGTAAATGTATCCTCGTGTCTGCAATTGCACCAGAACACAGCATATTTCACCAGGGCGGCCCAGGGTCTGCTTCAATGACAGCTGCCAGATCCCCCCTTTTCCTGCGCCCTCAAGATCAATGTTCACTTGTTGAGACACTTCTGGTCAGTAATAAAGAGTTAACATAATCTATGAATGGTATTTACCTTACGAAGCACTTCTTTTCTGTTGTTTTATCGGCATCACTATATTGAGTTGAGGTCGATATACGTAAATTGTAATTTAATAACAATGTTTCTGCTGCTGCTCACCTGTTGTTCAGTGCTCTGTAAGCCTTCGACAAGGTTGGCATTCTATTACATTTTAAATAAAATAATAATAATAAATATGATTAGGCAACCTAAAAGCACAGAAATGCTGCCGTCCGTGTCTCACCCAGAGACACAGTTGATGAACAGCATCCTAACATCATTCCCATGCTTGCCTCAAACCACAGCCTTTTCTGCAGGATACGCTTCTATGACTGGATGACATCTGGGAGGGGCCAGGAGGCTCACCTCTTTTGGAGGCTCCACCTCCAGATCACACAATCACCTCTGATTGTGTGATCTGATTGCTGTATATTCATTCATGATATTGTGGTAATGAGCTTGGGCTGGTTGCTTGACTATGGGATGTAAGTGCTATGTTGCTGTCCGTGTCTCACCCAGTGAGACACAGTTGATGATCAGCATCTTCGCTGTGCGTTCCCACGCCTGTACGCCCCTCTGCCATTCTTTTTTATGGGGAAGAGGTTTGGGGGTACCTGGACAATCGGGTGATCACATTATGTGTAAGGGTGGGCGTAGTTCGCGAAGTAGCACTTCGCGAAGCTACGCAAAGTGAAGTTCGCACTACGCGAGCTACGCGTAGCACTTCGCGAACTGCGTAGTAACATGTTCGCACTGTGCAAGATGTTGTTTTCAATGATTGCACAGTGCGGACAAGCAACCGGCACTGTGCAATCATTGAAAATGGCATCTTGCACAACGCGAACTGGTAGTTTCTTATCGCGAGCGGTCGCGAGCATACGCGACCCCTCGCAATGAGAAACCTGACCTCCTCGCGTTGGGAATCTCGCCGGGAGGTTTATTTTCCATGCTCGCGATCGCCAACTTGATGTTGCTGATCGCGAACAAGGAAAAAGTCTCGCCGGGATGTCATTTTGCTTGCTCGCGGTCGCCAACTTGACGTTGAGGACCGCGAGCAAGCAAAAAATGACCGCAGCACTACGCAACACTACGCTACGCGTGTTCGCACTGTGCTACGTGCAGTTCGCGTAGTGCGAAGTAGCGCGAACTTCGCAAACTTCGCGAGCGTAGCGTAGTGCTTCGCTCAGGCTTAATTATGTGCCATTTTTCACCCTTCCTGTGGTTAGGTTACTTCCAGGGTTGGGTCAGGAGGCTTAACCTCCATTTGATTCTCAGCCTGACCTCTTTTTGGGTGGTTGCAGCAAAAGCCGCCCTTCCGCTTGACCTATCTGGAGATGGTTAATGTGTGTGCTATTTATTAATGGTAGGGTTCTTGTTGTAGGTAATACCACTAAATGGAACCCCAAATGCCTCTTGAGAGTCAGGGTACATGCAACATACAACACAATTGCACCTGAAGAAAACTCCCGTAGAAATTACTTCGAGGGGTTGTGAATGAATGAATCACATTGGTAAATGTACAGAGCAACTTACCCTGCGAAGCACGTAATGGAGCAAACCAGTACATCTGTATGTATATGGACATATTCAGAATAGTGTGCATCGCTTGAAGCAACACAGTTAATGATTTAAGCACCGCGCAATACAACCTAGCGCGGTGCTTAAACTCCACCAAACCAGCTGATGGAGCCATCCCTTGTCATCGGAAGTTGGGGAGCGTCTATCGTTGTGGCCGCCGTCACATCTAGACCCTGCATCGCTGGGATTTTGTCTAAAGTCTTGCCATACGATCTCGTGTCAAAATGGTGCCTGGGATGGAACAAACTGGCGTTTTAATGTTTTCGAGCTGGGGCTGCGACACCGGGAGCTGAATCCTGGGATCCTGCGAACCCGCTTCCCTGGTGGGCGCCCACAACGGAATTTGTTCCATTGCACCGTAGGGGCAGTTCTGACCATCGGACCTGCACCCATTTCGATCCTGGCATGTGGTGAGCCTCCTTCCGCTTGTGTGGTTCAATCGCTGCGTGCGAAAGGCATCTGGCGGCCGCAGCGGACATGCCGGAGAGTTTTCCTGGACCCTGGAGACACTTGCTGCCTAGGATTGAGGTTAGCGGTCATTCCCCCCCCCCTGCCTCCCCAGCGCGAGGCAATATGGTGGCTCCTACCGCGCTGCTTTCCGTTTTTGAGATGCGTCCCAGTGAGCTTACAGAGACGGTGCGAATCCCAAGCACCTGGGAGGGCTTGTGTCTTTTTTTAAGAACTAAGAGAGACTGGCACTTCCTTCCCTGCAAAGTTCTGTTG
The DNA here is from genome assembly GCF_964204655.1 of Triturus cristatus. NCBI lineage: Eukaryota > Metazoa > Chordata > Amphibia > Caudata > Salamandridae > Triturus > Triturus cristatus. Next base: position 68,247,071 of record NC_140595.1, on the reverse strand, counting down.
CACTCTCATGGTTCGGAAAAGGGTCCCATGATGCCTGACCCAAACATGGCCACCAGTGGTGACTTTCTTTTTTTCCCCTTCATGATCTTTTTCCTTGCATAACCCCTACCAGGACTATGCCTGACCTCAAGACGACGTCTGTAATTCTCTTGGACCATGGCTCTCTTCCCCCCCCCCGGCACTAATCTGATTATTCCTGAGTTCACATTCTCTCTATCTCGACTGCGGAGTCCGAGCACCATGTCCGACGCCCGGTGGAGCTGCTCTGTTCAGCTATAGAGGAGATTGGCCTTGGTTCACCCCCTGACCGTCACCTACCCAGCCGGACCTTGGGCACAGTTTTCTCCGTCTCCCTGTCTCACACATGCCCCCTCCTCATCGTATATCTGCAATTGAGCTTTTTCCTTATATCCTTTCTGTCTATCCTGCTGACCGATGACCGTTGGAGCTACTTTGCAAGCTATATGGGAGACTGGCTGTCGATTACCTCCTCATGCCGTCACCTACCTACTCGGTTTCTGTGCTGACTTTCCCCCTTGACTCTCATTCCTTCTTCCCCACCGTCCTCCCCCTCTCACTCCCCCTCACCCCCTTTCCCCCTCACTTGTCTCTCTTTCTCTCCCTTTAAGGTGTCACATATATTTGATGTATCTTGCAATTGTTTTGTTTGTTGTAACATTGTTGACCTTATGTAAAGCGCTCTGATACCTTCGGGTCTAACCAGCGCTTTATAAAACTGTCAAAAAAATAAATAAAAATGGAGCAAACCAGTAGATCTGTACGTATATGGACATATTCAGAATAGTGTGCATCGCTTGAAGCAACACAGTTAATGATTTAAGGGTTATGTTATTTCAATACTAAAAGTCGGGTCCAATCCGAATGAACACATTTATGTCCAGAAATGCACTCAATGCTCCCACAACAATGTAGGGTACATATAGGTTTTACTGCTCGATAAAGATAAACCGTGTCTATTAACTCTTTTCAAATGTTGACTATATGGCATTGGAATTTATCCAGGGCAGAGGCGGAGTCAACGTGTCAGTCACTGTTGTCACCAAATACACAAGACCATCCTCAATGCGGATATCTAGTCAACAATTGAAATACAAATGTACCCAGTACCGGGGGCCTAGTGACAATACCGCTCTAATCCTTTGCTCAGCCCGGATAAAGGGAATGGTGCCCCAGAATTCCCTGCAAGGGGTTCCAAGCCTGGGCACCAGCCTTGTTTTCGCTCCATCGTTGGTGAGAGCTACAATCCCTTGGACTATGGTCTCCAGAGATGGGGTAATCCCATTCCACAAGAAGTTTGAGTATTGCATTAGTTGTATGTTGCTGTGATGCTTGTTGGCTAAGAAGACTGGTAGTCACTTTAGGTTGCATCATCACTGACTACTTGTGGAACACCTGTAAGGTAACCCATTACCTTCTTTAATAAAACTGCGGCATATCTTTCTTCTATTAAAGTGTGTGCTGACACTTTACTTGGTCTGGATCCAGTGTCTGCATTAATGCAGTAGTGTTAATGGGTTTGGATTGTTTGCTCGTACGTGCAATTTCAGGGCTGTGTCACTCTGAGCGAACTGGCAAATTGGCCCCACTGTGGGTGGACGCGACACTGTATTGACTTCTTAAATGGGTATCCAGTGAAGGAAAAAGCAGCTCTCTCCCTACCAGTCCTACATCGCTTACATCACTTGCTTGATGACTTCTGCATGGGATTTGAGAACTCTTGTGACATCATTCATCGGATGGCCCCTTTAAGGCTGCATGATTTCCAAAACTTCCTCCGGCCACGATAGAAAAGGGGAAGTTGACGAACCACAAATTCATAAAGAGAAGTCTGTCAGAGATGTGTGAGCGACAGAACATCCCACGGTCTGTGATTTGGTGGGTAAATCTGAGCCCTGCTCTATCGTCGTGAAGAACCTGACCGTCCCAATTGATACCAGGGGCAAAATAATAGGACTGGAGTGCAGTTTTGTACAAACAGAGAAGCAAGTGCAGAGCAGCACAAGAGCAGAAGGATAAAACAGCTGCATCGTTAAAAGTAAGTACGACCGACAGTACTAATCCAGATTAGCAACCATGGCTAGATTGAGAGACCAGTGAACGTCTATGAATAGATGTGCCACTTTTGAAAAAAACATTTCTCCTCTGAGCAAATTAATATTGACTTGGGGAGATGTGACTTAGTGGCCATAGGTGCTGAATCTGTGATCTTGTGATTCTGGGTAAATTACTTAATCTCTGCCTTTCTTAAAAAAACACGTGAAATGTAATATTGTGTTCATGTACAGCCCGCTAATGACCTTGGGCCAAGTTTGCACTATATCAAACTTCCCAAAAATGTAAAATATTTGCCATTACACTGAAGCCGGTCTATGATTAAGTGGACTAATAGATCCACTTTAGGGATTTGTATTTGACCCCATGATCACAGGTTTGAAACTGGTAGCCCACTCAGCCTTTCATCTATTTGAGGTCGAGAATATGAGTACCGTAGTGTTCGGTAACAATAAACATCTGTTATTACAGTAACAAGTGGCCCAAGGCTGAACATGCACTTTGCAAATACATGTTATGTTACGCTTGCTGTGCTTCTTGTAGTGGTTAAGCTTGTCGCCAGTTCGCTATTTGAGATTGCAGATTCAGACTCTGGCTTGCAAAATGTGTCTCTCTCAAGTGACTGACTACAATTCTTGCACTTCCCTCAGCAGGAAGTTACAGGAAACACCATGACTGCTGGTTGAGACATGCCTTAACTGAGAGTTGAGAGGTAGATGGTGAAAGATTTCAGACGTAGTTGGCATGGGGAAGTTGAGAAATAGGGGGTTGGCTGGCTCAGAAGCCATGAGATATTTAAATTCGCAAAATACACAATGTACAAGTACACATGTACACGTACAAAATGCTAGCACGTTTAAAATGTTCCTCCCATTGTGAACTAAAGTACATAAAGAAGAGTGAGCCAGGTCCTTTCTGAACCAGAAAACAAGCAACCTGAGGTCAGTTTCACCTTGGGTTTTGACTCTTTGTCTGCTTGTGTTCTGGTTGGAAATGACCTGCCGTGGCCATTCTGTCGGGGCTGTTCCTATTGGAGTAGGATCAAGGCTGATTTGAATCTGGCTGCGTCTCATCTGATGTGGCATGGTGAGCAAACAAATGATGGACTGTTATGCGCCCCAGAGTAATTTCCAATGGCTGAGATTAATTCAAGCATTCCCTCATCCCATTTTTATATTTTCATTGTGACCTCTTCAGTTTGATGAGTCTGCCCAGATGTCAGTCCGTTGCTCACTATTTCACTGGAACCAAGTGCATTTCACTGAAAATGACAAATTAGGGTTGTCCAGACATGTGTCCCATGCTCACTATCTGAATTTAACCGATCTGCACCCCACTGAAGAATCCAATAAAGATTAGAATTTGAAAAACGGAGGGATTGTATTATGAATTCCTGGAGCAACAAAAGAGTATTGATGTACAATTTGAGGTGAGTTGTAAATTATATTCCTCACGGTACAGTGACTAAATGGGAACTGTTCTTTCTAAGAGAATGTCTAACTGCATAAGATGTTTCTTCTGTGTCTATTGTCATGATGGGTGTGGTCTTTCTAGACTGTTCGCTTCACATATGAACAAGGCATAGGATGGAACACGTGGACCGTCTTCTTACCAGCCAGCATGGTCTACTTTCATATGTCTCTCATAATCATTTCAAGTCAATCATAAATTTTGGCTTGGCATTATTTAGTTCAGCTAAAAAAACATTTTTTCAATACTTAAAATTACTATCAGTCTGATACATTGGACCACTTGCAACAGCAGTGAGTAACACTATCTTAAAAAAAATGAAAACTCCTAGTGGCGGGTAAAGAACCCATATTCATAACTCATATCTATTAACAAGTATGCTTTGCTAGTGAAAATAAATGTGACGACCTGGAAATCACAATGTGCTGCCAGTTTTGTAATAAATGTATGTTCACCCATTTATTACTACAGTGAGATATCACACCATGATACAGTACAAGCAATGGGAGAAAACATGCTTATTGAATTACAGATTGTATGAATGAATGACTTTACAGAGAAAACAACTCTACTATTACCAACAAAGTATTTTATTGTGATTTTACATTTCATATTTTAACCCCTTGAATTCTGCTTCTGATTGAATGCCTGTATTTATAACTGATACACGCGCTAAATAATGTGGTCTAAACCTTACATGCAGATCCACTGCGGGTAATATGCTATTGGACGCCATTGCTGGCGGAACAGAGGGGTTCCTGGATCCAATCAAGGATTTACTTTCCCTGGGTCATGGCCCCTCCCCACACTCAACAAAGCCCATTCACATCACATTAGACCCTTAAAAAAAACTTTAGCAGGCAAACAGTGAAAGGGTACCCGACGTAAGCGTAAGGAAGAGTTCTGAATTGGATGTAAGAAAATAAATGCAAAGCATCCCTTTTAGGGAATTTGGCCTATAGTGACCAACTGATAGACACACTGTTTTTTTTTTTGTAGCTATGAGAAAGACCCCGCAGACAGAGGACAAGAAGATGCTGTCAACAAAGAATCTGGTAGACATAGGACTGGTGATCAGTCTTCTGCTGCTCACTACACTGATTGCTCGCGTAATACTCTGTAAGTAAGATTTACTACCTTGAACTCTTTCAAAGAGATGTAATGAATTACTAGGAAATTAGATTTTCCCAAAGTCTCCTCTGATTCTACTATTGGACAAATGTGATCAAATTAGTGTCATCAAATGGCATTTTCTGCCCATTTTGTCACTGCCCTCTCTGGACTTTTTTCAATGCCATTCCATGTTTAAGAGAACAAGGTAAAACTTTAAGTGAAAAGTACTATTTTCACCCCTTTCCTAATTCAATAAATGACAGTGTGTGCCTGTACTTCCTTTTTAAGGACCAGAGGTGATTTGACATGAAATAATACACTTTAAATAGCATTTAGTTCAAGTCACTCGCACTCCTTTCTCCAATCTTCTTAGATTCAACAGTTACTGCCAGAGCCCAGCTCACCCAGGAAAAGTTGGCACAACTGGAGAGCAATCACAGCCTGGCAATGAAGTACATCAGGTGCAAAGAGAGAACTTCTGGCACCGATTGTGGGCGTAAGTACTCTAGCATGGACTGGTATTTGTACTGTACTACAGGCAGACGAGAGACACAAGCAGGCCTGGAAATTTCTAATGCCAGATCCATACTGAATGAGCAAGTGAGCATCATAGGAACTCTCCAATAAAGAACTTAAAAAAAAATGGGACTATTGTTACTTTTTGTAGCACACATTCTCATAAATATTGGACAAAAATCTAAAGGTTTGTTTCAGGTAGGTCTGAAAAGGAATTCATAAAATACCCAATACTTTTTCAGAAAAGCTTTACAAATGTCTCCAAATTAATATTCGTCAGGAGTAACAGTGCTAGTCTGAGTGTTCTTCATCCAGTAGATCCAAGATATCTTTAAGTAAACGTGGTGCTCTGTAAATCCCATTACAAATAAAAATACCAAAAATGGCTTTAGTACACAGAGCACTAACCAAGTGCATTATTTTGCCGCATGGCAAATTGCGTAATTGTCTATAAGAAAATTGTGCTGCTTTTTACAGAGCAGCAATGTAGACTAAATGGTCTGAGATGGAGTAGGGAAGGCTCACTGATTGAGACAAGAAACAGAGACCAGACACAAGTATTTGCAGCAAAGCATACAGACGTCAGATAACTGTGTACCTTCCAAAGAACTCGTTTCGATAGTCCTGGCGGATGCTGGGATCATTGCAGATCCTATGTGCCAGGATGAAATTGACCCTTGCTCTGATTTTCAGTTTGATACTATAGACTCCAGACTGATGGTGTTCTGAGTAGGGTGTGCTGAGATGCACTTGGTATGGTGAGCTTCTCAGAAAGATTTTCCATGAGGGTGGGGTGATATATGGTCTTATTTCTTAAGGCTCTTGATAAGTAGTGTTTTTTTGTGAGGAATGCCCTTGGTGTCAATGTGGGAGTCTGCGGAGCAGATTGTTCCCACCATCCCGACACCAGAGGGCGAGGGCTTGACCAGTAGTTCTGAAGTCACCTTCTGGGAGGAAACATTTCACTTTGTTTAGATTAGAAGAAGCTGATACTAGACACTTTTTGATTTCTGGAAATGTGTTCCTTGTGGGTGAGGTCCTGGGTATATCAGTGGCTTGGCATTGAGTGCAGCTTGCTGTATTAATAAGTCCCAGTTCATGTTGTTGGGCCAGGGTTTTGCTAGTTGATCCACGTTGTTGTTGGTGATTAGAGGAATTCCATTTTTAAAGGGCATAAGCTTCAGGGAGGGGTGGGTTAGGTCTTGCTCATGGAGGGTGTTAATGGTATTTTTCCTGAGTACTTAGAGAAAGGAGCTGGTAGCTTTGGCTATGTTAGAAGGTATATTGATTAGAACCATTCCTTAAAAAGCTAAACCACTTACACCGAGACAGGCCGCTGAACATGTGGGGCGATTGTAAAGAGTAACTGCGCACATATACATTCAGGGCAGTGGATGGTGAAGTTAGAAGCTGCTATGCTTAAGCTCAGGGCCCTAGAGACACCTCCATCAAAAACAGAATGTGGTTTGAGCACCCTGAGGCTTCACGTCTGACCCAACAGAAGTATTGTTGTTGGTTGTTCTCACTGTACCTTTGTCTTTCAGAGTTCTTCTACCAGGTCTGCCCCACAGATTGGCTGCCGTACAATGGAAAATGCTATTTCTTTTCTCGAATCAAACTCTCATGGGACGAAAGCAGATTAAAATGTCTGACAATTCAGGCAGACCTGCTCATCATCAATGACCAGATGGAGCAGGTGGGTTAAGATCCGTGTAATGCTTTGCTGTGATGGCTCAAAGGCATCTTCCATGGTGTATCTCTGCTTCGGAAGTGTTGTAGTCTGCAGCATTGTAACCTTAATTGTGTTCCAAAATCAATATCAATCTATAGATCAATTGCCAATCTATATGTTTCTCTACCAGCCTCTTTGTCTATCTTTGTAGCTATCTACACACACACACTGTAAAATAGAAGACCTTGCTCGAGTCTATTAGCTGTCAGAGCTGACTGAGGCAAGGATTTAGGTGAGAAAATATGTAAAAGAACCATTTCCTGAGCCAATTGTTTTTGCTTTGTGTAGTGGAGACATGATCTCCACTAACAAACACTGAACAGGTACAGTCAGGGCAGCAGAAGAATAAATGTCTTTTCAGTAGCAGTGAAAGGTTCTTTAAAGCGACACAAAAACAAGAAAACACAGAACAGTGAACAGTAGTGCAAGCTTCCCTCCCACACAAAGATCAAATACTGCACTGAATCAACAGCTCACTCTTCTCTCACACAAAAAACACAGCAGCAGCAGTGGAAGCTGCTCTCAGAGAAACGCAGAGCAGATCCAACCTGTAACAACAGTGCAACCTTCCATCTCACAGTGCAGTTGCAGCAGGAATGGCTGCAGTGCATGTTTCACTCATACAAAACAAATGAAAGCAGGATTGTAAAGTTGACACACACAGACACCCCCACACACACAGCAGCTGTTAATGCTTCTTTCAAGCACAGAATAGTTTCAGCGCAAGCGGCTGTAGAAGAAGCTTTCCTCAAAGTAACAGAATAGGTACCTTACTGGAGTCAGCTATGTTATACACAAAAGGTACATTAGCAGCACCCAGACTTCCATGCTTATATACATAACATACACCACCAGCAACAGAGAGAGTAGAAGCTCCTCCCACACATAACAGGTACAGCATTGGCAGAACAATGGAGCATAAAGCTCACACATGCATTGCTCAGCACAATATGTACAGTAAAATAAGTTTCTGGAAATGCTGTCACACATGCACACACACATGCACCGAAGCACACACAACAGGTACGTTGGAGGCAGGAAGCGGCCATGCAAGTTTCAGTCTCTACATTAAGAGCAGTAGGGTAAGCTCCCTCGCACAAACAGAACAGGTGCAGGACACGCACCAGCAGGAGGTGCTTCCATAGACAGCAGAAGAAATGTCTTATCCCTGTACAGAGATATGCACCATACATGAAGCATCAGTGAAAGATCCTCTCCCACAGAGAACTAATAAAGCCGTAGTAACAGTGCAGGCTTCAGCCGCACATAGGCCGAGAACTAGATGTGCAAACTACTCACAAACAGAGCAGATGTAGCACAAGGAGTAGCAAACATTTACCACAACAACATTTGTAAGCACAAGTTGTAATGGTCCCGGCAACCCTCACCCAGTACACATGTTCATTACAGCTGACAGCTGTGCAAACCTCTTCTCATAAAAAGATATATGGCGATGTATGGAGATGGTGTGGGGAGAGAGGGGACGGTGTTAGCAAATCCAGGATTGAAGACAGGAAAAAAGGAAGCACAAAATGTGCTTGCACTTATGCAAGCAGCGCACGCTACTCTGCTTGGACACTGTGGCACATTCTAATAAAGCTGGCGGTGGTTACAGACCTGCAGGAGTGCAATAGTGTTTGATAGATCTAAAATGATAAATACATTTAATTTAAATTGAATTTCATTTTTGAAGGCACATTTTAGTGAGAGCGGTTGCTGCACCACAAGTCAAAAGACCTGTTACTCCCAGCAGGCATTTTTCCATACAAAGGGTTTTGGTCAGTACATTTTCAGAATCCTTGCGGGCACCCAGCTCCATTGTATCCATGAGTTGTCTAGCATCAAAAGTGGCCACCTGTGTCTGAGACAGGTCACAAATACCCCAAGTACTCTGAGATTTGTGATCTTTTACAGAACCTGTTCCCTTTGCTCTCCTGCAGCTCTTCATCTCAAACACGACAAAGACGGAGATCCACTGGATTGGCCTGACGGACAGGGATCAGGAAGGTGTCTGGAAGTGGGTGAACGGTCTCAGTTTGCAATCAGAAGCGTAAGTCGCCTTCCAACCAAAACGAACACGATTTATATTTCTGTAAATTATAGTTTCTGGTTTTACCTTATTTTATTTATCAAACCACTGAATCTAGAACAGCAACGTGTTAACTAATGGTAATAAGCATAGGCAAAGCCAGTAGGTCTCGCTTACAGTCCTTGGTGAGTTTGTGCAAGCAATAACTCATGTTACCTGCTCAGTCATTTATACTTGAACTCATACATCCAATCAGCTATCACATGGCTCATTACTGTATAATTAAATTTGTCAAGAAAGGTAGTATGAAAGGAACCAAGGAATACATCAGATTAAATGAATGTGTTAAACTCAGAATCTAGAATTGATAGTATTAGACGATTTGCATCCAAATAGGAGATGGCTGAACAAAAACGAGATCAGAGATGTAATTTCACAGGTGGAAGAAGAGAAATAGAAAGAAAGTCCAAGGATCACATACCATTGGGCGGCATTTTGGGCTTGTTTTCATATTCAGACTGTACCCTATAAACACCCAGCCTACAAATAGGGTGGTATTTACCTGATGTTCAGTTAGGGGCCCATTTTGATTGAAGCGTATTGGAATTGAGGATCATGTACTAATAGGAGAAGGTATTAAACCATACTGAGGTCACCGAAGAGCACAAGTGCCCTTTCACCTTCTTAGATTTCAACTGGTTGTACTAAAACCCTGGAGTGCACAATTTGCTCCCAGGTTGAAATCCTGAATTTGGCCGCATTCGGGAGATTGTACCCAAATCAGAATTGTCAATGGAATGAAGACGTGAACTGTAAGTGGCAGACGATGAAGGGGAAGAGAAGGAGTGGAGCTTTGAATCCTTTTGAAAGACTTTTCACACAAACCCCAACTTCAGGAAAAAATTGTGCAAGAGTAAATTGAGGAATGATAAGGATAGGGGAAAGGAGATGGTCAGTAGCAGAAAAGAGTGGGCACGGCTGAGAAGAAGAGAGCGTATAGAGGACACAAGTAGAGCAGAGTCATAATAAAACAGGGGCTTGGCAGACAGACAAATCAATGAGATAGGGCAATCTCTTCCAGGCGATTTGAGTCAAAACTTTATTCAGCACAATCTCATTGGACCATAAAAGAACAAACAGTATAAAATTGCTACAACAACAGAAGTAAAAGATTTGTTTAAAAAGACTGGGAAGTGATCATGCAATAGTAGTAGGCAGCTCAGCGAAAGAACGTTAGCTACAAATAGCACCTAAGTGGCTTCTCCAGCATGGAACTACTCCAGCAACACAAATAAAAACAGTTCAAAAAGACAGGGGAGTGATCGTGCAATAATGATAAACAGCTCAGCTAAAAAACATCATCCGTAAATAGCACCCAGACAGGCTACCCCAATATGAAAACAAACTGTGCACAGCATTAATAGGAGAACCATCTAAAATAGGCAAAAACTATGTGTAACTAGATATGCTTTTTCTAGTTTGAATCACACTCCATATATAACAGGCTATTCTAAAGCACGTAGTATGATCCTCCAATGTGAACAGGTGCTGTGGAGCAACATTATAATCCTTGATACTATATTCAACAAAGGTCGGTATCAAGAAAAATCTCCTTGGACCGTCGTAGAAACGACAGAATAATGTACAGTGCTGGGTGCTCTGCTTCGAATTGAGCCCTCTCATCCCCATCTCATTTGCTGACGCCCTGGAAAAGACGCAGACCCTTGGATTTTACATTTTTTGGACCCTTTGTTGGGCTTTCAGCAAGCTCCTTTTCAACTAACGTGTGATCTTTTACGCTCCCTCACCTATTCCACTGAGAGCTTGTGGTTTTGTCGCCGCATTCTTCCTCTCTCTTACCCTCTTATTTGAGCTCCCTCCCCACAAGGTAACCTGATTAAAATGGAGATAAGTCCTGATCCTAACGTTAACAATGCCTTCATCATCAACTACCCAGCCAACCTCTCCAAGAACGCAGCAAAACAGGGGAGGAGCCTAGCGCTTGACCAAGATGGCCGCGTGAGCTTTGAGCTCCCGAGACCCTCGTGCCCTCCGTCGACTATCCTGTCTCTAATCCTGTTTGCATGCATGGCATCGTGCAGATGACTTATCAGGGAGGCGATTGATGCTACCCGCGGTCGGATCGCCCACCGGGAACCGGAGTTATGCATGGCGGAAGATTGAGGCCTATCTCCGAGGGATGCCAGGGGCTAGAGTTGGCAGGATGCCCGACCTCTAATTGAACAACAGCGGCCAGGCGAGTTGTGAACTACCGGACGGAGGTCCCTATCCTTTCACTTTCACTTTCTCGCCCTTTGTTGGCCCTGCCCAGGGAGTGCTCTCGGCTGCTTTATTATCATTTGGACGCTCTGCACGCTACTCTGGCGGCCCATGGCAGGACTGAGCACTCCTGCCTCCTTTCGCTGAGAGAGGGTCGTCCTGTTTGAACCGACCTGCTTGAGCCAACCATGTCGGGCAAAGCAGAGGTGGATCGGCTGAAGCCTAAGGCCACCAGGCGGGGAGCCTATACTCAGGCCAATAATATGGACCGCTACGCCCAGCAGAAGGGGTCACCGGGTGGACCGAGCCAGTCGCCGGATGCACAGAAGACTGCCTCACCCTTGGCCCCGGAGCTCTCGCTCCAGGATGTCATGGGCGCGCTCGAAGGGCTGCAGACTTCGATTGGGAGACAGTTTGATGCCCTGGCGCACAAAGTGGATGCCATCTTGGTGGACGTTAATCTGATCTGCGCGGATTTGGGCAAAACGAACGAACGAGTTAAAACCCTGGACCTCAAGACCACGGGCCTCGCTGATGATGTCTCGGAACTACAGACCGAGGTCCGTAAGTTGCGGACCGAGAGTGATCTCGCCGCCCGTCGGCTGGAGGACTTTGAGAGCCGGGCCAGGCGCAACAACATGCGCGTTATCGGGGTCCCGGAGTCCTCGGACGAGACTTCTGTAGACCTGCTAGTGGAGGACTTGGTGCTTAACCATCTGCAGCCTAAGGGTCTTGGAAAGTTTTTCGCAGTTGAGAGGGCCCATAGGGTGCCGGGTGGTAGGCCCAAGGTGGGAGCCCCACCGAGGCCGATTGTCGCCCGGCTCTTTCATTTTCGAGATCGGGACGCTATCCTGCAAGCATCGAGGGTGACGGGCCCGGTCCCCTTCCAGAACGCGTCGGTGAATTTCTATCCTGACTTCACCCAGCAGGTGCAGAGGCAGAGGCAGGGCTTCCTGGGGGTGAAGAGGCGGCTTCGGGAGAGGGAACTGAAATATGCCATGCTCTTCCCTGCCAGACTACGTGTGGTGTACGAAGACCGAACATTCTTTTTTGAGTCGCCTGTCATGGCCGATGAATGGCTGGACGCTCTGCCCCGACGACGGACGGGAGAGGACACTGCCGCAGACGGGGACAGTGGCCGGGATGAACAAGGTTGATGTCTTCGGAACCGGACTGACTCGATTTGACTCTAGCTAATGACTTGAACAGAATGCAGTAAATACGGAGGGTTGTGGGAGGACGAGGGGAGCTCTTTCCTCCCTTAGGGTACTTTTTGTAGATTTTGGGTTTGGTAGGGCGACAGGCACACTGCAAGTTGGGGGGGCTTTGTAAGCTGCAGCAGGGGTGCAGGGTGGGGGGGATAGTTGGGATTTTGGGTTTGTTGTTGGGGGGTTTGTTTCTGCAAGGCGTATTGATTATTTTCAGGACTGTTCCATGGTGGCTCTTCGGGTGTGGGGTTGGCCTCCTTACGTTTGGGGATGGGGGGTAGGGGTTTAAGTGTTATTAGCTGGAATGTTAATGGTTTGGGGGATCGCATTAAGCGCGGGATTGTTTTGCAATTTTTGAAACGGTCATTGCCGGATGTCGCCCTACTGCAGGAGACGCACGTTATAGGTAACACGTGCTATGCTCTTAATAGGAAGGGTTATAAATTCATAGCTCATTCGGGATTTTCCTCTGGATCCAGGGGTGTGGGCATCCTAGTCAGAGCCTCGCTACCATTTGAGGTGGACTCCACCATTGTTGACGATAGGGGAAGGTTTGTGGCGGTGGCGGGGCGGTGGGAAGGAAGAACTTTGGTTTTAGTTTCGGTTTATGTCCCGCCGGCCCTGCAGGCCTCCACGTTTACAGATCTGGGTAGGGCCTTGCTGGATCTCCCGGGGGGTATGCTTGTGGTGGGGGGTGATTTCAATGCTGTCGGCTCTGGGCTGCTGGATAGATACCCGCCCAGAGACACAGGGGGGGCTCAGAAGTGGCTTCCAGACTTTCTTGACACACTTGGCCTGATAGACTGCTGGAGGCTCCGGCACCCCACACAGAGCCAATACACCTTCCACTCCGGAGCGCATGGTAGCCTCTCTAGGATTGATTACCTGCTCACTCTGGCTGCGCACGCCTCAATGGTGTCCGAGGCCAGGCACATGGCGCGTGGTATATCGGACCATTCGCCAGTGTGGGTCAGGCTGGATGTTGGCCGTGAGGGAGGGGGAAGGGTGGCTCCTATTAACCCTTGGTACTTCCGAGACCCCAAGATGCGCAGCGCACTGGTGAAGACAGTTGATAATTTTTTCAAGGACAATCAGGGATCCGTGGACTCGGCAGTGTCGCTGTGGGAAGCATTTAAGACCGTGCTGCGAGGGGAGGCCCTCTCCCTTGTAGTGAAGGCCAAGCGGCGGAGAGATGGCGAGGTTATGCAGGTTGAGGAGGAGATCGTGGCTTTGGAGGGAGCGCTAGAGGAGGAGGTTACAGAGGCCTCACTGCATGAGCTGAGCGTGAAGCAAGCCGAGTATAAGGACCTGGTGACGAATGCCGCTAAGACCCTCAGTAGGGAACAGCAGGGCCGCTTGTATGATGTTGGTGACAAGGCCGGGAAACTCCTAGCTTGGCTGGACAAAAAAGAACGGGTTAATAGAGTAGTGCCGGAGGTGACGGGAGAGGGGGGAGAGGTGATTGTGGAACCTGAGAGGACTGTACAGTGCTTCACGGACTATTTCCGTATGGTTTATGCCTCAGTGTCGGATAGGCCGCCCGAGGACTCGCGTGACCTCTTGCGTGATATCGCTTTGCCCTGTCTATCCGACGTAGATAGGGACGATCTGGATGGACACATAACTGTCGATGAGGTGGCGGGAGCTATCCGCGCGCTGAACTCGGGCAAGGCCTCGGGCCTGAATGGCTTGCCAATTGACCTGTATAAGCTGTTTCCGGAAAGGGTTGCCCCTCACCTGCGCGCCATGTTCGTGGAGGCGCGGGGGAGTGGGACCCTCCCGTTGGATCAGCGACTGGCGACAATTGTTGTTATACACAAAGATGGTAAACCCCGAGATAAGTGTTCCTCATATAGGCCTATCTCACTTCTTAACGCCGAGCCGAAGATTCTGGCTAAAGTCCTTGCGGCCCGATTGATCAGGGTACTTGGAGACCTGATACATCCGGATCAATCCGGTTTTATTCCGCATCGTAACACTGCGTTAAACCTTCGGCGCCTTCATGGTGTAATCGCCAGGGCGGGCACGCTGCGTGAACCAGCGGTTGTGGCGTCTCTCGATGCCACGATGGCTTTTGATACGGTGGAATGGGCATATTTGTGGGCTGTGCTGGCCAAGTTCGGCTTTGGCCATGGTTTTGTGAGCTGGGTGAGGTTACTGTATGAGGGACCCCTTGCGAGTGTGGTGGTAAATGGCCGGGCGTCGACTCCGTTTCAGCTTGGGAGGGGCACTCGGCAAGGTTGCCCCCTGTCGCCATTGTTGTTCGCCCTCGCCCTTGAGCCACTGGCGGCGTGGATACGCTGGAACCCGGATATACGGGGACTTAGATGGTCGCCCGAACACGAGGACCGCATTTCGCTATATGCTGATGACATCCTGTTGTATCTTGCCTCGCCCCAGAAATCACTGATAGTGGTCTGTGACGTTCTTACATCTTTCGGTAGGAATTCGGGTCTCGTCATCAACTGGAGTAAATCGTATCTATATGTTCTGAGTGGCGAGGTTCCACCGATCCCGCGAACTTGTTCGATCCAGATCGCTCAGCAGGGCTTCGTGTATCTGGGGATCTTTATCTCCACGGACTCCGATTTGCGGTATGAGAGGAACCTGCTCCCCCCCCTAGCGCGCCTGCGGCGGGATGTAGAGGGCTGGCGGAGGCTGCCGCTCTCCCTCGTTGGGCGCGCTGCCTTGTTCAAAATGATGTCTCTTCCCCGGTTCCTCTACGCATTGCAGAATACTCTAGATTGGGTACCGGCCAAATACTTTCGGGAGATCGAAAGCCTCCAACGAACGTTGTTGTGGGACGGGCGGCCGCGAATAGCAATTGCTAAGTTGACGCTTCCATGGTATGATGGGGGTATTGCGCTTCCAGACATCCGACGCTACTATTGGGCCACCCAGCTGAGCGCGATTAATCATGGTCTCTATGGCCCTGCCCTCAGCCCTGGTTATGCCATGGATAGGTGGTTGCTGCGTGGTGGTAACTATCACAGGGCGTTGTACTCGCGGTCCCTGGACTCGTCCCTCACGGGGCCCACTGGGGTGGCGGTGCGTGTGTGGAAGATGGCAACTGACTCGCTGGGCTGGAAGGATAGGCTCACCCTCGCTACCCCGCTGTTTGAATCTGAAAGATTGGGTAGGCTTTGGCATACAAAAGGTTTTGATAAATGGGACCTGATTGGCATCTCCAGGGTCGGAGATGTGCTGATTAAGGGGAGGGTGAAGTCCTTTGAAGAGTTGCAGAAGGAGTATGAGCTGGGGACTTCCGAGTTTTTCCGCTATGTTCAGGTGCGTCATGCCCTCCGGTCAGTCCTCGTGGAGGGTGAGAAGGTGCCTGAGTCCTCCCCTTTGGAGGACCGGATCCTTGATGGCCATATGCCTGAGAGCATGATCTCGCTCATCTACAAGAAATTGATAAACGTCCGGGCGGATACGCTTCTGGGGCTGCGGGACCAGTGGACTAGGGATGGACTCGAGTTGGATGACGAGGATTGGCAGTCTGCTGTTTCCTCTCCCAAGGAGGTTGCGATCCCGTCGCGTCTGAGGCTGGTGCAGCTTAAAATACTGCATCGAGTGTATGTGACGGGGCCAAGGCTGGTTCATATGGGATTCTCTGAGGAAGGCCTATGTAGGAGGGGATGTGGTATGGTGGGTACTTTCCTGCATATCATCTGGGAATGTGGTGTCATCACGGAATTCTGGAGGAGAGTCCATGCAGTGATGGGGGAGGTGACGGGCATTGCTATGCAGCCGGAAGCGCGGTGTTGTCTCCTGAATGTCTGGGGGCCCACTGATCACGATGCGGCACAGAACCAATGGGTGACTCTGGGTAACATGGTCGCTAAGAGAGACATCGCGCGATTGTGGGGCTCCGTGGGGCCCCCCACATTGACCGCGTGGAAAGAAAATATGGATTGGAGTATGCTTAGGGAAAAGACAGTATATTGCGCTAGAGGCCGCCCTCGGAAGTGGCACGCCATCTGGGGGCGGTGGAATCAATACAGGGGGGGAATTTGTCTTGCCCCTGATTTGGATCCCCCCGAGGAACAGCTTTCATCTTGACATTCTTTCCAGCCCAGTATATAAGATGTGATGATTAATTGACTTCTTGGGCCTCTGCTGTCCCCCTTCTTCCTCTTATCACAGTACTGTGACTGTTAGATGATTGGGGTCCGGCCTCCCCTGGGGGGCTATCACCATGGGCATTCAGTGTTCTTGCCTTGCTGGGGTTTGTTGTGTGTTTGTGTTTACTTAAAAATTGAATCTTTTCACTGCTCCTTTAATGCAATGTGGACGCTTCTTGGTCCTTCTCTATCGAAGCTGCCGAACCTCCGGGTTGTCGGCTGAATAGCTGTGTCCAGACTCTTGGAGAAATAAAGGTTTTTAAAAAAAAAAAAAAAAAAAAAAAAAAAGAACGCAGCAAAACATTTCAAACATTAAATCCTCAAGGCTAGCCCAGAAACTCTAGTTTCCGACCCCTATTTCTGTACTAACAAGGGTAACAAGGTGAACGACCTTATTCTCTATACTGGGAAACGGGCGTGCTGGCGCACAGTGCTCTACTCTAAGCTGCGAATATCAGATTCTAAAAAAACTCCCCATGGTCTCAAGCTTACAACGTCTCCCTCGCCCTTCCTCAAAGCCACCACCACTATCACCCTCTACAATGATGGGATCATTCTAATACAAGCCTCCAATGACAACCTTGCTAAATTGGCCAGGATCTACCCCACCCTTAAGAAACTGTTATACGGCAACTCCACTGACCGCTATACAGCCACCACCTCTCCGTTGGGATTAGCTAGTTCCCCCCCACTATCAATCTCCCTCCCTGAATCCCTACCCCTCTGGCAACCTCAGAACCTCTTCGCCCTCGGTTGGTCGGCGTCAACCCCCCAGATCACCACCTCAGCTATCTGACGGTCATGTGGTCTCACTCACCCCGTCGACTGTCAGCCCAACTCTGAGTGACTCTCGTGATGGGTGGATTCCTCAAACTATTTTATCTCAGCGATTAACCTTTGATACCCTTTCCTCCTCCCTTTTAACTTTGCCCCCAGCCAGGCCGGTTTCTGGGCAACGTTCACCTTTGGATTCTTTTCAAGCCAACTCTCTGATCAATGACCTCCCCCCATCTGCGATGGTTCATTCCTCACTTTCGAACTGTCCTCTAGTACTTTCCAACCAACCACCTAGCCATGAACCTCCCTCCACCATAGTCAACCCTACAGTTCTTCTCCATGGCCCGATGTCACCCTCAGTCTCTCCTGCACTCCCTTCCTCCCCCGACCATTACTCAGTTTTGGCAGCACGCCTTGATGATATATCTCTACAACTGTTAAATCTCTTGGCTGAGTTACATGACGTGAAGGCCCTTTCGAAAGATCTTCTCACCATGCTCAGTAGTAATAATTGGCCCAGAGTCTCTACAGGACTTAGCGATCACAATGGGCAGTTTTTAGCAACCACCATCTCGAAATCTATTCCCTCTCCAAACCCGCCACCCTGACCCAGATGCCTTAAGCCAGGCCTAGCGGCTACTGATCCTCAAGACCATCTCTCTTCCTGCTCCCCTTGGTCCAATGCTAACCTGACCCCTCCGAGGCAAATACACTCCATTCTTCCCAACCCAAACAGAGACCCTTCCCGCAATCTGAGATGCAACATTTCTGACAACCTCACTAGGGTGAATATCACCCGGACTTCTTTCCCCTCGAATCCGCTTCGCCTCAAGTGCGTACTATTAAATTGCAGATCAGCCAGTAAACACGCCTCTGATATCTTTGACCTCATCCAACACAACAATTTAGATATTATCATCCTCACTGAAACTTGGCTAAATCCAGCTTCTACTCCTATTTTAGACCTCCTAGTACCTCCCACTCATGATATAATCAGGCTTGACAGAAATCTGAAATTGGGTGGTGGTCTAGCCTGCATTTATAGGAATACTCTCTTGAACTCTCAGGTGGAGTCCTCTCCCCCCTCCTCCTGCGAATATCTTTGTCTCAGCATCTCAAGTAAGAACCTACCAATCTGTAAACTTCACACCTTTTATCACCCACCGGGAGTGAATCTTCCTTTCATTGAGCACTTAATGGATATCATCTCTAACAATGTCGACTCTTCAGTATCACAAATCTTCCTAGGGGACTTCAACCTGCATTGGTCGAAACACAATGACCCAGCGGTATCCCGCCTCAAATCATTTCTAAATGATCATGATTTGTCACAGCACTGTGATCAACCTACCCACTCGAAAGGGGAAATCCTTGACCTCATCATCTCCAAGGAACAGACCATCTCCTTGAATCCATAACTCTTTGTGATTGGTCGGACCATCACAGCATCCTTTTCTATTTTAACAGAGAGGTGATATTGAGGAAAGCTCAACCGCTTAAAACTAAGATTCTGAAACGAGATCTCAGATCTATAAACCGCGACAAACTAGCTGCTCATTGTAAATCTGTCCTCTCCTCCCAAGCTGACTTGGTTGAGGTGCAATCTCTCAAGGACCACAACAATTCGAGCATCGCCAAGATCATGGACGACATTGCTCCACTCAAGCTTAAAAATACCTCATCAAAAATTTCCAAAATGTGGTACAACGAAAACTTACATTCCGACCGTCGCAATCTTAGAGCAGCTGAAAGATCCTGGCGTTCCAATCCTTCCTCGGAACAACTAAAACTTCTAAGAGTTGTCAGAGGCCTCTACAACAAACAGATCAAGAAAGCTAAGGTTGACTACTTCAGATTACAACTAGATCAAGCGGCAAATCGCCCCAAGAAATTCTTTGAACTTGTCAAACAGCAATCTGTTACTGCTCCAAGCCTCTCTGATTTGAATGGCAAACCACCCTCTTGCGAGGAATTTGACACTTTCTTCACGGAGAAATCCCGATTCATCTCCATGGACCTCGCCTCTAAGAAGGCCCTATTGCCCCCTTCTTTAGCTGCCTCGCCCTCTGACTTCCCTGAAAAGCGTATCCCGACCGTCGTTGACGCTAAGAACAATGCTTCATAGGGCTCCTTCTCCTCTTTTAGTGAAAATGACATTGAAAAAATTCTCCAGACTATCAACCCGTCTAACCACTTCGGGGACCCGCTGCCTCCAGCCATCTTCAAAGAGATCAAGAGCACTCTCATCCCCACCTGGACCACGATTGTAAACACCTCCTTATCTCAAGGCTTGATCCCCGACTGCCTAAAATCAGCCCAGGTCTCACCTATTCTAAAAAAAACTCAACGCTGACAAATCAGATCTCAATAACTTCCGTCCTATCTCCAACATCTCCACCCTAGCGTAACTTCTTGAAAAATGTGTCCAATCCCAGCTCTGTGCTCACATTGAGACCTACCAACTCTTAGACCATCATCAATCCGGTTTCCGGAGTGGTCACAGCACATTTTTGATGACATCCTGAAAATGCTTGACAAAAACTAATCCTGCCTCTTGATCCTCCTTGACCTCTCCCCTGCATTTGATACGGTCAATCATGACATTCTCCTATCCATCCTACAGAACAGACTGGGTTTCTCGGATCGGGTGCTCCACTGGTTCTCATCCTTACTTCTCCACAGATCTCAAAGATTCAAGGCAAACCACTCTCTCTCTCAGCCCTCCCCAGTACTTATGGGGGTCCCCCAAGGATCGGCCCTTTCTCCTAGCCTCTTCAACCTTTTCCTGGAACCTCTTACTAACTTACTTAACTCTATGAATATTCTCTTCCACATGTATGCCGACGACACACAACTCTATTTGAAAATTTCATCCCCGGACAACATCATCTCACTAAATTCTATCCTCACGTCGACCCAAAATTGGTTAACCGAGAACCATCTCCTGCTCAACGCTTCCAAAACGGAATTCTTGCTCATCTCCCCGCCGAACCACACCCCCAAGATCGATCTCTGGTTGCCTCACCTCACGGCTCTCAACTGTACTCTGATCATCAGAGACTCAGCCAAATCGCTCGGAGTCACAGTGGACAAGCACCTGAGTATGAAGACTCATATCAGCAATGTCTGTAAGGGAGCGAACCACCTGATGAGGACATTCAGAATGATCAAACCCTTCCTGCCACAAAAGGATTTCAAGCAGGTGGTACAAGCTCTTGTCTTACCAAGGTTAGACTATGGCAGTGCAACTCTCTGTGGTCTTCCTAAATACGCCTTGGCTCCACTTAGGGCCTCGCTGAACTCTGCTGCAAGACTGATCACAGGCTCCAAACGAAATGAGCACATATTCCCAGTCCTTAAATCTCTCAACTGGTTACCCTTTGAAGCACGAATCCAGCTAAAGATTGCAATCCTGACGCACAAAGCCCTTCCCTACAATACTCCCACTTATCTAGCGCAAAAACTTGAATTATCCTGTGGGGTGAGGGCATCTAGAAGCGCCTCTACTCTCCTCCTGAAACCTATCACCCATAGCAAAAAGAGAACTTGTCACCGAGCCTTCTCTGGCGCTGCGCCTAAAATATGGAACTCTCTTCCTCCGGATGTACGCAGACTCGCCTCGACGACGGCTTTTAACCCTTTCACTGCGGCGGGAATTCCGCCGCAGCGCTGGGGGGGGTTTGGGGGCACCGCGGCTCATGACGGAGTGATTCCGTCATGAGCCGCGGTTGAGCTGTGCTCATGACGGAGTGGTTCCGTCATGACTCCGCCCACTGCGCTAATCGCCCGCACAGGAGGGGAATTAGCGCCGCGTGGACGGCGCGGCCGCCAACGGCCGCAGCATGACGGAACCACTCCGTCATGAGCACACGGCGACCGTGGCTCATGACGGAGTGGTTCCGTCATGAGTGGGGAAGGGGTTAAACCAAAATCCAAAAGATTCTTAATGAGCAATTTCCTACCATAAGCAGTTGTGGCACTCATAAGGCGGCTGTCTCTGTGTTCCTAGCCCCATGGCACAACTAACAGTCACGGATCGGATCGTCTGCATAATATTATACCTTTTATGTGTACCATTGCTTACTGTTTATCATTGTTTTTTATTTTATTTATTTATTATTTTCTTTACACAATTGCTGTGTATATTTCATTTTGTCCTCTCTACCAACTTATTGTAAAGCGCTCTGATATCCTTCGGTATCTTGTTCGCGCCATATAACACTTTATAAATAAAGAAATAAATTACATTGGCATGGTACTGGGCCTCTGTGCCAGTGATTCGTAATGGGGAAGGTAACAAGGTGGTTTACTATGCTCAGCCGCCACCTTGTAAAAACAAAGCGGTGTTGAGTGTTGCTCACTTAGGAAAGATACAATTGGAGGCCCTCAGGTACGGTGCCCGACAAATTAGAGACAATTGTTGATTTTTGGACTCAACAAGAGCCCTCTTTTCTTTCCTGTAAAAGAACTATTGATGGACAGAATGCAGAACAATGTCATACATTCACCCCAGTACAGAGATCTGGGCCTAAATCCATCATTTTTTGCTCATCATGCCATTCCAGTTTGGACCCAGCCATATGCAAATCAGTCTTGACCCTGTGCCCCATGGGAACTGTCCAGCCCGAACTGCCAGGCCAGGTCCTCCCTGGACTGGAAACAAGCATCCTAGGACCGGTTTCGGGGTTTCACCCCTTTTCAGCCAGGATAGCTTGATTCCAGTGGCATGGAGAGCACGGGACTCACGTCTGAGCATACACGTCCCACTCGGGGTGACAAATGCAAAAAGAACTATTGATGGACAGAATGCAGAACAATGTCATACATTCACCCCAGTATAGAGATCTGGGCCGAAATCCATCATTTTTTTGCTCACCATGCCATTTCAGTTTGGACCCAGCCATATGCAAATCAGTCTTGACCCTGTGCCCCATGGGAACAGTCCAGCCCGAACTGCCAGGCCAGGTCCTCCCTGGACTGGGAACAAGCATCCTAGGACCTGTTTCGGGGTTTCACCCCTCTTCAGCCAGGATAGCTTGATTCCAGTGGCATGGAGAGCACGGGACTCACGTCTGAGCATACCCGTCCCACTCGGGGTGACAAATGCAAAAAGAACTATTGATGGACAGAATGCAGAACAATGTCATACATTCACCCCAGTACAGAGATCTGGGCCTAAAGCCATAATTTTTTTGCTCACCATGCCATTCCAGTTTGGACCCAGCCATATGCAAATCAGTCTTGACCCTGTGCCCCATGGGAACAGTCCAGCCCAAACTGCCAGGCCAGGTCCTCCCTGGACTGGAAACAAGCATCCTAGGACCGGTTTCGGGGTTTCACCCCTCTTCAGCCAGGATAGCTTGATTCCAGTGGCATGGAGAGCACGGGACTCACGTCTGAGCATACCCGTCCCACTCGGGGTGACAAATGCAAAAAGAACTATTGATGGACAGAATGCAGAACAATGTCATACATTCACCCCAGTACAGAGATCTGGGCCTAAATCCATAATTTTTTTGCTCACCATGCCATTCCAGTTTGGACCCAGCCATATGCAAATCAGTCTAGACCCTGTGCCCCATGGGAACAGTCCAGCCCAAACTGCCAGGCCAGGTCCTCCCTGGACTGGAAACAAGCATCCTAGGACCGGTTTCGGGGTTTCACCCCTCTTCAGCCAGGATAGCTTGATTCCAGTGGCATGGAGAGCACAGGACTCACGTCTGAGCATACCCGTCCCACTCGGGGTGACAAATGCAAAAAGAACTATTGATGGACAGAATGCAGAACAATGTCATACATTCACCCCAGTACAGAGATCTGTGCCTAAATCCATCATTTATTTGCTCTCACCATGCCATTCCAGTTTGGACACAGCCATATGCAAATCAGTCTTGACCCTGTGCCCCATGGGAACAGTCCAGCCCAAACTGCCAGGCCAGGTCCTCCCTGGACTGGAAACAAGCATCCTAGGACCGGTTTCGGGGTTTCACCCCTCTTCAGCCAGGATAGCTTGATTCCAGTGGCATGGAGAGCACGGGACTCACGTCTGAGCATACCCGTCCCACTTGGGGTAAGAAATGCAAAAAGAACTATTGATGGACAGAATGCAGAACAATGTCATACATTCACCCCAGTACAGAGATCTGGGCCTAAATCCATAATTTTCTTGCTCACCATGCCATTCCAGTTTGGACCCAGCCATATGCAAATCAGTCTTGACCCTGTGCCCCATGGGAACAGTCCAGCCCGAACTGCCAGGCCAGGTCCTCCCTGGACTGGAAACAAGCATCCTAGGACCGGTTTCGGGGTTTCACCCCTCTTCAGCCAGGATAGCTTGATTCCAGTGGCATGGAGAGCACAGGACTCACGTCTGAGCATACCCGTCCCACTCGGGGTGACAAATGCAAAAAGAACTATTGATGGACAGAATGCAGAACAATGTCATACATTCACCCCAGTACAGAGATCTGGGCCTAAATCCATAATTTTTTTGCTCACCATGCCATTCCAGTTTGGACCCAGCCATATGCAAATCAGTCTTGACCCTGTGCCCCATGGGAACAGTCCAGCCCGAACTGCCAGGCCAGGTCCTGGGGTGAATGTATGACATTGTTCTGCATTCTGTCCATCAACTGTTGTTTTTGCATTTGTCACCCCGAGTGGGACGTGTATGCTCAGACGTGAGTCCCGTGCTCTCCATGCCACCGGAATCAAGCTATCCTGGCTGAAGAGGGGTGGAAGCATTATCTTCCACTTGAAGAGGACAACAAGAAGAATAACCTCTCAGGCCCCCTCCATACATAGCAGCAGAAAGGGCTCTTGCTTTGTAAATTTTGACTATTTCCCTAATAGGTCGACTGCTAAGTTTACGGGAGAACCTAAACATTCCCTCGCACACTGTACTAATTTTCGATCGAGATTTTTAAATATGTTAAGTCCATAAACCATTGTTAGTGAAAAGGATATCTAAGTAGCAAAATTAATTGAGCTTTACGATGGGAAAGCCCTTGATAAAAAATATTTTACACTTCTGGATGTTTCTACCACACGTCATCGTAAATGTTTTAGCTATATTGATCATTAATTTCCTAGCCTTCATAAAGTCTGCAAAAGTGTCCATCAGTCTCTGCAGACCGACAACACCCAAACATTTTAAGACCATGTCATCTGCATTCGAAAGCCCTGGGACCGAACGTCCAACAACTATAGGTGAATTGGCCTGAAGAGTCTGCAGGGCACCATCCACTCCATTGATAACAAGCATTGGCATAGCCAATAGGTCTCGCTTTTGGGACCTTATAACTATTTAGTTATGCAGCACAATATCCTTGGTGCAACAACATCAACTGTTGCAGGGCTAAACACTTATAAGGTCCCAAAGGTGAGTCCTATTGGCCATGCCAATGCTTGTTTTTGTTAGGCGCGGGGAGATTAAGTGATTTGCACAGAATCACATGAAGTTGAGCGTCCTTGCTGAGACTCGACCCGGTTCCCCAGCTCCGAGGTCCACCGCTCTCGCAGTAAGGACTTAACCAATTTATGGTTATTCTTCTTTTTGCCAGTAGGACTGTGAAATGTTTCAACCTTGTTTTTATCTTGTGTTTAGTTAGGCTAAACTCCTATTTGCAAAATGCTTGTTTATGGTTTTAATGCCAGTTTTGTGTGTGTATATCCGCTGTACCTGTTTATCACTCACTTCCAATATTCCTGCACCCTTGAGCAATCTCACCTCATTTGGTAATATGTTGATCTTGCTTGCACTATGGGCCTTCTGTTTTTTTCTGTGGGGTCCCTTCTATGAAGGATCACTGCTATAATATATGTATTATGCGTGTTAAATTGAATCAGCCTAAATCTCGTATTACAAGATGCTCGGCAAATAAGTGTGAGGACCTCTTCCTACATCTTCCTACATTTTATCTGTGAGTTAAATTTCGCAGTCCGGTTCCCGCTTCTGTGTAGTTTTAGTTCGTGGCTTGTGGTTGTCCATATATAGGGCTGTAGATGATGCAGCTATGATTCCTCTTCATCGATCTGCTACGAGTATTAGTTCTAGCATGTTCTGTCTCTTCCAGTGTTCTTTATATCTTCCTCATGTTTCTACGTGTCACAGTATGGCAAAAACTGTCCTGTTTCTAATTGTGACCTTTCTGCTGTTTTCTCTAGGGAGCCTAAGGCTCCAGTTTCTTACAAGTGGTCTGCTTTTATGCAGCCCCATTTGTTCCAGCTTGCATGTTTAGTTCTCTATCCATATGTGTGAAGACAAATTCAGGTATTTCCTTTACCATGAGCTGCTTTGTGTATGGACGTAGGGTACCCCTTCATGGTCTTCCGTGGTTGTGCTGTCATGTGAGCTAGGTGTAGTTGTTACGGTTTGTGTTGTTTGCGGCGGGGTGTGCGCATAGCTCTCAATGCTCTAATGCTGCGTTGGCTGCACTCGTGTTTTAGTGCTGGCACCTGATCCTCTTCTGTTGTCCACCATACTCTTTCTGCATACAACACCCAATGTTGAACCGGTTGTATTGTTTGAAGTGGTTATGGTGGACGTGTATGCAGTTTCCAAGAGTTGCCAATAGGTCATTTACCCCTGATGAATTGAGAGCTACTCAGACAGGAGGTTTCCTTGCACGGTAGTACATGTATGCTGTAAAGATGCACATGCTTCCATATTTTGGCAGGCAATCACGGCCATTCTCCTGCTACGACTAGCTGAGAGCAATGTGGCTGTGGCTATAACATCTCCCTCTCTCTCGGGGGCGTGGCCTGGTGGTGATGGAGTGAGCAGTGGTGCTCAAGAGCTCCGTCTGGCCGACCGCCATCAAGCTCCATCCTGACCCCCCTCAAGCGAAAAATTGAACTCTGAGGGCCCCCAAACATGCCCAGAGCTGAAGGGAGAGGTAGAGGTTGTAATATGCAGCTGCACCGAAAATAACTAGGCAAGTGCAGCCGCGGAAAACAACGCTGCTCTCACCAGATGGCGGCGCTCATCGGAGCCGAGAGAGAGGCGGCTTGTGGAGCGGATTCCAGGGACTGTGGGAGTACCTGGTGGATCGAGGGAATGAGATGATCTCGTGCCTCTCTGAGGTCACGAGCGGCGGCAGAAGCGACTGGCGGACAGTGGCACCTGGACTTGGTGGTCGGTGACGGGCCGAGACCAGAGTGGCAGTGGTGAGTGCATCAGCCCGGGCCTTGCAGGCTAAGAGGCACAGGCAGTGATGTGAAAAGACGTGGGACCTGCAGCGAGAGCCACGACCCAGGTGACCCTCCGGGGCATCGGAGAGACTGCGGGGCGCTGGAATCAACAGGGCGGGGAGCAGAGGGCGGATGCGGCCCTCTCAAGATGGATGGCCCCCAGCATAGGTGAGCAGTGAGAAGTGACCGGGCAGATGAGCTGTGGAGGGGTGCGCCAGCAGCAGGAGCAAGCGTTTGCCCAGAAGAAAGGCCCGGTGTGTGTAAGCCATACCTATATCCGTTATGTGACCTCGTTTGCGTGTTATTCTGTGCATTTTTACTATGCAGTTTATTTTATACCTTTAAATGCGGCCCCTGTAGTGTATTTTGTAACTTGTAACGCTGGCGGCAGCAGTGTATGTGTTTGCATACTGTTACGGTTACTATACAGCCGCTGGTCTGCTTCCTGTTAACAGTTCTTCCAAGTGCGAAAAAGAGCCCGATGACTAGTTTAAAGTATGTAGATAACAACTGATGGTAGGAGGGCAGGGAGGGGAGAGTTTTGGGCAGGAGGCAAGGATGGGCGGAAAGAAGGAATAATAGAAGACGCAAGAAAGGAGCAGGGCCGAGTGAGCGCAGCAGCGAAGCGAACTCGCTAATTACAAACACATGGTTATAATTACAAACAGATGCTGCTGCTGCACGTAACCGCAAGCCTTAGGTCGTGGGCGGTTAAATTTGTTGGGAAAGGTGGGACATGCACCCACCTTTACCCAATTGCGTGCTGTCTTTTTACAAAGACGCACGCAAACACCAATTAAAATATTGCAGGAAAAATAGCCCCAAGCACGAGCTTGTGAAAAGTGCTGGTCAGCTCCAAGAGGCCCTCTCCTAGGGCAGCACATGCGTGCTGCGCTAGGCTCGACCTACAAAGGGAAAAAAAGAATGCAGCAGGACACAGACCTGCCTGAATCCCCTTTTGATATTAAATGAGGGAGACCATTCTCCATTCCAATCCAATCAGCATTTATAAAGCGTGGCTAATCACCCAATAGGGTATCCAGGCGCTTGCAGGTCCCTGAAGGCTTATTCGAACAGCCAGGTCTTGAGGGCCATTCAGAATTCTGGAATTGAGGTGATCCGGAGGTGTGTGGGGAGGCTGTTCCTGGTCTTTGCTGCATTGTGGGAGAAGGAGCGGTAGATGTGGGGAGTATGGGCAATTGAAAGGGAGGCGGAGCATAGTCTTCTCGACGGTTAGTGAAAGTTCAGGCGGTGGTTCATGTAGGCAGGTCCTTGGTTGTGCAGAGCCTTGTGTGCGTGGGTCATCAGCTTAAATTGGCATCTCTTCTGTACGGGGAGCCAGTGGAGTTTCCTGAGGTGGGGTGTAATGTGGGTTTGTAAGGAAGGCCAAAGATGAGTCTGGCTGCAGTGTTCTGTATGGTCTGAAGTTTCTATAGGAGGTGTGCTGCGAACCCTACATAGAGGGCATTGCTGTAGTCTGGTCGGCTGGTGATGAGGGCTTGTGTTATGGTGCATCTTGTGTGTAGGGGAAGCCTCTTGAAGATCTTACATAGCGTGCACAAACTGAGGAAACAGGCAGAGGAGACGGCATTGATTTGTGATTTCATGGTGAGCTTGTTGTCTATGATGATTCTAAGGTTTCTGGCGTGGTTGGAGGGAGTGGGTGCTGGTCCTAGGTCTGATGGACACCGGGAGTTTGGAATATTAAAATCGCCAGCCCATAAAATGGAACAGTTAGAGTGACTTAGATGCGAAAAAGCATTTAAATCCACAGATGGAGACGATATCGCAGTGGGTGGAATCAAACACGTTATTATAAAAATTCATTAACATTAGATCCGACCCGCCTCTGAAAGATAAAAACACAAACTGATAATATGGGAAGGCAGTGACAGACCTTCTAATAATAGCAGCCAACAAATTAGAAATTAAAATCTGCAGGCTGCCGCTGGCCCGACCTGATGGAGACGGAGTAGCAGCAGTAAATATGGAGGAGAAACCTTCAGCATGGGTTGGTTCAGCACGCCAGGTTTCCTGGAGGCTTGAGAGGTTTCAGTAATATTGAGCCAGTCTGGGGCCATTCATTTGTTTAAGTGATATTACATACCCCATCCTAACCAGAGGTTATTGGTGGAATGCCTATGTCGGGGGGAGCAGGCAGCATTGACTGAACCCCCTAAAAGCCTGAGATGGATTTAAGAGGGTAGGAGCAGGAGGATAAACCATTGGCTCATGACTATGATAGAGAGAGGGACGGATGTTATCGGTAAGGCCATCCGGGGAGATTGGCTGAGGTGTACCCCAACTGTCAAATTGTCACTCAACCACCTGCAGGTCGCTCAAGGCTGCAAACCTATTAAAGAGGAGAAGTTGAAAAAGACGATTACCAGTGGAGGACTGACCAGGAAATAGAATGTCAGGGGCAACATGCACACGGTGTAGGTGGCGGTAGAAAAAGCCAAGTGGGAGAAGCTTAATGTTTACAGAATTAAAGAGGTGAGATTAGGACATCTAGCCTGCAGACCTAGTCTTTAAAATAACCCAATCTCCCTTAAAGGACTTCTTAGATGGGCCAATCCACCCAGTCCTTCGTGCCAACAGAATGTGACCAGCTTTACAGACCGTAAAGATAAATGTGGCCTGAAGCCAGTAGAGGACTTTGTTCTTTAACTGGTCTGGGGACTCGGTGATATGCGGAGACCGGGGAGGGACGTTCGTCATTATCGCAACATAAGGACAGCAGTCAGGTGGTAAATTAATGGTGACATCATTCTAACACCCCTCCTCTAGCCCTCATGTTCCCCGATCCCCGAATTGAATCACCCAGTTGGCCATAAAGTGGCGTAGTGCTGCTGGTAATGCTAGCGGGGTTATTTACGTCAGCACTAAGGGGCTGGGTGGATGGTCCTAGAGGACTTACCCAAAGTCGATTCCCTTCCAGAGTGTAAGGCCCTTTCCAGATCACTCAGCCCAATATCTACTTGAGACTGATGATTTTCTAAAGGGTAGTGGTGCTAAATTGGGTGGGGGGGTGTCTGTCCACAGAACAATTGGTTGGGAAATAGGGTTTGTTTGGGGGCAATTCAGGGAAAGAGTGCAGAGGCCTGGTGTGCCAGAGCATGAGGAAGTTGAGAAGCTATACTATTAGGAGAGGTAGGTAGACTTGACGTAATGCTGCACGAATGATTAATGATAGCCCCCAACCGCACAAGCATTAGCGAATGCGGTGATTCCACCTCCCCTCACAGAATCCAGTAATTTCCTCTGCAAGAGCTCCAAGTCCACGGCAGTAGACACAGTAGTGCTCACTGGGCTGTTCTCAAAAGCACAGGTTGACGGTTTTAATATAGGGGGCATCCTTCCTGATCCCTGGCATCTTTTTCGTTTAGCGGGGCACCCGCATTAAGTGGAGAAGTCCTATCCACTCCAACATTCCACACAGGGAATGAAATTAAAGCTTAATTGGGTTTGGACTTAGTTGGAATCGGGGCTTTATATTTCACCCTCTCGGGTGCTGGGGCAGATCAAAGAAACAATAGCAGATCAATAAAGCAATAGCACCTCCAGAAAACTGGAGTCAAGAAGAATGGCCCAGCCCAGCCTCAGGTATGCCCTTGGCCCGGGCACAACCCGGTTGCTTCCCACAATGTGGAATTCGAAGCGCCACCCTGGCTTTGCTGGACCCTGGGTCCACCTCCTCAGTGGGACTGGCAGTACCTGCGGCACAGTGCTGCAAAGCATCCCATGCTGCAGGATGAAGCCAGCGCTTAAAAGTGTTCCCCTGGTGTTCCTGGATCCTCCTGGGTCCTCTTCCTCAGTGGCCCAAGGCAGTATGGGACAGGTAGTCCCTGGCTACACAGTGGTGCAAAACATCCAGCTCAGTGGGATGAAGGCTGCGAGTGAAAGTGCTCCCCCAGCACTGCTGGACCCTGGGCTCTTCTCCTCAATGGCCTAGGGCAGTATGGGACATGTAGTCCCTGGCTACAGAGCGGTGCAAAGCGTCCCAAGCAGCTGGATGAAGACTGCACTTAAAAAAGTGCTCTCTTGGCATTGCTCGTCCGCCCCTGGCCCAGGCACAGCCCTGCTGCATCCGACGCTGTTGAGGGACCCTGGGCCCTCCTCCTCAGTGGCCTAGGGTAGCATGAGACAGGTAGTCCCTGGCTACTCAGTGGTGCAAAGCGCCCCGTGCAGCGGGATGATGACTGCACTTAAAACTGCTCTCCTGGCTTTGCTGGTCCACCCCTTGGCGTGGGCACAGCCCTGCTGCATTCGACGCTGTTGCTGGACCCTGGGCCCTCCTCCTCAGTGGCCCAGGGCAGCATGGGACAGGTAGTCCCTGGTGGTACAGCAGGCCCGGCTCTAGGATTTTTTCTCTGGGTGCGCCATAAATAAGCATGGGTGGTCCATGAAGCTGAACGGGCCAGTAACTATTTCAGAGATTCAATGTTTTAGGTGTTGTCATTTGTCCTCTTTTGACATTTTTAAGACAATAACCACCACCCAAAGAGCTACAGATTTCGCTTTCTCTGATGCCATTCTGGCTTTGGAAAAGGGGAGGGACTTTTCTTGTCAGAACTTTAAAATGTAGATGCAGAACGTTCAGGTTTAAGCATCCTCCTTATCATGTGCAGAAACAGACAATTATGCAACAAGAAAAGGCCAACTATGCAGCATAATGCGTCACATGTTGTGATTGTATTAGTTCATTATTTTGATATTTTTACGCTTGCTAACACTAGACATAGATTGCACCTCATTGGTACCAGTTCAACACCTAAATATAGATATAAGTAACCAGAAGGTGACCAGTCAACCTCAGGAAAGAACCTTCTACTCCGCGCCACCACATGTTGATGCGCTTTTATTAACTTTTGAACCGTTTGAGCTAAAAACCTTTTTAAAAATCTGCAGATTCTGCAGAAGATAATGGATTATGTGGCAAATGAATAGCTATGCTACACATGCCACGTCTGCACAGTCACATAATTCCAGTGGCCCTGCATATAGGTCCCTGCACAAGAAATCATTCTATCACTTGTAATAATCGACATACAAATTAATATGGCGTCAATTAATGATGAGTAGAATGTTTTTTCATTTAGCCAATGAAAACATAAAATATTTTTTTTTAACTTTTTCCATTAATTTATTTTTTATGTAATGCTGCAAGATAGTAATGGCCTCACAGCAGAAAGAGAATAGAAAAAAACCTGAGTAAATCTATATGCTTATTATAAACACATTTTCACAAACTTTTTTGGGGAAAAGGAAATCCTTTGCAAAGCGTTTCCGTCATATCACTTTTTGCAGCTTCTAGGTACCTTGTGATGGAAGCCTGCAGCCTCTTTAGTGTGAGTGAGTGAAAGTGTTCAGGATGTCTGTGCTTTTTATTTGCATATCATAGCAGCTACTATCCCTTCTGATTTCACACCTGTCCCCGGGCCTGAAAGTACAACATGTCAATTGTGTTAATAATTAAATAAACACTGAGGCAGAGCCCAATGGAGCTTCACGCCACTGTGAGGCATTACAACGCTCGTTTTTCAGTTCAAAATGGCCTAGGGTGGGCCAGGGTACTCATTGGGTGGGCCAGACTATTCCTTGGTGGGCCTGGCCCACCTGGCCCACCCTCTAGAACCAGGCCTGCGGTACAGTCCTGCAAAGCATCTTCCTGGCTTTATATAACTTGACAAGACCATGGGAGAAGATTCACCCAGAAGGAAGCCAAAATTGAGGAGATTTGCTTCCAGGCAGAAGGCAAGGAAAAACTGGAACAAGTCAACCACACAGTTCTGGTCAGAAGGAGCAGGAGGTGTGTAGTCAAAGTCAAGGCTGGTATGAGTAAAGGAGGGAGGGCTGCAGCAAGAGAAGAACAAAAATGGTGAGTTGTGAAAAAAAGTCAAATTAGAGGAAGGGGGGGGGGGGGGGTGGGATGTAGTTCTGTGGTGATGGATATGGCTGAGCCTAACAATTTCTTCAGGCTTTCCTCGGTGGTCCGTGTAGTGTAATAGTGACGTTGTGAGAAAGGTCACTCTATCAACAGAGCTCCTTTCCTAATTTACTCCATCTTAACACCTCTCTCTCTCTCTCTCTCTCTCTCTCTGCTGGTCAGTCCTTTCCAAATTCATCCCTTTGAGACATCCTAGAGTTGTCTAAACCCTAACATGACATCCTGAGCATGATTGAAACGTGAAACATAATGCAATGCAACACAATAGAACACAACACATAAGACAGAACAACAAAACCCATTACACAAATCACATAGCAGTTGCCACGTAGCATAACATGGCTGGCTTATGCGGGTGCAAGTGTTGCCTCCATTAGGTTGAGCTGTGGCAATACTGTGGGGCGGAAAAACCTCTTAGACATCAGGTAACAGAAAGAATGAGACTGAGACATCTAAATCAGGAGTGTGCACTTCTTGAAAAAAATCATCTTTTGTACTCAGTAGATGTAATGCTCACTGCATCTCAAGCCCTGGTCAGAGGCGGTCCAGTCTGGTGGGTCAGTGGACGTCTAATGCATTCCCTTCAGAAACCTGGGTTTCGCCTCATGCCCACAGGTTTGCATTCCATTGGGTTCACTCAGCCCTTCATCCTTCTGAGGCCGATGAAATGGGTATCGCTGGCTAACAGGTAGTTATACAAACATTTTCGTAAATTGAAACAAATTTCTTGATCCTTATGTTTTTTTAGATTTTGGGACTTTAATCAACCTGATAACTTTGCAAACTTAGAGGATTGCGTCACAGTGGGCACTAGAAGACTGTCGAGTCTCTGGAATGATGACCATTGTGGAGATAAATACAAATTCATCTGCGAAAAAGAGGCGGAGGACCGGAAGAAGGATTTCACCCCGTGAAATACCGAGCCAGACAACGGATCGCCTTTAGTTCAGCCCTTTTATGTTAACAAACAACAGGCCACATTTACACACAGCGACTGAATGCACAATTCTCATGGGCAGCAGTGGTTAGTTTGTCAAAATATGAATAATAGTGACGCCTAATTCCCATGTATATGAGAGAGAGAAATATTTTGCTTAACTAGATTTCTAGAATGTTTTCATTTGAATTTCGCGTTTTTAGAAATGAATGCTTAACTAGATTTCAAGAATGTTTTCATTTTAATTTCGCGTTTTTAGAAATGAATGCAATGTATTGTAAATAGATGATAAAAATGTTTAAAGGAAAAAAAAAGAAAAGTCTTCTAAATGCCAGAACCGGTGATAGTGTAAACTATGAAGAAAAGGGGTGGGAGTTGAAAGAAAAGGCCCACTGCAGTAAGATAAATAATTTGCAACATTTATGATAAGAAGGAGTTCTTCAGCAATTATTATGTAAAACAGTACAGTACAATAAAGGGTGTTATCTTTGGAGCAACATTCTCAATGTACATCTGCAGTGTATGTACTAGGGCCTCCTAAACAATAATTTCACAGTCCTAGAGACAGAAAATTTACTGTGCTTTTACTACTTTTGAGGTCGAGCCTGGGCAGCGCATGCGCTGCTCTGCGGAATGCTAGTTTGCAGTATGGAATAGAATCCCAGTCCACTCTTCGCCCATATTTGTCATTGGCTTGTGTCATTGCCCTTCGTAAATACTGGCTTCTGATTCGTTAATAGGCTCATTAGGCCGCCTTGTCTTCATTTGTAACCTCCCATGAGGACTGGCCTTTTAACTTCGGTTGTTACACAGTACATCTTATTTAATCTGAAAGCACAAGAGTTTCTCCTACTGCAGGCAAGACATGCTTTCCTGCAACATTCAGTGCGCCATGTGTGCTTTCAATTTCCGAAGCAGCCCGGGACAATGGCGGCCGCTTCTTTGAATAGGTCTCGCATTAACAAGAGTTTGAGCTATTGGCATTGTAAATGACAATGCCTTTTATTAATGTGTTAACTAGCAAAGCAGATAAATAAAAGGCATTGTCATTTACAATGCCAATAGCTTAAACTCTCGCAAATGCGAGACCTACTGCATTGCAAATGCTTGTTCCTTTTGCAATGGAGAAGGTTTGTGGACGTCAATGGTACCACGTCGATCTCCACGTGTAAATTCAAACCATTTTTCTGTGACAAATTCCAGGTTTGACCTCTTCTTGTATTAGAGGATGGAAAGCTACTATATTATGTGTAATATGGAATCAAGCAGACATCCTGTTTGACCCAAAACGCATAACAGTGAAACATAGAACAAGGCCTGAGCACTTGGCAGTGTGAATTAATTGTTTACTTTTGTACAGTTGGACATTGTCAGTAGTATGTCCATATACCAGCCATCTTAGTTTGGATTGTAACTGGGTTGCGTCTCACGCAAATAGATATAGGTTGTAAACAGAGATATATTCATATAGCCGTTTGTAGATACTAAACATCTATGACAATTTCTAAGTAACTGCTGCCCAAAATAAAAACAAACACAGGATATACTTTTAATATTTTCACTCTAAGGCAGAATCTATGGAAGAGAGAAGAACTTCATAGGTTAGAAAGTCTCTATGGTGCAATGAGAATATTCTCAAAAACAGACATGACTAAATCATCAACTGGATATACAACAATCTGAAATATATGTCTCTTTGATGAAGCGACATCGCGTCCATGTCTCTTAAGAATGGATTACACCTGAAAGTTACTCCCAACAGTTGTCCTTCGATGCTTATTAAGTGAACACTGGTCCTCTGATGCTTGGGACGCATGGGCAACCCGTCTGTGGCAATGATTACTATCAGTAAGTACAAAAAGAGAACTGGAATTAAAAATGAGTATTCATGTGTGGTAGCGCTGGGAAAGCTGAGATATTTTATGAAGCCAGTCGTCCATAGAAGCAACGCAGGAGAGTGTTTGACCAGTTGAGAACATCCTAAGTAAAAAGATTGAATGAAGAAAAATGCAGGACTTATTTGCTTTTATGTCTTGTGAGGAAAAGAAGGAAATCTACATTGTAATATTGTGCTTTGCACATGTACAGCAAGAACTATTTAGGAAGGGGTGTAGTGTGTGCTGAGGCATGACATCTTGCAAAATAGGTCAGAGGTGGACATCATTCTGCTTGACAAAAAGACAATGTAGTGCACTGACGACTTAAACACAAGAAGCACAAGAAAGTGATAAAGTGAAGTAGACCAAAAGGAGGAACGAGAGAGTGAGCAGCAGGAAAAGGATGAAAAAAATGACTGTGAGCACTAGTAAGAGACAAAAGTGAAGAAAATGGAGGCGATGAAGAGATAAAGACAGAGAGAGAGAGAAGGGGAAAAAGAAAACAAGGAAGCTGGAGAAGGAGGAAAGGGAGATGGGGAGTGGAAGCAGTGCGAATAGACTGAGAGGCAGGAGGAGAAGTCTGAATGTGAGAATGAGGATGGGTTACAGAAGAATAAAGAGTATAGGCCCAATGTAGTTCGGTAATAGACAAAGTTAGACAAAGGAGAAGGAGGAATGTGGAAACAGCAGAAGGGGGGTAAGAAGGATCAAAATGTAGAGAGGGAGACAGAAGAAAGAAAGAGAGATACATTAAGAAGAACATGGCAAGGGAGAAGAAGGCACAGAACACTAAGAAAAAAAGAGCAAGAAAAGAGTGGGGTGAGACACATATTGAAGAAAGGATGAGAAATGGAGAAGGAATAGAAGAAGGAGGGAAAGGATAATGAGAAGGATAAAGAGAAGAAGGCTGAAAAGATAGAAGAAGCAAAAGGAGAAAGTGGAGATGGAGTAAATACAGAAATGGGAGTATGCAGAATAGAAGAAGGAAAGGAAGGAGTCAGTGGAAGGGAAGCAGGAGATGGGCGGAACAATAAGGGAATGAGCAAAAGGAAGGATGAAGACACAAGATGCTTTCAATTGATCACAGAAAGGGACAATCTTTTGGTTTAGTTCCTCAACTTTCATGATTGTAATGAGTTGAAGAGTAAAAATGGTTGGACCCCGGCCACCTATCGCAGTAATGGGGAAAAGACAATGTGTGTGAATTATCAAGAAGATAGTGAGAGTTAAACTACCGATGAAATCATAAATATGTATTTCCATTTGATACATTTTGTGGTGTGACATGTCATGGTCAAATTATGTTGATGTTTATTTTTTAACTTTAGGAAAGCATCAAATTGCTCTAAAACATGTGTCATCAGGATAAGAATTAATTTCACTCTAAACAGTTAGTAACTATTTTATTTTGGAAGCGTCTGGTCACCGAAGAGATCTCATTTATAATAATAACCCGGTATTTGTAAAGAGCAAACTAATCACCCCTAAGGCAGTGGCGGCTGGTGACATTTAAAAGTGGCAGGGCGTAAAATCAGTGGTGGAGCACACCGGGCGAGCGAGCGTAGCGAGTGAGGCCGAACCACATAAGGAGGGTTCGGGGGGGGGGGGGTTCTTCCCCCGAGAAAATTTTGAAAAATGAGTAGGCAAATTGTGCATTTTCAAGACTTTCGGAAGCCACTGTGCTAAACAGAAACAGGCCACTGCCTCCCCTCAAACTATCATCAGTGCCAGATGACACCAAAACCCATCTAGTGGGGTAATCTGTGAGATTCTTTGTAACAAAATACCTCTTTGAAGGCTTTAACACAGCATATTAACAATCCACCCCTATAGGCCTATTGGCTTTAATTTGGGGTTTCCACTAAAAATAGGACACCTCTATTGCCATGTGGTAACTGCTCAACTTAAAGAGATAGACCATGGAGACTGACTTAACTTTTTGCAATGAACCAGTCAGGCCTATAGCAGTGCTTAATTTGAGATGTTGGTTTCCGGTGCTCAGCACCGGTGCTTATAGCATTAGTTAAGGACACACTCATTCAGAGTGTGTGTGATT
This sequence comes from Triturus cristatus, assembly GCF_964204655.1. Classification (NCBI taxonomy): domain Eukaryota; kingdom Metazoa; phylum Chordata; class Amphibia; order Caudata; family Salamandridae; genus Triturus; species Triturus cristatus. The sequence continues at coordinate 68,209,737 of NC_140595.1, read as the reverse complement.
TTCCTCAGAGTCACAGGATGTTGAGCCACGCTGAGACTCAAACCCGGTTCCCCAGCTCCGAAATCGGCAGTTCTAGCCATTAGGCCAAGTCCTCTCCAGAATAATGAGTGCCGGGGCTCTAGTAAGGAGGCAGTTTGCACCAGCACATTTCTCTTGTTAGCGCTGCCTCCTGAGGAGAGCCCCGGCACTTTTTATTTTACAAATAAAGCACTGGCCTATAGCCTTTATCCTTGGCTTGTCACACTAACCATCTCAGGCCTATGGCGTTGAACATAAGCTTTCCCATAAGGCAACCATTGGCATTCAGTCACAAAAGTATAAACTTGTACAAGATTAGAGTTAACAAGCTAAAACACACCCCACCTAAATGGATCTAGGCTATTCACAGTACAAATCTTCTACCCACGAGTTTTGGTGGAGAGTGTAGCCAACACTAAAATCATTGTCTATTGTGCTAATCTGTGAAATTCTGTGTAAAACTACCCATTTACAGACTTTACCACTGTACAATAACTATTCACCGTTAAAGGGATATTGCTTTTAAAATTTGTTATCCCTATAAATAAGGCAGTCCTACTACAGCCTCTGTTGTAACTTTTCATAATAAACAGACCATGGCATCTGACTTACATTTTCCCCAATGAACCATTCAAGCTTATAGCCTTTAATGTTAGCTTGTCCACATAACCAACTCAGGTGCACTTATTTTGAATTTATGCTTTCCCACAAGCCTACAGTCATAGCATTACACATTCGATCAAATTTACAGGTGGCAAATTAACATACAACCCCTCCGAAATGGGAGTTCCATGGTACAGTCTTTTATCTCAAGGGAAAGTCAGAGAGTGTGACCGACACCAAAATCCTTGTGCACTTATGATATCTGTGAGATTATCTGTAACAAAATACCTGTGTATGGATTAAATAACAATACACCCATACAGCCCTGTTGAATTTAGAATGTGCTTTTCAAGATAAATAAGTCAGTCCTTCTGCTTTTGTCATAACTTTTCATAGTAACAGATCAGACCTATGGCATCATTGGTTTGGAAATTCCAAGATTACAAAACTTTCCATGATTGCCCTACTGAATGCCATGCAGAGATTCTCTCTTTTACAGCCACTGTGGCCCTATCTAGGAGAGATAAAACAAAGTATATGGTGCATTCAGGGCTGGACGGTCCATTCTGCCTCTAGCATTTACCCGATGGGCTACATACAGGGTAGATGGCTGCTTGCAAAGACTGATACTAGGAAAGAACAATGGTTCTGTTGGGTCAGTCCGAGTGAATACCTTAAATGTTTTGGCAGACACAAACTATGAATTCACCTGCAGTGATAATTAACTAAACACCACAGGTTCCCTTTATGTCCAGTGTAACCTATGTTTTGGTTTTTCATCGAACACACACAAGTACAACTGGTGTACCATCTAAAACTGAACAGCGCATTGCTCGGGAGCAGTGAAACAAGTGGAAATACACAAATTCACAGTATGTGCAATATAACGTCGAAACGCCAATGCCCTTTATTTCAATTCTTGTTATGCAAAACCTGCATGATACGCTGTATTCTAATCTGGACTAATGTTTAAAGTAATTAATGTCCATTGCAGTGAAGCGTTTCTAAAGGAACATCTTCGATTTTATACTGGGACCTGGTACATTTTCAACCCTGCATGCTTGTTTCTATATTGAAGAGCAGTCGATGGCTCCTCCTTTGATGCAGTGGCAAGAACGGTTTCCTCATGAGAATCTGCTAAGTATATGGCAAGTACCTATTTGTTTGCTGCATTGTACTTTTCAGTCTGCCAAGGTAAAGAAAAAAGCACACCAATACCTTCCACAGGCTATATTGAACTTCAACAAAAAGTAATAAGATGAACCTGGACATTGTCTGCTGCGCATGTTTACAACTTAAAGCTTTCTATAGCAGATGGTCGACCTATGTTCCTTGAGTGCCCTCACTGCAGTGACGCGTTTCTAAAGGATGCAATGTATACTTCTACTTGGACGACTGACACACGTTATAAAAATATGAACATCCGTAGATGAAATCAATACACAGCCTGCACAACCTTGTTTAAGCCTCATTACTAAAATGACTCTTTTTGTAACTAGTCCTTTACCTGCCTATCTCGCGAGCATGTGGCCTTTGCAGCATACGGAGATGGAATTAATAATGCATTATGAAGCGTCGCACATGGGCACCCTATGTCAATACGTTTATCGTACAGTCACTAAACGATCCGAATCACTCAGGCAGCAGGCTCAGCTGTAACGCGGTGGGCCTATAAGTTAAAAACTGCCAGCCTGGGCCTCACCTGGTGTGAACTGTTTGAGTTCACAAGTCCTTCCTCCTACTACTGCCCTACTCCGGACAGCAACCTGGCGGCCTGCAACATGGACTAGCTGCTGCTGCTGGTAATGGCACGAGTCACACGATGATGCTTCAGGACACACTGCCTCGCCTCCTCGACCTTGGTTCTCCGCTCTGCAGTCCATCCATCTGGAGTGGAGAGTAAAATGGCTGATACTCCAACTGCCGACTCACGCACGCGGGAAGCAGTCAGATCGACGTCATCGAGCCTGCGCAGACGGTCAGGGGTGGGGTGACACCTTGACAAGCTCTCCTCCACTCTCTGATTGACGTGGAGAGTTAGCGATCCCGGGCTTGTATTTAAAACGCCCGGGGCTAACTTAACTTCCACGTCATCAGGGGGTGGAGACTGGGCCTTCCAGCTAGGTCTTTGCCGAGCTGATGACATCACAGCCTTCAGGGCTGTGATGTTGTCGGCCCGGCAAACACATAGCAGGCTTCTTTGGGTCCGGGAGCAAATCAGTCACGTGACGTGACAGCAGAGCTGCGCCAGTATTGGTGAGACTGCAGACTCTGCAGTGAGACAGTGCCCCGTGTTCTACTTTGGGATTTTTTTTTTATAAAATAAAATGTGATCTAAGCAGTCCCTGTGTTCTACTTTGGGGATTTAAAAAAAAAAAAAATGTGATCTAATCTCTCCTCTTGAGAAATGTACCTGGGGCGGAGCCCCGACGCCCTCAAAGAGAAACCGCCACTGCCCTAAGGATCTCTAGGAGCGAGCTATTGCCCAGAGTCACATGGTGCTGGGCTGAGCTGCCGCCAGCAACGGGCATCAAAGCGTGTGCCCCACACTCCAGAGTCAGCCACCCTGGCCACTGCGCCACACCTCTCCCTGACTTTAAGAGCAAATCCTCTTGCATTGCAAAGTTTACTTTGATGGTAAACCCATAATGGGGCTGTAACCCCCTCATGTAAATAAAATAATGTAACTCTCATGAATGTAAATCACTTCATCCTCATCTTCTGTTATACAATGTATATGAAATTGAAATGAAATGGAAATTTCCCAATTCAAATCTAATACAATTGAAAAATATTTCTCAACCCCTTCGGACCTGTGGATATCACTGTTTTAGAGGTGTAAAAAAAAATATTAAAAATAATAAATGACTGAAAAAAGACACTGCCTCCAGTTTTCATCTGTCTCCACTACAGGGTATGAAGGCCTCTGTGTTTCACAAGGGCCCCCTTGAAGTCTGTGACTCGGAGACATGACCTGATTTGTCTTGAAGGTAAACTCTGACCTGGAAATATATTGAATGTGGGTCAACCTTTCTAAACCTGGAGCACACAACACTGAGCTCACAACTCTTCTTTTTAACCAGCGTATGGCCAGCAAAACTAGTATTAAAATAGGCACAATATTATTTTTTTCTCTTATTAGCACTTACGCCGCTAAGAAAGTCGGGGGATGAAGGTACTTAATTGATCCATGTTTCCACCACCATGACGTATGGCGTATATTCCTATGATGTATGTATTGTGATGAAGAGGGCATGTCTGGTGATGAGAGGTAATTGGAGGACAGCGTACATTTTGGTCAAGTGCTAATCTGCAGACGTATTCGCACCTGTTTGTTAACACTGTTATTTTTGCCAAGCATCTGCCTTTGGTGCATAATGTGTGATTGCGCGAATGTTGATGGGGTGATGAGATAGAACTCAGCTTGGTCCTCCTTCCGAGGGAAGTGTTGTATTCTCCAACTGGTTCTGTTGCATCCAGTGACGATTGGTGCCCGACAAAAATGGTAGGGTGACATAAATAGAATACAATAGAAATACATACAAATAAACAAACATTTAAAAATTTAAAACGGAACAAAACTTACTTTATCCTGCAGCCTGTCCAGTCCCCGGCTCCAGACTCCTCGAGCGTGAGGTCCCACAGCTTCCCCAGGTCCTTATCCAATCCAGACGCTACTCTCATGCTGTTAAGCAGCATGAGTGAGGTATCTGAATTTTCCTGGAGCGGCTGCCTCAGTGCTCTGAGGGCACTGGAGGCCTGTATCTTGGAGAGTTTGAATGGTGCACGTCGGTTTGGCCGTAGCAAGGTACCCGGCCAAAGCACATGCACACTTTAAACTGAAGGGGCCACTTGTCATTGCTGCCAATCAGCATCAATGATGCACTGTCCCTGCCCTCTCCGTCCGGCAGAAAGCTGGAAAAATAAAATGGCAAAAAAATCCTTTCATTACCATTTTATTTTTCCAGTTTTCTATGCAACAGTTGGGTGGAGGGGAGGGGTGCCTTCCTCTCATATGAAGGAACCTCCACTGACTGCATCCCCACTAGGGTAGGATGAACAGGCACAGGGTGCTGAAAAGGAAGATAAAAGTGGACAGGGGGCAAAAAATGTCCTGTGTTAACCTCATATGCCACTGCTCATGAATTACATGAACGGTGAAGGACTGATTTACATTCCCACCGTAATTAATTTGTATTTTTATTTTTATGTGGTTTCCAATAGCGCAAACCTATCTGAAAGGCAGTGGATCTCGGTACAGGATCGAGGTCAGCGAGTGATGGCGGGCGGTAATGCATTGTAATGCAGTGCTCTTTAAAGAGGTGCATCTTCAACTCTTTCCGAAATTGATAGCATTCTGCCATTTCTGATGGTTATGGGTATATTGTTCCAGATCCTGGGTGAATAGATTTAAAAAACTTTCTGACTTGTTTTTTGTTTTTATACACTTCTTAGTCTGTAGTCCAATGGTGTCCTGGCCCTGGGTGTGCCGACAACCACCAGAGAAAGTGAGCTTGTTTGCAAGATAAGTGTGGTGCTGGTCTTGATGGCTTTGTTAATGGTTCAGCTGTTTTTCAAAATGGGGTGGGCTGGCAAGGAGAGCCAATGAAGTTCCATGAAGATGGGAGTGATCTGATCCTTTTTTCGTCAGGCCCTGGATGGCATGTGCTGCACCATCTAAGATGACCTTAACGGGGTGCCAGTGTGGAGTCTGGGTGGCCATAGAGAAAGAAAATACCACCTTTCAGATACAAGAATACCGGGGTTTGAACAACAGATGTAAAGTCACTTTTGAAAGAAAATGTTTCACCTTCTTTAGAAGAGAGAGGTGGTACCAGGCAGCCATTGTTTTTTGTCAGTGTGTTTATTAAGGGTAAGGTTGGTGTTCAGGGTCAATTAAAGTGGCATTTGTTGAAAGATGGGGTTCGAAGCACTCAAGGATCATGTACTTCACCCAGTTTCTTACAGTTACTTATTGCTTGTTCTTGGCAAATAACAGGAACTCTAGAGATTTAGAGGAAAGGTGTTAATGTACATCCTTTAAAGTCCAGGCATATCCGTCCCATGAAGGCTGTAGGTGCATGGATGGCAGCTTACTGATATCAGCAGGCTCTGCCACCATACCGATGGTACTTAGGGAAGCCAAGGCATAATAATGCAGGAGACTCAACTTTGTAATACATTGAGGGTGAGGCCAAAAGTGCAGGCCCAGACTCTCCAATCAATGTCTGGCCCTCTTTATGACCGCAAATGCCAATGACGAATGTTGTAGTGAAAGAATGGCTTTTTGAATCTTGTCCCTGGAATCAGACCACCCCAGTGACGTGTAAAGGTGAAGAACTGAGTAGTCTCAGACCAAATTGTCTAGTCCCTTCAAGTGAGAATTTTTGTTTTTGAAGCATTGAGTTCAGGATGATTCCAGCACATTCCATTTTATTCTGCCAGGAAGCAGTGACGAAGAAGGCAATGCTTGTTTTCTAATGGGTTCTCTCACTTTAAAATGACTTCTGCATTGTTGGGGTGAATGCATCTATTATGTTATATTAGCATCAATAGGTATACGTCAGATGAAGTCTTATACCTGTGTACAAGCATCAATTGGGATGAAGGAAGGAGAGCATGCACATTTACCCAGAAAGAAAAGAATTAAACAATTCCTTGTATGGGGTAGGGTAGTGAATAAACCACTCCAATGGGTAAGAGTACACATTTTTACTAAGACTTTGGAAGCCACCTTTTAACCTGTTCTCTCAGGTGGTGGCTACTGACATTCAAATTGCGCAGAACGTTAATATATGGTCATTAAAGATGCCCAATGGAACTACATCTTAACTCAATACATAGTCCATATAGAATTCAGGCGTTTCCTGGAAATTCTAGAATGCAAGTTAGAGATTCAGTATTTTTGTTTGATAGGTTGCAATGTCTGTTCCCATAAATGATAGAACAATGTGCCAATCTATCCATATTCCAGGTGCGGACTCTTCCATGACAACTACATTTGTTTTACCTTTGAAAGTTTCATAGGAGGCTGAGATGAGATGAGATGGGATGAGATGAGATGAGATGAGGGGAGGCAAGACAAGATGAGATAATTTATCATTGTGGAGTTTGGGCTTTTCAAACCCACACATTCACCTATAGTCCAAAGTTGGTCTTTTAGTCCTTGATTAGAGCCATTACTTCCTTTGTAGTTACTTTGATGAGGTCAGACTCTTTCCTTCATGGATTCTCTGTGAACCCAGAGAGGATCACCCCATTCAGCCAATCGGGAGTGTGCTTACTACCTGGATGTCTACTATCCAATGAAACAAAAGAAGATATGCCTGTTGCCAAGTTGACAGTAGTGGTTCCAAGGTACCACAACTACTCATCTTTCTAACATGGACAACTGAATAATGCTGTTTTGGAGCACAGCGATTGAGGGCGAAGGGATCTGTCAAGTGGATCAAGATATGAGGTATTTTAAACCTTTAAATAGAGAGACGTATAGCAAGCAACTTTAATGAATGTTTCTGCACCACGTAGATAATGGTAGTTTTTCACAAGAGTGGTAAACAGGCATGCATTGAAATAAAGCACAGAGTATAAAGCTTTAGTTTGTGCTGACAAAGGATCTAATGTGGAGAAGTGTGGCTCAATGGTTAGAGCGGCAGACCCTGATGCAGAGGTCTGGCCCGGGACCAGGGTGCAATTCCCGCCTCTGCAGCTCTTGGATTCAATTTCCCCGGACCTGATAATTCTCGCCTCGTGCCTATTCTAATCATGGGTCCCACTGTGCAACTCTGGGCAATAGCTTGCTTAATCTCCACAACGGCCCCCACAGCGCCAGGATGCCTGGCTTCACCTTGGGGGGTGCCCAGGAGTGGACATCTCACAGGAAAACCAGGAAGGGTTCCACAGCGGTATGAATACAGCGCTACGAGACCCCTGGGTAGAAGTGCGCTATATAAGTACAAATACATTTACATTTACATTTACAATGTATTGAAGAGTGAAGAGGAAGCATCAATCATGCAGGATCTGGACAGTAGGTGCTATGAGCCATAAAAGCGTGTGGTAATCCAGTCCCAATTGCAATAAGTAAATAGCCTATAGAAGGTTGTGCAGGATAATCAAGGAATACATACAACCATTCAGAAGTGAGAATACACTCACCCGACATGAAATAACTGGTGAGGTGTGGAAGAGATAAAAGTTAGGAGGGGAGGCGGATTGGCTGTCTCTTGCACAGCTCGCTTGATCCTCGCACCAGTCAGAAGCGACTCCAGGGGGCAAAGTAGACATCTTTATTAGGAATTCCCAAGCCATCTCCTAAGCCCTTCTCTCAGACAGGTCTCCTCACAATGCTCTCAGCAGCATTCCAGCCGCCAGCAGTTGATGGCATCATCAGAGAATAACTAAAGTGGCATCATCGGGGTTTGGAGTGTACCAATCGACCAGAAGAGGTAAGTAAAGATCATTATAAAAATGAACTAATACTTAATAACTATTATAATAGGTACTGTATTGAAAGCTGCTGAGATCACCACCCCCAATACCACCAGCATTTTAAGGTCATCCCAAATGGGGATTAATGTGGACTCAGTTTGACGATGGGGTCCGAAACTATCTTTGGCATCTGACAAGACATCATTACCTTCAATGCAAAGGAATAGTAGATGTTCCTCTTCCATTATTCTTTTTCGTTAGATCTATAGTTACCTGCTTTCAAGAGGTCGAGACTTTACCGGAGTTTACAAGTGATGTAAGATGTTACGAGACCCATGGGGAAAAGTACTTTTCGAGCAGAGCTGATGACAGTGGATATCTGATGCAGCAAGTAGAAAGAAGGCTCCAGGAGGGGAAGGGTTTTCCTGGAAGCTCAACTAACTTTAGGATGTTACAGGGTTTGCAAATTCAGCCACTGAGAAGAATGAGAGAAGGGGAAGAGGACAACAGCCAGATGTGTCGGTGCTGAGGCAGTTTGTGGGACCTGTGAAAGGTAGAACGTAAAATTACATATCATATCCTGTATTTATAAGGAACTCGAGTACAACCGTGGATACAAATACTGCTTGCTTTTATTTAGGTTCACAAAACATATTAAAGTGATAGCTTTATATGCAATTACTGTCCCAGCAAAACACCTGCACTTTTGCTAAATAGAGCAATATAAACAATATGTTAAATGAATAAAAGTTTGAGAAAGTTATTGTCCACAGAATGATGAAAGTGAGCAGCTTCTGTGGCTTAGAGGTAAAGCTGCTACCTGTCAAAACCACAGGCTGCAGGATCAAGCGCTAGACCGGATACATTTCAAAACTATTTTCCTTAGCATCAAAAAAAGAACGTGACAAATAAGCTACAAGGACTTCCTTTAACCACCGAGAGGAATAGAGCGGGGCAAAGAAGCCTCTGTGAGTGCACGATCAACAAAAGATGGTGTGCAGGACAGAGATCCTGCTGTGGCAACTTCAGCCACAGAAAATTGGAAGGATGTCGAGTAATGTCGAGCAAAAGATAGCGTGCAGTGCAGAGATCCTGCTGTGGCAACTTCAGCCACAGAAAATTGCAAGGATGTCGAGTTGTGTCAAAACATAAAAAAAATTAAAAGCAGAGAAAGAAAGGGGAAAATGGAGTAGGTATCTATTTGTAGGTAGATGTGAAGAAAAAAAGTGACATCAGGCAAAGTAAAGAGAGCAAGTGGCCAAAGTGGGCAGACTGATTGGCCCGTGTGGTATGCAGTGGTAGGCGGTAGTCATATGTGAATGTCAGTTCAATAGACCAGTGGATGAAGACCGAAGGCAACTCTATGTGTGTCTTTATGTATTTTTATGTGTTAAGTGTTTGGGAAAAAAGTAGTGTGGTGTTGAAAACCCCAGAACTAAAAGCAAATATTCACCATTATAAATAAAGCAGTGATGAGCATCATGAAGAGACAGGGCTCTGCAACTCATCTCACTGCCGCTTCATCTAGAGTCGTGCCTGCTTCCCAAACAGTTCTCTTGACCTTTGTCAATGAGTTCTCAGGAGTTTTAGATGCCATCAGGCACGGGCACATCATCCGCTCTGTCAAGCAACTCGGGTGGCACAGTCCAGGAGGGTGCACCCAGCTGCCATCTTCAATGAAGTATTGGGGAATACCTTGGTGGACATCCCAGTTCCTGAGGCTGTTTGTAAAGAAGGCCAATTCCACCAAAGCTATTTGTTGGCAAAGTGAGCAATGATTGTTTATGTAACGCATGAGAGTGGTTATGGTCTTGTGATGGTGCTGGGCAGAGGTCAGGATCCGAGGGACCACAAAGTGGGTTCACACTTCTCGCCTGAATTGGGGACCAATCGCTTAGATATAGGAAGAGGAAAATTATAAAAAAGCTTTAAACTATCTCTAAAATCATAGTTCAGCTCAAGCACTATCAAGAGACAAGCTGAGTGTCTGTGTGTTTGATGGGATTAGCATCAATTTCTTAAGCTACACTTAGCAGCCAGCCAGGAAGAAAAGAGAGTAAAAGGAGTGCTGATGTCCCAATAAGTGATACTGTGCATATGTGGGAAACTAAAATATGAAAGCAGGCTGCTGTTAAAACCCATCTGAAAGGCCAAGGGGATAAGAACATACAGGCAAGCAGTGAGAGTGTGTTTCGACATTTAATTGTTTATAATCTTCTGGTACTGCAACTGAAGGCTCTCAAAAGAGACTGATAAGAAAACGAGCCGCATCTAAGCGGGATGCCCCAACCTCCTCATGTATTGGCACAACCCTCTTGTTCACTTTACACATCCCACAGCTGAAACACTGCTCACACCCAGGGTTTATGAGTCTGTCGATACCATCCATATGCATTGGCACATTTATTCTAAGCCTCATGAACACTATGAACAGGAGTTAGAGACCCAGTGAATTTGTGGCTGAACTCTCAGGTGTGCAGCTCACATGGAACACTATGGCCCATGGGCACTCAACTACAACCAACCCATTAGGACGCTCAGGATTTATTTTTCCACTAATATTTGCCAGTCACCATCGCTCTGGTTATCTAGAGGACTATTTTGCACGCTGGTAACTTGCACAATGGTCCGCTGATCTTCAACCCCTTATGTCCCGGCATCCTGGGACCTTCCGTTCCTAATAATCTTAATTACAAAAAAATGTTTTAATGAAGTCAAAACATCTATTAAAAGCTTTCTTTTTTATACGGTTAAAATACAGTATCTTGACTTTTGGCACAAAGGCAAATTGCTAATTTTTGTATATAATTGTGGTCCTAACTCCGGAGAATTTACAATATCACTGTTTTATTATTGCAATGGTTTTAAGAAATTCTGCAAATAAAGATATGTATTATTGCTATAAGTGAGTAATTCGTGGTGAGCTCAGAAGAAATCGAAAAATAGAAACATTGCTCAAACAGGTTGGTACTCTGAGTGCAAAGCACGCGAAGTGGGCAGTGGTAAATGTACCCTCATGGCTGCAATTGCGCCCGAACACAGCATCTTTCACCAGGGCGGCCCTGGATCTGCCTCAATAGCAGCTGCTGGATATCCCTTTTCCTGGACCCTCAAGATCAATGTTCACTTGTTCCAACACTTCTAGTCAGTCATAAAGAGTTAACATAATCTATGAATGGTATTTACCTTAAGAAGCACTTATTTTCTGTTGTTTTATCTGTATCACTATATTGAGGCGGAACCTTTTGCTATACGTAAATGGTCATGCATTAACACATTTTCTGCTGCTGCTCACCTGTTGTTCAGCGCTCTGTAAGCCTTCGACAAGGTTGGCATTCGAGAACATTTTAAATAAAACAATAATAATAAATTTGATTAGGCAACCTAAAAGCACAGAAATGCTGCTGCTTGTGTCTCACGCAGAGACACAGTTGATGAACAGCATCCTAGCATCATTCCCATGCTTGCCTCAATCCACAACCTTTTCTGCAGGAGGAGCTTGGGGTGGGGCTGCTGGGCAACCAGGGAATCTTACTATTGGCCCTTTCACCTCTTCTATGACTAGGTGATTTCTGGGAGGGGCCAGGAGGCTCACCTCCATTGGAGCGCACACCTCTTATTGTGTGATCTGATTGCTGTATATGTAGTCAAGATATTGTTGTAATGAGCTTCGACTGGTTGCTTGACTAAGTGCTATGTTGCTGCCCGTGTCTCACCCGAGGAGACACAGCTGATAGCATTTTCACTGTGCATTCCCACGCCTGTACGCCCCTCTGCCCTTCTTTTCTATGGGGAAGAGGTTTGGGGGTTCCTGGACAATTGAGTGATCACATTATGTGCCCTTTTTCACGATTTCCGGGGTTAGGTTACTTCCAGGGTTGGGTCAGGAGGCTCACCCTTTATTTGAGTTCTCAGCCTGACCTGTATTTGGGTGGTTGCAGTGAAAGCCACGCTTCCTCTTACCCTATCTGGAGATGGTTAATGTGCGTGCTCTTTATTAATGGTCGGGTTTTTGTTGTAGGTAATACCACTAAATGGTACCTCAAATGCCCATTGAGAGTCAGGGTACATGCAACATATAACATAATTGCACTCAAAGAAAACTCCTGTAGATCTTACTTAGAGAGGTTGTGAATGAATGAATCACATTGGTAAATGTACTGGGCAGCTTACCCTGCGAAGCATGTAATGGAGCAAACCAGTAAGTGTGTATGTATATGGACGTATCGAGAATAGTGTGCATCGCTTGAAGTAACTTTTGAAGAGGCAGGACATATAAAGTTGAATTGAAGAGAGTTTATTTAGATATAAGGAACGACCCCTGTAAACACCAGCCACTCTCCACAGCAACTGCTTTCTCTCTGCTGCCTACATTCCAGAGCAGCATCAGAGAGGACAGGTTGCTAGGGAGCAGAAAGCATTCCAAGGCAATACATAGAAATACACAGAAAACATGTTAATGCATGAGAAGAATATAACTCATCTCCCCTCTTAAGAAATTTCCCCCCAAAAATAATAAGGTTAACTTTATGAGCATATGACATCATCATATCTTTTTGGCAGTACCCTGATACGTCCAGCACCAATTCTGTTTCTAGATGAGGACGCATCCCCTGAACCAGAAACAGGAACATGTGCATCAGCACCCAGCTGGACTTTTGATGACACCGCCACTTCAGTACCAGAGCATGGCGCTACCTTTCTGGTGTTCCACCATTTTCCATCTGATACCTTCACACAATTACCCTTCACAAGAACCACCTTCTTAGGGCACGACCATTTCGAACAACCCTTTCTTGCTTTGTCACCCAAAAACACTCTCACAAACATGCCCTCCGTGAACAAACGCTTGGTTTCACAATCTTCTTATTGTGCCTTTGACAATAAGCTTTCTGGTACTTGTCCACTCTTCATTGTACACCCTTTAAATCAACTTCGCATTTCCCTGCTCTGTTCATCCAAGCTGGTACCGCTACAGAGCATGGTATTCTGCCCTTGAGTAAAGAAAAAGGTGTCTCCTTGGTCACCGAATGAGGAGTAGTGCGATATGACCATAACATATCCTTGACCTGTCGCTTCCTGCACTCACCACTCATGCACGCTAGTTGGACACACTCAACCAGAACACTATTAAAGCGCTCAACAAGACCGTTGCCCGTGGGATGATAAACAGGTGTTCCAGCATGTTTGATACTCCATCTGACTAAAAATCTTTCAAATTCCTCTGAAATAAATTGAGGACCATTCTCCATGACAATCTCAGCAGGACAACCTTCTCTCCTGAAAATATCTTCACAAAACGAAATACCTCCATGGATTTAACTTCTCTAACAAAAGCTACCTCCGGCCACTTAGAAAAATAATTGACCATGACTATGGCAATTCTTTCACTCACATTCAAGGTATCAAATGGTCCACAGATATCGATAGCAAGTTTATCCCAAGGACCCTTAGGTATGGGCGATGAAACAATGGTAGTTTCCTGTGAAGAATGAGTCTTATCACTACATGCACATGCTATGCAGTCATGAACATATCTCTCGATTTGGATATACATCCTAGGCCACCAAAAATCCTCCCTAATCCTCCTCTTCATAGCAGACACACCACCATGTCCCTCATGCATGATATTTTTTTTTTGGTTTTTTTTGTTTTTAATGAAATTTTATTGAACAATAAATCAATTACAGGCATGGGCCTACAACCACCAGGGCCGGCCGCTAGATTCAGAAAGGATCATACAGTTGTTAAGGCAGTAGTCGACTCCCGGGGCCCAGCCCCGTACATGGCTCCGGATAGTCCTAGGGAAGCAGGATACATAGATTTAACATAAATAACAACTAAAAACAAAAGGCGAGGCATAAGGGCAAAAAGAGTGGGTCAGGCTACATCCGGGGGACTCTAATTCAGACCTTCAAATAGCTATCAAGAGGAAGGAGTACTGATAGGTCGGGGGGGGGGTCACGGGAGAGGAACGTCTATATTCGGTTATTCCAAAAGTCGCAAGGAACCATCAAGGGTCAGGGGGACGAAGCAATATCGGTGTCCACTAGGGGGGGAGTACATATACTCCCACGATACGCGTTCCATTGTCCCCAGATTCTACCCCATGCCCCCGGTTTACCACGAGCCACATACACAGTCTTCTCCCTGAACATGCACCAGTCCATGTTCTCCTTCCATACGGACACGGTGGGAGGCCGCTGGGAACCCCAAAGCTGCGCTATATCTCTCTTGGCAATCATGTTCCCCAGGGCCGCCCACCGAGTCTGAGCCGCGTTATAATCATTGGGCTCCCACACATTCAGGACACAGCGACGCACCTCGGGCAGCAGCGCAACCCCGGTGACTTGTCCCATGACCACATGAACCCGACGCCAGTATTCCGCCACCTCGCGGCACTCCCAAAGGATATGGAGAAAGGTGGCACTGAGCCCACAACCCCGCTTACAGAGCCCGTCTTCAGAAAATCCCATCGAGACCAAACGGGGACCCGTCACATACACACGGTGGAGAATCTTAAGCTGGACCAGGCGGAGACGGGCTGGAATGGCCACTTCCTTGGAGGACGACAGTGCGGACTGCCAGTCCTCGTCGTCCAATTCCACCCCATCCCCCGTCCACGCCTCCCGAAGGCGCACCAAGAGGTCAGCCCGATTGTTGATAAGTTTTTTATAAATTAAAGAGATAGTACTGTCGGGGACATGACCATCGAGTATGCGGTCCTCGAGGGGCGAAGAAGCCGGGATCTTGGTCCCCTCCCCAAAAACAGAGAGCAGGGCATGCCGAACCTGGGCGTAGCGGAAAAACTCCCTTTCCGTAAGTTCGTATTCGCTCTGGAGCGCCGCAAATGTTTTAACCGCACCCTTAATCCATAAGTCTCCCACTCTACTAATACCAATCGTGTCCCAACGTTCAAACCCCTTCGTTGTCCAGAGGCTTCCCAGTCGGTCGGAGGCAAACAGGGGAGTAGCACATGTTAACCGCTCACTCCAGCCCATGGCTACATTGGCCGCCTTCCAGATCCGTACTGCAATCTTAGTAGGGCCCGTAAGGGTCCGTCCAGCCGAGCTGGAGTAAAGTGCCCTATTATAGTTTCCGCCGGGAAGCAGGAATTTATCCATCTCATACGCCGGATTCAAGCCAGGCGCATACGTGGCATGGTTAATGGCCGATAGCTGTGAGGCCCAATAATACCTGCGAATGTCGGGAAGCGCGATGCCCCCGTCGTACCAGGGGAGAGTAAGCTTTGTCAGAGCGATACGCGCCCGTCCGTCCCACACCAGTCTCCTCTGCAGGCTCTCCACCTCCCGAAAGTAGGACACAGGAATGACATCGAAGGAGTTCTGAAGTGCATAGAGGAATCTGGGAAGGGACATCATTTTAAACAGTGCTGCCCGACCCAGAGGGGACAAGGGCAGCTTACACCACCGAGCCGTGTCCTCCCTCAAACGCCGAAGTGGAAGCAGGAGATTCTGCTCATAGCGAGCCACCGGGTCCCTCGAGACGTATATTCCCAGGTACTTAAAGCCGGACAGAGATAATTGGATCGGAAGCCGAGGCGGCAAGAGAGGAGGGTCGCCGGAGATGGGATAGACACAGGATTTAGACCAGTTGATCGTTAGACCCGAATTTCTCCCAAAGGAAGTCAGAACATCAAAGAGAACATTCAGCGACTGCCGCGGCGAGGTGAGATACAGGAGAATATCGTCCGCATATAACGAGACCCGATCCTCGAAGCCCGGGGCCCACCGGATCCCTCTGATCGAGGGCTCCCAGCGGAGCCAAGCAGCGAGCGGCTCCAGGGCAAGAGCAAAGAGCAGAGGGGACAACGGGCACCCCTGCCTCGTACCCCTACCGAGAGCGAAGGGCCGAGAGACCCGCCCATTAACCACCACCTGAGCCATGGGCCCCGTGTAAAGAAGCTTCACCCAGCCAAGAAATCCGTCCCCAAAGCCGAATTTGGTCAAGACAGCCCAGAGGAATGGCCACTCGATGGTATCAAAGGCCATCGTGGCGTCTAAAGAAACCAGCACGGCTGGTTCGGAGAGGTACTCCGCCCTGGCAAGGGCGCCGTGAAGCCGCCGCAGGTTAAGAGCGGTGTTACGGTGAGGGATGAAGCCGCATTGATCAGGATGAATCAGATCGCAGATGACGCTCAACAAACGATTGGCAAGGACTTTAGCCAGGATTTTAGGCTCTGCGTTTAGCAGTGAAATAGGCCTATAGGAGGCACAGCGGTCACGTGGCTTACCGTCCTTGGGGATCACGACTATCGTAGCCAGACGCTGGTCGCCAGGAAGGGAGCCAGCCGCGAGGGACTCCTGAAACATACGACGGAGGAAGGGCGCGAGTTTATCCGGGCGCAACTTATATAATTCAATAGGCAGACCGTTGGGACCCATCGCCTTGCCCGAACGAAGGGACCGAATCGCAGTTGCAATTTCATCGACAGACAAGGGGGCGTCCAGCTGCTCACGGTCTTCGACGGACAGGCAGGGCAAAGCAATATCCCTCAGCAGAAGGCGAGAGTCTTCCTCATCCCTATCAGTCACCGGGGAGTACACGGCCCGGAGGTGGTCAGCGAAACATTCCACAATCTCACCAGGCTCAGTCACACACACTCCATCCGAGACACGCAGCTCCGGGACCACACGATTCACTCTCTCCTTCTTATCCAGCCACGCAATCAACTTTCCCGCCTTGTCCCCGGCATCATACAATCGACCCTGCTGCTCCCTATACATCGTTTTGGCAGCGTCAGTGACAAGAGACCTGTATTCAAACTGTTTCAGGCTGAGGGCATGGAGCCCGTCCGGAGTGACACCCGTCTCCAAGGCCGACTCCAGCCCCGAGATGTCAGTCTCCAGCTTCACCACTGCCTCACTCTTGAGCTTCTTAGCCACCACTATCTGGGAGAGGGCGTGTCCGCGGATTACGGTTTTAAAGGCTTCCCACAGGGACATTGCGGACGACACCGACCCCTCGTTTTCAAGGAAGTATTGGTCCATAGCCTTAACCAGGCTGTCGCGAGTCGTAGGGTCTCGCAGGTACCACGGGTTGATGGGAGCGATCCGCCCTGCAGACCGCGGCTCGGTGTCAAAGAGCAGCCACAGCGGGGAATGATCGGAGATACCCCGCGCCAGGTGCCTAACCTCTCGTATCCGACCAGTCTGTGCCGCGGGCATAAGGAAATAGTCTAACCTAGAAAGACTCCCATGCGCCCCAGAATGAAAGGTGTACTGACATTGGGTCGGATGCATTAATCTCCAACTATCTACCAGACCGAAGGTCTCCAGCAGTCCACCAAGCCATGCCTGGGCAGCGGGGAGGGCCCTGGGTGGGTGACGATCCAGGCCACCCGAAACCACCGAATTAAAGTCCCCGCCCATAAGCAAAAGACTATCCGGAAGTTCAAGCAGCATTCGACCCAAGTCCGCGAAGGTGGAGTTCTGGAGGCCCGGGGGGACGTAAACTGAGACCAGGGAGAGGGGCTGCCCCTCCCACCTCCCAATCAGACACACATAGCGCCCTCTGTCATCCGAGATTACCCTAGTGATATCCAACGGAAGTGAGGATCGCAGGAGAATGCCCACCTCCCTGGAGCCAGTTGTGAAACCAGAATGGGCCACGAGGCGGTATCCCCCCCTGTTCATTGCATGACAAACATTACCAACCAGATGCGTCTCCTGGATAAACACCACATCAGGAGTCAAACGACGCAAATACTGCAGTACTACACCCCGCTTGATACGGTCCCCCAACCCATTGACGTTCCATGACAACAGCCTCAACCCGTCCCCCCCCATCCCCTCCAATAGATCAAAGGCCCCCCAGTCAGTAGCACAGTTCCCAAATCTGGACAAAAATCAGTACCTCGCCCTGCAAACAAAAAACACACAGCAAAACAACCCCTCCCTCCCCCCAACCCCCCCCCAAATCCAACTCCCCCCACCCTGCACCCCTGCGGGCCAGAAAACCCCCCCAACTTGCAGTGTGCCTGTCGCCCTACTAACCCCATTCTACGAAAAGACCCCGGAGGAGGAAAGGGACCCGTCCCCGCCCGCCCCCCACACAGGTCCTAGCGAGACAAAATGAACAAAAGAAGTAAAACCCAGCTGAACAGTGCAAAATGGCAAACTCAAGGACCAAAAGTCACTCCAAAGGGGACCCGTCACCTCCTGCGCCTGCAGAGGGCCCGGGACGGCCCCTTCTGTCCGGCAGCGAGTCCAGCCAGTCGTTCACGGCCACTGGAGAGTCAAAAAAGGCAGTCCGATCCTCATGTTCCACTCGGAGTTTTGCAGGGTAGAGCATAGAGTACTTTAGGCCCAGTTCACGGAGACGACGCTTCACCCCCTGGAATCCCATCCGCTGTTTCTGGACAAGTTGGGTAAAATCCAGATAAAAGTTAATGGATGAGTTCTCATGACGAACCGGGCCGTGGACCCGTGAGGCCTGCAGAATCGCATCTCGGTCTCTATAGTGGAACAGTTTGGCCACGATAGGCCTCGGGGGGGCCCCCGGCCGTGGCCGACCGCCCGGAACTCGATGGGCCCGCTCCACGGCAAAGAACTTACTTAGGCCTGCAGGGGCCAACTGTTGGAGGATGAGTTCCTCGACCAGGAGGTCAACCGGGCGGTTATCGGAGGACTCCGGTACGCCTATGACACGGATGTTGTTGCGTCGGGCCCGTCCCTCGAAGTCCTCCAGCCGCCGAGCCATCTGATCGTTAACCGCCTTAATGTCACCAAGCGCGGCATGCAGGTCCGACACGTCCGCACCAAGGGTGGAGGTCCGCGCATCGAGAGCCTGAACCCTCTCGTTAGTTTTGGAGAGATCTGCCCGAATTAAGGTGACAACGATTGCCACCGTGTCGATTTTACGGGCCAGGGCCTCGTATTGCGTGGCGATGGTTTCCCTGATGCCATCAATGGCGCCCATGATGTCCTGCAGGGAAAGCTCCGGAGAGACGGTCGTGCCACCGCCGGCGGCATCCGGGGGGGGGGGCGGTCGCTCCAGGGGACCCTCTGCCCTGAGTGTAGCGGTCCATGTTGTTGGCCTGGACCGGTCCCCCGCGGAGGGAGGCCTTAGTCTTTCGCCCCTCGGGGCCCCCCTTGCCCCCCATGTGGTCACGGACACCGAAGGGGACCGCCGATCAAGAGTCGTAGGGGCACCGGCACCGCAGACCAGCGCCTCACCAGGGACCACAATATAGCGGTGCGGGGGGACCCAAGGCGATGGGCACACTAGTGGCAGGTGGAGACAAGGCCCCGTGCAGAGGCCAAGGAAACACCCCGCCACATCAAATGCGTTCGCAGGCCAGCCCCCTGAAGTCCGAAAGTGAAACCGAAAGTGGTAGAGCGGCCACTGGCTCCGCACTGCAGCCGCTGTTGTTCAATTACGACACGGCTCCACGGTTCACCTTCGCCCCGGGCACCTCCGTCGGGTGGGTCCCAAAAGTTCGAACAGCGACAACTCAGGATTCCCAGGTCCAATTCGAGTTCTGAAAGGAGATACGTGCTCAGCCGGTCTTCATCTGCCAGATTCCATAAACCACATCAGGATATTCTCAGGATAAATTCCGAGGAGCAGCAAGGGTCCGGGGAGCCCTGTGCTCACGCGACCATCTTGGATGCGCGCTAGGCTCCTCCTCATGCATGATATTTAATAATCTTTCCCTCAACGTCTCAGGCACCACTAACCTACATCCTCTCCTCAGCAACCCATCTACAACATTTAACTCAGACCAAATTCATTTAAATGACTCCAATTCCTTGTGCATTCTCCACCCATGTTCACATCCTAAAACACCCTTGATTTTGGTAAACACAACATCATCAGTAACTGCTTTTCTCCAATCCTCTTCACTGATGGCACTACATACATCTTTCACCTCCGCCACCATCCATTCGTCATCATCTTCATCTTGTACATCATCAAATGGTAATCTGGATACACAATCAGCATTTACATTTTTGGCACCTGGAATATATTTTACCTCAAAGATATACTCCTGAAGACGGTACAACCACTTAGCGATCCTAGGTGTTGTTTTGCCCGCTCCTCTAGTGGAGAAAAGATCTACTAAGGGCTTGTGGTCGGTACGCAACTGGAATCTAGTTCCCCACACAAAAGTACGAAAATGTTGCACACCCCACCAGCATGCCAAAGCCTCCTTCTCAATAGTGGAATAGGTATGCTCTGCACCCTTTAATGTGCGGGAAGCGAAGGCTACTACTCTCTCATTCCCTTTGTGTACCTGAACGAGCACCGCACCAAGACAATGATTGCTTGCGTCAGTGGAAATGATGGTTTCATCGTCGGGATCCAATGGCTTCAAAGTGACTGCACTGGCAATGTTTTTCTTTATCGCCTCAAAATTAAGTTGACAAATTTCAGACCATTCAAATTTGACCCCCTTTTTCATCTATTTCAAGGCCAAGAAATGACCTGAGTTGATCCTTATCACACGGAGCAGGTGCTTTTTCTATGGCTTCAACCAAACTCCGTTTGGGTTTAACTCCATCACATGTTAAAGTGTGACCTAAATATTCGACTTCACCCAAACCAAACTTACACTTTTCCAAAGCTATGGTGAGACCTGCATCCAAAAGCTTCTTCAATACCTCTTCCAAAATCTCATCATGCTTGATCTTATTGCACCCCCACACCAGAACGTCATTTTGGAACACTAAAACATTTTACAAACATGATAAAATAGCTTGCACAACTCTTTTAAATACGACCGAAGCCGATGCCAGACCAAATGGCATTCGAACAAATTGAAAAGCACCCTCAGGAGTGATGAAAGATGTAACATGTCTCGAATCCTCATGCAACAACCCTTGGTGATAAGCGTTGGATAAATCCAATGTGGTGAAACGTGTACCCCCTTTTACACTTGCTAGTATTTCACTAATGCGAGGAAGAGGATGTCAGTCAATCCAGATGTTGTTATTTAAGTCTCTCAAGTTGATGCACATTCTAATATTACCATTAGGTTTTCTGGCTAAAACTATTGGACTTAACCATTCTGATGCCTCAATGGGCTCAATCACTCCCTCATTGCAAAGTCTCTGCAACTCATCTTTGAGTTTGTCCCTTAACATAAACGGAACATTTCTAACTTTGTGTACCTTGGGTACCGCATC
Source organism: Triturus cristatus (assembly GCF_964204655.1). NCBI lineage: Eukaryota > Metazoa > Chordata > Amphibia > Caudata > Salamandridae > Triturus > Triturus cristatus. The sequence goes on along the minus strand of NC_140595.1, from coordinate 68,188,534 downwards.
CTCCTTCAAAATAATGCGGTGTTTGAACTTCTTTAAACAGCCTAGTTTTTTGCTAAACAAACCAGGAAACTTGGTAACCCAATCTACAGTGTTCCCAGATGATGTCAACAGGACTTGTTGTGGATGATTTGGGTTTAACACAATATCAAGGGCCCTTTGTTCTTTCCAACCTAAGAGAGATCTACCTTTGCGCACAATATATAACTTGGCTGTAGTTTTTCTGTTAAAAAACACATTTCTGATTCCACATATCCCAGAACAGGTAATTTTTCACTGCAATATCCTTCTGGAATGACATCAGTAGGTTGCAAATCATCTAACTTGCCACCTAAACCTTCCCAAATGGATTTATCGATGATGGTGAATGGGGAACAAGAATCCGCCCAGACTTGTACATCCTTGCCCTTGATTTTAATTAAACATTTGGGAGGGCAATAACTATCATGCTTCACCCCTTCACATTTAAAGACTTGATTTGACTCTATCACCATCACCTCCACATTGTCATTGTCATCATCACCGTCACATGAAACCTCTTCGTTTTCTGACTGTTCAATCTGCTTTACCAGATTAACAGATTTAGGAGAAACAAAAGACTCAGACCTTTTACACAATCTCGCAAAATGCCCAAACTTTCTACATTTATAAAATCTACTTTTAATGGCAGGACAGTGATTGGCATCCGCAGTGTGTCCTGAACTACCACACCTAAAACAGGATTTAGGCCTGAATTTGATACCTTCTGGTTTCTTTTCAGATATTACTTTTTCATCAACTTTTTAAACACCTTTCTTGATGTTGTGAACTGTTTCATCTTGACCCACTTTCTTAGAAACTGTGCTTAACACCTTCACATATCAGGAGGTATTCCCCATTCTTTTAGCCACTGATAGAGTTTTTTTCTAAAGAAGGATCTTTCAAGCCAAGTATTTTTTCTTGAATTTTAAGATTGGACATTCTATTGATTAGTTGATGTCTTATTATTTCATCTCTCATGTCACTGAACTTACAAGTGAAAGCCAGCATCCTTAACTTAGCCACATATTGCTAAATAGTTTCCCCTAGTGACTGTGTGCGTGAAAATAATGTATGTCTTTCTACCACTACACTGACTTTTTTTCCAAAGTTTTCTTCCAAGGCCTTCAGAGCAATTTCGTACACATCGATATTACTGTCACCTGCACCCTCAGCCTCACCTTAAGTATTTTCCACAACACTGATAGCTTCCACCATGGGTAAGGTTTTTAAAACATTCCTGCCTTCTAATCCTAAAAATTGTATAAGAATTGCTAATTTCCTTTTTGACACATATACATCTCCACCTATGGCTTCTAAATACGTTTCGAATGTCTCCTTCCAGTGTTCCCACGCCATACAAGGTTGACCTGGACTTTGTAGAAAATAATGTGGCGCGGGAATGACTTGATTTGTCATTATTTTGACTTATTTAAATGACTACAATAAACAAATAAATTGTGATACTGTACACAGCCCTGTAAATGTTTGATGCAATTAAAATGTCAATGTCTTGTGCTTTAAATAAAAAAAACATAAGTTACAATACCCTAGAGACCATGCAGAATGAAACTGTTCAACACACTGGTTGAAATGCTGGAAATTAAACCAAAAGGTAAAAGGTGTGCGTGTCACTGATGTCCTCAAAACAAAACAGGATTGTCTTGAACACGCTGGAAAATATGTGTAATAACCAAAGGTGTGCGTGTCACAGATGCAAGGCGTGTGAATCAAACCACAGACACGCAGAGATTCTTCTGTGTATTCTTTTCCCCGGAGTATACACTCCCAATATGGCGGCACGCTTACTTCTGTGAAATCGTTGCAATTGAACACGCAGGATAATGGTGTGTGTGTCACCGAAGTTTCTATTTACTTTCAAAATGGAGGTACGTTTTCTACGCACGTGACGTGTGTAACGTGTGCGCGTCGGGACGTCCGCCTGACTCCAAAATGGCAGAATGTCAACAGGAACGCTTCGACAAAAGAACTCTCCGGCCGTGTTATTCAAAGTCACCGCCGGCGAAGCAGGTGAAGTCGCGCGGGCCTGCCAACAGCCGCTTCCACGAAGTAAGCCTCTTTTTAAATCCTCACAATCGCTGAAAATTGTACTTGCTGAGAATTGTACCTGCATCCATAGGCATGCTGTGCAGCAATCCACAGTCACAAGCAACGACTTTTCCCTTGAACAGCGCAAACACACAGCGTCTGACAGTTCAAACGATACCAATCAAAGGCAAACTTTGAAGTCAAAAGTCTTGACCATTCCAATGAAAAATCGTACCTGAGTCCTGTGGCTAGATAGACACTAGATGGGCTTCTAGTGCCGGTATATGTCTTATAAAAAGACTTTCCAGGGGTCTCTTACTGTCCATCCGGGTATTCTTCTTACAGCAGAAATGAGGAACACAACTTCCACAACTGGTGTCCTCCTCTTAACAAAGGTATCCCATCCTAGTCGCCAGTTTTGAAGAGGCAGGACACATAAAGTTGAATTTAAGAGAGTTTATTTAGATATAAGGAACGACCCCTGGAAACACCAGCCACTCTCCACAGCAACTGCTATCTCTCTGCTGTCTACATCTCAGAACAGCATCAGAGAGGACAGGTTGCTAGGGAGCAGAAAGCATTCCAAGGCAATACATAGAAATACACAGAAAACATGTTAATGCATAAGAAGGATATAACAGTTACACATATAATGATTTATGGGTTATGCTGTTTCAGTGCTAAAAGTCGGGTCCAATGAGAATGAACACATTTATGTCTAGAAATGCACTCAATACTCCCACAACAATGTAGCATATATATAGGTTTTACTGCTCTATCAAGATAAACGGTGTCTATTAACTCTTTTCAAATGTTGACTATATGGCATTGGAATTTATCCAGGCAGAGTCAACATGTCAGTCAATGTTGTCACCAAATACATGAGACTATCCTCAGTTCGGATAGCTAATCAACAATTGAAATAAACCAAGGAAATATGCCAAGGAGAGTGGGCCTAGTGGCAATACCTCGCTAATCATTTGCCCGGGCCTGGTAAACTGAACTGTGCCCCAGAATTCCCTGAGAGAGTTTCAAGCCAGGGCACCAGCCTTGTTTTCGCCCTGTTTTCGCTCCATCATTGGTGAGAGCTACAATCCCTTGGACTACGGTCCCCAGAGATGGGATAACCGTATTCCAAGCAGCTTGAGTATTGCATTAGTTGTATGTTGCTGTGATGCTTGTTGGCTAAGAAAACTGGTAGTCAGCTTAGGTTGCATCATCACTGACTACTTGTGGAACACCCGTAAGGTAACCCATTACCTTCTTAAAATAAAACTGCGGCATAACTTTCTTCTATTAAAGTGTGTGCTGACACTTTACTTGGTCTGGATCCAGTTTATGCATTAATGCAGTTGTGTTAATAAGTTTGGATTGTTTGCTTGTCTGTGCAATTTCAGGGCTGTGTCACTCAGAGCAAACTGGCAAATTGGCCCCACTGCAGGTGGACGCGATACTGTATTGACTTCTTAAATGGGCATCCAGTGAAGGAAAAAGCAGCTCGCTCCCTACTAGTCCTGCATCACTTACATCACTTGTTTGATGACTTCTGCCTGGGATTTGAGAACTCTTGTGACATCATTCATCGGATGGCCCCTTTAAGGCTGCATGATTTCCAAAACTTCCTCCAGCCACGATAGAAAAGGGGAAGTTGATAGAACCACAAATTCATAAAGAAATGTTTCTGAGAGATGTGTGAGCGACGGAACATCCCACGGTCTGTGATTTGGTGGGCATGCCCTCAGAAGCTGAGCCCTGCTCTATCGTCGAGAAGAACCTGACCATCCCAAGTGATACCAGGGGCAAAGTAATAGGACTGGAGTGCAATTTTATACAAACAGAGGAGAAAGTGCAGTGCAGCACAAGAGCAGAAGGATAAAACAGCTGCATCGTTAAAAGTAAGTACGGCCGACAGTACTAATCCAGATTAGGAACCATGGCTAGATTGATAGACCAGTGCACGTCTATGAACAGATGTGACACTTAATACTTTTGAAAAAACATTGCCCCTCTGAGCAAATTAATATTTACTTGGGGAGATGTGACCTAGTGATCTTGTGATCCTGGGCAAATTACTTAATTTATGCATTTCTTAAAAAATCACGTGTAATGTAATCTTGTGTTCACGTAGAGCCTGCTAATGACCTTGGGCCAAGTTTGCACTATATCAAACTTCCCAAAAATTTAAAATATTTGGCATTACAAAGAAGCCTGTCTATGATTAAGTGGACTAATGGATCCAATTTAGGGATCTGTATTTGACCCCTTGATCACAGATTTGAAACTGGTAGGCTCACTCAGCCTTTCATCTATTTGAGGTCGAGAATATGAGTACCGTAGAGTTAGGTAACAATAAACATCTGTTATTACAGCAACAAGTGGCCCAAGGCTGAACATGCACTTTGCAAATACTTGTTATGTTACGCTTGCTGTGCTTCTGGTAGTGGTTAATCTTGTCACCAGTTCGATATTTGAGATTGCAGATTCAGACTCTGGCTTGCAAAATGTGTCTCTCTCAAGTGACTGACTACAATTCTTGCACTCCCCTCAGCAGGAAGTTACAGGAAACACCATGACCACTGTTTGAGACATGTCTTAAGTGAGAGTTGAGAAGTAGATGGTGAAAGATTTCAGACGTAGTTGGCATGGGGGTGTTGAGAAATAGGGGGTTGGCTGGCTCAGAAGCCATGAGATATTTAAATTCTCAAAATACAGACTATACAAGTACACATGTACGCATACAAAATGCTAGCACTTTTTACATTTTCCTCCCATTGTGAACTAAAGTACATAAAGAAGAGTGAGCCAGGTCCTTTCTGAACCATAAAACAAGCAACCTGAGGTCAGTTTCACCTTTGGTTTTGGGTCTTTGTCTGCTTGTGTTCTGGTTGGAAATGACCTGCCGTGGCCATTCTGTCGCGGCTGTTCCTATTGGAGTAGGATCAAGGCTGATTTGAATATGGGTGGGTCTAATCTGATGTGGCATGGTGGGCAAAAGAATGATGGACTGCTATGCGACCCAGAGTAATTTCCAATGGCTGAGATTAATTCAAGCATTCCATTCATCCCTTTTTTATATTTTCATTGTGACCTCTTCAGTTTGATGAGTCTGCCCAGACACGAGTCCCTTGCTCACTACTTCACTGGAACCAAGTGCATCCCACTGAAGAGGCCAAATTAGGGTTGTCCAGGCATGTGTCCCGTGCTCACTCTCTGACTTTAACCAATCTGCACCCCACTGAAGGATCCAAGTTAGATATGTTTTTGAAAAATTGAGTGATTTTATTATGAATTCCTGGAGCAACAAAAAAATATTGATGTACAATTCGAGGTGAGTTGTAAATGATATTCCTCTGGATACAGTGACCAAATGGGAACTGTTCTTTCTAAGAGAATGACTAACTGCATAAGATGTTTCTTCTGTGTCTGTTGTCGTGATGAGTGTGGTCTTTCTAGTCTGTTAGCATCACATATGAACAAAGCATAGGATGGAACACTTGGACCTTCTTCTTATTACCAGTCAGCCCGCCCTACTGTTATATGTCTCTCGTAATCATTTCAAAGTTATTAAAAAATGTTGGTTTGACATTATTTAGTCAGCTAAAAAAGCAATTTTTTCCACTTGTTAAAATTACTATCAGCCTGATAAATTGGACCTCTTACAACAGGAGTGGGTAACACTATCTTAAAAAAATGGTAACTCCTAATGATGGGTAAAGAACCCATATTCATAACTCATATCTATTACCAAGTATGCTTTGCTAGTGAAAATAAATGTGACGACCTGGAAATTACAATGTGCTGCCAGTTTTGTAATAAATGTATGTTCACCCATTTATTACTACAGTGAGATATCACACCATGATACAGTACAAGCAATGGGAGAAAACATGCTTATGGAATTACAGATTGTATGAGTGAATGACTTTACAGAGAAAACAACTCTACTATTACCAACAAAGTATTTTATTGTGATTTTACATTTCATAGTTTTAACCCCTTGTATTCTGCTTCTGATTGATTGATACCTGTATTTATAACTGATACACGTGATAAATAATGTTCTCTAAACCTTACATGCGGATCCACTGCGGGTAACATGCTATTGGACGCCATTGCTGGCGGAACAGAGGGGTTCCTGGATCCAATCAAGGATTTACTTTCCCTGGGTCATGGCCCCTCCCCCCTCAACAAAGCCCATTCACATCACATTAGACCCTTAAAAAAAACATTAGCAGGCAAACAATGAAAGGGGACCCGACGTAAGAGTGAGGAAGAGTTCTGAATTAGATGCAAGAAAACAAATGCAAAGCATCCCTTTTGGGGAATTTGGCCTATAGTGACCAACTAATAGACACTCTGTTTTGTTTTCTAGGCATGACAAAGACCTCGCTGACAGAGAACAAGAAGATGCTGTCAACAAAGAATCTGGTAGACTCAGGGCTGGTGATCAGCCTTCTGCTGCTCGCTACATTGATTGCTCGCGTAATACTCTGTAAGTAAGATTTACTATCTTTGAACACTTTCAAAGAGATGTAATGAATTACTAGGAAATTAAATTTTCCCAAAATCTCTTCTGATTCTACTATTGGACAAATGTGATCAAATTAGTATCATCAAATGGCATTTTCTGCCCATTTTGTCACTGCCCTCTCTGGACGTTTTTCAATGCCATTCCATGTTTAAGAGAACTAGGTAAAACTTTAAGTGAAAAGTACTATTTTCACCCCTTTCCTAATTCAATAAATGACAGTGTGTGCCTGTACTTCCTTTTTAAGGACCAGAGATGATTTGACATGAAATAATACCCTTTAAATAACATTTAGTTCAAGTCACTCATATTCCTTTCTCCAATCTTCTTAGATTCAATAGTTACTGCCAGAGCCCAGCTCACCCAGGAAAAGTTGGCACAACTGGAGAGCAATCACAGCCTGGTAATGAAGTACATCAGATGCAAAGAGAGAACTTCTGGCACCGATTGTGGGCGTAAGTACTCTAGCATGGACTGGTATTTGTACTGTACTACAGGCAGACGAGAGACACAAGCAGGCCTGGAAATTTCCAATGCCAGATCCATACTGAATGAGCAAGTGAGCATCATAGGAACTCTCCAATAAAGAACTATTTTTTTTTTAAATGGGACTATTGTTACTTTTTGTAACACACATTCTCATAAATATTAGACAGAAATCTAAAGGTTTGTTTCAGGCAGGTCTAAAGAGGAATGTATTACCCAATACTGTTTCAGAAAAGCTTTACAAATGTCTCCAAATTAATATTCGTCAGGAGTAACAGTGCTAGTCTGAGTGTTCTGCATCCAGTAGATCCAAGATACTTTTAAGTGAATGTGGTGCTCTGTAAATCCCATTACAAATAAAAATACCAAAAATGGCTTCAGTACACAACACACTAACCAAGTGCATTATTTTGCCGCATGGCAAATTACGTAATTGTCTATAAGAAAATTGTGCTCCATTCTACAGAGCAGCAATGAAGACTAAATGGTCTGAGATGAATTAGGGAAGGCTCACGGATTGAGAAAAGAAACAGAGGTCAGACACAAGTATTTGGAGCAAAGCATACAGCCGTCAGATAACTGTGTACCTTCCAAAGAACTCCTTTCGATAGTCCTGGTGGATGCTGGGATCATTTCAGATCCTAGGTGCTGGGGTGAAATTGGCCCTTGCTCTGATTTTCAGTTTTATATTTTAGACTCCAGTCTGATGGTGTTCTAGGTAGGGTGTGCTAAAATGCACTCGGTATGGTGAGCTTCTCAGAAAGATTTTCCATGAGGGCATGGTGATATATGGTCTTATTTTTTAAGGCTCTTGATAAAAAGTGTTTTGTTGTGAAGAATGCCCTTGGTGTCAATGTGGGAGTCTGTGGAGCAGATTGTTGCCACCATCCAGACACCAGAGGGTGAGGGCTTGACCAGTAGTTCTGAAAGGAAACATTCCACTTTGTTTAGATTAGAAGAAAAAGCTGACACTAGACACTTTTGAACTCCTGGAAATGTGTTCCTTTTGGGTGAGGTCCTGCGTATATCAGAGTGACTTGGCATTGAGTGACACATGCTGTATGAATAAGTCCAAGTTCATGTTGTCGAGCCATGGTTTTGCTAGTTGATGCAAGTTGTGGTTGGCGATTAGAGGAATTCCATTTTCAAAGGGCATGAGCTTTGAGGGTTAGGTCTAGCTCATGGAGGGTGTTAATGGTATTTTTCTTGAGTAGAGAAAGGAGCTGGTAGGTTTGCCTATGTTAGACTGTATATTGATCAGAGCCAATCCTAAAAAGCTAAACCAGTTACACCGGGACAGGCCGCTGAACATGTGGGGCCATTGTAAAGAGTAACTGCACTAATATACCTTCAGATCAGTGAATGGTGAAGTTAGAAGCTGCTAGGCTTACGCTCCGGGGCCTAGAGACACCGCCAACTAAAACAGAATGTGGTTTGAGCACCCTGAGGCTTCACTTCTGACACAACAGAAGTATTGTTGTTGGTTGTTGTTTATCTTTCAGAGTTCTTCTCCTGGGCCTGCTCCACAGATTGGCTGCTGTACAATGGAAAATGCTATTTCTTTTCTCAAAACAAACTCTCATGGGAAGAAAGCAGATTAAAATGTCTGACAAGTCAGGCAGACCTGCTCATCATCAATGACCAGATGGAGCAGGTGAGCTAAGATTCGTGTAATGGTTTGTTGTGATGGCTCAAAGGCATCTTCCATGGTTTATTTCTGCTTCGGAAGCGTATAGCAATTGCTAACCTATATGTTTCTCTGCCAGCCTCCTTGTCTATCTTTGTAGCTACATACATACACACACTGTAAAATAGAAGACCTTGCTGGAGTCTATTAGCTGTCAGAGCTGACTGAGGCAAGGTTTTAGGTGAGAAAATATGTAAAAGAACCATTGCCTGAACCAATTGTTTTTGCTTTGTTTAGTGAAGACATGATCTCCACTAACAAACACTGAACAGATACAGTCAGGGCAGCAGAAGTGTAAATGTTTTTTCAGTAGCAGTGAAATGTTCTTTAAAGAGACACAAATAAATAAAAACACAGAACAGTGAAGAGTAGTGCAAGCTTCCCTCCCACACAAAGATCAAATACTGCACTGAATCAACAGCTCAATCTTCTCTCAAATAAAAACATAGCAGCAATGGAAGCTGCTCTCAGAGAAACGCAGAGCAGATCCAAACCTGTAACAGCAGTGCAACCTTCCATCTCACAGTGCAGTTGCAGCAGAGATGGCTGCAGTCCATGTTTCACTCATACAAAACAAATGAAAGCCGGATTGTAAAGTTGACACACACACAGACACCCACACACACACAGCAGCTGTTAATGCTGCTTTCACGCAATGAATAGTTTCAGCGCAAGCGGCTGCAGATGAAGCTTTCTTCAAAGTAACAGAATAGGCACCTTACTGGAGTCAGCTATGTATCCCTAGTCATACACAGAAGGTAGAGTAGTAGCAGCCCAGACTTCCATGCTTATATACACCACATACACCACCAGCAACAGAGAAAGTACAAGCTCCTCCACACAGAACAGGGAGAGGATTGGCAGAACAACGGAGCACAAAACTCACACACGCACACACACATTACTCAGCACAATATGTACAGTGAAATAAGTTGCTGGAAATGCTGTCTTTCTCTTTCACTCACACACACACAGACTCAAACACACACAGAGACACAGACACACACTCAGATGCACAGAAGCACAAATAACAGGTACGTGGGAGACAGGCAGCGCACATGCACGTTTACAGCCTCAAAATTCAGAGCAGTAGAGTAAACTCCCTCTCACAAATAGAACAGGTGCAGCACATGCAGCAGTAGGAGGTGCTTCCATAGAAAGCAGCAGACATGTCTTATCCCTGTACAGAGAAATGCTCTGCACATCAAGCATCAGTGAAAGCTCCCCTACCACTGAGAACTAATACTGCAGAAGTAACAGTGCAGGCTTCAGCCGCACATTGGCCCAGCACTGAATGCTGCAACTGTGCAAGCTTCAGATTTATTTTTTTATTTATAAAGTTTTATATAGCGCGAACATGACCCACAGGGGTATCAGAGCGCTTTACAGTACACTGTTATCACACATTATACATACAATCGGAAATCGCATACAATACAAAAGAGGTAGGCATTGGTGTTTGGATATAATCGGTGGCAAACAGTCCCCAAGAGTTAAAGTTTTAGGATGTTAATTTGTTCATTAGAAACATTTTCACTTCTTTTTTTAAGGCGGTGAAGGAGGAGATTCTGCCTACATCTGGGGGAAGGGTGTTCCAAATCTTCGGTGCGATACCCGAGAAAGCTCTGCACCCAGTTCTCTTTTTGTGAAAGTATTGAGGTTTTAGTAGTAGTGAGCTCGAACTTCCCGAATGTCTGCATCCTCCTGACTGCTCTAGGTTTTGTGCTGAATAGCTGGGGGTGTTGCTGTGTAGGGTTTTATGTGTCATGCAGGCGATCTTTAGTTGTATTCTCGCCTCGTAGGGTAGCCAGTTCAGAGCTTTCAAGGCCGGGGTGATGTGGTTATTTCTTTTTATTTCGGAGACCCGCCTTGCCGCAGCGTTAAGCGATGCCCTGAGCGGTGCTAGCTTGTATTTTCGAAGACCGCATAGAGTGGTGCTTCCATAGTCCAGTCTTGGTAACACTAGAGCTTGTACCGCCATTTTTAGATCAGTCTGTGGGAGGAAGGGTTTTAGTTTCCTTAGGATTCTCAACAGATGATTGGCTCCCTTGGTGGCATTGTAGATTTGCACCTGCATATTAAAATGTACATACACTGTGTCCACACAGGCAGCAGTTTACATACACTCATGTTCTAAACATGTACAGCACAGGAAGAAGCAACGTAAGTTTCTCCTACACACAGAAAAAGCACAACAAAGGCATCATAAGTGCAAACTTCTCACAAACACAGCAGATGTAGCACAAGGAGTAGAAAACACTTACCACAACAACATTTATACAGCATAAGTTGTAATGGTCCAGGCAGCCCTCACTCAGTACACATGTTCATGACAGCTGACAGCTGTGCAAACCTCTTCTCATAAAAAGATATATGGCAATGTATGGAGATGGTGTAAGGAGAAAGGGGACGATGTTAGCAAATCCAGGATTGAAGACAGGAAAAAAGAAGCACAAAATATGCATGCACTTATGCAAGCAGTCCACACTACTCTGCTCTGACACTGTGGCACATTCTAATAAAGCTGGCGGTGGTTACAGACCTGCAGGAGTGCAACAGTGTTTTGATAGATCTCAAATCATAAATAAATGTAATTTAAATTTAATTTAATTTTTGAAGGCACATCCTAGTGTGAGCGGTTGCTGCACCACAAGTCAAAAGACCTGTTACTCCCAGCAGCCATTTTTCCATACAAAGTGTTTTGGTCAGTAAATTTTCAGAATCCTTGCGTGCACCCATCTCCATTGTATCCATGAGTTGTCTAGCATCAAAAGTGGCCACCTGTGTCTGAGACAGGTCACAAATTACCCCAAGAGATTTGTGATCTTTTACAGAACCTGTTCCCTTTGCTCTCCTGCAGCTCTTCATCTCAAACACGACAAAGACGGATATCTACTGGATTGGCCTGACGGATAAGGATCAGGAAGGTGTCTGGAAGTGGGTGAACGGTCTCAGTTTGCAATCAGAAGAGTAAGTCGCCTTCCAAGCAAAACAAACTCGATTTATATTTCTGTATATTATCGTTTTCTTGCTTTACCTTATTTTATTTACCAAACCACAGAATCTAGAACAACGAAGTGTCAACTAATGGTAATAAGCATAGGCAAAGCCAGTAGGTCTCGCTTACAGTCCTTGGTGAGTTTGTGCAAGCAATAACTCATGTTACCTGCTCAGTCATTTATACTTGAACTCATACATCCAATCAGCTATCACATGGCTCATTACTGTATCATTAAATTTGTCAAAACTGATGTTGTCAAGAAAGGTAGTATGAAAGGAACCAAGGAATACATCAGATTAAATAAACGTGTTAAACTCAGAATCTAGAATTGATAGTATTAGACGATTTGCATCCAAATAGGAGATGGCTGAACAAAAATGAGATCAGAGATGTAATTTTACAGGTGGAAGAAGAGAAATAGAAAGAAAGTCCAAGGATCACATACCATTGGGTGGAAATTTGGTCTTGTTTTCATATTCAGACTGCACCCTATAAACACCCAGATAATACTAACTGCAAATAGGGTGGTATTTACCTGATATACAATTAGGGGCCCATTTTGATTGAAGCTTATTGGAATTGAGGATGACGTACTAATAGGAGAAGGTATTTACCATACTGGACTGCACAATTTGCTCCCAGGTTGAAATCCTGAATTTGGCCGCATGCAGGAGATTGTACCCAAATCAGAATTGTCAATGGAATGAAGACGTGAACTGTAAGTGGCAGACGATGAAGGGGAAGAGAAGGAGTGGGGCTTTGTATCCTTGTGAAAGACCTTTCACACAAACCCCAACTTCAGGAAAAAAATGTGCAGGTGTAAATTGAGGAATGATAAGGATAGGGGAAAGGAGATGGTCAGTAGCAGAGAAGAGTGGGCACGGCTGAGAAGAAAAGAGCATATAGAGGACACAAGTAGAGCAGAGTCATAATAAAACAGGGGCTTGGCAGACAGATAAATCAATGAGATAGGGCAATCTCTTCCAGGCGATTTGAGTCAAAACTCTATTCAGCACAATCTCATTGGAACATAAAAGAACAAACAGTATAAAATTGCTACAACAACAGAAGTAAAAGATTTGCTTAAAAAGACCGGGGAGTGATCATGCAATAGTAGTAGACAGCTCAGCTAAAGAACGTTAGCTACAAATTGCACCTAAGTGGCTTCCCCAGCATAGAACTACTCCAGCAACACAAATTAAAACAGTTTAAAAAGACAGGGGAGTGATCGTGCAATAATGATAAACAGCTCAGCTAAAAAACATCATCCGTAAATAGCACCCAGACAGGCTACACCAATATGAAAACAAACTATGCACAGCATTAATAGAAAAACCATCTAAAATAGGCAAAACTATGTGTAACTAGATATGCTTTTTCTAGTTTGATTCACACTCCATATATAACAGGCTATTCTAAAGCACATAGTGTGATCCTCCAATGTTCACAGGTACTGTGGAGCAACATTATAATCCTTGATACTATTTTCAACAAAGGTCGGTATCAAGAAAAATCTCCTTGGACCGTCATAGAAAGGACAGAATAATATAAAGCGCTGAGTGCTCTGCTTTTAAATGTCATCACATGGGCTCTCATGAGAGAGAGGGAGTACAGCCACTGCTCTGTACCTTTGCAGACTCCTGTCTGCCGAGGATAAAAAAAAATGCTCCGTTCCCAGTCCCGCCGCGCACAAAATGGCTGAACCTTCCGATGTAAAAAAAAAACAAAAACAAACACGCCCACCATGTGTAAAAGGGGCAGGGAGTACAAAAAAGAGAAAGACGCGAAAAAACACGCCCCCGAATCCGAAAAAGACGGGGCTTGTTTAGAGAGACAAAGCTCTTCTCCAATGGCTGACCAGCATTTAATAGGCCAGCCAATGGAGAAGAGGGGAGAAGAGGGGCGGGTTCAAGCCCCTCTTCTGAAAAACATTAAATCTCGCGAGCGAGACTGCGCAAGCGCAGCCTTCGCTGCCGAGACCTAATAAAGGACCCATTTAATCTGCTACTGTTACGCCCCGCCTCTGACCAGACCCCGGCTCTGCCTTTTCTCTTGTCATGAGCTACGACCAGCCTCTTCCCGATATGCACAGAGTTCTGTGGCCTCTTTCCATGTCATGCCCAACCTCCACTTACTCTCTACCTATTCAACGTATGGTCTCTTCACCTCTGAGGCAGTATAAGAGCAGACCATTGAAAGAACTATCACTAATGACGCTGGTCAATCAAGAAAATACTTGCTTAAAATCAGTATCCTAAAACGTATACTCCTCTTGGGCACTACACTGTACTTGTCTCTGTTCAATCGGACGGCATCACCACACTAGGATTCTAACCAAGTGACTGCCAGAACCTACTTTATAGCATACACACCCTGTCTTGACAAAAGTACTCCTCGCCTGAAGAGTCCAAGGCACTTCCAGGACCCATGTCTGCCCAATTCACCCCGTCTCTGCCCAATATACTCCCAGCAAACCACTCTCTTCCCAATATAATCCCAGCAACCCCGATCGGCCCAATATATTCCAAGCAACCCCCTCTGCCGAACATACTCCCAGCAACCCCCTCTCCCCACTATACTCCCAGCAAACCCCCTCTCCACAACATACTCCCAGCAAACACTCCCCCAATGTCCTCCCAGCAACCCCCCTCCCCAATGTCCTCCCAGCAACCCCGATCAGCCCAATATACTCCCAGCAACCACGATCGGCCCAATATACTCCCAGCAACCACGATCGGCCCAATATACCCCCAAAAACTCCTGTCTCCAATACACCCCCAGCAACACCTCTGCCCAATACACTCCCGTCCCCTCTCTGTCCAATGCACTCCCAACACCCCACTGCCCTATACACTACCATCCCCCTCACATTCAGTTCCCACTTGACAATACAGGCTAGCCCCATTGGTACTTTTATTCTCTGCACTTGTATTGTTGACGCCTCCGGTCTATCTGCCCTGGTCAATCTCTGCCTCCATCTCTTTCAATCTTGGTTTCTTCTCACTCAATATTACTTCCTGCTCTTCTTTCCCCTCTAACTTACCCCACATCCTTCAAGCCCTGCAGGCTGTCCCTCGCCCTTCTCTATCCCTCGTTCCCTCCTTCACCTCCCTGCCTTTCCAGTATCTCTTGCACCATCACCTCTCGCGCCCCACAGCTTCGGACCAGTGCTCGGGCACAGACGTCACTGGCCCACGTAGAACGCAGCTCCCGCAAGCCCAGGAGAATAAAGAACACTCACCGAACCCCAGCGCGAGGCGCACGATTCCCAAGAACCTCCAGAGAGGCGCGAGCACAACACCAACTGCCATCCTCTCCTCTCGACCCGCTCGCCAGTCCCTACTAACGCCAGACTCGCGTGCCGAACGACGACGTCCCGCCCTCCGCCTCCTCTCATTGATGGGAGCGAACAACATATGCTCCGCGCAGGGATTGGACAGACTCGCAGTCAATCGTGTTCACTCAGGGGTGTTTTTCTTCCATGTCTATCATTCCTTTCTCCTCATTGGCTGGGAAGGTTGGTTCCGACTCCGATGGGATACAGCGGCGTCTCCCCTGCACAGGAGACAGATGGTGTTTAAAACACTTTGCGCATGCGCAGCGAGTAGCCTATAGTTTCCGGCCATGGTTGCTGTAGGTAAATCAGGATGTGATGTGAGAAAGAGTGATTGCACAAGAAGGGAAGTGGAATAGCTTTGATTATTGTCCGGCACTGATGTGATGAGTGTGAGGTGAGTCATCTGGGGGCGCTGTGACTCCTGCATCCGCTGGAAAGGCAAACTCCAGGGGCCTCTCTGCTTTGCAGAGCGCACGGCGTCCTGGTAGCTACGGGGGAAAAAACATAGCCCGGCACAGACGTCAGCCGAGGGGAGGGAGCTGAGCTGACGCGCAGGGTAAACACTGTGGATTTCCAAATTGGGAGAAGCACGAGAACAGGGGGCGGACCCGGAGCCTACTTCGCATTCCCCCTCAGACCCGGTGACTGCCAGGGTGCCGTGACACCTCGACAAGGGAAGCCCCCCTTTACAGCCATAATATTTAGTATTTGATGTTAGGGCCGTTCCAGTGCACAGTCACAGAGGTGAGAGAGAGGGAGTACAGCCACCGCTCTGTACCTTTGCAGACTCCTGTCTGCGAGGATAAAAAAATGCTCCGTTCCCAGTCCCGCCGCGCACGAAATGGCCGAACCTTCGGATGTAAAAAAAAACAAAAAAAAAACACACCCACCACGTGTGAAATGGGCAGGGAGTACAAAAAAGAGAAATAATTGAAAAAACACGCCCCCGAATCCGAAAAGGACGGGGCTTGTTTGGAGAGACAAAGCTCTTCTCCAATGGCTGACCAGCATTTAAGAGGCCAGCCAATGGAGAAGAGGAGAGAAGAGGGGCGGGTTAAAGCCCCACTTCTCAAAGTCATTAAATCTCGCGAGCGAGACTGCGCAAGTGCAGCCTTCGCTAGCCGAGACCTAAAAAGGAATAGAGCCAGGTCGCGGGCCTGCCTGAATCCCCTCTAAATGCAGCAAACGACATCCCATAAGGCCTGGGACTTTGCCTTCAGTAGACTTTTCTAACACTAAAAGGACTCCTTGTAACGTAAATGCAAAGGTCCCTCTACTAATTTGGGGAACACTCTTCCATTCGTCCACTAGTGCCTTATTACCGTTCTCAAAGTCAATGCCCACAAAGGGATTAAACATTATTGAAAAATTGTCAGCCCATGCTTGGAGAGAGACAAATGGAGTTAGTTCCAGTTTTTTTTTAAAAGGTGCGGTAACCATGCCCCAAAACAGGGAAACATCATTGGTCTCAACTGCCTAAGCCAGGCATCTTCCCTAAGAGCCTTTTTCATAGAGGCAAGCGCCTCCTTTTTATACTGCTTTCTCAGTTGCTTAATGGCAAGATAGTCCATTGGAGAGCTATGAAGAGCTATCCATAATGATTTGGAGGGAACTTGACATGAATTGTTAAACCTGACGTGTCTTTTGGAATTCCTATGCCTAAAAGGCTGCATCAGTAAACAATTAATTAACCTGCTGATTGTTTCCAAAGCATGAATTAACCCATCTTGATCGACCTCGTTGCCCAGGCAGTAATTAAACTCATTTACATTTGTAGCTAATAGCTTTCGTGTTATGCTCAATGAATCGACCCCTGTCCATTTGATGAGGACTCTAATTGGCCTTACTGGAGTGACATTTTCTACATGGCTAGTAACTGTGGAACCTTTAGCGCGAAGGGGCGATGATAACACTAATGAAGTGTGGTCATGCACAGCATTTCAGGTTACACCAAAAATAAAAGCAAAGTGACGGACTGAAGAAGTAAATAGGATATGATCAATTGTGGTATTTGTACCTTTACCAATGAAAGAATGATTCTTCACACTAATTGAGGTATTACGATTATCCAACAACAAAAGGTCGAGTTTGACCATTAAGGAATTTAAGGACTTTCCACAGGCGTTGTGTGGAAAGTGTGAGACACCCTAACCCAAGGGGTTAGTAATACACACACACGTCTTGCCGGAACGGTAAATTTTAGAATATTAAAATTACCACCCCATATGATGGGACAGTTAGAGTGAGTTCGATGCAAAAAAAAGCATCTAAATCCACATCCGGGATGGAGACGATATTGCTGTGGGTTGAATCAAACACGTTATAATGAACATGTATTATCATTAGACCCGACCCGCCTCTAAAAGACGAAAAACGCAAACTGATAATACGGGGAGGCAGTGACAGATCCTCTAATTATAACTGGCAACAAATTAGAAATTAAAATCAGCAGGCTGCCCTGGCGTGACATGACGGAGACGGAGTGGCAGCAGTGAATATGGAGGAGAAGCCTTCAACCTGGATTGATTCAGCACGCCAGGTTTCCCGGAGGCTTGAGAGGTTTCAGTAAATGTGAGCCAGTCCAGGGCCATTCATTTGTTTAAGAGTGCAGAAATATTCCATGAAGTAATATTACATACCCCACCATAACCGGGGATTATTGGTGGAAAGCCTATGTCGGGGGGACCAGGCAAAATTGACTGATTCCCCCCTAACAGCCTGAGATGGATTTAAAAGAGCAGGAGCAGTAGGCTCAAATGTAGGCTCACAACTATGACAGAGAGGGAGGCATGTGTTATCAGTAAGGTCATATGGGCGGGTTGTCTGAGGTGTACACTGACTGTCATATCGTCACTCAACCACCTGCAGGTCGCTCAAGGCTGCAAACCTATTAAAGAGGGGAAGTTGAGATCGACGATTACTGGTAGAGGATTGACCAGAGACTTTCAGGTGCAAGATGTGCATGGTGCAGGTGGCGGTAGAAAAAGCCCAGTGGGGGAAGCTTAATGTTTCTGGAATTAAAGAGGCAAGATTAAGACATTGACAAATCTCGCCTGCAGACCTAGAATATTGAAATTAATAATAACCCAATCTCCTTCAAAGAACTTCTAAGATGGGCCAATCCACACAGTCCTTCGTGCCAACAGAATATAACCAGCTTTACAGACCGTAAAGATGTACTTGACTTGAAGCCAGTGGAGGACTTTGTTCTTTAACCTGTCCGGAGACTCGGTGATATGCGGAGACCGGGGATGGACGTTCATTATTAACACAACATAAAGAAAGCAGTCAGGTGGAAAATGAATGGTGACATCATTGTAACACCCCCTCCTCTAGCCCTCGTGTTTCCCGACCCTCGAATTGAATTACCAAGTGGGGCATCAAATGAGGTAGTGCTGCTGGTAATGCTAGCCGGGTTATTAATGTAAACACCAAGGGGCTGGGTGGATAGCTGACCTGCAGTGGTCCTAGAGGGCTTACCCAAGAGTGACTCCCCCTCCAGAGTGTAAAACCCTGCCACACCACTCAGCCCAGAATCTATTTGAGATTGATGATTTTGTAAAGGGTAGTGGTGTGAAGTAGAGGGGGAGACCGTGTGTCTGTCCTCAGAACAATTGGGTGGGAAATAGTGATTGTTTGGGGGTAACTCTGGTCAAGAGCGCAGAGGCCCGGGTGCCAGAGCGTGAGGAAGTTGACCATCTACTAGGAGAGGTAGGGAGACTTGATGTAAAGCTGCACAAATGATTTATGACAGCTGCCAACAGCACAAGCTCTGGAGAAAGCAGATATTCCCCCTCCCCTCACAAAACCCAGTCATTTCCTCAGGAGGAGCTCCAAGCCCAAAGCAATAGACACAGTAGTGCTCGCTGGGCAGGTATCAAAAGCACGGGTTGACGGTTGTAATATAGGGGGCATCGTTCTTGCCCCAAGGCATCTTTTCCATTTAGCTGGGGCCCGTTTTATGTGGAGAAGTTCTATCCACGTCAACATTCCGCCCAGAGAATGAAATTAAAAATGAATTAGTACAGGACTTAGTGGGAATCGAGGCATTACGTTTCGCCATCTCAGGTGCTGGGGCAGATCAAAGAAACAACAGCAGATCAGTAAAGCAACAGCACCTCCAGAAAACTGGAACCAAGAGGGGTGGCCCAGCCCAGCCTCATCCGGACATGGACGGGTCCACCTTTGGCCCAGGATTTGCCCGGGGACAGCCCGGCTGTTTCCCACGCCGTGGGATTAAAAGTGCTCCCCCAGTGCTGCTGTACTCTGGGCCCTCCTCCTCATAGGCCCAGGGCAGTATGGGACAGGTAGTCCCTTACTACACAGTGGTGCAAAGCGTCCCGCTCAGCGGGATGAAGGCTGCACTTAAAAGCGTTCCCCCAGCATTGCTGGACCTTGGGTCCTCCTCCTCAGTAGCCCAGTGCAATATGGGACAGGTAGTCCCTGGCGGTACAGTGCTGCAAAGCATCTTCCTGGCTTTATATAGCTTGACAAGACCATTGGAGAAGATTCACGCAGAAGGAAGCCAAAATTTGGGAGATTTGATTCCAGGCAGAAGGCAAGAAAAATGGAACAAGTCAACTACAGAGTTCTGGTCAGAAGGAGCAGAAAGTGTGTAGTCAAAGTCAAGACTGGTACGAGTAGAGGATGGAGGGCTGCAGGAGGAGAAGAACAAAAAGTGGTGGGTTGTGAAAAAAAGTCACATTAGAGGAACGGGAGAGAAGGGATAGGGTTCTGTGGTGATGGATATGGCTATGCCGAGCAATTTGTGTAGGAAGATTTTCTTTAGAGCTCTGTGTAGTGTAATAGTAACATTGTAAGGAAGATCACACTATCAACAGGGCTCCTTTCCTAATTTCCTCCATCTTACCTCCTCCCCCTCTCTCTGCTGGTCAGTCCTTTCCAAATTCAGCACTTTGAGGCATCATAGAGTTGTCAAAACTGTAACATGACATCTTGAGCATGAATGAAACGTATACCATAATGCAATGCAACACAATAGAACAAAACATATAAAAAAGAACAACAAAACCTATTACACAACTCAAATAACATATACCGCATAACATAAAATGGCTGGCTTATGTGGTTGCAAGAGTTGCCTCCATTAGGTTGACCTGTGGCAATACTGTGGGGCGGGAAAACCTCCTATGCATCAGGCACCAGAAGGAATGAGAGTGACATATCTAAAATCAGGAGTGTGTACATCTCCAAGAGTTCATCTTCTCTAAGCAGTAGAAGTAATGCCCACTGTAGCTAAAGCCCTGGTCAGAGATACTCCAGTCTGGTGGGTCAGTGGACGTCTAATGCATTCCCTTCAGAAACCTGGGTTTCGCCTCATGGCCACAGGTTTGCATCCCATTGGGTTCACTCAGCCCTTCATCCTTCTGAGGTCGATAAAATGGGTACCGCTGGCTATCATGGAGATATACAAACATTTTCGTAAGTTGAAACTAATTTCTTGATCCTTATTTTTTTAGATTTTGGAGCTGTAAACAACCTGATAACTTTGGAAACAGAGAGGACTGCGCCACAATGGGCTCTATAACAGATTGCGGAGGAGCTACAAGTCTCTGGAATGATGCCCCCTGTAAAAAGGAGTACAAATTCATCTGCGAAAAAGAGGCGGAGGGCAAGAAGATGGACTTCACCCCGTGAAATACCGAGCCAGACAATGGATCACTTTTAATTCAGTCCTTTTATGTTAAAAACAATAGGCCACATTTACACATTTACTTACTGCGACTGAATGCACAATTCTCATGGTGCAACCGGGTTTACTTTGTCAAAATCTGAATAATAACAGCGACGCCTAATTCCCATGTATATGAGAAAAATAAAGATTTTATCTAAATAGATTTCTAGAATGTTTTCATTTGAATTTTAAGTTTTTAGAAACAGTTAATGCAATGTATTGTAAATAGATGAATTTTTTTTAAATAAAAAAGAAAAGTCTTCTAATGCCCAGGACCGGTGTGAATAAAAGGGGTGGAAGTTGAAAGAAGAGGCCATTTTTGATAAGAAGGTGTTCTTTAGGAAGTATTATTAAAAAACAGTACTGGAGGAGGAGCCTAGCGCGCAACCAAGATGGCCGCGTAGGTGCGAGGCTCCCGAGGACCTCCGCGACCTCCTGCATAAATCCTGACAGAATCCTGTCCCAGATGAGGGGACTGTATTTGTGAGCCCGAGCAGAGGTGACGCCCGTTTTCCGTTTTTAAATCGGACCTCGGACACCGGCAGGAGCATCGATTGAGGTTTGCGGCCTTCTCCACGCCGGCCCCCCGTATTGGAGTTGTGGGGCGATCCGGACACAAAGTGAACAACAGCGGCGGGCGAGGCTGGGTGGCTCGCGTGCCCCGCACTTTCACTTTCGCTTTTGCGCCCTCCTCGCTGCCAGGCGAGGTTGGGTTGCGGGGCGGTGTGCGGTGCTGTGGCCTCGTTGGGCTGCCCTGCCGGCCCGCCGGCTGCGAACCGTCCTGAGGAGCGGTGGTCGCCCCCCCCCCGGCGCCCTTGAACGGGATTGTCTGCCCCCTTTTTGAGGAGATTGGCTCGATTTGGGGATTGCGACCATGGCCACAAAACAAGATGGCGACCGGGCCAAGGTGAAGTCGACCCGTCGTGGCACGGCCCAACAATCCAATAACATGGACCGCTACACCCTCCAGAAGGGATCTCCAGAGGTGCTGCGTAGGTCCCCCACGGGCCCGACTGATGCTCCTGTTCCGCCCACGGACCTGACCCTCCGGGACGTCATGGGCGCCATCGCCGAGATGAAGGCCTCGGTGGACCAGCGCTTTGACACTCTGGCGCAGAAGATCGACTCGGTCCTCGTGGATGTGGGCCTCGTGAGAGCCGATCTGTCTAAAACGAATGACCGGGTCGATTCTTTGGCCCACTCTACCTCGGGCCTCACAACTGACGTGGCGGCCCTCCAACAGGAGGTGCGCAGGCTTGGCCAGGCGAGCGCCCTGATGAATCGTCGACTGGAGGATTCCGAGGGTCGGGCCCGGAGAAACAACGTCCGCATTATCGGGGTGCCAGAGGGACGAGAGGCGGAGGCAGCGGATCTGTTCGTGGAGGACCTGGTCCTCACCCACCTACAGCCTCGGGGGCTGAGCAAATTCTTTGCAGTGGAGCGGGCCCATAGGGTCCCCGGGGGTAGGCCTAAGATCGGCGCCCCTCCGAGGCCTCTCATCGCCCGGATCTACAATTTTAGGGACAGAGACGCTATCCTGCAGACTTCTAGGCTCCAGGGGCCAGTCAGACTTGACAACATGGATATTAATTTCTATCCTGACTTTACCCCGGCGGTCCAAAAGCAGAGACTAAGCTTTCTGGGTGTCAAACGTCGCCTACGAGACCTGAATCTCAAATATTCGATGCTTTTTCCAGCTAAGCTGAGGGTGGAGGTAGATGGCCGCACGCACTTTTTTGATCGTCCCGAGGCGGCCGGGGACTGGCTGGACACTTTGCCCGGGGATCGGGGCCGGGGGGGCGGGGGGGGTGCGGTTGGTGGGGAGGGCCCGCCGGGTCAGGCCTAAGGGACTAATGGTAGGCCTTGCTCCGGGCTGTGTTATTGTCACCATTGTCACCATTGACTGTTAGGGTAAGTTCCCCTCCTGTGGAGGTCGTGCGGGGTCTGTTGGGGGATCTCCCTCCTCCTCTGGGGGACTAGTTAGTTTTCTTTCTATGGGGCGACAGGCACACTGCACTTTGGGGGGGCTGTTTGGGCTCATGCAGGGGTGCAGGGTGGGGGGAGTTCTGTTGGGATGGGTGGGTTGGGGTGGGGTGTGGTTCGTTTCTACCGCAAGGCAAGCCCTTTATTGTACTGGTGTTTTTGAGTTGCTCTCGGGGGGACAAATGATGGCATCTGTATGTGATGGGGGGTAGGAACCTGACTTTGTTGTCCTGGAACGTTAACGGGCTGGGGGATAGGATTAAGCGGGGTGTGGTCCTGCAATATCTGAAACGGATTTCGCCTGATGTGGTCTTTCTGCAGGAGACACACCTTATTGGTAACTCCTTTTGTGCCATGAATCGACGTGGTTATCGTTTGGTGGCCCACTCGGGCTTTACGTCAGGCTCACGAGGGGTGGGCATTATGGTCAAGACCTCGCTCCCGCTAGAAATAGACGAGGTGCGCCATGATGAGAGGGGACGCTACACTGTTTTGGTGGGGAGAATGGAGGGCAAAGTAGTCGTCTTTGTCTCAGTGTACGTCCCACCGGGGTTACAGTCCACCACCTTTGCGGACCTGGGACGCCTCCTTCTTGACCTTCCGGGGGGGCTTCTGGTGGTCGGGGGGGACTTCAACGCGGTGGTTTCTGGGACCATGGATCGTTATCCCCCTAGGGACCTCCCCCGGGCACAGGCGTGGCTGTCGGGCCTTTTGGACACACTGGGATTGGTGGACTGCTGGCGTTTAAAGCATCCCACTCAGCTGCAGTACACCTTCCATTCGGGTGCCCATGGTAGCCTTTCGCGGCTTGATCATATCCTTGTCCCTGCGGCCTATGCCGGGAGGGTGGGGGAGGTGCGCCATTTGGCGAGGGGCATCTCAGATCACTCCCCGCTCCTGTTGCACTTTGATGTCTTCCCGAGGGGGGAGGGCAGGGTAGCTCCAATCAACGCTTGGTACCTGCGCGACCCCACTATTCGCGCTGACTTGATTAAATCCTTGCAACGGTATTTCGAGGAGAATGTGGGGTCAGTCCTATCGGCTATCTCCCTGTGGGAGGCTTTCAAGACAGTGCTGAGAGGGGAGGCCCTCTCCTTCATTTCCCATGCCCGGAGGCGCGCACAGGAGGAGGTGACCCGGATGGAGGCCGAAATTACTGAATTGGAGGGTGATTTGGGGAGTGGGGTGACTGATGCTGCGCTCCACGTTCTGCACCTTAAGCAGGCGGCCTATAGGGCCCTCGTCACGGAGGCGGCCAGGGGCCTCAGCAGAGAGCAACAGGGGCGATTGTATGATGTGGGTGATAAGGCGGGCAAGTTGATTGCGTGGCTGGATAAGAAGGAGAGAGCGAGTCGTGTGGTCCCGCTGATTGAGAGGACGGATGGTGTGCGTGTCATTGAGCCGGAAGGCATTGTTTCTTGCTTCGCGGATTATTTTCGCGAGGTATATTCCCCGGTTTCTCCCTGCTCGGAGGAGGATTCCCATGCCCTGCTGCGTGACATCGCGCTCCCCTCCCTTTCTGTGGAGGACAGGGAGTTGCTGGATGCCGCCCCCACCTCGGACGAAATCGCCCTCGCCATCCGCTCGGTCGCTTCTGGCAAGGCCATGGGCCCGAACGGCATTCCCATCGAGTTATACAAGCTGCGACCGGATGTACTGGCACCCCACCTCCGCGCAATGTTCCTTGCGGCCCACTCGCGGGGCTCCCTCCCACCGGACCAGCGTCTGGCTACCATCGTGGTCATCCACAAGGAGGGGAGACCTCGAGATCGGGTCACATCCTATCGGCCTATCTCGCTCTTGAATGCGGAACCTAAAATCCTCGCCAAGGTGCTCGCCAACCGGCTGGTCGGCGTGGTGGGCGACCTGGTCCACCAAGACCAGTCCGGCTTTATCCCCCACCGCAATACGGCTCTTAATCTGCGACGCCTGCACGGCGTGCTAGCGCGTGTTCCGTTCGTGCGGGAGCCGGCCATCTTGGCGTCTTTGGACGCCACTATGGCGTTCGACACACTCGAGTGGCCGTACATCTGGGCGATGCTGGCGAAATTTGGCTTTGGGCCGGGTTTCATCAGCTGGGTCAAATTGTTGTACTCGGACCCACTTGCACAGGTGGTGGTGAATGGTCGAGTCTCGGCCCCATTCGGGCTGGGACGGGGCACGCGACAGGGTTGCCCCCTGTCGCCGCTCCTGTTCGCACTAGCCTTGGAGCCCCTGGCGGAGTGGCTGCGGTGGCACCCTTCTATCCGAGGTCTCCGTTGGACCCCTGAGTATGAGGACCGAGTGTCTCTCTATGCAGACGACATCCTCTTGTACTTGGCCTCCCCGCGCAAATCACTGATTGTCCTGGTTGATGTTCTGCACTCTTTTGGCCGCAATTCAGGCCTTGTCATCAACTGGGCCAAATCCTGTGTCTATGTGCTTTCCGGGGAGGCTCCTGTCCTCCCGCGGGGCTGTCCGATCCAGATTGCCTCGGAGGGATTTCGATACTTGGGTGTCTACATTACGCTGGACCCGGTGGCCCGCTACGAACGAAATTTGCTTCCCCCCCTCCGGCGCTTGAAGGAGGATGTCGCGCGCTGGAGGCGCTTGCCACTCTCGCCGCTCGGCCGGGCGGCGTTGTTCAAGATGATGTCACTGCCGCGCTTCCTGTACGCTCTCCAGAACACTATGGACTTGGTCCCAGCGCGCTACTTCCGTGAAGTGGAAGGTTTACAGCGCCGCCTGTTCTGGGATGGGAGGCCGCGTATAGCCTTGGCAAAGTTGACGCTCCCGTGGTACGACGGAGGGATTGCCCTCCCGGATATTAAACGGTATTACTGGGCCTCCCAGTTAGCTGCAATTAATCAGGGCCTCTATGGGCCCGCCCTAAACCCGGCATTTGAAATGGACAAGATGCTCCTACCCGGTGGCGACTACAATCGAGCGCTCTACGCTAGTGTGCACGATTCCCGCTTGACGGGACCCACGCGGGTCATGGTGCGAGTATGGCACGCGGCTAATGCAGCTATGGGTTGGAAGGACCGTTTGACCCGGGCGTCACCGCTGTATGCGTCTGAGAGGTTGGGCTCTCTGTGGACCTCGAAGGGCTTCGAGCAGTGGGACACTATAGGCATCAGTACAGTGGGGGATCTCTGGACGAGGGGAGGATTTAAAACATTCGAGACGTTGCAGGCGGAGTTTCAGCTGCGGGGCAGTGAATACTTTCGGTACCTGCAGGTCCGTCACGCGCTGGGCTCCGTCTTCCCAGACGTGGCCTCCATCCCGGAGTCCTCCCCCCTGGAGGATCGAGTGCTAGATGGCCATGTTCCGGACAGCACGATCTCCCTCATTTACAAGAAATTGATAAATGATCGTTTGGGCTTACTGACTGGCCTCCGCGAGGCCTGGGTTGCCGATGGGCTGGAGTTGGACGACGAGGACTGGATTTCCGCGGTGGCCTCTCCGAAGGAGGTGGCCATCCCGGCTCGCCTTCGTTTCGTCCAGCTTAAGATACTCCACCGGGTGTACATGACGGGGCCAAGGCTTCTGCGTATGGGCTATGCCGAGGACGGATTGTGTAAGCGTGGGTGTGGTGCTTCAGCGACCTTTTTGCACATTTTGTGGGAATGCCCGAGGGTGGAGCGATTCTGGCGTGGTGTGCATGAGGTCCTGCGAGCGGTTACGCATGTCGCGCTGTTGCCTGAAGCGAGGAGATGTTTGCTGAATGTGTGGGAACCGACCGATTACTCGGTTCCGCAGACGCGATGGGTGACTCTGGGCTATATGGTGGCTAAACGGGACGTTGCACAGCTGTGGGGATCCCAGAGGTCCCCGGCGGTGTCGGCCTGGAAAGAACACATGGATTGGTGCATGTTCCGAGAAAAGGTGGTGTATGTGGCGCGGGGTAAGCCTGGGGCATGGGTGAAGATGTGGGACCCCTGGAACGCCTACCGCGGGGATATCTGCGAGCCGCCGTTGTTGCCTCCCGCTTCACCAGCTCCATCCCCCTAGTTTGCTCCCTCCCTCAGTTCCGAGCACAGTATTCTCCCGGTCCCAGGCCTGTTTCCCTTCCCCTCTCGGGGGTTTTCAGTGGATGGTTTGGGGTCCCCCATTTGAGGAGCACGTGCTGCCACTTTCGATCGTGGGTTGCCTTGCGGGTGTGTGTTTATTTATGTTGTTGTGTTGTATAAAATGAAACCGTATTGTGGGCTCAGAGCCACATGGCCCGCGTTGTGGATACCTCCTGCCTTAGTGTCTATGTAAAGCTAAGTGCCTCACTGTATGTATGTCATTTGTTATCGTCACTTTAGCGGCCGGCCAGAAGGTTGTAGGCCCCTACCTGTATATATTTGAGATTGCAATAAACGGTTTCAAAAAAAAAAAAAAAACAGTACAGTACAAGAAAGGGTGTTATCAACCATCCCCACCGCCCCCCAACACACTCAGCGCCTTGAGACTCTTACGGGTGAGTAGTCGCGTTTTATAAGAAACCTGATTGATTGTTATCGTTGGAGCGGCATTCTCAATGGACATCTGGAGTGGATGCACTAGGGCCTCCTAAGCAATACTTTCACAGTCCTTGAGAAAGAAAATTTACTGTTGTTTTATTACTTTTTCCCTTTGTAACAGAGAAGGTTTGTGGACGTCAACGTTACTGAATCGATCTCCACATGTAAATTCTGAATTCAGAACTGTTTTCTGTGACAAATTCCAGGGTTGACCTCTTCTTGTATTAGAGCATGGAAAACTACTATTTTACATGTAATATGGAATCAAGCAGAAATACTGTTGTGATTCAAATCGGCATAAGAGTCAATATAAGAACAAAGGCCTGAGTACTTGGCAGTGTGAATTAACTGTTTACATTGGTACAATTGGACATTGTCAGTCTGTCCATATACCAGCCATCTTAGTTTGGCCTGTAACTGGGTTGCATCTGAAATAGATATAGGATATAAACTAAGATATACTTATATAGCCATTTGTAGTTACTAAACACCTCTGACAATTTCCAAGTAACTGTTACCCAAAATAAAAACAAACACAGGAATACTCTTAATATTCTCACTCCAAGGCAGAACCTATGGAAGAGGGAAGAACTTCATAGGTTAGAAAGTCTTTGTGGCGCAATGAAAATATTCTCAAAAACAGGCCTGACTAAATCAACGACTGGTTATACAACATTCTGAAATGTTTGTTTCTTTGCTAAAGGGACATTGCGTTCATGTCCCTAAGATAGGTCACATCTGAAATTTATTCCCAAAACAGTTATCCTGTGGTGTTGAATAAGTGAACACTGGCCCTGTAATGCTTGGAAAGCATGGCTAACCCATCTGTGGGAATGAGTACGATCAGTTAGTAAAAAAAGAGAACTGGAATTAAAATGAGTAATGTGTGTTAGAGCTGGAAAAGCTTGAATATTTTATGGAGCTAGTCGTCCATAGAAGCAACTGAGGAGAGGGTTTGACCAGTTGAGAACATCCTAATTGAAAAGATTGAACAAAGAAAAATGCAGGACTTACTCGGTTGTCTGTCTTGAAAGGAAAAGAAGGAAAACTGCAGTGTAATAGCTTTGCATATGTACAGCAAGAAGTATTTAGGAAGGGGTGTAGTGTGTGCTAAGGCATGACATCTTGGAAAATAGGTCAGAGGTGGACATCATTCTGCTTGCCAAAAAGAAAATTTAGTGCACTGAAGCACAAGAAAGAAAGGAAGAAAGTGAAGTAGAACAAAAGGAGGAAAGAGAGAGTGAGTAAGGAGTTTGAGCGCGAGTAAGAGATGAAGGTGAAGAAAAAGGAGGAGATGAAGAAATAGAGACAGAGAGAGAGAGAAGGGGAAAAGGAAAACAGGGAAGCTTGAGAAGGAGGAAAGGGAGATGGGGTGTGGAAGCAGGGGGAGGAATAGATTGAAAGGCAGGAGGAGACGTCCGGATGTGAGAATGAGGATGAGTTACAGAAAAATAAAGAGTATAGGCCCAATGTAGTCTGGTAATAGACAAAGGAGAAGGAGGAACGTGAAAATAACAGGGGGGGGGGGGATAAGAAGGAACAAAAAGTAGAGAGGGAGAAAGAAGAAAGAAAGAAAGAGAGATACATTAAGGAGGACATGGCAAGGGAGAAGGAGACACAGAATACTAAGAAAAAGAGAGCAAGAAAAGAGTGGGAGTAGGCAAATATTGAAGAAAGGATGAGACATGGATGAGGAATAGAAGGAGGAGGGAAAGGAGAATGGGAAGGATAAAGAGAAGAAGGCAGGAAAGTAGAAGAAGCAAAAGGAGAAAGTTGAGATGGAGGAAAGACAGAAATGGGAGTATGCGGAGTAGGAGAAGGAAAGGAAGGAGTCAGTGTAGGGAAGCAGGAGATGGGTGGAACGGTTAGAAAATGGAGCAAAAGGAAGAGTGAAGACACAAGATGCTTTCACTAGATTCCAGAAACATCAACTTTCATGATTGTAATTATCTGAATAGTAAAGATGGTTGTACCCCGGCCACCTATTGCAGTAATGGTGAAAAGACAGTCTCTGTGAATTATCAAGAAGACATTGAGAGCTAAACTACAGATGAAATCATAAATGTGTATTTCCATTTGATACATATTGTGGTGTGACATGTCATGGTCAAATTATGTTGCTGTTAATTTTTCAACCTTAAAAAAGCATCAAATTACTCTTAAACATGCGTCATCAGGTTACAAATTAATTTCAATCTAAACAGTTAGTAACTATTTTATTTTGGAAGCGGCTGGTCACCAAAGAGACCTCATTCAGGGCGTTGATGTGAAAATCCTCCTATGTTGCAATATTCACTTTGATGGTAAATCCATAATGGTGCTGTAACCCCCTCATGTAAATAAAATAATGTAACTGTCATAAATATAAATCAATGTATCCTCATCTTCTGCTCTATAATGTGTACGAGTCTGAACTGAAATGGAAATTTGGCGATTAAAATGTAACACCAGTGAAAAATATTTCTCAACCCCTACAGACTTGTGGATATTTTAGTGTAATAATAAAATAATAAAAATAATAAATGACTGAAAAAAAATAACACCTCCAGTTTTCATCTGTCTCCACTATGGGGTAAGAGGCCTCTGTGTTTCAAATGGGGCCCCCTTGAAGTCTGTGACTCGGAGAAATGACCTGATTTGTCCTGAAGGTAAACTCTGACCTGGACATGTATTGAATGTGGGTCAACCTTACTAAACCTGGAGCGCACAACACTGAGCTCACAACTCTTCTTTTTAACCAACCTAAGGGCAGCAAACTAGAATTAAAACAGGCACAAATTATCATTTGCTCTTTTTAGCACTTGCGCCGCTTAGAAAGTCGGGGGATGGTGGTGCTTAATTGATCCATGATTCCACTACCATGACGCATGTTCCTATGACGTATGTGTTGTGAGGAAGAGGGCATGTCAGGTGTGTGAGAGGTAATCGGAGGATAGCGTATTCTAATTGGTTCTATACTCTCTTTGGTCATGAAGCCCAAAAACCTTTTCCAGATTTGGCTATGAGGAAAACATACATATTGCTCAAGTGCTAATCTGCAGATGTGTTTGCACTTGTTTGTTAACACTGTTCTCTTTGTCAAGCATCTGCCTTTGGTGCATAATGTGTGACTGTGCAAGTGTTGAGGGTGTGAAGAGATGGAACTCAGCTCGTTCCTCATTCCTAGAAGGAAGGGCTACATTTTCCACCTGGTTCCACTGCATCTCCAGTAGGGGAGGATTGAACAGGCACAAGGTGCTGAAAAGGAAGACACAAGTAGACACTGGGCAAAAAATGTCCTGTGTGTACACCATATTCCCCTGCTCATGAATTACATGAGCGATGGAGGACCGTAATTTATTTTTACTTTTGTACTGGTATGTGGTATTTGAATAGTGTGAACCTATCTGAAAGGCAGTGGATCTCTGTACAGGGTCGAGGTCAACGAGTGATGGCGGGCGTTAATGCATTGTAATGTAGTGTTCTTTAAAGAGGTGCATCTTCAACTCTTTCCGAAATTGAGCAGCATTTGGGCATTCCTGATGGATATGGGGATATTGTTCCAGATCCTGGGTGCATAGATGTAAAAGACTAACTGTCTAATGGTGTCCTGGCTCTGGGTGTACCGACAACCGCCAGAGAAAGTGTCTGCAAGGTAAGTGTGGTGCTGGTCTTGATGGCTTTGTAAACAATGCAGCTGGTTTTCAAGATGGGGTGGGCTGCCAAGGAGAGCCTATGGAATTCCATGAGGCTGGAGGTGATGTGATCTTTTTTTCATCAGGCCCTGGATGATGTGCTGCACCATCTAGGATGACTCTAAGGGGGTGCCAGCGTGGAGTGTGGGTGTCCATATAGAAGGGCATTACCACCATCCAGATACAAGAAGAAATTGTTTCACCTTCTTTAGAAGAGAGAGTCGGTACCAGGCAGTCATTGATTTTTTTGCCAATGTGTTCATTAAGGGTCAATTCAAGTGGCATTCCATGAAAGATGGGGTTTGCCCAGTTTTGTACAGTCACTTGTTGGTTGTTCCTGGCAAATAATAGAAACTCTGGAGATTTAGAGCAAAGGTGTGACATGTACATCCTTTGAAGACCAAGCGTATATACTCCAGGAAGGCTGTAGGCGCATGGATGCAAGCCTACTGATATCAGCAGGCTCTGCCACCATGCCCATGTTGCTTAAGGGAGCCAAGGCATAATAATGCAGTAGACACACAACTTTAAGGACAGGGCTAAAAATGCAAGCCCAGACTCTCCAATCGATGCCTGGTTCTCCTACTGATGGTAAATCCCTATTATAAATGTTGTAGGGATAGCGTGTTTTTTAAGTGATATCCCTGGCATCAGACCACTCCACTGACATGTAAAGGTGCTGAACTGAGTACGCTCAGACTGAATTGTCGAGTCCATTCAGGTGAGAATTTTAGTTTTTGAAGCATTGACTTTGGGATGGTTCCAGGACAATCAATTTTATACTGTCAAGAAGCAGCGACAAAGCGGGGAATGCTTGTTTTCTGATGGTTTCCCTCATTTTACAATGATTTATGCGTTGTAATCAAAGTTGGGGTACGTGCATCCTCAAAATTGCACTATAGTCAATGAGTAGTAATCAGAACAGATCTTATCATGGATCCCGTTGTACACTTAAGTGAATAGGCATCAATTGGAATGGAAATGTAGGTTGGAGAGCATGCAAATTCACCCCGAAATAAAAGGAGGAAGAGATTAATTCCTAGTATAGGATGGGGTAGCAAAGCAACTACTCCAATTGGTAGAGTAGATCTATTTATTAATTCTTTAAAAGCCACCTCCTATGCTGTTCTCTCAGGCAGGTCTCCTCAAAGTTCTCTCATTAGGTTTCCAACTCCAAACAGTCAATGACATTATCAGGGATTAAGGAAATGTGGCATCATAGGGTGTAAGTGAGTGTACCAAGCGGCAAGCAGAGATAATAATAAAAAATTACCTAATAATTAATAACCAATATAACACATCTTCCCCTTTATGGAATGTGAAACCATTAATACAAAGTGCTTTATATCAAAGTGTCACAAATGAAGAAAGACAAAGTAACAAGAGAAAAAAATACATAACAAGGAGGTAATAAAAAGA
Source organism: Triturus cristatus (assembly GCF_964204655.1). Classification (NCBI taxonomy): domain Eukaryota; kingdom Metazoa; phylum Chordata; class Amphibia; order Caudata; family Salamandridae; genus Triturus; species Triturus cristatus. Next base: position 68,156,170 of record NC_140595.1, on the reverse strand, counting down.
TAGTTATTTCTAATATACAACACAATACATAATGGCTAGTGACATTCATATTGTGCAGAATGTTTAAGAAACATGTATAAACATGTCCGATGGAACTACATCTTAACTCATCACATAGTCCTTGGACCAATCAGAATGTTGGCCTTGCCTAGAAATTTTTGAAGGAAAAGTAGGAAATTTAGCATTTTCTCTTGATAAATTGGATTGTCTGTCCCCATAAATGATAGGACAATGAGCCTATCTATCCCTACTCCAGGTGCAGACTCTTCCATCACAACTACATTATGTTTTTTCTTTGACATTTTCATAGGATGAGATGAGATGAGACGAGACGAAGCAAGACAAAATGAGATGAGATGAGATGGGATGAGATGTGATGAGATGAGATGAGCTGATTGGTCATTCTGTTGGCTTGGACTTTAAAGAATCACCAATTCACCTACAGTCCAAAGTTGGTCCTTAATTCCTTATTTAGAGTCATGACTTTCTTTGTCTTTACTTTGATGTTGTCAGACGCTTTCCTTCATGGTTTTTCTGTGAACCTAAACAGAATAACCCCCATTGGGCCAATTGAGAGTGTGATTGGTAAATGGATGTCTACCATCCAATGAAAGAACAGGAGATTTACCTGTTGGCAAGTAGTAGTTTCCAGCTACCAAGCCTACTCGTCGTTCTGGCATGGGAAACCGAATTATGCCGTGTTGGAGCACAGTGATTGAGGACAAAGGTCTCAGTCGACTCGATTAAGATATGAGGTATTTTAAACTTTTAACTGTAGAGGCATGTAGCAAACAACATTAATGAATCCTTTCTGCATCAGGTCGTTAATGGCAGTTTCACATAAGTGGTAAACGATCATTATCCAGAAATAAAGGAGAGAGTGTAAAGCTTTAGTTTATGCTGAGAAAAAAGCTAATGTCTTGAGGAGTGAAGAGGAAACATCACTCATGCAGGATCTAAACAGTGGACACTCTAAGCCATAAAAATCTTGTGGGAATCCAGTCCCAATCGTAATAAGTTAATAGCGAATAGAAGGTTATGCAGGATGATCAAGTGATAGTTGAGTACATACCAACAGTGTGGATATGCAGACTTAATAGTAAATAACTGGTCAATTGAGGAAGAGATGAGGGCCCAGGAGATAAGGCGGAACGGCTGTCTCCTGCATAGACCGTTTGATCCTCGTCACCAGTGAGAAACAACTCCATTGGGTAGAGAAGACGGATTTATTAAGACTTCAAAAGCCACCCCCTAGGATCTTCTCTCAGGGAGGTCTCCTCACAGTTCTCTCAGCTGCATTCCAGCTGCCAGTAGTCGATTACATCATCTGGGAATAATGAAAGTGGCAACATAGGGGGTATGGGATGTACCAATCAACCAGAAGAGGTAAGTAAAGGTGATAATAAAAATGAACTAATAATTAACAACCATTATAACAGGTACTGTATTGAAAGCTGCTGAGATCAGTCACCCAATTTTCACCAGCATTTTCAAGGTCATCCCAGATGAGGATTAATGCAGACTCAGCTTCACACAGGGGTCCGAAACCAATTTTGGCATCTAACAAGGGATTATTCCCGGCAAATCACTCTTATAGCAGGAGATCGGCTTCTCTTTCAACCTCCATTTTCTTTAGGTCTGTAGTTGCCATTTTTCAAGAGGTCTAAACTTTGCTTTTTGAGTGTATCAGTGATGTAAGAAGTTATGAGCCTCACAGGGAACAGCTGCTGATAGTGGATATCTGTTGGAGCAGGTAGAGAGAAGGGTCCAGGGGGCAAGGCCTCTCCAGGAAGCACAAATAGCTTTAGGATGTTACAGGTTCATGCAATTCAGCCACTGAGAAGAATGAGAGAAAGGGAAGAAGACATCACCAGAGTTTGTAGGGTAAGAAGGCATCTTGCGGAACTTGTGGAAGCTAGAATATAAAATATCATAACATAACCTGTATTTGTAAAGTGCTCCAATACAACCTGTGAGGAAACATACTGCTTGCTTTCGTTTAGTTTCTCAAAACACACTGAAGTAATAGGTTTATATATAATTTACATTGAAACAAACGGGTTTGGTCAAAGACTCACTCCCAGCAAAACATCTGCACCTTTGAAAAGTCCAGAAATATAAAACAATAAATTGTAATGAACAAACATTTGAGAAAGTTATTGACCACAAAATGGCGCACTTGATGCAGCCTTTGGGGCCTGATGGTAAAGTTAATGCGTGCCCAAACCACAGGCTCCATGTTTGAGTACCAGAATAGAAACATTTTCTGTTCTTAACATAGCATGTGGGTGCTCTATATGTTGTTTTCCAAGCATTACAAAAAGGGCGAGACGAGGACTTACATGGGCCATGTAGAGGAGGAGAGCAGAGTGAAGAGGCAGCCAGGACTGCAGGAGAAACAGAGAGGGGGGACAGGACAGAGAAGTGAGAGGTGAAAAAAACGAGATAAAACAATTTTAAAAAACCAAGAAAAAAATGGGATCTGTCAAAAGAGAAAATGGGGGAGGGGCTCCATTGTTAGGTGGATGTGAACAAGCAAAATGCTATCAGACAAAGTAAAGAGAGTGAGAGGCTGAAGTGAGCTGACCCACTGGCCCATGCTGTGTGCTGTAGAAGGCAGAAGTAAAATCTGAAGGACCAATTAAAAGGGTATTGGATGAAGACTGAAGGCCACTCTATCTATGTCTATATGTATTTTTTATGTGTGATTTTTTAAGGAAAAGAACAGTCTGGCGTTTAAAAAGCCCAGACCTAAAAGCAAAGTGCGCCCACTACAAATATAAAGCAGCGCCAAGCAACACGAAGCGAGGGGGCTCTGCCAAGGCCGACCTGAGGAACCAAAAGCCACTCCACTCAGCTCCTTGTGCAATCTCTCTTTTCATCCTTCCATTCTCTCTCTCCTCCTCTTCCTCTGCTCCCTCTCTGTTTGCTTTCTCTCTACCTTCCCCCACCTCCCTCTCTTTCTCTTGAAGCTTCCCCATGCCAGCTGCAATAAACTTCGAGGACCTTGTGGAAGTGACAGCGGCACTAGAAGTTGACTACGGGATATCACTGCTCGTGTCACACACAGGGAGGCAGTGTTGCCAGGAAGCAGCTTAGCTCTGCATGCCAGGCCTTCATCTCTGTAACCCCATCTTTTCTATAGAGAGGAGCTTGTGGGCCTGTGAAATAAGAGAGTCACACTATATGGCCATTATTAGGCCTCCTGTGGTTAGGTTACTTCTGGGTTAGGACACTTAACCTCCAATGACGCCTTCAATCTGACCTCTTTTTAGTCGCAGATAAACACAGCCTTTCGCTTAGCCTAGGTGGAGATGGGTAAGGTCCGTGCTCTTTATTAATGGTAGGGTTCTTGTTGAAGGCAATACCACTAAAGGGCAATCCAATCGCCACTTGAGTGCCCAGGTTTGTGCAAAATACAACAAAATCACTCCCCAAAGGAAGTGGATGGAGTTGATGAACTAATAAGCAGTCAGTTGCTAACAGATTTGATGGAATTCCTAAAGGCGGCCCTGCTCCATCCTAGTCACTTCAGTGTCTGGGTCTTAATTCTCCAGTGCCCTGAATGCAGCTAAACACGTGCCATCCAAAATGGAGCCACCTTTGCAGATGCTTTGAGCCAAACTTTAAGGGTGAACAACAGAAGACATCAACACCGGCATTTGTAGAATCTCTTTTATGATATTTCCATTATTTCCCCTGAATACATGCTCATGTTGATATGATCACAAGATCGCTCCTTGCTTCGAGCGTAGTCCAGCCTTTACTTTACGTTTCCAGCCACTGAGTTGATCAGCTGTCCTTGCTGAAACTCTGGTATAGCAGTAACTTAGCAGTGGCTAGACTTGATTCTAGTACCTATCTAAAGTCCCCAATATAACACTATCTCAAATGCAAATTATGTTGTCTCTTTCTCCTTGATTGCGTCATCAGATTGCATGCATTTTCAAAAAGCCTGATCTCATGGGCGTCCGCAAGGAGGAGCGCTTGCCCAAACCTCCGAAGACCCCCCCCCCCCCCCCCCCCCCAATCCTGGCGGTTTCACTTGTCCTCTAAAAAAACTTTCAAGATCGCTCTGTTGGTATTATTCCGGCAGTGCAATAAAACCACTTACCTTGCGCTCGCCGCATCGCCGAGCTGTGCCAGATTTTTAAAATAACCACTGACTGGAAGGCAAGCAAACCATCACTAAAACGCGAGTAGAGCAAAGGAGAAGTAGTTCCCCGAACGAGCATATTTTCCTCCAGTGGAGAAAAAAAACCAGAAGGAAATTGCACCATTGAATAAAGGAGCTGGCGTTTCACAACGACTAGTTGTACAATATGCACAAATGCACATTGTAGAAAAGACTCCAACAGAAGAGCAGATTTTGTGTGGCGCACAGGCACGAAAGAAATAACGGCAGAAAATCAAGCATCAAATGTAAGTGCCCTATTAGGAATTTGGTAGACTGTGTGTATTGAATTGTATGGTTATCTGTGTATTAGTTCCTGGCACTAACGTACCACCTTTATTCGTTCGCCGAAATAAGTGTTTGATTTGGAGCAAGCAAGCAAGGGTTGCATTGACATTTTTAGTGTTAGCTGGAAGTGCATACATATTTACATATGTACATAGAACTAGTATGTTGTAAATAGGAACACTTGGTGTTGCGTGTGGGATATTCAGAGAGCCCTTAGTGTGCACTTTCGCACAAGCAGATTAGCTGGTTTCAAGTAAAAGAAAACATATTGATGCAGAAAATGCAACTTTAAAGTCAGCATGAATGCCAGTAGTAAATAAAAGTGATTGGTAGACCTGTTGATTCATACTGGTATTTGCAAACAGGTTTGCTGTCACTGGTGTGGCTTTAGTATTGTAGAGTCTTTGTCTGATTTGGTGCAATCCAGGGCTTTACTTCCAGGATCACTTTGACTGCTTCAATTCAAGTCAGATCTTGCATGAAAAGAAGGTAGAGTGCAAGGATGTAGTAAGGCATACAAAGGGAGTATTCTTGTAGGTGTAAGGTCCTAGGAGGTGCTCTCAATTTTTCAAGACTGCATGTATACACGATTGTGCCATGAAGATGAGCTAAGGATAGCATAGTATTGCTTGAATTCACAATACCACTGTTTCTTTTCACATGCTCCACGCTGGTCCAAATATGGTTGTTTATTTTTGTGCGTGCTTGTATACCGTGTTGGAATATGTGTTAGAATTGAGCTAATGTGCGTAGTTTCCTCCACTCATTTAGTGACAGTTGGGCTGTAAAATTTGGATTTTACTTTGTATATGATATATCAACCCCGCACACATGTGCATGGTCATAGTTCAATCAGAATAAGTTATCTTGCCCGCAATGGTATGGCATTGATGCACAAGCCACATACCCCATCCTAATGAAGAAGTTTAATGAAATTGTGCAGTAAGGTCATAATTCTTCAGAAGTAACTGTGAGATCATAATTCAATACAAATTACAGTATAGTGATTACAATGGGGGTTCAAACCAACATCAAGGACACCCCGTTTGTATTGCTTTCTTGAATATATTTAAGTTAGTGCGTTTCCTCATCAGGAGGCTGTTGCAATGTCGAGCGGTCAGAACTGAAGAAACAGCCCAAGTCACGGCATTTCCTGACAACTGAATCAACAAATAATAGGGCTTCTTTAGATCTGAGAATCTTAAGGTAATAGATAGAGAGTTTTGTTACAGGAAATGTGTAATGCTGAGTATCATAACAGAGATCTACTTGGCTACTGGGATCTAGCCTCATGTGTGGAAGGAGGAGATGTAGTCCTTATCTCAATCGAAGACTAGTTGTTTTGTCGATGTGTTCTGTATCCATTCCATTTGCTCGATATCATATTCAGGATTACCTAATAGATACCATTGGCTTGATCCACCTGGAGAAGAAGAGGGCTCGGGTGCCTTTAGTTTTGAGAGGAGGCCCATGAAGGAGCCAATGCCTTTTAAGGTCCTAAGTGAGCGGGATTATCATTTAACACATATGGCACAGCGCGAGGTGGAGTGACGAAAACTGTTATCAGACTCATCCCTGTCTATGCGTTTAGGCATACCAGTCACAGGAGGGACCCTACATGAATTGCTTATTACCTGCACATGCCTTATGAAATAAACGGGAATTCAAAAAAGAAATAACACAATTCTGTTTTTTTTTAATGAAGTGTCAGTCTGTAGTGCTATAATGTATTTACACTTTAGGTGAAAACAGTTTAAAAATAAAATACAAATTTGGATTGGCTAAAAATAGAAAAGCCATTGACATCACTGGCCCGTGAATCCCTTGTAGATGCCCTCGGTTTAGCATGGTGAAAGATGGATGGTGGGGATAGAATACCCAGAGAGTGGAAGTGTTTTGCCTCCACTCCAGTAGTTGGGGGTGGAACTCGAGTCACTGGAGTGAGGAGGATGGAAACAGGGCAGCCGTTAGAAATTCTGGAATTGCTGATTAGTTCTTCCTGAACCCAGAAGCCTGCCTAGGAGGAGACGCTGTCCAGGAGGAGAAGCCCAGTGTGGTCCCAGGGCGTGGGGTGACCAGAAGGCTGCTGAGTTTAGCTGGTCCTGACCCAATGACTATGTGGTCTTCGAGCAGCACAGAGAAATATTCACCATTATGTCACCATAAACATTCACCACCTGCATTCCAGGGCCGCAACTTCCTGTGTCGAACATTTTCATGTGCTGTGTCCAGTGCTTAATGTGTAAAATAATGAGTGACAGTGCCCAAATCTCTGCTCAGAAGCCCGCGTCCGATGCACTTAAATGTTCGCCCACCATATACCGCATTTCATTCGATATTGTATAGGATATACAACCCTGTAACTGAACCCCCTTTTGAAATGTACAATATTTCGTAATGCTGTGCAATTTAAAGTATTTTTTTAACATAAAAGATGAGCTCTGAACTGAATAATAGTTTGGTTGGTTTTGAGTTCTGAGCTCTTGTCCTCCACTCTACTGGCCTGGAAAGTCTGTAACTGCTCATCCCGCCGCCCCCCACCCTGTGAGTCAAGTTCAGAAAGGGTTATACTTTGCCCGGTGTGCACAGCCATAGTAGAACAGACCCCAGGACACCAGTGGTGAATGACTTCAGCCACCACAGTTCAGGGCGAGTATCCCCTTTTTACCCAGAGGTTGCGCAAATGGGGTCCGACAACTTGATAGTTAAGCAAGTACTGGAATAAGTACTCAGGAGGGCACCGCAATGAGAGTATTCATACTCACTGCCCCGTTCCTAGGTCAGTTCTGCTATCACCGACACCAGCAGTCGAGCATTCCACCTGAACACTATATCCCATGGCACCTTCACTGCAGGCACAGCCGAGCCACGGATATCACAGACTGTGGAACAGCAGGAGTATCATTGGCCCAAGTGCAAGCAAGGATTATGGCCTCACCTTTGATAGCAAAAACCTTCCAGAATTCCAGGACAGTGTGCCCTGACACACAGGGACCCGGTGCCACTGCACCAGCTGCACAATTTATAGCTACGATCTTAACCACAGTTTGTCTCTTTTTACCAATGTTCACCAAACCCTGCAGCTGATGTAAACTTGTATTAAAGTTTACATTCCACCCAGAGCGGAGCTACTTTGTATCAATGTTCACATGAACTCCTTGAGACTCTTTGTATCCATGCTTACATTTGCACAGAGACTGTGATGAGTTGTGACAATATTCACTGTTCCTTCCTGGGCTGGGTAACTTTGTATCAGTGACACATTTTCTTATTCAGGGTGGTTTCTTTTTATTAAGATTCAAACTTCCTGAAAGGCTGAGTCACTTTACCTGAGTGTGCACATTTCTGAGTTACTTTGTTATAAATGTTCAGATATCTTCACTGGGTTAACTTCTTTGTAACAAGCTCCACGCCTTAATGTCAGCTTTTACATTTCCAAAGCTCAGTTACTTTGTGCTTGGTCTTTTCTTAATTAAAACTAGAGTGAACCGTAGAAGGATAAAAACTGCAGGCTGGGGCTGAATGTTTAATAAACTGCCAACATGGTTTTTATGATATGAACACAACCGTGTACTGAGTTTTGAATGCTTCTATAATATAATCCTTCACCACAAAGAATATCGGGCCTCCCCTGTCCTCTCTATTTGATCTCTAACTCTCCACCACCACAGTTGTTCTTTTCCTAGCGCTCTGATGTAATTGTGAGCTTTCATGCAGCTCTTTACAAAACTCCCTAATGAGTAATTAAATATGTGAACTCATTTTATTTTCATTAGTTCTTTATTTACCCACGGACTCCTCTCTGACCGCAGAAAATTCTGATTATTTACACCCATTTGTTGGAAATTAAAACAAATACTGATTCTGGTAGATTTTATTTTTATATAATGCGAACTAGACCTGAAGGTATCAAAGTGCTTTACATGAGCACCAGTTCTGCTACAGATGGACACATTCATTTTTTTTTTTTTTTTGTTAGGCACAGGGAGATTAAGTGATTTGCTCAGAATCACAGGATGTTGAACGTCTCTGCTGAGCCTCGAACCTGGTTCTCCAGTAAGTCGACCGCTCTAGCCATTAGACCACATCCTCTCCCCACTTTGCACTCCTCACTTCCCTTCTAGGCTTCCTGAAGATCAGTAGACAGGAGAATACAAGATTGCTCTTGAACAGAGTCGATGGCTTCAGGTGTGGCTCACCGGTAATCTTTAGTGGGGACCTGCACTTATTTTTCCTCATCAGACTTTGACCCAGAGCAAGAGAGAAAAAAACAAAAAAAGGCTGAAAGAAGGACAGTGGCGTAGCTAGAGCTTGTGGCGCCCGGGGCTATCCCTCAGATTGCCGCCCCCCCCCCCCCGGGGGGGGGGGCATGCACTTCAAATAGGTCCGAGAGACACGTAGTATCGCCGCTAATAGTTACCTTGATCATGCAAGTTACATGCACATACATGACACGGTCCAAGGCTACACAGTTGAATACACCGGTGACTGGCAGTACAAAAGAGAACACACAGACTGCATGATCTATTTGGGGACTCAGAAAAACCGCATGTGACATCCATCAGAGAGCTGCGTGAACAATTACCTGGTAATCCCCTCAACACAATGCAAACATGCACATACAGGACACTGTTCATGTAACCTTCATCTACAGCTGACATTAAATGACCATACATCATGGTCCCCCCCATTAAAGCAGTGGGGACCTGCACAAACGTGATGTGCTCTGTGGACCCAAAACCAACTTAACAGTGTCGAAGCCTGTGATACTTTATCTTTCAAAAACAGCAAATTAATTATTCACAGGGAATGACTCACTGTGTGCCCTTAAAACTAAACGCAGCACAAAGGGGTCAGTCAGCTCCACCTTGCCAACACAGACCGGATACAAAGCCCACTCTGGTGGCCCAAAGGCAACAACCAGGGGTCGCTCCCTGTCATTACTTCCAAGCAGCAGCAACCAACTCCCTGGGAATGAAAAGACATGTGCTCTTGGTACCCAAAACCAGCTTGTAATAGTGCATCTTTCCTTCACAGCAGCCTCAGCACACACATGGTGCACAGCCTGCCTGGGGGCCCAAAGCTAAAATACAGGGAGGGGCGACACATTATGATCACAATCCTTAAACACAGTTGTGGGGGCCATGGGAACTTGTTCAACTCTATCCAAGACCCGGGACAAACTGTTCCGGCGCTGCGGCACTCCTTGAATATTCAGAAGAAACAAGAAAAATAGGACCAGTAAAACTCACTCTTTTCCAAATCTCTTTCTAAATATTATCACTTTCCATGTAATGTTCCTTTGATGGGAAGAGGAGGTTTCTGAGGTGGGAGTATCAGGCAAGTGATACTACTCAGGCTCCATCTGTTTGAGCCTTCATGGAGGATCCCTCTTCATTACTACCTCCACCTGACCCCGGACTCTGCAACGCACTCCCTTACAGGCTCCCTCTGTGCGAGCCTTCAGGGAGAATCCCTCTTCATTACTACCTCCACCTGACCCCGGACTCGGCAACGCTCTCCCAACCAGGCTTGATTATCCACTTCTCCTCTTTCCAGTGCACCTTATCTCACAGCTGACCTTGGGCCCCAGCCCCATATCAGGCACCATCGGGCTCCACTTTGCTTTTTCCCGGTAAAAACATTAGTAAAATCACCTTCAAACTTAAAACATTGAATATAGCAGTAAATATAATTAGCATGCACTTTAAAGTATGTTCCACAGTAGCCCTTATGACCCAACTGCTAATTAAATAAACAACAAGCATTTACAATGCAATGGTCTCGGCAATATTATAGGTAGAGCTATTGGTATTGCTCATTATTTTTTTATCATTTTTGTATCCCTAAATAAATGGCATTGTCATTTCTATTGGCATTAGCTTTTTTTTTGCATATGTGATACCTATTGCATTAGCATATAGAGAGTGAGGTAGTGAGATAGAGAGAGAGAGTGAGGTTTTGAAATAGAGAGTGAGGTAGTGAGAGAGAGTGAGGTAGATTGAGAGTGAGGTAGTGAGATAGAGAGTGAGGTAGATAGAGAGTGAGGTAGTGAGATAGAGAGAGTGAGGTAGTGAAAGAGTGAGGTAGTGAGGGAGAGGGATGTTGTGAGGTAGTGATATATAAGCATAGAGGGATGTTGTGATGTAGTGAGATAGAGAGAGAGGTAGTGAAAGAGAGAGTGAAAGTGAGTTAGTGAGATAGAAAGAGTGAGGTAGTGAGATAGAGAGTGATTGAGGTAGTGAGTGAGAGAGAGTGAAGTTGTGAGCTAGAGAGTGAGGTAGTGATGTTTTGAGAGAGAGAAGTTGTGAGATAGTGAGGTAGTGAGAGAGTGGAGTAGTGAGGTAGAGAGAGTTATGTAGTGAGAGAGAGTGAGGTAGTGAAACAGTGATGTAGTGAGGGAGAGTGATGTTGTGAGGTAGTGAGATGTAAGCAGAGTGGTACTGTTCCTATTTGGTATGTACGTATAATAACCTTGAAATCTGTGCACGTTAAAAGCGCTGTTAAAATTAAATAAATCTCTGTGAAAAGTGCACGGAAATAAACAACATATCACAAATACAGGCTAGCCTGCCATTACTCAGCATTATGGCAGTGGGTGGAGGGGGGAGGTGTGCTGTGCAATGAATTGGCGCTAACATTAATGGCGGCAGCACAATCAAAATATAAAGTCTACGTAAGGCGCTAAATTTTCTATGCAGCACAATTAAAATTTAAAGTCTTCGTACTGTTCCTGTTTGGTATGTACGTATAATAACCTAGAAATCTGTGCACGTTATAAGCGCTGTTAAAATTAAATAAATCTCTGTGAAAAGTGCACGCAAATAAACAACGACGAAATGCACTTGCACATATTTTATAGAATGTGTTAGTATTTAATGAAGGTGTGCATTCTGGTTTATTTAGAGTGCATTGTAAGGTATATGTAAAACCACGCATTAAACAGTAAACGGTACCGGGGCAACATTCCTTGGGGGGCGAAAGGCATTATAAAAGAACTGCCCCGGTCTTGGCAAGGCTCGCGCCAGACCTAGTGAGGTTTAGTAAACATGGTGTATATATAATATGTGTCGGGTAGGAGTTTACAAAGACAGCCATGTTCTTCTCAAACATAACCCACGCTAATGAAACACATTACAAATAAAACAAGCGCCCAATTGCCCGAAACTCCGAGATATGTTAACACATTTGTAATTTCCAACTTCGAATGAGTACCGTAAAAACACGTGTCATATACAAGTGCTCCGTCTGTCTATCCAAATGCACCCTGAGCTGCAGAACGCACTAACGTAACACCGTGAAAAGGAAAGTCCATCAGGCATAGTGTTAGATCAGAGCGGAAGAGACAGTCCTGAAGCTTGCAAAAGGCAGCTCCCCTATTCGAGACAATACTGCGCTTTCCTTTTCATCCCAAACTATGCTGGAGAGCAACAGACAACAAATCACAAATTAGGAAACATCACCATTTATTATATTCAAAGAACACTCAAAACACAGAAAAATGTCGGGGGATTTCACACTTAAGAAGAAACATGTTTGATGCTTATGAACGTCACGTTCTCCCAACACCCCTGACGCAACCGTTTCTGGAATGCCGTGCTCCGGGAGGATGAACACACAGTGACAGCAACCGGTCAGCAGACGGCCTGGCACCCTCTGCCCCCACGCACACTCCCCGCTCGCGCCTCTTTGGGGCCGGGTCAGAGCGTGGCAGAGGTGGGTAGCTATGGCCCGCAACGAGGATGGCACTGAGATGGTCTCACACAGGGGCTGGTTCAACAGACAGCGCGCGCACGTACACGCGCACACTGCTGGGATTCGTGGACACTGCGGTGTGTGCACCCTGCATAAACTACGCACACAGACTCTAGGATATTAAATGACTGCATTTTAATGTGTATTAAAAAATGCGCAATGTAGGACGCAAAAGGGTTACGGAGTCTTTGTCGTTCAAGATTCTGGAAGTTATTTTTTTACATATTTGGGAGTGAGATAGATCAGGAGGGGGGGGGGCTTTTCACGTTCACAAAGTATTTACCATCTGCCCCCCTCACTACGGACATGCGAAATGCGTGTGCCCGGCGCAGAGATCGCTCTTTTTAGGCACCCATTTGAATACGGAGGCACTTTCCCCAGTCAAACTCCACACAAATACCCGTCAATAGAAAACACCCTTAACTACAAAAGAAAACCGAGTTTATTTCAATTGAACACACAATAAGAAGCACACCGCTGCCTTTCTCCGAGGCGAAGCAGAAATGCCTCAGAGAAACGCAGCGGCGGTTTAGGATTCGGGGCGTGTTTCTTTTTCTCTCCTCTTGCCATTGGCAGGAGGAGAGAAAAACACGCCCAAAAAGGGCGTGGCTAAAAAGTGGAAAGAACAGCACGGAACACGCCCCCGAATCTGAAAAAGACGGAGCCTATTTTCCGTTTAGGAAGCCAGCCAATGGAGGAGAGCTAAAAAGAGAGGCGGCCTAAATAGCCACTCTGAGAAACATTAAATCTCCGGACTTCCGGTTCTGCCTTCGGCAGACCGGATGGTCCCTCGACCTAAAAACAGAAAGGCCATGACAGGGCCGGCTTTAGCGCTGATGCGAAAGTCTTTTTTGGCGCCACACTAATAACCTCTTTCTCCGTAAATACCTTTACTACCACCTTCCAACAGTGCCCCTCATCCCTCCATGGCCCCCCTAGTGACCTCCTCCTCAGATTGCCTCACTGCCTCACGCCACAAGTGCCCCTCATCTCCCCATAGCCCCTCCCCCTCATGACCTCCTCCTTGGACTCCCTCACTGCCACCATCCACCAGTGCCCCTTATCTCTCTGAAATAATGAAGGTTGTAAAATAAAATAGAACACGAAAGAAAAACGGGCCCCAGTAAGGCCTGTTAATCCACAGGAACGGAAAGATAACCCAATACCAAAACAATAAATAAGAGCAAAAAAAAAAATAATTACTGGCGCCAGCGCAGAGAGGAGAGAATCAGGTGAGCAAAAGAACTAAATATGCACAACAAGAGAACCTGCCTACAGGGTCCTACCTGACTTCAAATAAATCAAATTGTGTGCAGCAAGGGAAACGACGGAAACAACAAAAAGGCAGATTGCACAAATATAATTGTCTCACCCGATACCAACGCCATACAAGGGACTCCGGCGCTGTTCAGGAACCTGCGGCCGCACAGGGATCTCCCACTCAATTCAGGAACCTCCGGCCACACAGGAACCCAGACACGATTCAGGAACCTCCAAAAAGCAAGGGCAAGTATGCCGATGCAGACTAGTGTCTTCAGTTTCCGCACAGAACTCCAATGCACAGGACCCTGCTGCCCAGGACTCCGACGCGACCCAGGCAAAACGTCGATCAACCCTCACGAGAGTGCGTAGTGGTGAAGCGCGTGACGCGTCACCGCTACGCTCCCATAGCGAGGGCCCGGCAAAAATGTAGCGTCAACGTCATGGTGCGGATTGCAATGCAGCAACAGGCGCTGACGCACTGGCGCACTCAGCACTACAACCAGGTAGGTGAGGTGCGCGCAGTGCGCAGCGCGCTGCTTGCACAGTACACTCTTCAAAACTGGGCCGCCCGGCCGCACGCGCCGTTGCGGCCGCGGCGGACTTTATAATTTATTTTGTGACACACTGTGTCCCTAAATAAATTATAAAAGCCGCCGCAGCCGCAACGGGCCACCAGTGCCGAGCGGCCGCCCTAAATACAGTGCCGCCTGGGGCGGTCCGCCCCCACCGCCCCCCCCTAGCTACGCGCCTGAAGAAGGATCAAGAGAACGACAAAAAAATGTGACAAATGGAGAAAGGAGGTATGGAAATGCACCTGCAAGAATGAGCTAAATGTGCAGGGATGTCTGGTGGTGCATGAAAGCAGCACAAGGAGGAATCAAGACTAGACATTTAACACCCAGACAGTTAGTAATTCAAGCAGTGGGCTTCTCTGCAAAACTTTGGGACGGGCACTTATTCTTTTAAAACATAACCACAGCTCTTAAAGTGCTTAACCGCTTCGGTGCTCATGACGAGCACAGCTCGTCATAAGGCATAGTGGAGCTGTGCTCATGATGAGCTGGGCTCGTCATAACCGTCGCGGCCCGCCCACGCGTGTTGATTCCCCTCCTGTGCAGGAGAATCAATCAGTGGGCGGGGCCATGACGAGCTCAGCTCCACTGTGCCTCATGATGAGCTGGGCTCGTCAGAGCACAGCGCCACCGCCGTGGCCCCCCCCCCTCACCACGGGGGAATTACCCCCGGGTGGAAGGGGTTAAGATTTTATCTGATCATGCATCCATCTTTTTGTTTCCACCCAATATCTCTGATCAGAGGACCTTTAAGCTATATGAATAATAGGAAAACTGTCTGCTGAATCTGTGAATAGAAGCCCCTGTGGCTGCCCTACACGTTTCCATTGCATTTGGAAAGTTGAGAATACTGCCTTTGCTTTCACCTGGTAAAATAGACTAAAGGCCTCTGATGATGAGGTACCCTGTGCTTCATGAAAGTGAGAATTGCAAGAAATAATCCATCTGGAAACAATGATCTTAAGTGCCTTTCTGTCTCAGATACCTCAGATGAATGACTTAGTAAATCGTCGTGTTAGGGGACCTGATCAGAGGTAATGGCCATGTACAGGGTAACACACTGGAAGCCAACTCGGCGATGCAGCGTGCGCAATATAAATTGTTTTATTTATTTATTTATTTACTCAGTTCGGTCGTATGCTGGAGTTTACTACCCTCCACCCTACGCCTACCCCGCCCCGCAGCACTCCCTCGAAGAGCCGCCACTGGTAAAAGTGTTGTCGAACATCCACATCAAGGGTGTTGTCGAATACAAGATGCAGACCCTCCAGCATTTCGCGATTGTGCAATTTGCGAAATCAACTGAGGAGCATGATGGGTGTGATAATTATCTTTTCAGATGCAAAAGGCTGCACAGTGATAATTGCTGCCTGCCTCCTTCTGCCGCATTCGGAATTACAGAAGCGACCCTGTCTGTGGGCCCTGCGGGCATGACGTTCACAGCTTGCATTCTGTGGTGCGTGGATCCAGAGCTTCACGCACCTCACAGAAGAAAGGGGAAATCAATGATGTTGAAAGAAAGATGAGAAAACAAAAGTAGCACTTCACTGGCAAACTCTATAAAGTGGCGCTAATGTGTTTAATTGCGAATAAAACCAGTGCTTTAAATGGGCCGGTACTCACCGGTACTGAGTACCAGCACTTCTCCGTGTTCTCCCATTGAGTACCGGGACTTCTCCTTGTGTTAAGAGAGTACCGGTACTCCTAGTGGCATGCTGTGGTCAGTCTCTGGGTTATGGGCGCTTGACACTTAATGTCGAGTGGATTCCGGCGCTAGGTTGCGGCTGCAGCCCTACACAGCAGGTATTTGTTAAGATAGCGCTTTAGGCGGAGAGAAATTTGGCGCCCTTGCTAATTGAGACTAAAATGAGGCAGCAGGGGGTCCTTTTTGAGTTGACTGGTCAGTCCCTGGATGAGCAGTGACTGCCCCCTGAACACAAACGCCTCGGGACCTCCCCAGCTCACCTAAATCACCGATAGATTAGCTGCCTCACGGTGATGGGTCTGTTGGTGCGTGTATCAGCAGGGGTGAGACGGTGAAAGGAGCGCGAAGAAAGGGGCAATGAGGTGTTAAAACAGGCCGGCCCTGCTTACACCCTGACAGCTCAACAGGACAGGAAGACACCTGTGGTTTTCTAAGCTAGAGCTCTCGACATTGGAACTGTCGCGCTGTCAGCTATAGGGAAAGTTTGCAGATCCATTGAAGTGCCTTAAAAAAAAAAGTCTGCTTTCGCGTAAAACTTCTGCTTCTCACGTTAATGCCCTCGGGCTAAGTTCACGCTATATATGATTACAAAAAACACCAATTACACCCTGCAGCTATGGGCAGAACTTGGACAAAGGCACTTTGAACATTGAAGAAGAAAATGCTGATAGTGTACAAGGCTGCCTTGAAGCCACGCCCCTTCCAGGCTCACCCCAATCAATTTGGTGAGCACTTCTCTTTTTCCATTTAAAGCACTGAATAAAACCAATCTGGTCGCTTTGTCTTGTTTTATTTATTTTGACAGATTTTGGGGGGAAAAAAGTCATCCTTTTTTTCCCCTCTGTCCCGAGGCTGCACATTGTATGGGTAAAATATCTGAAAAAGATGCCATTTTCAGCAATGCGCTTATTTTTTTCTCTTTTGGATCCTTTTCACAGGGAAACAAATGTAGGAAAGGAGAGGAAAAAGAGAGTAAGAGCCGAATCTTAAAGTCACGGTTTTCAGCAGGTGAGGGAGAGAGAAAGAGGAGAGTGAGAGAGAAAGAGAGAGAGAGAAAGCTAGCTCTGCCGGAGGCCTCAGCTACAAGTTTACAAATGTGAGCTGCAAGGGACTAGTATCACAGTAAGATGAAGGCTGGTTTTGTGTCAGTGCCCAGCAGTCCTTAGGGTACTTGTGGACTTGTGTAGTTGGGGCTCGTTTACAAATTATTTGCATAAACTGGCCTCAGTCTGCCGCTAAAATACACAGGTGATACACCACCTTCCCAAGTACTCTGTCTCTTAGCCACTCTGTGTGCGTCTGTCGTCTTGTCACCTGAGAGCCCTGCCTTTTCATGGTGGTACAAAGTAAATAAATCTACATTTAGATGGAGCTGTTGTCTATGGCACCTTTCTGTTTCAATGCCAGTTTACAATTTAAAGCCTGTAGCAAAAGCATTAGATGAACTAGGCACACTACAGAGAAACAACCTTTGTATTGTATTGTATAATCATTTGTATAGCGCAGACTGTCACCCTACGGGTATCCTGGCGCTCTGACAAAACAATTAATTGCTTATGCTGAAAGAGGTGAACCGCATCAACGGCAATCAGGCTGCTGGAAAAAGCCAGGTCTTAAGGCTCTTTCTGAATTCCAGTAAGGAGTCTAGCTGTCTGATCTTCCAAGGGAGCTCATTCCACAACTGGGCCCCTACCACACTGAAAGCCCTCCCGCCCATTCTGGCACGTTTAAATCTGGGTTGTGCCAATAAGTTAGCATTGGAGGAGCGCAGCTGTCTTGGAGGGGAATAGCGTAAGAATCTTTCCTGCAACGGGATCGGGCCCTCCCCATGCATTGCTTTATGGATCAGACAAAGCGATTTGAAATGAATCCTTTCTCTGACCGGTAGCCAGTGAAGCTCTCGCAGCGCCTGAGTGGATGAGAAGTCGCGCCTACGGTTGAGCGCCAGCTTTGCTGCGGCTGATTGGACTCTCTGTAGTCCCTGCAGGATGTATTGGGGGGCCCCTAAATACAGGGAGTTACAGTAGTCCATTCTGCTGAGTACTGTACTCCTTACAATCAGGGCACGCAAGTTGCCTGGCAGAAACGGAAGAATCCGGCGGAGCACTCGTAGTAGCCCGAATTACACGCTGGCTGTCTTGTTCGCTTGTGAATCTAATTGAAGATTGCTATCGAACAAGACGCCGAGGTTACGGATAGTATTTGCTGGTACCAATGGAGCCTCATCCGGGGCCAACCTGAACTCCACCGACAGATGATGATTCTGCCTTAACGGCGAGTAGAACAGCACCTCAGTTTTTTCTCCATTAAACTGCAGGGAGTTACTCCGCAGCCAGTCTGTGGTCAGACTCATGCAGTTGTGAAACTGCTCTAGGGGCATCGCCTGTTTTCCTTCCAGCGAAAACACCAGTTGTGTGTCATCTGCATAGTTTACCAGTTCAACCCCAAACGCCTTAATAATCGCAAATAATGGTTGCAGGTATATGTTAAAAAGAATGGGGCTGATACTAGAGCCCTGTGGTACCCCGCATGCTACGGGAGATTTTCCTGAGGAAAATGGTCCCAGCGTTACCACCTGCTGTCTCTCCGCAAGATAAGAGCGGAGCCACTGCAGTGCTCGGCCCTTTACTCCTATCTCCTCCAGTCGCTCCAGCAGTATAGGATGACTTACTGTGTCGAATGCGGCTGACATATCCAGGAGCACCAAAACAGCGGTGCTCCCGGTGTCAGCCCGCATTCGCATGTTGTCCAACAAGGTAACCAGAGCCGACTCCGTCCCATGGCCAGGACGGAAACCGAACTGGTCCGTGTCTAACAGGTGATGCTCTTCCAGGAATTCCGAGAGAGATCTACTCACTATCTTTTCCAGAATGTTAATAGGAAAAGGGAGAAGGGAGATAGGTCGAAAGTTAACCGGATTGGTAGGGTCCAGGGAAGGCTCTTTTTAATGAGAGGGGAAACCACAGCCTGCTTCCATCTTTCCGGGACCAGTCCTACTTCCAATGATTGGTTGCAGATCTGGCGCAGCCAGGGGAAGGTTAGATGACCATATGACTTCCACACTTTCTGGGGCAGGGGGTCAAGGGGTGAGCCGGAGGAAATACTCCTGACCATAGAATCGAAGGTAAGGGCTGACATGATGGGGAAGGCGACCAGAGAGTTTTGGTGGTCCAAGGTCCCATTGATTGTTTTTTTACCAGGATTCTGGGCAGTCGTTTCGTTGTCCTTGAAGAGGTCAACAATTTTAGCCACTTTATCTTGAAAATGAGTGGCGATCTCATCACATAGCTTTTGTGAGGGTTCTACTTTATTCTCCAGGCAGGTTGGAGCTGAGATGGTTTTTGCAATTCTAAAAAGCTCCGTAATCCCATTTGGGGCTTGCAGGATAGATTGAGCATAGAAGTGAGCCTTACTTTCCAGAATAGGTGATTTGTACCTGCTTAATGCTGACTTCAGAGTATACCCTATCCCTATCCAAATACTCCTTCCTCCACGCCCTTTCTGCCTTCTTGCATTGTGATCTTAGTTGTCTCAGATATTCAGTGTACCAGGGCGCTGAAGTTTTCTTTCTAATTTTCACTTTTTTCATCGGGATCAAATTATCCAGTGCAGTCGTGATATACTCCTGGTATGTGTTGTAATTATCCTCCACTGTGCTGGAGCTCTGGAAAAGGCTCACCGTAGGCGGTGTAAGGAGGGCGCCTGTCCTTGCTAATTTAGTCCAATTTCTCCCTTCCCGATACAGCCCGGCCATATTAACTTGGACAGGAGAATCAGCTAGCCGTATTGTAAAATGTAACAGATAGTGATCCGTCCAAATTTGAGGAGAGATGTTTAAAAGTTCCACCTCTGACTCGTTTGCAAATAGGAGATCAAGTATATGTCCTCCCTGGTGAGTCGGGGAGGTGACTAGTTGTTGGAGGCCAAGATTGTGACATGTGTACTTCAGATCTCTCAGTTGGTTTTTCATGGTAGCATTCTCCCACCAGTTAAAGTCTCCCAGGATGACCATATTGGAGTGTGATAGGGATAGGTTGATAATGGTATTTAGAAGGGGTTGCTGTGAAGTATTACTCCCCGGAGGGCGATAACACAGCAAGCCTGAGAAGAGATTACCTCTGGCTTCCTGAAGCGAGAAGCCCATCAGTTCAATTCCCTCTAGCTTATCCACGTGTAGCAGAGTAAAATTGAGTTCCTCCCTAAAAATCAGCCCTACCCCTCCTCCCATGCCCTCATCCCTGGATTTGTGTAAGATTTTAAATCCATCCAGGCAGGCAAGTCCGATCTCCACAGCTGAATCCGCTCTAATCCAGGTCTCTGTGAGGAACAAGGCATCTAGTTTCAAATCTTCAATTAGAAACGCTATTTCAGAGTAGTGCTTTACTAGTGACCTGCTGTTGATCAGGCCACAGTTAAGGTGACCAGGCGTGTTAGCACGCACATTTCTTATGCTTGCCCCTATGTCAGGGACGCTGCCATCGAGTTCATTGGCAGCATCAATTCCACCATTTTCCCTCCTGCCTATCGCAATCAGCTGGTTTTTAGAGTATACATGGCGTACCTTGTTGGAGTTGTGCTCATCGTCCGGTGTCCGGATCTCGTCCGGGGCACGGACGGGCGCAGACGGGCTTGCATTGCTCTGCTTTTATCGTCCCCCCGTCTAAGAACACTAGCGCGCGTACCAAGATGGTGCTCAGCTGTTGGATCCAGACTGATCCAAGATGGCGCTCGCAGCTCGGCAATGAGGGATGAGGCCCCGCTCTAGGCAGCAGGTGAGTGAATGTTTTTTTAAGTGAGGGTATGCGGAATAAAAACACAATATAACACAGTAAAAGACCGAAAATCCGGTCAGTAGAATTAGCAGCAGAAGAAAAATTAGCAGCAACCTTTGTTTGTTCTCCAAATTATCACAGTTGACAATTTGGATAAAAACGCAGGCAGCTACCCTTTGCTCTTACTCGCATATTCCTTTAATATTATCTAGGGTTTATGAGGTCACACATCAACACACTCCCACGTAAAGACCCCTCATCTTCAGAAGTTGAGCCATACCTGCAGAAGATGAACCTACCTGGCTAGATATTCTAAAACATTTCAGGCCCTTCAGAAAATGTATCTACCTGCTCAACCTAAATAGAAATAGGTTTAGTGAAGGGCCCGGAAACCTCTAACTATTGAAATCATCCTGTCTTTGCCACAGCATTGGAAGGTCACTGAATGGCAGACTTCAGAGTTAGTCTGGGAATCAGACGGGATATCATTGAAGCTGCGTAATTTAGGCTCCACACTCCATCATGACACTTTTCAGGTTTTGTGGTCCCGCATGTATATTGACCCTCAGCGAGTCCAGTGAGAGTGCTTCATGTTTTCCTTGACACACATTTCTCACCAGAGCAACAGGCTCTGCCTGCAAGGAGGTGGGTCCAAACTGGACCAGTACCCACAGATGAGGGCAACTTCTGCACTCTCCAATCACATTATACAGTGGCCAGAGTTGGACTGGGGCAGAAAATAAGCCAGGGGACCAAAACCAAAGTGGCCACTACAAGTGCATCAAACAGCTAAAAAAAAAGTGGCCCACATTGGCAAATAGGGCAGTTTTGAACTTTTGAAGAAACTATAGGTGTTTTGTAAAGTATGTATGCATTTGTGTTTGCTAAAAGCAATGCTTGTGGTAATATCAGCACAATCATCAGTGAAAACCTGCAAACCAGACTCACAAACCTCCCCTAAAACGTCCCACACACTATCTTATTTGAGCAGCCCCTCGGGCATTGCCTGATTGCCCCATAGTCCAGTCCAACCCTAATGCATACTGACATTCAGTGGAACTTAACTTGATAGTTTTGGAGCACAAACCATTTCTCCTGCACCACTAGTGAGTAAAATGACTGCGAATCACATCGTAAGTGGGTTCCTTTATGTGACATGTTTGTGTCGTGTGTTTGTAACCCCAGGTGGAAAACTCCATTTAGCCAGAGGAGTTTACGGAGTTTTTCCTACTCCGTGCTCTGTTTAAGAATGCAGAGTTCAGGCAAAAATCCAACTTCGTGGTGGAGCGGAGTTAGCCAGCCCCTCCACCCTCCATGATTTAATTATTTTTATAAAAGGCACTTACCTGCTACGGTGTCTCCCGGCTGCCTCCTCCTCATGATGATCTCTCTCTCCTCCTTGTCCTTGCCGCCCTCATCCACGGAAACCCTATTTTGTATGCGAATGCTCGTGCGCATGATGTACAACGTAGGGGGTTCCGTGGACGTGGACGAGGACGAGGAGGAGGAGGAGAGAGAGACCATGGTGAGGAGGAGGCAGCCCGAAGACGCCACAGCAGGTAAGTGCCTTTTTAAAATAATTAAATTAGGGAGGGTGGAGGGGAGCGGAGTAGAATTCCACTGAGTTTTTTTCCAACTCCATGGAACTCCGCGTAGTGGCACTCCGCCTTCTACGCCCGGGCCTGGTGTTTGGTGTTGTTCATGGTACCTGGCTGTTGAATGTCTTTTATGTTCTTCAAGGTTCTTGCATACAGCACACAATCCTGGACCCATGCCAGTTATCTTGTCACTGGAGCAGCTCCTTGTGTGGACCTTAGATATCCTATGCAATTTCACCTTTTCTGGTATTTTTTATTTTATTTTATGATATTTCATTTTGTGTGACCCCTGCTGAATATCTCATGGAGAGCTAAACAACAAACAATTTGTATACAAAAAATAAAACATCCACAATACAATGAAGATGTAAATTTAAAAAACAAGTAATGTCACATAACTGTCCTCAGACCCTCAAACCTTTGGCATACTACAATTCAAATAAAGGGATGGGTCTATATGTGAAATCTAAGAAGAGGCCAGTTACAGAGGAAGTGGAAGGGTAATCAAGGGTAATCGTTGGGCAGCTGCTGGAAAACCATGAGTTTGGCTTTTGCCCATATTGGGAATATCAAAATGTAGTATCCTACAGAAGATGACTCTGGGGCTTGGACCCACTAGCACAAGTCAGCACAATGCCACAAAAAACAGGATGACTAGCAACCCTGTGCTATTGTGCTTGTCTTACACTAGGATGCAGAATGTTACCATATAGCAAACAAACACTCTCAGACACTTTAAACATGCCTATTTGAAAGTGGAATACTCTGCTAAAGCAGTTTCCTTTGATTTAAGGCTGAAAAGGAAGGATTACAAGTAAAATAAAGTACTGCAATAATGCTGCAAAATTTACATTTTTGTGCCGCAAAATTTAAATGTTTGTGCTGCAAAATCTGCAAATCTATGGCACGGTATCCTGGGGGTCTGAAAAGGTGTGCAATAACCACTAAACACCTAGATACCAACAGCATTAACTGATGTAGTTGGATGTTACATTCAACCACATTCTATGACATATCTTAATATAAAATGGATGCATACCACTATTTTTTCATTATGAATTATTCAAAGAAAATTTAGTGTATTTACAAAAAGTTTATACTTATTTCTAGAGTATTAAGGGGTCACAATTCATGTATATGGACCTATTTACAAACTATATTTTGAAGTACATGAAATAGTATTACAGTAGTACTACTCATGGACTACAACATTCTATTCAAAAACCTACGTGCGTAGAGTAAGCCTCTGTTGTCTTTTCTGCACAATGATTTTCACTCACGTATGTGTGCATTTCAGTAGTAAATGAGGAAGAAGCAAGAGAGAGAGAGGTTGGAAACTGGACAATTCTTAGGGCCTGATTCTGTTGCGGTTAGGAAGGCCTCCTAACGGCATTTTCTCCGTCCAAATCGGATCAGGAATGTGTTTTTCCAACCAACTCGGAAAGGTTTCCAATTGACCGAGTACGATGCGAGTTAGGCGTTAGGAATATCCCAATCCAAACCCGATGACATTTGGAATGACTGAGCCGTACGGAGCAAAACTGTATGTCTCTACGGGCCACATTTCCAAACGACCGAGTACGATGCTGAATTTGGACAGCCTTTCTGAATCGTGCCATCCAACTCGAATCGGCAGTCGGAATCAGACCTTGGGGGCCCGTAATGGGCTCCCCTGCACCTGGAGCTTCACAATCGGGCCCGTGGGGGTACCCATGGGTCTTCTTTTACAAGCCATGCAAATGTGGCAGGCACCGGGGGGTGCCTGCCAGAGGATGCCCGATTTTCCCCAGCCACCCCTTTCTTCAATGGGAGCCTAAGCATTTGGTCGGAACTAAGGCTCCCATTGAAGTCAATGGGAGTCCAACCAAATCGTATCTGGAAGCATCCAGATGTATTGTACTCGGTTGGTTGGACTCTCCCAATCCTATTCGGTTGGAAACCTTTCCCAAACCCATTCGGTCAGGAAGCTTTCCAAACCGCATCAGAATCGGGCCCTTAGTTTACTTATGAGGGGTTTAGAAATATTTCAAGTGTTTAGAGATGGACATGCTAATATGAACACAAACCCAGAAAGGAGCGCTGTTCACTTACTACACTTCTGAATTTACTAAAGTCCTAAAGCTAACAAAACATTGGAGTAAGTCAAACCATACGCATGGTATATACATGTGTGTGTGTGTGGGGGGGGGGTGTATATATATATGTATATCTATACACACACACACACACACACATACACACACACACCTACACACACACCCTACAAGACAACTGGAAGGTCTAACAATGGTTGCATGATGTTATCAATGATGTAATTTAACATGTCATGAGTGATGTAATATGGAGTTAAAAGTAGTGACATATCATGGGCACAAGTTATATTTTGATCAGTAAATTATAACTAGATACTTGCAGCATTTGTCTGGCTTTTATATGCTTGTTTTTATATTATTGCGACCCCTAACTATAATGCCACTTTAGACTTTGTTTTTCAGAGGATTTCAATCATATCCAACCAAATCCCCCTCTGAGTATAGCTTTTTGTCATGCATGCCTTGGGGTTGGCCAAAGGGCCAGACCTGTGGCCAGGCCCTGAGCCCAACCCCCTGCGGAATGCCAATGCCCTGCTGCACCCGGCCAATGCCTGTGATCAGGCTATTTGCACAGCCCCACAAGGATGGCCAACCCCATGCCACACCCAGTGTTCGGCCCTTCACCGACAGTGGTTGGGCGCCCCACAAAGGAGTTCAATTCCCCACCATGCACAGCAGTTGGTATGCTGCAGATCTTGGCTCAACCCCCAGCTGGAGGGCAACCACCAACAGACACACCGCACATTTTTCTTGTGTGTTTATTTTCTTTTCAATTTTTTAGCTTTACCAAGGTACCACAGCCGAAGACCCACCTGCAGTACCGCGACATGGTAAAAGTTTAACTTGTTGACGCTAGTGTGTTCTCACAGTACCCTAGCTCCTTTGGGAGTCACACAGCACTATAAGGTGCTGCGCTGGGTCTCATGGGAGTTCCACAGGATATGCCAGACACATTTATTTTTTTGGGTCCACTGTAGTGTTTCCTTTCGCGCTTCCACAAAAATGGCAAGTGTGTAAGGTACCGCTACCCGGCTCCCTTATATGTTTTCTAAACTTTTGGTTCTGGACACGGGACAGAGTCTTGAGAATGTAATGGCAGCTGCAAGATTTTTCTTCATGTTGTTGCCAGTCAGTCAGATCACTTGGTCCTGCGGGATCGGTCCCTCTGAACGGAACCAACCAACAGGAAAAAAGCCCTCTCGGCCGATCGAATCAATCTGTTTTTTTAAATTACGGGTCTGCGAGACTCTCACAGGACAAACTGTTCAAATATCACTGTAGTTTAATCCCTTCATAACCACCCAGATTTACACAAAAGAATGAAAAGCATGCTTTCTGAGAAAAAGCTCAACCTTTATGCCGAATTTGGTGTGATTCTATTCAGCCATTTTTATCTGTATCGCTTCCTAAACTTTTCTATGGGAATTAATATGGGAAAATTATGTTTTCGGAATGTTAATGTTTCCCTGCCCTAGCTCGATGAATCACCTTTAAGCTTTCCCAGAAGGAGCTGAGGTGGGCAAACATTTTTTGGGAAAGATTTGGGAAGATTCATAACACAGCAATCTAACAGTACTTGTCGTAACTTTACACTCGTAAATCCTGATGTAGGAAGCTTTACTGCTGGATTACAGGGGGTTGAGACAAGGAAGTTTACAATTAAGTCTACACTTGGAAATTGTGAAGAGTAAAAAAGTGTAGAGTTACATCTATGTTTAGCTGTAATATATACGTGACTAAGGATACAGGTGTATATTAACATTTGAGAATGGGCCTCACAATGTTTTAAATTTTGGTTGATGCTCATTATGTTCTCAACAATTACTCGATTGCAGCACAACCGCCAACATGTTTTGATCCTTTCAAAGACTTTCTCAAGGCACAAAATGTTGTGAAAAACCTTAGTCATAGCTGCAGTATTAACTAGTGTCTCACCAGTGGCTTTAGGAATAGTTGTGATGTGTCCAGTGTCTCTCCCTTCCTTGTTTTAATGTAGTAGAACCCAGCGGTTAATACTTAAAATTGTGGAGTGTTCCATTGCTAACGTAATTATATTTTCGTCAATAAATGGGCATGAATGTTGAAGACCCAGAACCTTTTGGGCCTGGCGGCACAGGGTACGCCCAAGTCTCCGGAGTTCTCCTGC
Organism: Triturus cristatus; assembly: GCF_964204655.1. Lineage (NCBI taxonomy): Eukaryota > Metazoa > Chordata > Amphibia > Caudata > Salamandridae > Triturus > Triturus cristatus. The sequence goes on along the minus strand of NC_140595.1, from coordinate 68,129,804 downwards.
TCAGCTACACAGAGACACGGGACACTCTGTTGGCGTTAGAAGATCAGGTTTATTTAGCTGCAGCTAGTACAGTTATCCTAGAAGTACACAAAGTAGGTTCTCAGGAGACTGCCACTTCACTCTGTGGCGCACAACCTTATATATCATATGGAAACATATCATTAACGAAATACACTCCCAGGGTATACAAGAAAAGAGCCAATAAGGAAAGTTGTAAAACAGGACAGAACCAATAGGAGAGTTTGGAAAACAAAGTATCAGATGACTCGAAAAGACCTCTCCTCCAACTATGTTTGTCACCCCTCCCTTAAGCTAATTTATTAACAGATTCATAACTAACTTGCAGGTGGCGAGATACATTTGTGTGTGTTGGAGGACAGTTGTGAAACGAGAGAATGCTAGCAGAAGACAGTGAAGGCCAGACGATAAGATAAGGTCAGGAAAGAATAGTGTGAACCAACAGATAGTTGAGACGGGGATTAGAAAAGCCAGACAGGGATTAGTGTACTCGGCTAGTCCTAACACCAGCTTTGCAAACAGTGGCAGAAAGCGTATTTCGACACCAGGTTACAGAAAAAGCAGAATAGACTTTGTTCGCCGTGCTGCCTGAGTGATGGCAACACAAAATGTCGGCAGAGCACAAAATGGCGGGTCGATTCGATCGCGATCAGAAATCGAAGTTCCTCAGACCCTCCTTTTGCCAGAACTCAGGCAAGATAGACTCATGCTAATCTGAGTCAATATCGATAGCCATGAGGTCATCGAGCTGTTGCTGTAACATCATCCTTATGTTTTCTGTTACTTGTGGTTTGGGTTTTGGGATGCACATAGTAGCACAGAGGTCACAGATAGCGGGACCAAGGTGCATACAAAGGCAGCAGGAGAAAATAATGGTCAGAATTATTCCTAGAAACGTCAATGCTTTCCAACCCCATTTGGACAGTAGTCCCCAAAACCATTCCGTAAAAGACCAATCTCCTTCGTCCTGGTGAATAGACTCAGAGATTATGTGCAACTTGAAGATAGCTTGGTATACTGTCGGAGCGTCATTTGGTATGAAAATACAGCAACTTGACCCGATCAGTTTGCACACTCCACCACGATCGGCAAGAACAAAATCTAAGGCAACTCGATTTTATAATGTCATAAGACGATCCGCCTGTAGTTCTGCCGTGATGTTACGTAAGGCTCCTACAGTGATGTCTATTGTAGTGTCTACGACACGGACCAGTTGCCTTATATTTCTGCTGTTGGCCATCGGACCCCAAAAAGGAAGAAATCCTTTAAGGAAATCTCCTCCCTCTTGTCCTGCTGTGTCCTTCGAATCAATAATCCCTCTGCCGTATCTGTTTTGATGATGGTTTGCGGAAGCGGTGTAGGTAGGGGGAAGAAGGAAGGCTATATAACAAGTACCAGAGAAACCCGTTGGTAACCATGTGTAAGCCCTATTATAGCAAATGAAATAGGTGCCTTGAGATGGCACTAGAGGAGGCGAGTTCTGAGAGGAATAAACATACGTGTAGGAGCAGTTATTCCTTTGAATAGTGTCAGAAGAGCGATCATTTATCTGTAAGCAGAAGTTGCCCTGATGTGGTATAGTCCAAATGGGTAAAGACTTTCCTTTCTTAACTTTATCACTAAGACTAGACATATATTGGGTGACGTTCCAGTTAGTGTACGCTTTTCTTTCATCAATAGAGATTTTACTGTTTTCCATGATTTTAGCCATAGCTACCATTCCTTTAATCAAAGAACTATGATTAAAATCCGGATCGTTAACATGTGAACTAATGGATCGTCTGAATTTGCTTTGATAAGCATTGGAGAAGATGACGAAATAAGCCCAGGCAGAAACCCCATAAGAGAACGGAAGAACTAAATATGGCATTCCGTTCTCTGTGGTATGTGGCACGAGTCCACACACCCAACAGTCAGTTGTATTGACCACTAATTGGTGCTGATGTAATAGCTGGATAAAGGAATTGTTATAATATTCAGTTCTTCTAATGAGTTCATGTGGAGGAAGAGTATGAAAGAGATGTGGAGAGGCAGTAAAAGAGAACGAAGAGGAAGAAGGAGAGACAACTTTTTGCTGCAGAGCATAAATAATCCAACCTATAAACGCCAAAACAATACACAATAATATAATAATATACAAGGTTATACTGAAACGGCTATACATTATTTTACAGGATCTTTTCTTCATTTCTTCTTTTCTATCTCTTTGGTCTAGTGTAGTTTCCATCTTTCTAATGGATGCTCACGGCAATCTTCCTCGATCGCTCAATTACGATTGTCTGCCGTCCTATGACACTACAAGTTCTGCAGGCCTATTGCCACTACTCAGGTCGTAATTCAGACTCCTACCGTGACCCTGCAACCGGGACAGAATACTACACCAGAGAGAAATTTCAAAAGTTCTTTGGTCTGGGTCTCAAATGGTATCTTTCTTTCCCAGGAATGTTTGCATCTTGAAACAATGTTCGAGGATTAGTCGTATCTAAGCGACGATGCGATGGTATTGCTTCCTGCAGAATGTCGTCGTCCTCTTTCTCAGACAGTGTCCCATTCAGGTGTGCATCACTAAAGGGTACGAATCGTGGAACCTTTTCACTTTCAAAGTCACCAATACCCCTGCGTACCCATTGATCGTAGGGCAAAGGCACTTTCTTACAATGCACACCGTGAATCCAATTTTTCTTTCCTTCGACTTTAACTGCTGTTCTCGTAGTGAGTAAAACCATTCGGGGCTCTCTCCACCTCGGTTCCAAATTTCTCGTCCTCTGGAAGTTTTTAATACAGACCCAGTCTCCTGGTCGGATGGAATGACCTGGGTCTGTGGAGGCCTCCGGCAAAGCACTCTGAACCTGTTGATGGAGAACACGCAATTTAGTCGTAAGATCATGCAAGTAATCAATCAACATTGGATATGGCACGTCTGAGTATTTCTTAGGGCGAGGGACTCCCCAGACGTTAGCCGGGCGTCCAAAAACCACCTCGTATGGGCAAAGCCCCAAACGAGAGTGTACTGCAGTTCTGGTGGATAACAAGGCTACTGGCAAAGCATCGGGCCAATTGAGTCCTGTACTTGCTTGAACCTTTGCTAGCTTTAATTTCAAGGTTCCGTTGTAACATTCTACTAAACCCGCTGACTGTGGGTGATTTGCCGCATGGAACTTTTGCTTGATACCAAGACCTGCACAAACTTTCTGCATGACTTGGCCAACAAATTCACTCCCATTGTCACTCCAGACAATGCGCGGCAAACCAAACCTGGGGAAGAATTCTTTCAGTAGAATTTTAGCTGTGGATAAGGCTGTGTTGTCTTTTAAAGGGTATGCTTCTATCCATCTTGAGAAGGCGCATACTACCACCAGAACATATTTGAGGTTGTTGCATCGTTCCATATGAATATAATCGATTTGCAACACCTCAAATGGATATGTTGGGGGAGCAAAGTGACCTGTTGCAGTTGGGGTTCCCTTTCCCGGGTTGTACATTAAACAAATAATACAATGCTTCACTACATTGTCTGCGCATTTTGGGATTTGTTCGTTTCTCCACACTGGAGCCAGAAGTTTGCATATACCTTTTGCACTTAAGTGGGCTGGACCATGTGCCATAGTAACCACTGGGAGTACATAGGCATCTGGCAACAGCCAACGTTGATGTTCAGATAGTTCTATCCAGCAACCCATCTCATCTAACATTCCGGTACTTTCTTTCCATTTGTTTAACTCCCTTTCTGAAGCCTCTTTCTGAATCGCTTTTACACTTTCCACTGTATCCTCATACATCCCTCTCTCTCTTACCCAATTCGCAGGACCCGCCACATACATTCGACTTGTTGCATCTTTTGCTGTCTTTTTCGCTATTCCATCTGCAAATGCATTTCCTCGACCAACATCATCTGTAATCTTTTTGTGTGCACTACACTTCACGATTGCTATTTGGGTGGGTAAGGCAAGTGATTCGAGGAGATCAGTCACTAACTGACCATGTTGTATTTTGGTGCCATGTGAAGTGAGAAAACCCCTTTCCTTCCAGAGACGCCCAAAGTTGAACGCTACACCAAAAGCATATTGGCTGTCGGTGTATACGTTCACTCTCTTTCCCTTTGACAATGCACAAGCTCTCGTTAATGCTATCAATTCTGCTGCTTGCGCTGAATTATGTCTAATGCGTGCAGTTTCCACAACTGTATGTAGAGTAGTTACAGCATAGGCTGAAACTGCATCTCCATTAGGCATTTTAAAACAAGAACCGTCTACCCATAGAGTTCCATCCGGATTCTCTAGCGGTGTGTCTTTCAACTCAATTATTCCCTTTGTCTCCTCCTCGGTACGGAAGAAACAATCATGTTGCTCCTCAACACTTTTCTCATCCGGAAGGGGCAACAGAGTAGCTGGATTCAGGGTATTACATCATTTAATGTGTACGTGACTAGCCAAAAGTGTCAGCTCGTATCCAGTTAGACGAGCACTCGTGAGGTGCTGAGTTTTTGTTCTGTTCAATAAAGTATCCACAGCATGTGGCACCATGACAATGAGATTGTTATCCAACACCACTCCAGCAGATTGTCGAATAGAAATTGCTGCTGTCGCTTTGAGACAACTGGTCAATGCTTTAGCTACAGGATCTAACGTAGCCAAAAAAATAGGCACATGGCCGCTGTTTGTCTCCGAACTGCTGTGTTAGAACTGACAATGCACAACCATCTCTCTCATGAACATAGAGCGTAAAAGGCTTAGTGTAATCAGGGGTGCCTAGTACAGGAGCAGAACACAGAGCAGTACGTAAGTCAGAAAAGCTCTTTTGGCACGCATCAGTCCAAGGAAGGGGCTGAGGCGTATCTTTTAAAGTGAGTGCCAATAAAGGTTTGGCTATTAGAGAGAAGTTAGGGATCCACTGTCTACAATAAGAAGTAATACCCAGAAAGGCACGTACCTCTCTTTGTGTGGATGGCACGGACATTTGCGTAATCGCCTGAATTCGTTCTGGTGTTAATCGTCGTCCCTCCTTTGATAGGAGATGACCCAAGTAGGTAACCTCTCGACAAACATATTGCAGTTTGGAAGGTGAAACCTTGTGATTCAGATTAAACAAATGACGTAATAATGCAACAGTGACATCTTCGCAGATATCTTCTGAATCAGCGGCGACTAACAAGTCATCCATGTGCTGTATAAGAGCAGCACCAGGTGGCAAATTAAAAGTATCAAGATGACATTTTAAAGCTTGGCTGTAAATGGAAGGACTTTCACAATAGCCCTGAGGTGCACGTTTAAACCGGAAGCTTCAGCCTCCAAGAGAGAAGCCAAAAATGTCCCTACTCTCTTCTGCAATGGGAATACTAAAGAAGGCATTCTTTAGATCGATAACAGAGAACCAAGTCGCTGTGGAAGGTATCATTGTCAACAGAGCAGTGATATCTGGAACAACAGGAAATTGTGGGACAACAATTTTGTTTACCTCCCGCAGATCAATTACAAAACGATATACAGGTGGTTCAGAAGGGTCAGTGTGTTTGAGGACAGGAAGAATTGGACTATTGCATGTGTTACCGCTTGTTTCTTCAACCACACCCTTCTGGATCAAGTCATGAATCATTTCCAAAAGCGCTTTTTCACCCTCAGTAGAAATTCTATACTGCGGGATACGTGGTAATTCGACATTGGGCTTGAGAGTGACAACATAAGGTGGAATCTCTAGACAACCCACGTCATTTGGACCCGTGGCCCAAAGCGCTGCTGGAAGAGAAAGCAATTCAGGTGGAAACTGATCTTTGGTCAAATACATTGGGGAAATCAATTTCTGTCCTAAAGTAAGATGTACACCAAAAGGAGAACAATATATTGTAGCATGCATTCTTTTCAATAGGTCTAGACCCAACAGATTTTCACTGCAACCATTCGTCAAAAGAAGCGGAGCTTCCAAATCATAAGGACCAACTGAAATGGGCAAAGGGCAAGAAACTGGATTACGAACAGGGGCGCCAGAAAATCCTACAGAAACATTTGTTAAGCCAGACAAAGGTGCCCCAGGGAGTTTAGAATGAATGATAGAACTTCTCATTGCCCCAGTATCTAGAAGAAATGGCTCTGAAACACCCATTGTAGTGACGTTAACATAAGGTCCATTCTGATCTACTGGGATCAACACAACTCCCGTACTTTGTCCATGGCTGTCCTAGTTAGCATGAAGACTTTCATTCTCGCCTTCAATGTAATGGTCTTCATTGTAATACTGTGCAGACCTCACATTCTGCTGATCAAAGTAGTTCACAGAATTGGGAGAAGGAAGGGCACGCTGTTCTTGAGTCAACACACCCCGACCTCTACCTCTGTTTGCTGACTGAAGGCCAGCACGACCTCGTGGAGCAGATAATGCTCCATTGCGTTGCAATAAAACCGGACAACTATTCTTAAAATGACCTTCCTCTCTACAATAGGCCCATTGATTAGGTTCTAAAAAAGGTCGCGGAATATATGGCTCAGGTTTTTGATACAACCTCTGAAGCTGCGGAGGCTGTTGGAATTGAGGCTGAACATAACGCGGAGGATAGGCTTGTTGCAAGAGAACTTTCGTTTTTAATTCTTTTGTCTTTTTCTCTTGCTTTTCTTTTTCTTCTTTGTCCCTGTTTTCATAATATTGTGCAGTAGCTAATATCTGAGCAGAAGAAGAAACAGCCCATGAACTTTCTGAATTTTTTAATTTGTGTGACAGCTCGGGAAGCAAATAAAATACGACTTTGTCCACAAATAATCGCTGTCCACCTTCTGTAGCCATCTCTTGACCACTGTGATCAATAAAGGTTTCTTCGAATCGAGTAAAGAAATCAGAAACACTCTCATCTTTCTTTTGTTTGCATGCTGCTAGTTTATCCCAATTTACTCTCAATGCAGGCATCATAGTTTTCATTAATGTAATGATTCTACCAGGGAATTCCGAGATCAGAGCGTCAGGCTTTGCACCACCCACTTGATCACTATCTGTGGTACTTATAACATCCCAAGTAGCACCTAATTCCTGCGCGTGATCCTCTCTACGGATCTTAGCCCATATTGTTTGTGGGACTACATTTCCCATCAACATGTCAATATCTGCTAGGTTCATAATGCAAGCATCAACTGTCTGTGATAATTCCTTATAATAACCTGCAGGGTTTTTACGAGGATCCGGTAGAGTCTGCTTAAGGGCCAAAACTTCAGATCTCTTCCAAGGGACATGTACCCATATACGTTGGAAATGAGCAGGGATAGGTGCATTACCACCTACTCCCGCAACCTCTTCTTTCCATACTGGAGGAACCTCTCTCATAGGATAATTTTTCAACGTCAGTCTAACCGACGGATCAGAATCAAGGGAAACCTGAGAGGACAATAAGGATCTATAAGAAATAAGTGTCCTTACAGCTTTCTCAACCTTAGAACCCACAACAAGTCCTTTATCAAAATCTGTCTGAACATCTAGTAGATCCTGTGGGATCGGACCCGAACTCACATCTTCCCATTCTTTAATAAGTGTATCGCACATTATATTAAAAACATATCTTTGCGTAGGCGCGTTCCATTGTAAAAAGGTAGACATAATATCGAGCACGCTGTATTGTGGACCCTTTTTGATCCATCTACGTGCAAGAGAGTCCAACCTTTCTCGTTCTTCAAAATCTGGGAACTGACTACGAGACTGTCTTCGAGCAAAAGCCGGAGACACATTTAAAGCTCCAAAGAAAGGAGATAGAATACCAGTGACTGTGTCTGTAAGACGCTTACGCACAGACGGAGAATTAGACATAAGAATTGGAGACAAAGTATTAGGAGGACTGACAGGAGAAGAACCAATAATTGCAGGAGGAGCAGAAGGCAAAAGAGATCTAAGATCAGGTGATGAGGGCAAAGAAATCGAGGTTAAAGGTAAAACCGTCAATGGCGGTAATACTGGAGGCGGCAAATGCGGAAGAGCCGGAACAGGCGGAGGTACCGCTGGCGGCTGGACAGGCTGTAACGGCTGAGGTGCATTGGCACTTTGTACATAGGGCGGAGGCAACCTTATTAAATGGGACATTAGGGGATCTTCTTCTAGATCTTTCTTATTATCGGAAGAAGAAATAGGCAACACCGGATAGCGTTTATCTATCGCCATACGATGCTGTCTCTCTGAAATGTCAGTCGCATTATCAATTTCATCGTCTTTAAACTGTTGGGCAGCCTGTATAATTGTCATACCCTGTGCTTTCCTATCTCGTTTTGCTTGTTTAATTTCTTTCTGTTTGGCTTCCTTACACCAAAGGCGGAAAGAGTCAAACATTGCCGGCCGGGCTTTTCTTTTAAATAAAACTGCTTCTAAATTGTCTAGCACATCAGGATCAAAACTAATGTTTTCTGGCCATTTTAGAACACCATCTTTCTTTGTGTATCGGGTCCATGTCTCGTTAAAGGCAATGGGGCCAATACCATGTTTTGAATAGAGCTCATATGTGGGAGTTCCAACAAAAGGAATCGGACAAGAGTCCTCAAGTCGGGAATCCCTATTACAACCAAAGCAACAAATTCTACCAAACTTAGTCAGACCAGGCATCTCGTGATATTACCAGGCTGTTCACAAACTTCAAGGGAGTAAAACTCAGTTTACGCAGCACAAATGCACCTACCCTCGGCTTTGTTTATTGCAATAGACAAATCTAAGGACCAAAGAAAAACAAAGAACCAAAATTGTGGGCGCGACCCACAAAAATACTTAACTAAGGACGTCTTCTCCCACCAACAGAGGCCCGTCTATCGTCTCGCCTTACCATACATCATCAAAGGAAGGGCCAAAGCAGGGCGGCAGTGAGGGCAGCGGTTGTCAGTAGCCGTCAGGAAGGAGTAACCGCGCTGCAAAAGACCTTCGGACCACTTTCGACATACAGGGGTCGCTTAGTGTGGCTCGAGAACCCTCCGGAATTTTCTTGCGGGGTTCCTCACGACCTTCGGGCAGAACCGGTACCACTGAAGCCGCCCCACGTGGGCGCCAGTTGAAGAACCAGAACCTTTTGGGCCTGGCAGCGCAGGGTACGCCCAAGTCTCCGGAGTTCTCCTGCTCAGCTACACAGAGACACGGGACACTCTGTCGGCGTTAGAAAATCAGGTTTATTTAGCTGCAGCTAGTACAGTTATCCTAGAAGTACACACAGTAGGTTTTCAGGAGACTGCCACTTCACTCTGTGGCGCACAATCTTATATATCATATGGAAACATATCATTAACGAAATACACTCCCACGGTATACAAGAAAAGAGCCAATAAGGAAAGTTGGAAAACAGGACAGAACCAATAGGAGAGTTTGGAAAACAAAGTTTCAGATGATTCGAAAGACCTCTCCTCCAACTATGTTTGTCACCCCTCCCTTAAGCTAATTTATTAACAGATTCATAACTAACTTGCAGGTGGCGAGATACGTTTGTGTGTGTTGGAGGACAGTTGTGAAACGAGAGAATGCTAGCAGAAGACAGTGAAGGCCAGACAATAAGATAAGGTCAGGAAAGAATAGTGTGAACCAACAGATAGTTGAGACGGGGATTAGAAAAGCCAGACAGGGATTAGTGTACTCGGCTAGTCCTAACACCAGCTTTGCAAACAGAGGCAGAAAGCGTATTTCGACACCAGGTTACAGAAAAAGCAGAATAGACTTTGTTCGCCGTGCTGCCTGAGTGATGCCAACACAAAATGGCGGCGGAGCACAAAATGGCGGGTCGATTCGATCGCGATCAGAAATCGAAGTTCCTCAATACTCAGGTGAAACTGGCAGGGTTACCGGAATGAATATATTAGGGGTCACTGAGGTTTATGATTGGGCCACGTTTAACAGATATTTAACGAAAGCTATACGAACTTGCCCTACCGATTTCACGCTGAGCATTCATGACCATTTATTAACATCAATATCAAACTTCAGTTCCTCAATACACGTTAGGCTGCATAGGTGATTCAATTCCAACATATGGTAAAGAATATTACTCTGGAGTGAGTTATCAACCATGTGTGGTAAATTCCTGCTATTTCGACTTTTTAACTTGAAAATGAGGCGTAACATGCGGCATCTGCATTTAACACACCAAATTCAACATGTTTTACCTTTCTTACCAGCCTTTTCCCCTGATAGATCTCACCAGTTTTGACCTGCTGGACTTTTTCAGAGGAAAACTGCTAGGAATGGGATAATTATCACACAACTCGTAATAACAGAATTTAGCCCTCGTAATCAGGGCAATAGTCACTGAGTATTTCTGACCCAAAACCTAGCAAAATAATTGTGCATGCTGAAGGGTAGGATTTAAAGAAGGGCGATAACATAAAAAACATAGAGAAACAGCAATATTGCCATGTGTTGTTCTCATCTGCAGGTGGTAGCATGACTATTCTCAATGGGCAGTAATAAGATTGGGAGCAATTGCATTAATATTGCATATCTAAATGTCGTGCGTGTGTATGTACAATAAAAACACATACCAGAGGATTGACCAATCTGACTTTTTTAGGGGATTTTAATTTGTCTCATACAAAACATTATTTTTGTCTTAAATCAAGAAACATATCTTAGCTTTACAGAGGATAAAAAACACAAAACTTCCCCAAAAACATATTTTGAAAGCATTTTATGAGACAAAGCCTAAAACAGAAATGATCCATTTTGATAGCTTATTATTATCAAAACATTTCTAATGAGAATAGTTTTACATTCTGCACCTTTCTATTGAAGTGAATAAATTATTGCATTTCACATAATATTTGCAAGAGGCTCATCTTGAAAACAAAAGTCATTGTTTTGTCACTACTAAAATTTCAGACAGGGCTCGAACCTGAGGTTTTGTAGCGTAATTGTAACTCTATTTTTACCTGCTATTACATAAAGTAATTACATTTGTTGCACCAACTTGGCTTTGTGCTTTCTCTGCCACTTTCAGGTGATGAAAAGATATAGTTTCCAAAGATACTGGACTGGAATCCGCAGCCATGGAGTCCGATGTGACTTATGCTGATTTGAAATTCAACTCCGAAGTGGAGCGAACAGCTAAGCCAAAATCAGGTAAAGGGTACGATGACGGAATGCAGAAGCTTACTGGCCTGTGGGTAGGCTTCAGAGTAGGTTATTGTATGTGAAACAGAGAACAAGTATAGAAATATTACTTCATTGTGTGCAGTGCTGGTGTTTGTGAGTGTGTGATGGTGTGTGATGGTGTGTGAGTGTCAGTGTGTGTGTGTGAGGGAGAAAGAAAGAAAGAGAGAGAAAGAAAGAAAGATAGAAGATGGGTAGGTGGTTGTGTTAAATATGTGATTGTGTGTGATGATATAGAAGATTGCCTTATTTAGAGTTTGGCAGACAGGTAACACTGTCAAAAGTTGGTGACTATCCCTTTCGACATATTACAATTGTTGAACATCCACTATGTTTGTGATGGAGTATTCCTTCCGCCAAACTTGAAATAAGACCATCTCATATTACACCAAAATAAACATAAGAAAAATACTTCCCTGATGTCAACAGTGGGGGGATACCCTCAACCAATTATAAAGTAAGGTGAAATCTAAATGCTATTGGTGGGACCAACACAAGATTACAGGAAGGAACCGTTGAAGTACGAGCAAGGAATTTAAATAGAGAAGAAGGCCATCAAATCATGAGCAAGGGCAGACCTGAAGGTCACCTAAGAATATGTTGAAATATTGGTTACAATGTTGTTTGTAGGACACAGCTAAAGCTGTCTGTAGGGACAATGTAAAAAGAGGAACTTGAACCTCATGTCTAACATGAGGTCTACCCGTTCCACTGCTAGTCAAATTTGTAAATGACTCATGCTCGAGCTCTCCCCAGCATTTCTTATGAAATGTAAAGTCTGTATTCCAGTAAAGAGTATGGAGTGCAAACCGACATGCAAATATTTCTGCTCTAAATTACGTTCATAAAGCTATTTGGACATATATATTACATTTATATACATACAAATAACATAACTTATAATTGCAAATTGATTTGAAATTCACAAAGGTAAAATTGCATTCATCAAGGGATATACTTATGGGTAATATTTCCCCAGTATACTATATTATGATGCATGATTAAATATTATTTTACTCTGCATTTGGTTGGCTATATGGAGTCCTCTCAAGACACCGAGTGAGAAAATTCCTTTTCTGTGGACTGGGTGCGTGGGCTGAGGGATTCCTACAAATTTGCTTTGTGGAGAGAAAATAATTGTTTAAAAGTACAGGTGCAATAACTCAAGGGTTTTATCACACGATCAGTTGTGCACTATGTGCAATTTCGCATACAGAACTGGTGTTGAACAGACATAAATTGAAAATCATCCAAATCTTCCAGTGTGCTTCTGGAAAGCTGCAACTGTGGCAAGTAGGGTTCCATAAGTACTCTTAAATACCTCAATGAATTCTAAAAATCAGCACACAAACAGGGAGTAAACATACATCTGCAGATTCACGCATATTGTAAATATCAAACCCATATAGGGAAGGAAGGAGAGAGGGGGGAAGAAAGAGAGAAAGAGTTATTGTATAGATTATAAATTCCGTTAAAAGTGAACCTACTATTCCACGTAGGACGAGTTCTCCACCCGTACAAGGTTGTGCAGGTCGAGCAACTCCTTTGTTATTTCTCGTTTTTATCTTCTAGTAAGTAGTTGGACTTGCTTGATATGCCACCCTTTCATTCTGGCCTCATCACTACCTCCGAGTAACGTTACTGGCCCTCTTGTATATAGGTACAAAAGGAGATTTTCAAAGTGGAATGCAGGTTTTAGTTGGTTACCTGTAATAATTTCATCCACTGAATCAGCTTTATATTTGGAAACATCTAGGGGATGCGGTTAAGGGTTTCCACCCTTCAAGCCACCTCTTTCTCTATTCAGCAGTGGTGTTGAATATTATTTTCAGGCAGCTGTCATCCATCCATGGTGATGGATTAAGAGAAGAAAGCAAAAAAGGCAGAAAGACCGTCTGAATTAATCATGATAATTAGTTGGATGTGGTTTATGGCCTACCTTTTATTTCTCACTGTTCATCTCCAGACTGGGAAGAATCATATGTAAATCAGCCTTGGCCCTGCTCCATTAGTAATATTCCAGCCTAAAATACCAATCCACATCCCCTGGAAACACAACCAACCCCATGCAGGTTTTGGCCTTATTGGGGGGTCACCAGTGAGTTAAAACGTGATCCCTTTATGACTGACAACTTGTCAGGACCCTCTCACTTACTGCTGTACTTAGAAAAACAAAAAAGTAGTCGGTGGAATGTTTGACGTACTCTTAGCCACTGTTAAATACTCGGGTGGTATGTTTAGACAATGTACCACGCCAAACAGGGAGCAACCAAATCCAAGTCAGTCTTGGCCTTGCCCTAATAGGAACAGTCCAATACTAGCCACCAGGCCAGGTTGAATCTGAATGAGAACACACAGAAACCCCAATAGCGTTACCCTTGCTGGGTCCCCTGGCACAGTCAGTGAGAGGATGACGATTCTCTAATTAATATGCAGAGAAAATCATGATTTCATTAAAGACAGATGGAGGCTAACATTATGCAATGGCTTTTCTATGCTGCCCAAATATGCAGCCCTTTAAAGAATGCCAATACAACATAAAACATAAGAATGATACTAAAACACTATAAATACACAGTGCACAGCCCCATCCTCCTCGTAGGCTGCGATGACACCAAGGATTAGACATCTCGTGGCTTTCCGCTTAAGCATTGTTATCTAAAGAATCAAAAGAAAAGAACTGTATGGTAAAGATATTCTGTACAAAACTGTAAAACACAAAAGCAAGAAACATCTTCAGTCAGCAATACATTAACTCAGGAAAATAATAATATTCAACCCTTACTCCTCAGGGTGAGGAGGTGGTGATAATGTTAGCCTCTGTCTGTCTTTAATGAAATTAAGATTCTCTGTGCATATTTACTGGAGAATCGTCATTTCATTACAAGACCGGAGGGAACCACTATGCATCTTCAAAGCCATGTAAGTCTACTCTGCTAACATGCTCCACTGGCCTCAAGTAAGATTTTGAGAACTTGCTTGCATTTGACCAATCACCTGCTTGAAGTATTTCAGGTAGGGATCCCCCTGCTCAGAATACTTAACTAGCCACGGCGCCCCTAGAAGAGTGTGCCCCATACCCAGAGAAATCTACACCTGCTTCATACGTAACATGTTGAAACCATCTGGTTAAAGTAACTGTAGAAACTGGTTTATATGGTCTAACATATGAGACCTGAATTCTGAAATCTTGCTCTCATTAACCTTCATTCAATTAACCACACATAATTTCTCACATTCATGGAAAAAAAGGATAGAATGTAGACTCTGACATAGTTTTGGTTCTCTTCCAAATATCGAAGTGAACGCCTTCTGAAGAGTAGAATCTATTAGAAAGTTCGAACGCTTTAATGTCTGAAACTCTTTAAGCAGAGTAAGGTCGCAAGCTTCATGGAAATTTGCTTAAGAGAGAGCAAGGTATTATCAGGCCAGGCTGTGAAGAGTTAAAAAACTTAAGTGTACAGGATTCATAACGAGCTTATGGGGGTCTTCCTAATCTAACTCCTTTCATTACTCTCTTAATTAGGGGGTTACTACCTATTGCAAGATTATTAATCAAGGGATGACCTGATGAGATTTCAGATCTATAACAATTGATAGTGCTATAAGAGAGACCTGAATCAAAAAGATGTGCTAGCTAGTTGGCTATCTGTTGTAAAGAGCTTTCCACGGGATCCAGGACCCTTTCCATGCACCAGCTACACAATTTCCTCCAAACGTCCCTATATCTCTTCCTAGTTCATGGAGCCCAGGATTCTTCCAGTAAGCTTTTAGCCCCTCCGAAAGGTCTGAATATCTATCTGATCACCTGATATCTTCCAAACAAGAAGGTTCATTTTCCCTTCTATGACCAACGGATGTTCCTCTCCATCTGGACCTTGAAGAAGGCCCAAGTATGTTGGGATCGGGCATGGGAAATCCACTGCCAGTTCCATTGCCCCGGGAAACCAGACTTGAGATCTCCAGAAGGGAGTTAGTAGAATGATGGTGCATGACTCTAGTCTCACCTTTCACAAAACGCTCTGTATCATGGAGAACGGGGAAAAAGCATAACCCTTGTTATTTTCCCAGGACTGAAGGAAGGCGTCCTGCTGTTGCGTTGGGATCTGGTCTCCAGCCGAAGTACGATTGTACTTGGGAAGTTAGTCTGCTCGCAAAAAGGTCTATCTGAACTGGACCCCATATCTTTTGAAATAATCCAGAGGCTTCTGGATTCAATTTTCAGTCGCTGGACTCGTGGAGAAAATGAGAATTCCAGTCTGCCCTGATATTTTGAGTTCCAGGTATCAATTCTGCTCTGAGAGTGATCTTTTGTTCCCAACAAAAATACCAGATCTATTTTGCTATATCGGAAAGTGTTTTGGATTTCCCACCCCAAGACGGTTTATGTATGAGACTGCTGAGAACTTTTTGAAACTCATAAGAGGATTTAAACCCACTAACACCTCATTACTACCATGGTTTCAGTGCCATACCAGATTACCCTACAGTCAGCTGTCTCAATTCATAAAAGAACTGGCAGGGATATATGACCAGGGAAGTGAGTAGAAGATATCCCTCAGCAATTGCAGTTTCAATCTTGGAAGGCGAAGAACCAGGCATTTCCCTTCTTATAAACCACCTTGGTGTAAGTGGCAGCCATGTCAGCCCGGGCTAGGACCAGGTATGGTACGAATGGCTAGAACACCATAATAGGGTAATCATCGGACCCGGGAAAAAAAAACAAAAAAAAAAACCAAAAAGCTCTTTTACTCTGATTACCAGCCCTAGCCAGGTCCATACGTGATGTATATATGACGGAGGCCTGCCATTCGCCGAAGGAAGGAGGGGACGCGTCCTTCCATTTCTTGCAGATCTCCCTTCTTGCCAACAAAATCGTATAGAACACTAAGTTTTTGGCTGCACCTTGAGCTCCTTCCAAAATCCCGAAGATCACAAGCGGTAAGTCAATGTTTACTTTAACACCCAATGAAGTGGTTAGAATGTTACTAATAGCTGCTCAGTATGACACTAAACTGGGGCAGTCAAAAAACATATGGGTGTCTGGTGCAGCCAGAAACCCACATCTGGAACAAGCAATTGAGTTACCCTCGGAAAATTTAGATAGTCTAAGAGGAGAATAATATGCCCTATGCAGTGTAAACAAGTGGTTCCTCCGTAGCCAAGAAGGCTTAACTATGCTACACAAAAGGCCGAATGAGTCTGTCCAAAGATTTTGTAAGTTTGGGCCAGAGATTGAAGGGCTCCAAAGTGAATCAGGCATATCGAAAACTCCATCCGTTTCCTCCAACAAGAGTTTATACCACTGTGAGGTCTCCTTTTTTCCCAAGGGGTTGTTCATCAGGTTATTTATGAGCAGGCTATATCCTCCAAGTGGAAACTTGTTTCTTTCTAAAGCTTGAGATTTGTAGGCCTGAGTCCAACTATGTATTTGAAGGTATTTGAGCCTTGATAGATTAGGGCCGATCTTAGCCTGAAGATGTTCCCATGAGAGCAGCTCCCCTTAAAAAAAAAGATCTCCCCAGACCTCTAAGCCTGCGTCTCTTATAGGAGCCGCTAGAATGTCTTCAAGCCAAACGGGGTTTTCAGGAAGGCCCCATAGCGGCGTCTTATCACAAAAATAGCTTAATTTTATAGATCTTGTGACTTCGGCCCATAATTTTGCCAAACCTTGTAATACCTTCAGTTTTATCTTTTTGAAGTACTTGGGGTTGCCGAATTTGAAGAGAAAGGCTGACTGACTAGCATCTTCCCCTTCTAACATGGCTGAGAACATTAGACCCACCCCGTAGTCTGTAGGTATTTTTAACAACATACGGGCATGAGTTAACTGGAAGGCCCAAGCATATAATATCAAGTCCGGGGCTGCCAAGCCCCCTTTGTCCCTTCGCCTTCTAAGCTTTTTCCAAGAAATCCTTGCCTGTTTGTTGTTCCAAATAAAAGATGTTATGTCTGACTGCAATTTAACTAAACAAGAATAATCAGAGTGCAAGGGAATGGTACAAAACAAAAACGAAATTTTAGGAAAGATCGACATCTTGATTAGGTTGACCCTCCCAATTAAAGATAGTGGGGTATGAGACCATGAGTGCAATAACCTACGGCATTCTTTAGCTACTGATGATAAATTAATTTGAGCTATTTTTTCTATGTCCTTTCCTATCTGTAGACCCAAATACCTCATCGAGGAGCCCGCTTGTAAGTCTATAGCTTGCCCTTCATGATTCCAAACAAGCATCTCGGTTTTAGTATCATTAATTTCGTAACCGGAAACTTGACCAATTGAACGAGCTATCCTTAAAATTATAGGGAGTGCAGAGCCAACATCTGAAGTAAGAATAAGCACGTCGTCAGCATATAGGGCTACTTTCCTTACCCACCCTTTATACGAGAAAGGCTTAATAGAGGTGTCCTCCCTCAGTTGTTGCGCAAAGGGTTCAATATAAAAATCAAACAAAAGGGGGGAAAGTGGGCAGCCTTGCCGTGTCCCCCTAGTGATAGTAACTGGATCAGACAAATCTCCATTGACCAAGAGGCGTGCTACAGGATTATGATATAACAAGCCAATTGCCCTACGTAACCCAGCCCCCACGCCAAACTTAGCCAAAGCCCCCGACAGGTATACCCAGTTAACTCTGTCGAAGGCCTTGGTCGCGTCTAACGTGAGGGCGGCCAAAGGAAGGGTCCGAGCCGATGCTATATCTATGGCTCCTATTAAATCATAGGTTAGCTCGAATAATTGTCGACCCCTTAATGAAGCCCTTTTGGTCTGGATGGAGAACCAGAGGCGCAATCACAGCCAACCTTGATGCCAAGATTGTGGTAAAGATCTTGTAATCCACATTCAGGATTGAAATTGGCCTATAAGAACCACAAGCCGTCTTTGGTTTCCCTGGCTTCAGAATAAGGGTGATTGAGGCATTATCCCAGGAATCTGGCGGAAGCTGACCTTCCAGTAGGATTTGATTAAAAAGAACGGTGAGGAATGGAACTAATTCTATTTCAAGGGCTCTATAAATTTCTGCCGGCAGACCATCAGGTCCAGCCGCCTTCCCCTTCTTACTTCTTTTAATGGCAGATCTTACCTCATCCTCAGTGATAGTTTTATCTAAAGATTGAGATTGCTCAGCAGATAGTGAAGGTAAATTGATGTCCCTTAACCAACCCTCAACAGAATCTGGCGAGATCTGCTTATCCTCCTTATAGATTACCTGAAAGTAATCTCTGAAGGCAGCCCTGATGCCCTCATCTGAAGAGAAGATGTTGTTATCTACCATTATTGCAGCAATGTTATTCCGCACCAGATCAGTTTTAGTTTTCCAGGCCAGTAATTTCCCGGCACCTTCAGTGTATTCAAAATGGGCCAAATTACTGGCTTCCCATCTTTGTTGAAGTCGAAGATTTAATATCGAACTCAAACTACCCTTCAAAGTCACTAATTGATTATGGAGAGTGGGCAGATCTAAACCGGAATCCATACAGTTGGAGTCTATATCTTGTTGTATTTGAGATATCTGATCTTCAATGGAGGTGACTTCCTCTCTATGTAACTTCCTACGGTATGAAACTTTCCCAATGATAACCCCTCTCAAAAAAGCTTTAAACGAATCCCAGATTATTCTAATCGTTGGAATTCAAAAAATTATGGGTTTCTGATTTAAGAAAAGTAATATCCTCTAATGATGAGAGAAAAGACCGGTCAAAAGACCATGTGATGGAACTCTTTTTAATCAAACTGGCAAGTTCCATTACTACCGCTGCATGGTCCGACAGATGTGATGGGAGGTAGCTAATACTCTTTACGGAATCCACCAGCCTCAGACTTATTAAGATGAAATCTATTCTGGACTGGTGGTGATATTTATAATTCCTGAAAGAGACCCCTTGTTGTTGCCCCGACCTCGCTCTCCAGATATCAACATACCCATATTGCTTCATGGCACTTTGGAGCACGGCCCTCGTCTTAGAAAAAACAGAGGATCGATTATTGGGTGATTTGTCCAACAAAGGATCCAGTACGATATTAAAATCGCCTGCCAGGATAATGGGTTCAGGAAAGGTAATCAAGTGTGAAAATATAGATTCCAGAATGGAGGGATCGTCCTGATTCGGACCATAATATCCTAAGATTGTACTTTGTTTACCAGACATAACAACTGACAATATGGCCCATCTGCCACCTGGGTCAACTGCCTGTGATATCAGCCTAGCTTTAGCTCCTTTTTTAAATACAACTGAGACCCCTCTTGTATTAGTTGTTTGGGTAGTTAAAACTGCAAAGTCTATCCAGTTGTTTTTCTTAATAAGGGTAAGCATTTCAGTGTGAGTTAGGTGTGTCTCCTGGAGCACCAAGACCTGCGCATCCAAGTCCCGCAAATATTGCATGATTCTATTAGCTCTGGGCTTGGTGCAGAGGCCATTAACATTTCAGGAGATATATTTTACACTACCCATACTTAAAAAGAAAAAAGTAAAAAAAGCCAAGATTACCGTTTGTTGCATTGATTCCTGAGTCAATATATACCTACTTCCATCTTTAATAGAGCTGCTTCGAGCAATGAGGACCATTTTATATTTATGCAAACCCCCAACCCCCCTCCTACCCCCGTGCAACATCTCCCGCCCACCCCACCCCCCTTGGAAAACCCTTGTGTTATCTAACCGGAAAATGATCCGGTAGAAGCAACCCTTTGACAGGCTCCCGTCAAAAAAAACTCCCTCCCATCCAGCGATGGAAAATAGAAAATGAAAAATATACAAAGATGAAGAAAAACCCCCACCCAACAAGCAGTAGGAAAGAAGGTAACCAAAATTACTTTGGCCGATTAGCTGCATAGAGATAGAAAAAAACATTTTAGTCTGTATAGATAAGAAGATATGGCATAACGTAAGGAGCTTAGACCTATATAGACCTATACATTAAAGGTGAACGCTGTCTATAAGGCTTATCAAGAGAGAGACACCAAGGCTATGTCAAAGCATATATAAACTATTTATGCTCCTTGCCTAACATCATCAAAAGCTCATCGGCTTCCTGAACTGACCTGATGTTATACATCCGATTATTATGCATAACCTTGATGGCTGCCGGAAACATGAGCTGAGCTGTTGCTCCTACTTTCCTAAAGGCATCCAATCTCCTCCCAAACTCCCATTGCTTCTCCAATGTAATTCTAGAGAGGTCAGACCTAACTAAGAAAGTAAACCCACTCCCTACGAGAGATTTTTGCTTTAATGCCAAATTTAAGATCTGCTCCTTCAACACATACGTACGAAAGTTGACCAGAATCTTACGGGACTTCGATCTCTGGGGATTCCGCCGAAAGGGATCTCTGTGAACTCGTTGTATGTCCATGGCTAACTCCTCAACTGAGTGCTCTAAGCCCAGGGACTCCTTTAACAGAACAGAAATGAAATGTTTTATATCTGAGCCCTCAGTTCCTTCCGGAATATTGAGAATCCGTATATTCCCCCGCCTGGCATTATTTTCTAACGACTCCAATCTCTCGTTTAGACTTTGCTCCTCTCTAGTAAGCTTTTTTATATCATCCTTAACTTGCTCCAAGTTGGTAGAGAGAGCTGCAGAGGTCTCTTCCAAATATCCTGTTCTGACTTTCAACCCCTCAATCTTATTGTCCAGAGCTTCACAGTGTTTCCTTATCTCTAACTGATTTGCAGAAGACTCAGAAAACCCCTTCCTGATCTCCATCGTGAGCGCAGAGAACATCCCCAGCAAAGAGGCAGCAGAAATGGGAGGTTCAGCCTCAAAGTTGGCAGTAATAGCACCAGCAGAAGCATTCTCAGAAGCATTCTGATGCAGAGCCTTGATGTTCTCTTCATCCGCACACTCTCCACCAACTGCCCCTTCCATCACCGATGTCGCTGCCACCTGTACGTCGGAATTTGATCTTGCCGACCTTGTCAGGTTTAGAGGGGGACTCAGAGGAGGAGACTGTTCGATGATAGACAAACCCCCTGATGCCTGAACCCCCAACACCACCTCTTGACCTGCCCCGGCTTCTTCTAGGTCTTTCACTTGTGGGGTAAACTGTAGTGGTGTACCCGTTCCCTCTTCTGTGGCTTCGTCCCTACCTGATGTGCGGGAGGATAATGATGACCCATTTTCAGATGGAGAGGGGAGAGTGTCTGGGACAATCAAGACCCCTGCCATATAGTGATCTTCTACAAGATTGAGAATCTGGGGGACCGCTTCAAAATAAGATCTAAGTGATGGAGTGATCTTGGATCCTAGAGATAGTGCTACCTTAGGACCCTTTACTTTGGATTTAGATTTAGATTTTTGTTTGCTTCCTCTAGCCTTAACTTCTGTATTTAGATAAGAAGAAGTTTTCCCTCTAACCAATATCTGAGAGTACTGGACAGTACCTGCCCCCCCAAGAGCTTGTGAAACTACCTCACTTGACTCTTGAATAACCTGCCCCCCATCAGCGGTAAATGACAAGTCAACAAACTCCCCACAAGTAACCTCGGACCCCGGCGGCAGTCCAGCCAGCGTATCAGCACTCTTAGAACTCTCACCACAGAGAAAAAATCCTTTCGTCGACCTTCCTCCCTCGGCTTCTCCCCGAGGAGGCGATAGTGATAGTGACAGCACGGATTTCTGCAACCCACCTGAAGCGTCCTTAGTAGCTACCACTCTGGATTTAGCCCCATTGGCAGTACCACGACGTGACTGCACCAGGCTCCGCACCTTTCTCCCCCGCCTTAGCTCCAGCGCGGCTGATCAAAGACGTAGCCTCGGCTTCCCCGGGGGCTCTTGCGGTGAAGAAAACGGAATTTGGCCCAATACTAGCTCCTAAGCAATTTATTTGTAGGGATTGTTCCTTCAATGACCATCTCCCCCCAGTTTCTAGTTTGTTTAGGCGGGCTCCCCAGCCAGGGTTGCTCATGTCTGATTCTAGGGTAAAATCTGGAACGTTCCTGAAAATGGTTTTCCCATTCCAAACGCGGGGGTTCTTTAGCCACCACAGTAGATCCTCTTGGGCGTCCTCTGATAGGGGTATTAAGTCCTCATACCATAAACCCTTTCTCAAGCCCAGGGCATTCAGTCTCTGCAGGTCCCTGTAGTGGAGGGGGCCGGGCAAGTTGCTTGGATAGAAGATGACAGAAGTCCCAGGACTCTCGCTAGATCATTCAAAAGTATTGAGTCTTTTGATAGGACAGCAGACACTTGTTTCTTAATTTTGGTTACTTTTAGTGGGGGAAGAATTAAATGGGATAGAATTGTTATTTACCTGAAATCCAAGGAATTCTAACTCTAACTATTTATTATAAATCATCATTTCCGTAGGAGGTCTACTGTCCAAGACAAGTGTTCTTGAACCTCTGTTTTGTCCTAAGACATAATAAGTATGTTGTCTAGGTAAAAAATTAGACAAACACCTCTCTCCGAGGAACTGATAAAGAGTTCCTTTCCAAGTTCCAAGTTCCTTTCCAAGTGAAACAAAGGTACTTCTGGCTGTCCTTGTCCATGGGTATTGTAGCATAGGCATCTTTGAGGTCGAATTTTACCAGCCAGTTCCTGGCTGGTAAAATGTTGCTCAAGAGATGGATCCCATCCATTTTGAAATGCCTGTAAGTTAAGAACTTGTTTGGATACTTTAAGTTTATGACAGGGCAACATCCCTTATCCTTCTTTTTGACTAGAAAAATTGAATTTATGAACCCTTTTGAAATCACTGTTAAAGGTATCTTTACTAAGGCACCTTTGTCAAGCATCTGGGAGATCTCTAGGTCTACTAGTTTTGAATTCTCTGCATCTAAAATCATCTCTCTGGGTCTTTTGTGCTGAATTGGATGTTTCCAAAAATCTATTTTGAAGCCCACAAGTGTTTCTAGTACCCAAGGATCATGTGTAATCTCTGGCCAATTGTATGGAAAGTGTCTCAATCTCCCTCCCACCTTTGTATGAGAATAGGAATTCGGGCTTACCTTGGTAGCTTTGGTTTGAAGATCTGGGTCTACTGCCACGCAACCTTGAGTTTGTCCCTTTCTGGGGATAGAAATTGAAGTTTTGGCGATAACCTCTGTTATAAAGAGTGTGGCCCCTCTGGTCTTGTGGGAAAAACTGGGACCTGTAGGAACCGCGGCTGACAGCCAGTCCCCTCCCGTCAGCCCTTCCAAAAAGTGGGCGTTCCCCAAAGATTCTGCGCATATTAGACTGGGCTTTACTAAAAGCGGCAAAGGTGGAAACATACTTCCCCAGCGATTTCACAAAACTGTCTCCGAAGAAGAGTTCCTTCGTATCACCCATGTCCTCCCTAGAGAACAAATCTGCTAGTTTGGGATTCATTCTCAAGAGGCCTGCCTTCCGTCGCTCAGTAATCAGGCCAGCGTTGGCATTGCCTAATAAACAAATGGCTCGCTGGGACCAGCCTCTCAGTAGGTCAATATTGACTGTCATATTACTTGCCCTTGCCTCTTCTGTCATATGTCAGAATCCGTATTATTGAGCCAAGGACATCTTTGAGTTTGTCTTGTCACTGTTTCAGATATTTTTCTATCCCTTTCCTAGGGTCCTTCCCAAACTTGAACAGGAAGGTTAACAATTCCGGATCGAGGTTGGGGTGTTACATACCTTATCCTCAGTGGAGGGTCTTGGGCATTTATTGGGCAAAAGGTTATGAGTTTCTCTGTCCAGAGATTTCCTCACCCACTGACTTAAGTATTTATTCATGTGGTCCATGGGCCACCATTCTGTGCTGCGTGGGTGCCTAATGGATATAGGATTGAACATTTCCCTGCCTAGGAGGCCTTTAATAGTCATGGAAGTAGAGGGTTGCTCCAAGTCTTTGCCTAGGTTCTCTAGGGTATTGTAGCTATCTTGTGGATTGAAAATAAATTCATCCATGTCCATCTCTTCATACTCTAAAAACTCAGATGGTGAGTTAAAGCTGTCTCCAATATCATTTGTACCATGAAGGTTACTTCTTTGTTCCATGCCGCTACGGGCAACCTTTCTCTGAACCCCAATAGGTTGGGCTTTATCTTTTGTGCTGCAATGAGCACCATTATCTATTCTAGCACGAGGGCTACCAAAATCATTGGCATGGGTAGAAGCTTCCTCTAAGTGTTTCCCCTTGGGGGAAACTTTCCCCCTTTTAAGGGGTTCTGAGGTAGTAGGGGACTCGCCGTCTGAGAGAAAAGTAGATCTCCTCGATGGAGGACGCCCTCTTCCTCTTGGTTAGCACGGCGTCCGCCGCCACTTCAACGGAAGACCTAAGTTCTTCCTCAAGAAACTTCTTAAAACTTTCCCCCATAAGCACTTCGTTAGAAGGGTGATGTGGGTTGTTTGTATCCATTGAATCAGATAGACAGACTAAAATAAAATGAAAATTGATAAAAAAGCCCTTTGCAAGGCTTACTCACTGTTTATAAAGAAGGATAGAAGAAGGGATATTGTTTCCCAAACTTGTTAGTCTTGGAATAGTCAGAATTGATATGCTGGCAATTTCATTGTCAAAAGAAGTACAGCCAGTATGTTATTGCCCAGCGTAAGATTAGCGCTTTTAGAGAGAGGCCACTAGGTGGTGTCGGGACGAAACTTGCTTAAAATCAAGGAAAAAGGTACTTTCTTTGCCGAGGAGGCGTCCGACTCGAAGGAGGCAGCATTACGAGCTCGAGCGGGGAGCTGTCACCAAGGTAACGTGCCGGCCTCTTTGTCAGGTTTCTATGCCCCACGTCACTAAGGACGCGGGCCCAAGCAGGAAAGAGCCTCTCCTCCTGTCTCCTAGGTAGTTGCTAGGAGACGCAACTCACTTAAATCACGCTAGCGTGATTTCGTCCATTCATTCTCTTTTTTTTTTATTAAACTCTGCACTGGTGGCCTACCTAGAGCAACTTGTTTTTAAGGGAAAGGCTCTCCAACCTATTTATTCTTTTCTGTCCATCTGAACACAGACTATGGCATGTAATTATTTCCATTCTAAATGCTTGTTGCTTTCATCTGGTGGACTTTAGGGATCTTTCCTGTGTCCCACCCTTTTTAATTTGTATGTTTCTCTGCTGGCTAGTCTTATTCAGTCTTTTGGATTTAAGCTCCTTTCCTACGTCCACGACATTCAGATTAGATTATTGTTACCATCTCCTATGACATCCAACCTGTTGTAGCCAATTTTAGAAACTGCATGTGTGCATAGCAGCTCGATGAAATCAAACTGGCTTAAGGAGAATGTTAAAAAGACTGAGGTTCTGCTGTTTTGCTGAGATTTGAACTTTTGGTCCAATACTTGCTGGACCTAAAGTAGTAAATGCCATTCAAGTGCCTTTCAATTCCACCCGGAATTTGGGAGAGGTTTTCGACAACACACTACACCACTCCTACCATGTGGATAAGGTCATAGCTACCTGTTTTGTCATTTTAAGGGCACCAAGGAAGATCTTTTGTTTAAACCCTATTTCATCACAAAATATAGTGTTGAGGGCCTTATCCTCGTGGAGGTGGGATTGCTGCCATTCCTTGTATTTGAGGTTGAAGAAGACACTGCAGTCTAGGCTTCAAGGGGCTCAGAAAGCATCAACTCGCCTCTTTCTCAATTTGCCTTGGAACCAGTTGGTCGCCAAAGAACTCCACATACTTCACTGGCTTCCTATCTGCATAAGGGCCATGTTTAAATCTTTATGTTTGGCTCACAAGGTAGTGAATAATTCTGATCATAGTTTCATTACTGCAAGATTTCAGCTGTATATCCCTCCGTGTCTACTGAGATCTAGTAACACGAATGAGCTGGTGGTTTCAAACTTTAAATTCAGAAGACGAGGTGGTAAATCTGTTTTCACCTCCTTCATGGCTGAATAGTGGAACTTGATCTTACAGAAAACCATAAAGCTTTCAGGAAACTCATTAAGACGTTTGTCTTCTCTGTGATCTTCTCGTTCCTGCTGACTAGCTCTTTGCTCCAGCGTGCAGCTCCAAGATGCCTCTGAGTAGAAGTTGTGCTTTGCAGGTGCATTTCATTTCATTCCATAAGCTGGCTACTGCTTCTCTTGCTCCCTTTCCTGATGACCCAGGCCTAACCTACTCCTCCTGGGCACCCTGGATTCTGATGCTGATCCTTCCCCTTTTCACCCCAAACTGTGGCTACAGTTGTGAGACTAAAATAGGGAATAGAATAAGAGGATCAGAAGAGAATCAGTGGGATGAATGCTCTAACTACAGACTCCCTGGTTTGTTTTCACGGGTACCACTTGCACCAGCTAAAACCCACAACCTTCACAGTTTTGGGGGCTATGGGTACTGCACTGTGTCCTTGAGTCTTTAAAGTCCAGCTGCTGACCTACGAACCACCAGTCCTGTAATGACTGCCTCAAAACTTTGTATGTTCTGTCGAGGGAAAACCTCCATTCATGAACACGATTAGCACAACATTCAGGAGTACATCAAATGCAAGCCAGCGGTAAGACATAAAATGAGTGATAGAATACCACCAACTGGATACACTCTGGTGAAGGAGCGCCTTCCTATATTAACAGTATGTATTTTAGTGAAGGATTCACCAAAAATCCCTCTGCTTAACTAGATATATGTTGATGGGTGAACACCTCCTGCAATAATTAGATATAATCTGGTGAGGGAATGCCATCCTGCAGTACCTGGATCTACTCTGTGATTAATAGAAATTGCGACTGAGTAGGGAAATAGCAAAGCTTGAGGAAAGACTTTTGAAAAAGCTTTTCACATTTTTTATTTTATTGCTTCCTATTGCTCTTTAAGGTAGCATAGCATGTATTTAATTTTCATCAGTGATTTTATATTATTTTAGCTGCTTTCCATTGATTTTTAATTTACTGATTCTTACCATGAATTGCTATTGTGGACATTTTTGATTTTCTATTGGGTGTCAAGGCATACCCTTTTCCATAGATTCTTGCTGGGGACATCTTTCATTATTTGTATTTCTAATGGATTTTTGAGTGTGACATCCCTCCCCACTTACCTTTTACTTAAAGTTACATTGGACATTGACGTTCCTTTCACCATACTGTATTGTTTGCTTGTTAAGCACTGCAACTAATGCAGTTTCTCTGAGAATTACCTTAATACACAGCCCAAAATATTAACTGTAAGGTAAAGTTGTATTTTGAATAACCTATTTATCTGCCTGGATTGGCCTAGTGGGCATTCCCAATAGTTCAGTTTCTCACAGTAACAATATTTAAATCATTAATTCTTTCAGGTGGGTGGATGGTTCTCAAATTTCTATTGTAAATGGAGTTGAATCTGCAACACATTTGCAATTGAAGGAGTCTTCTTGGCTCTGGATACTTAAACCCTCGTGCATTAGTAATTGGAATCCAAATTGAGTCGAAGATTAGGTGTTTTTAACAAAAACTACAGAATTTCATTAGAAGAGATAGCGTATACTGTTTGCCATAGTGAACTGAATCTCAAGATAAGGGGTAAGGAGGTAAAAAGGCATACTTCCAGCACTATATTGCATGCACTGTACAGCGTGACAAAAATATTGCATTCACCTCAATGACTTAATCACTGCATCACATGCTATATGTAAACAAGCAGATGTCAAGTTACGAATAGTAAACATACACATACATTGATGATTTAGTGGTAGGCAATATAATCGATCCTGTAGAATGATATTAGAGTCCTTGAAACAGTGTCATATGTCTGTTAAGAAGTACAGGAAGTGCAAACATCTTCAAACAAATTGGCTAGAGGTGGATGAAAGTGGGGAAAGGTCAGTGAAAAAGGATGGTTTGAGTGGTGAAATGTGGAGGACTTCTCTATTTAGACAAAAAAGAGGAAAAACGTGATGAGAGCAGCCATCACTGAAACTGCATAAAAAAGTATTAGGTTTCTGGGCTTTAACCAGAGCACCTTTTCAAACAAATGACTGACATCCTCTTAACATTCAAACTAATGGTCGTTCTTTGGTTTCAAGGTGCCAGGACAGACTCTCGGGCTCAGGGTGAGAATAAGAATTCACCAAAGATTGTGGTAGCCTTATTGTTGGTGATTGTCCTTCTGCTGGCAGGATTGATTGCTCTGATCACGCTCTGTAAGTACCTCGTGTTTTCTAATCATCCCAGTCAATAGGTCCGACTTGTTTCTGGCAACATCACCGGAAATTTATTTTTTCTTGATGCATGCTGTAATTTAATTTTCTAAATCTTGGTCAGATTCCATCCACAGGTTGAACTGTTTCCTTCCCCAAGTAAAAATGTGCCCACTTATATTCAAGTGGACAATTCCACCTCACCTAAACATTTTACATCTGGTAAACTTAGAAGATTCCCATTATGAATTCTCTTTATATCCCAAAATCCCTCCAGTTTTGTATCAATTATGGAGTGGTATAGGAGACTTCAACCCTTTTAAACTTTATTTTGAAATAGAAATTTCCATTGTATTTATTTTTAATGGTGCTCTGGAGCAAAGTGTTTCCCAAGTTACCTGTTTCAATAAAAGGATCTGTGACTGTAAGATGTTGTTAGGATGTTATCTGAACTGATCGCAGCATGGAGCCTAACTGGTAGAATGTTCAATGTTTTCTCATAGTCTCCTATTCGCCATTAGTGGTTTCTTCAAATCCTTGATTTGTTGTTTCTAATTGGACTTTGACTATCTTTACACAATACTTCCTGAGTGAATTACTACAGGACAACAGAATTTCTTGAAGTGTGGTGATACCAAGGCCATTGGAATAATGCAATTCTGAGGCTGCAGTGCTTTCTGCATAATTACAGATTTGCTGCATATGCCTCTTAATCCATTGGGTGAAAAATTTGAATATTTTAACAAAACAAATCAAAAATTATTAAAACAAGGTCACTCATGTTGGTGCATGGTGGAAGGCACATCACAAAGTTTGGCTCGTAACCTTTCATTTGCTTGTATCTTAATTTTTGTGTTTAATTGGTACCAGCTTTGCAGCACCTTTGCTAGTTAGTGCTAACATGTGTAAAATGACTAAATAATAAAGAAATAAATTAAATTACCAAATGTGCTGTATTGCATAGCATAATTTGCCTTTTCATGCCGTATAATTTAGTTAACCCTGCTGCATACTCTGGCTCTCCTTTGTTGCAGAATTCCTGAGGCCCTAGTAATAACCTAGCATTAGAGACCACAGGAGAGGAGAGATAGTATATTTGATTTTATTACAAAAAGAGCATGCTGATTAACTCTCAATTACATAACACTAACATGTCCTCTACATTTAAATACATCTGTAACCTGCGCTTACTCTGTCAATAAACAATGTGAGTCTATGGCAAATTCCCATTGGCAGTCATCTGCATTCTTTTTGCAGGCTAATGGTTCACATTTACCATGGGGACCAAGCCCACCTTCTTGGTAACCAGACCTGCAATGAGTAGCTGATATTGTTAACATTTTTAATAAATGAATGTGTTATCATCACAAATCCTAGATATTTCTGATTCTTTTTTTACTATGCATTGTCGAATAAATTCTCCCCTAGTTTCTGCGGGTGCTATTGAGCTCATGCAGCACTAAGTGTGGACATAACCCCTCAGAATTCATCCATATACAGTAAGGAACGTTGTTTAGCTGTTAGATTCTTGATTGTTTATAGATTTACTTTGTAAACAGAATATTTTGGAAAGATTGGGTCAGAAAACCTATATTTTGCGTGAGAATGGGATTATGCTAAAAACATGAGTTATCTTTTTGTAGGCCCTCTCTAATAGATTGGAGATAAATGGGCAAAATGACATGGTTATTCTGCGATTCAAATTTTCTGTGTAAATGAAATACTTTGCAGGATTGTACTGATACTGTGATTTATTTTTAAAACAGATGTGATCCAAGAATCATCCATAGATAACAGTGTGACTTGCATTCTTTGTAGATTTCATCACATCCTCAAGGCTTCCAGAGTTGGAACATCAGATGGCACAGTTGCAACACAATCACACCAAGTTGCTGGAGTACACTGGGTGCAAAAACAGATCTGCTCACAATTGTAGTCGTGAGTATTCCTCCTACTCACCCCAGGCTTTCACTTGCATATATTACATTTAGCTGCAAAATATCTCATATCATTCCAGCCTTGTACATGGCAACCAAGGCCTGCCAATTTCAGAGAAATAATAATGCCACACATCAGCCTATCCTGATGGTTACACTAGGATACCAACTGCTGTGCGTTATAGTGGATTCAGTTGAGTCAAGTGAGCATTTGAATTAAATTACATAAAATCAGCAAAAGAAACACAATATTCCACTAGATGAATAGACCAATAAAAATAATACTGTAAATAATAGTACTAATGTGTTCCCATGATGCCGAGTCAACTGGAACTTCCCTACAGTGGTCGTATGTCACATTAACAAACATTAAAATATCAAATGTTGGGACATAAAATTGGCTCTGTAATATGTTAAATTTAAGTGTACATCTTCTTTTATTAACTCTTCTGAGATGGTATGTTGGAAGTCTGCATTATGATTCTGATATATGTGTAAGTCCATATTTTAACCGTATCTATACAGCCACGAAATGGTGTTGAGTTACCTAAAGGTTGATGTTGCATGTTACTCCAGTGCAGCAATGTCAATTGTAGTTAGCCTTGATTTGTTATAACAAATGTTCACAGTGACAGCTCCTTGGAAAATACTCCACGCAAAGATACTCTCAGTCAGACCCGTGCTGCACCACACCTCTTCTGAGCTGTAAAAATGGAGGGCGTACAGTGAAACTCAACTCTACTGTAAATATGGGTGACTCGAGCTTGTTTAGTTTTGGTAAGTGCTGGACTGGCCAACGTTTCACATTATTGAAAAGTTTTGGAAATGTCTGAATTATGTCCTCCTTGTTTGGATTTGTTCATTATTGACATGTACAGTGAAGCCTTAATGCAGAGCTATCTGGTGATGCAGAAGAATGACTCAGAGAAAATCCATCGCCAACCAGATGTATTCTTGTATCACCCACTATCTGTATGCTCTTTATACCAGAAAGACTCACACATCTGCTGGAAGCATCACTTTAGTGTACCCCAAACTACAGGGACAGTGCAGCCGCCACCAGTACAAACAGCTGTATTTCAGGCTTCAAGCATTTTCCTTTGGTCACACATCCACAATGAACTTAGAAGCTTGACTGAAGACCCTATCTTGTCCCACACCTCTTCACACCACTCTTTTGACACACACATTCCTTGACCCACCTCACTGGCTCCACTGCCTTAACAATCGTTATGTATCTTTTTTTGAATGTAGTCTGAATGGAAAGTTGGGACAAACAATTGGTGTTAACATTACACACCCCAACAAATGTTACTAAACTAAATTAATATTAAGGCACGTACATGCTAGTCGAGCAGCAATCTTACTTCTGCCTCCATTGGTGAGCATGTGCATAAGAGGGTTAAGGGCACTTTGAAGTGTAAATTGTCCACCCACAAAAAAGATTTAAACTGATGAACAAACCATATGTGGACTACAATTTCTTTTGCAATTAGAGTGATTGCCCTACAACTCAGAAAGTGTTCTCAAAGCAAATTATGTAACATAGAATGGATTATGTCAGCCCCAAGGTCATATGCGCTGACATTCATCATGAAAATACAAGGTCATCAAAGATCAAAATCCTGCATTCATAATGTTACTTCTAGCAGGGTAAAGTTAAACATATGGGCTCAGATTTACTCACGTTTGGCGAAACACAACGCAGCAAGACAACTGTGTTGCGTCAAATGGGTAGAGCTGTACAGCGCCATATTTAGAACATGTGGCACTGTTCAGCTCCCCACTCATGCTGGCGCACTGTGTGCTGCCTTGCGCCAATGCAGGTACTCTTGCGGTAAAGATTTTTCTCCTCGTTTTGCTTCACTGGGGAAGGGGGTAGCATTTGACGCATTCCCAGGTTTACTAGCTTTTGTAAATCTGGAAACTGCCAAAATCCATGAGTGGACGCATGGGAAGGAACAGACAAGAGGCTGCGGTGCATTCCATTTTCATTACCAAGCCATGCAAGACAGCCCTTACGTGGCTTAGCAAAGATCAGCTAACATTTGTGTCGCGGCTGCTCCAAACAAGTGGCGCAACCATGATGCAAAATGTTAGTGAATCAGGGTCTTACCACCCTTTGGCAATGAAGTGCTGCAGACCCCATGCACTGCCACCCATTAATATAAATTGCATTAATGGCCGCATGAAGTGATGCCTCCACACACCGTCCATACACAGCAAAAAAGAGACCATTAATCCTATGCGGTACAAATGTAACTCTGCCATTAATTTTCATGCGGAAAAGCGAAATCCGTGTGACGAAATGAAATCCATCTATACTAGAAACAAAGGAACCAATTCTGAACTTACATACAAGCACACATATACCTTAAACTAAATCAGGAAAGTGCCTATTTGTTGCTGATTGATTTGTAAAGGAAAGAAAGACAAAACAGAAGAAGGGAAGATATTCCAAAACACATATAAGAGGAGATGAAAGGAAAGGAGAAAAATACAGTGCAGAAGGACTTAGAGAGAAAATGTCTTAGCCAACTAAACATTGCATAGGAGGTGCCTTTAGCCCATGGCTACACTCAGTCAACGGGTAGCTCCTGGAACGTCTACAGCAACAGTACATTTGAATTAGAAGATTAAATAATTACTTTGAAGCCACTAAGGAGGCAATTAAGGATCCAAAGATCCCTTTCACTCAATTTTGCAGGAGAAGAAATATATAAACTGTTGGATTAAAATTCTCCAAAATGCAGTAGGTGATGCAGAATATGACCTTGCAGTGCCTGCTTTATAATTTCTCAAATAAATCAGGATTATGATGACATGAAGAATGAAATTCCAGAGGCACAAAAATTGAGTCACCCCTTACAAAGATGTCCTCAAAACAGTACTCATGTACCGCAAACTAGCAAACATGAAACTGTTGACAACCATTATAGAAGAGATCCTCTAAGACCTCAATTTAATGGAAAGCCAGGAAGTATCATTGGAAAAGCAAAATGTGGATACTCCAGGGGAAGCCAAGGCCCATCACAAGTGTTCATTGCCCAGGGTAAAACATGCTCCATTGAGGTCATAAAAACTGGTTTGCCCATGTAGACTTCACTCTTAGTTGTGCCAGTCAACTGAGACTGTAAACCAAGAAAATGGGAGCCATAACCACTGAAGAGTACAAGTGGGCCAAAATTCAATAGCGTCTCCAACTAAGGAAATTGGGGAAGTGTTCAGAAGATAATTTGTACGCCACACAGTCAAGCTGAGAAGAATTCAACCCAACAGTGGTGTGATGGTCCCAATCTCGCAAATAACAGCATGTCTGAATGCTGTGAATATGCTCCAAGGCCCATGCACAAATTCATGGGAGCAAAGACCTGCATGTGCACATAACAGTTATCGTGGTCTTCAACTGCTACCACTCTTGAAACCATTGTTTAACATGAAGATAAGAAAGTGCAAACTAACTTTGATTGCACATAGAAAGGTATTGGAACATTGCTAGGCGGTTAATCGACTGAAGGCTTTGGGATGATTTACTTTGCAAGTAGCATTAACGTACTTGGAGTGGAATATATCCTAAAGGAGTTTGAAAATAAATTTAATGGGCCAGGATCATAGAACACCAGACCACGGAAACAGCACAGTGACCCAACTATCAAGCTGGTACCACCAACACATGGACTTCGATCTTTTCATATCCGCTCACAGGTAGAAGCTAAATTCGGTATGCTTCAAAAGGATTCAGTAATAAAGAAAGTGACACGTGCAACACCCACAGTGTCCACAATGATTGTTTCCACAAAATCAAAACAGGGGGCAGCTATCAGAATATGCAAGGATGCGAGACTTCCCTCTCAAACCAAACCGAGAGGACTTGACTTGTACAATAGACGACATTGTGCCTGATCTAAAGAGTGCACTCTGCTTTTGAGAGCTGAACCTAAAGTACCTCCTTTGGGAAACTCTAGCAGGAATCACAGGAGTTAGGAATGTCGGTGATGATATCGCTTTGTAAATCACAGAAGTGCAAGAACTCTAAGGGCGCCTAAGAGCTGAGCTTCAATGAGTATTTGAGTGTGGACTGGTCCTTCACAAGAAGAAATGGTAGTTCTTAAAAGATAGCTCTTAATTTTTGTATAGAGTTCCACAGAGGATTCAAATATCAAGATGGCAAACCACCTCAGAATGCTTCAAAACAACACATTTCTAGACACAGAGATTAGGCTCAGATGCAATGTAATTTACACTGGTGTAATTCAATTAATTTCATTCATTTCACATTAATCCTGTTATGCAGAATTCCTGAAATTATATCATTATTCCACGTTATGTATTCAGGCCGCTATTTGTGAAGAAATATAGGGTGGGAGTGTAGGAACATTGTAAATAACTAGAACGCGAGCGACTGTTGGTCGCAACAATAGTGGTTTGTTGTGCTTTTTTTAAAGCTCAAATTGTATCCTCACAGCAAAAATAGATACAAGAACACGTTTTGTGATAAAACAAATTCAGTAAATGACAAATTTGCATATTATGTAAATACGCATAATTTCACATAATTGCGCCAAGATTTTGCATAATTACAAAATTAAATACGCAAATTTTGCACAGCTCTAAACAGTGGTAGATTTATTCCTAACCTAGCCACTATCACAAAGGCACTATGTGGCCTAACAAAGGTAAATCAACTTGGGCATTCAAAGATACTTATGAAGCCTTCTACAGGACACAGTAGTACATTATTTTGATCCCACTAAAGCTGCCGAACTGGTAGTTGGTGCTATTAGAGGAACAGTAAATGTGTAACAGACTTTTACTGCATATGGCAGTCAGGTCACATGTTTGCACAGAATGCAGGTATTTACAAATTGAAAGAGATGCCCTCGAAATCAAATGTGGCAGTCAAGATT
This sequence comes from Triturus cristatus, assembly GCF_964204655.1. NCBI lineage: Eukaryota > Metazoa > Chordata > Amphibia > Caudata > Salamandridae > Triturus > Triturus cristatus. The sequence continues at coordinate 68,094,827 of NC_140595.1, read as the reverse complement.
TCTCTGTGTATTTATATGTGAACACCTTCAGAGTATTCACAGATCACAAATCACTGATCGGATAGCTCCCAGGGAACTGCGCTTAACCCTGCACCGCATTATAAAAAAAGAGGGCTCTTCAGCTTAACCATATCGTTTGAGAGCTGGAACTCCACTTCTTATCTCCCTTTGTACCCCGGAATGCCAATGAACACAGACAGCATCATATAAAAAAGAATTACCTATCTTTTTGATATTACAGGAATCATGCTTTAAGGGTTTGAGTATAGAGTAAGTTATGAATGCCATCCTTAAAGATGAAAATCCTCAAAAAGCTACTACTGCAGAGAAATCAGACTGTTGAAAACATTTCCTAGATGGGCATTGACTTGTTGGAAAAATGTCGTAGATGGACATTGACATAAAGCTAGTGCAATACAAATATCTCTTCAGACCCTCGGCAGAACCAATATGAAGTGTGTGCCACTGAAAGATGGTTTGTACTAAAAAGTAACAGCATCTGGCTGTCAAGGGCACCAAGATATTTATTTTCAAGACTAAAGGCCAAGGGCATTAGTTTGGATTCCAGGATTTGACAAGTGATGGAGATGCTCATAAGTGGATATAAACTCTGCTATATTTTGGGAGCAGATAGAGAAGGAACAGGAAAATCATTGACGTATTATTGAACCATTTAGTATTGAAGAGATTATTTGTTCTACAGCTATGGTTGTGCTGCCCTGATGTTTTAAGTGTCTTCCTTCAGTGGTGTGCTGTGTTACATTTCAATCCTTTAAAATTGATTGCTAAAAGTGTGCATCAAGATTGGAGTGGGCACCATTTAAGAGGTATTAGTGGTAGTATAATATGTTCATGCGTTGTTGTGTTTTGCACAGCAATCTCACAGTAGTGTGTAGAATACATTTTAGAAGGGCTGTCGTAATTGGAGCCTACCCTTAAAGGACGGCTATTCCATATTCCAGTCATGATATAACGAGTGCTTGTGCACCCTGTTTCAGATATATTTACCAAGTATAAAATTCCAGATTGGATACAAGAGTTTTAGCTGGAAGTTTGGAGATGTTGCCTTAATTCTTATCTGTGAATTTAAGCTGAGTTCGCTTTTGAGAGTAGTATCAAGTGCCAGATTCAAGTACGTTGAATTGTAACTCCTCTGCAGTGTTTCTGCTTGGACCACGAGTGATAAATACGAACAGTGTCTTGTTCTGGTTTGGCCTGACTTGCTCAGTGGACATCCAGTTTTTATTTTAGATATGCACTTATTAACGTAGTCGTTAGATAAGTAATTGAATATTACATATATCGTTGTATCATCAGCGCATTGTCTTTTTTAAAAAAAACTTCTTTTATTAAACAAGCTCAAGAGACAGTACAATGATATTCGTCATAGCACGCACAGTTGAATTTCGATTACATCATTTAGGAGAATATGGGAATGGGGAGAGAGGACAACATTATGCATTCAATGAAGACATATATTTAAGGGACCATCCCTTTACAGTCAGCTGGGGCCCCTTCGGTTGGTTCATGGCTCTCCAATGACCCCCTGTACGCACTCCATGGTGCCCACACTTTCTCCCATTTCTTGGCAGACCTTCTACTTTTATACACTATTTCTTCCGCCCTCTGACACCAATTCAGATCCCTCTACCACTCTGTCACCGAGGGGGGGGGGAGTTGCGCTCCCCATCTCTTGGCGATGTTGCGCTTTGCGATTCCCACTGCCAGCCTTAATTCTAAGCAGAAGCCACTTTGCATCTAGCGGAACCTCAGCTCCCACTACTCCTGCCATTAATGCCGTAACATTGCGACAGAACTGCATAACCCTAGGGCGTTCCTGCAGGGTATGAAGGAAAGTGCCCTCGCCCTGACAGCCTCTGATGTACTGCGGTTACGGCGCCTTTCCAATCTTATGCAGAAGCGTCGAGGGGTAATAGGAGCGATGCAGTATCCTGAGCTGGACCAGTCGGAACCGTACAAGTATTGCTATTTCCCTTGGACCTTGGAGTGCCTCTTGCCAATCCTCATCATCTATGTTACCCAGGTCATCAGTCCAAGCAAACCTTAAGGTTGCTCGTCAGCGCATTGTCGCTATGAAAGGCCAAGGAAAGTCAGAATGTTCTCTAATCGCTCCAGTTACCATCTGAACCGTTTCTGCAGTACTGAAATAGAAGGATAATGAGCTAAGAAGAAATTTGCTCCATCAACTGCGGCTGAGAAGTCCAACGGGATTAGAAGATTTGCTTTACCTTTTCCCTGCATTTGAAAGGCATCAATTATGTTTCACATTAGCCTTTCAACAGAGGGCCTTGAATTGAAAGCAGAATGAAATTTGTTCTGTGTTCCATTCATTTACCTTATTGGGTTAATTATTTCCCTACACACCCTGTAATTTTGGCAAGAGGTAGGCCCCAGAAGGGATGATTGTTTTCACTGCTGCCTTGATTAACTTTAGGTTGGATTGGGATGGGCCTTTTGATGTCCTTGTTTAAGGAGGCATGGGTTAGGCACAGCTCATGTTAGTTGTTGATATTGTATTTGCTGAGTAGATGGCATTCTGCGCTGAATCAATCATTAAAAGCAAAACCAGTTATGCAGGGATAGGCATCTGAACTTATAAGGCCATTTTAGATAGAACTGCCTAAAATATACATTCAGGCCAGTGGAAGATGATTTCAGAAGCTGGTTCGCCTAATTTCAGGGCACTAGAGACGTCCCATCAAAAAGAGAATGTGGTTTGAATCCCTATTTAGAGCACCTTGAGGCTTCACTTCTGACCCAGCAGAAGGGTTCTTGCTGGTTCTCATTGTGTGTTCTTACTCCATGGATTGTTCTTTCTCTTTCAGAGTTCTACTACAAGTATTGTCCCATAAATTGGCTGCTGCACAACGAAACATGCTATTTCTTTTCTCAAACCCCACTGTCATGGGAAAAAAGCAGATCCATCTGCCAGTCAAGTCAGGCAAACCTGCTCATCATCGCTGACCTGGCAGAGCAGGTAAGTTAAGGATGTGTATAAGGCTTTGATGTGATTGCTATAAACTGTCTTCAGTGGCATATTTCTGCTTTGAAAGCGTTGGACTCTGCACCATTGTAACCTTAGTTATATTCAAAATAGATTTTTCAATCAATGTCAGCCTATATATCAGTTGTCAATCTATATGTTTCTCTATCAGCCTATGTGTCAATCTATGTAGCCATCCGCAAACTAACACCATGGAAATAGACGGCCTCGGTCTATTCGTGGTCAGGGATGATTGAGGCAAGGTTATGGGAGAGAAAATACGAAAAAGAACCATTGCCCGAGACAATTGTTTTGACGTTATACAGGTAAAATATAGGCAGGGCCACTTGAATTATGCCAAAGGGAAGGACAAAATAATGTGGCAAGGCACTTCATGTGACATAATGTGGCACAGTTTGTGATAGTATTACTTATTGTGTCATTGTGAACACAATAGCACTGTTTGGTAAATTAATTCACCTCATTAACAACATTTTAACATCAAGTAATAAGGAATGGAACAATGATTAGTCAGTCTTTGCGAAGGACCTTCCACTGCATGAGAAACTGTGTTGCTGAGTTTTGATCTGTTGGAGCTAGCTCAAAATGTTTTGTTCAAGTCTGCATATTTTACATCAGTTGATGGATTATGTGGCAAATCAAGTATTATCCAAAAACTGCCATGGCTGCAGTTTCGCATAATTCTGGTGGCCCATAGTATAGGCAGCAGCAGGATATAACTGGTCCCTATGCTAAAATGCTCAGTCAAGAGGCAATAGTGCAGGTTTCACTCCAGTGCATAAGAAGTGTATCCAGCAAAACAAGATCAAGCTTCTCTCTCACAAGTATAGAAATTGTTTTCTATATCACTTCTCTGTGCATATATGTCATTTCTGAGATGTGTAATTAGCATGATTTTGTATTATTCGTTTAATTCTGGGTATAGGTCAGACATCAGCACTTGCATCATCCACAAACTTAGTATGTACAGACGGGAAGTCAGCTCTGCAAACCTTCCTCACCCAGTTCAGTAAGACTTTTTTATTATTGTGCATTCATGGAAAGGTGTTCATTGAGTGTAAGTGTGGTGCAGTGGCGATGGGTTCCAATGAGACAGCAGCCAGGGCATTTTTCAACTGCTGACACCCTCTACCCTTCTGCCATTCATTCTAAATTATGATGCAGATGTGACCCCTGCTTCAGCAACAACTGTACCTAGGACTATTGGAGTTGAAGGATGCAATGGGGGTATCACACTTCTGTGTGAGGAACAGCCTTTCAGCAGGGCTCATGTACCAACTCACATGTAGATTCTCTGCTAGCTATAGAAGAACCTAAAACGCTGGTGGAGCATCCACTCGATTTATTTTGTCTGGCAGTCATCGCAACAGAGCCACCCCCTAGTTTGGACCTAGCAATATTAGAGAAAATGAGCACCAGCATGGCTCATCCAGCCTGAGACAAAGTCCTCTGCGCTTTCATGGGCAGTAGGTTCCGGGCTGCATCTATAGCTCCTCACAGTCTACCATCCATGATCAAAGTCTGAGACCTTGAGGACAGAAGGGAGAGCTGGGTCGCCAGGCATTGTCTTTCGTCGGAGAGATTGCCACAAGCAGCTGTAGAGGCAGTGGAGGGCCAAGGACACAACAAACTGGTCACCTAATGGGGCGGTTAGAAGCAGAGCTGGGTATAATGTGTGCCGTATTATAGATCCAATCATAACAGTTACATTCATCCAATCCTGCACTGTCCCGCTACTAGTTTGAGTTTGGCCTGCACTTTTGAGAATCGTTACAACAAACAAGTGATGGACAGAATGCTGACAATGCATACATTCTCCCCCAGTCAAGAGATCTGGGTTAAATCCATCGTTCTTTTGCCCACTACACCACCCCAGTTTAGACATGGCCATATGCAAATCAGTCTTGACCCTGTGCCTCATGGGAACAGTCCAGCCCGAACTGCCAAGCCATGTCTTCCCTGGACCGGAATCAAGCATCCTAGGACCGGTTTCTGGCTATCAGCCGTCATCAGCCACGATAGCTTGACTCCAGTGGCGTAGTGAGCACGGGTCCCACGTCTGGGAATACCCATCCCACTTAGGGCGAAAAGCGTTACAACAAACAAGTGATGGACGGAATGCTGACAATGCATACATTCTCCCCCAGTCAAGAGATCTGGGTTAAATCCATCGTTCTTTTGCCCAGACGTGGGACCCGTGCTCACTACGCCACTGGAGTCAAGCTATCCTGGCTGATGACGGCTGATAGCCAGAAACCAGTCCTAGGATGCTTGATTCCGGTCCAGGGAAGACATGGCTTGGCAGTTCGGGCTGGACTGTTCCCATGAGGCACAGGGTCAAGACTGATTTGCATATGGCCATGTCTAAACTGGGGTGGTGTAGTGGGCAAAAGAACGATGGATTTAACCCAGATCTCTTGACTGGGGGAGAATGTATGCATTGTCAGCATTCCGTCCATCATTTGTTTGTTGTAACGCTTTTTGCCCTAAGTGGGATGGGTATTCCCAGACGTGGGACCCGTGCTCACTACGCCACTGGAGTCAAGCTATCCTGGCTGATGACGGCTGATAGCCAGAAACCGGTCCTAGGATGCTTGATTCCGGTCCAGGGAAGACATGGCTTGGCAGTTCGGGCTTGACTGTTCCCATGAGGCACAGGGTCAAGACCGATTTGCATATGGCCATGTCTAAACTGGGGTGGTGTAGTGGGCAAAAGAACGATGGATTTAACCCAGATCTCTTGACTGGGGGAGAATGTATGCATTGTCAGCATTCCGTCCATCATTTGTTTGTTGTAACGCTTTTTGCCCTAAGTGGGATGGGTTTTCCCAGACGTGGGACCCGTGCTCACTACGCCACTGGAGTCAAGCTATCCTGGCTGATGACGGCTGATAGCCAGAAACCGGTCCTAGGATGCTTGATTCCGGTCCAGGGAAGACATGGCTTGGCAGTTCGGGCTGGACTGTTCCCATGAGGCACAGGGTCAAGACTGATTTGCATATGGCCATGTCTAAACTGGGGTGGTGTAGTGGGCAAAAGAACGATGGATTTAACCCAGATCTCTTGACTGGGGGAGAATGTATGCATTGTCAGCATTCCGTCCATCATTTGTTTGTTGTAACGCTTCTTGCCCTAAGTGGGATGGGTATTCCCAGACGTGGGACCCGTGTTCACTACGCCACTGGAGTCAAGCTATCCTGGCTGATGACGGCTGATAGCCAGAAACCGGTCCTAGGATGCTTGATTCCGGTCCAGGGAAGACATGGCTTGGCAGTTCGGGCTGGACTGTTCCCATGAGGCACAGGGTCAAGACTGATTTGCATATGGCCATGTCTAAACTGGGGTGGTGTAGTGGTCAAAAGAACGATGGATTTAACCCAGATCTCTTGACTGGGGGAGAATGTATGCATTGTCAGCATTCCGTCCATCATTTGTTTGTTGTAACGCTTTTTGCCCTAAGTGGGATGGGTATTCCCAGACGTGGGACCCGTGCTTACTACGCCACTGGAGTCAAGCTATCCTGGCTGATGACGGCTGATAGCCAGAAACCGGTCCTAGGATGCTTGATTTCGGTCCAGGGAAGACATGGCTTGGCAGTTCGGGCTGGACTGTTCCCATGAGGCACAGGGTCAAGACTGATTTGCATATGGCCATGTCTAAACTGGGGTGGTGTAGTGGGCAAAAGAACGATGGATTTAACCCAGATCTCTTGACTGGGGGAGAATGTATGCATTGTCAGCATTCCGTCCATCATTTGTTTGTTGTAACGCTTTTTGCCCTAAGTGGGATGGGTATTCCCAGACGTGGGACCCGTGCTCACTACGCCACTGGAGTCAAGCTATCCTGGCTGATGACGGCTGATAGCCAGAAACCGGTCCTAGGATGCTTGATTCCGGTCCAGGGAAGACATGGCTTGGCAGTTCGGGCTGGATTGTTCCCATGAGGCACAGGGTCAAGACTGATTTGCATATGGCCATGTCTAAACTGGGGTGGTGTAGTGGGCAAAAGAACGATGGATTTAACCCAGATCTCTTGACTGGGGGAGAATGTATGCATTGTCAGCATTCCGTCCATCATTTGTTTGTTGTAACGCTTTTTGCCCTAAGTGGGATGGGTATTCCCAGACGTGGGACCCGTGCTCACTACGCCACTGGAGTCAAGCTATCCTGGCTGATGACGGCTGATAGCCAGAAACCGGTCCTAGGATGCTTGATTCCGGTCCAGGGAAGACATGGCTTGGCAGTTCGGGCTGGACTGTTCCCATGAGGCACAGGGTCAAGACTGATTTGCATATGGCCATGTCTAAACTGGGGTGGTGTAGTGGGCAAAAGAACGATGGATTTAACCCAGATCTCTTGACTGGGGGAGAATGTATGCATTGTCAGCATTCCGTCCATCATTTGTTTGTTGTAACACTTTTTGCCCTAAGTGGGATGGGTATTCCCAGACGTGGGACCCGTGCTCACTACGCCACTGGAGTCAAGCTATCCTGGCTGATGATGGCTGATAGCCAGAGACCGGTCCTTGGATGCTTGATTCCGGTCCAGGGAAGACATGGCTTGGCAGTTCGGGCTGGACTGTTCCCATGAGGCACAGGGTCAAGACTGATTTGCATATGGCCATGTCTAAACTGGGGTGGTGTAGTGGGCAAAAGAACGATGGATTTAACCCAGATCTCTTGACTGGGGGAGAATGTATGCATTGTCAGCATTCCGTCCATCATTTGTTTGTTGTAATGCACTTTGGAGAATATCCTGACTTAGAAGAAAGACTACAAGAACAACTGTTTACCTGTTGTGTTCCAAAATGGAGTGCCTTCAAATGCACGCTGGTGAAGTATCGGTAAAGTTTCTCTCTGTATAGAGAGGATCAGTACGCTACACTTCCAGTCAATGAACACACTCGTCATGAATGCTCGGGAGTGTAAGAATTTATTTGGCAATTGAAAAATATGTGAAGTTTTCACTTGCTTCATAACCTGCGCCATATTTACTTTTATAATTGATTTTGTAGTTATCAGGGTCGGACTGGAAGACCTTCAGGTTGGAAATCATAAATGTGACTCCACAAGTGTAAAATGTGCATACCTGCAATGTGCATTAATTACAAAAAAAGTCAACATGTACACCCAGGAGTTTAAGGGATAAAATGTGCAACATTTCCAAATTGTCTATGTGCACATGGACAAAGGAGATGGTGTAGGGGGAGCATTGACTGTGGGAGCAAATCCATGATTGACGACGATGGGATAAACGACAATGGAGTAGTGTTGGTCAATGAACTGCTGCATCTGTGTGTGCACCCAGTGAATGGATATTTATGAGATAAAGCACAAAAATCCAGAGTATTCTGGTCTTAGTGCTCTTTTACCTCACCTGCTCCCTTTATTCTCCTGCAGCTTTTTATCAGAAACAAGAAGAAGGTGGGCTTCCACTGGATTGGCTTGACGGATAAGGATGAGGAAGGTACCTGGAAGTGGGTGAATGGCTCCAAGGTACAGCCAGAGGTGTAAGTCAACCGCAAAGCACTATACGTTCATAGTTTATAGGTTCATAATTTATATTTCAGAATTTTTTAAATTTTTATATCTAATTGGTCAGTTTTTTTCCAAAGCAACTAATTTTAAATACATAGGTAATGTTAGTAAAACCAGTATGTAAATTATTTAATGTTGTGTTTTGGGACAGAAATAGTGAGGCTGACAAAAAGATGTGTGTTTGAGAATTTGACATCAGTGGAATAATAGAGTGAAAAAAGATGGGCACCATGGAGAACGATTTTCCAATAATAAAATGTAGAGGAGAAAGAGTAAATGTCTCATAGGCCCTTATTATGAAATAATTGGATTTTATTGAGAGGATACAGGAGGACCAGAATTCCCAATTTATCCCAATATTCATGCACGATACACGTTTTCTCCCTGACATGGGGAATAACCACTCAGATCAGAGCTACCAGGTCCTTTACTGCAGGTTTTTTCAGTGACTTCAGTGATAAAACTGCAGGTTTTGACCAGGCAGAAAATGTCATCAGGGGTTCTGGTGGGGAGTGTGTGATGGTTGGGTGTTGGGTGAGGCGTCGGGGAGTGCTTGGGTTGGTCTGGGTCGAGCATTGCCAGTTTCCCCACTCTGAGCAAGGGACCACGAGCTGCGGCTACCTTCAGCCCATGCCTATACTGTCTCCAATTACTTTGGGCCTGGAGACATTGCAGTTGTAATTGCATTTATATTGCGCTTACTACCCCTGATGAGGTATCGAAATGCTTTTTCGGTGAGTAGCATGCTACTCGGGAACCAAAAAAGGATTAGTGGTGAATTAGTATAGTGAAATTTGAAATTAATTTGAGCGATGGATATGTTATTCTATTATTTGGATTGGAAAGGATGGTGGAGGGATAGAAGAGGGAAGAGTTTGCATTTATATAGCGCTTGCTACCCTGATGAGGTGTCGGAATTACCCTAGGAGTAGTTATTGCTCCAGGTGAAATTGTGCCGCTTGTATTGAGGACCTAAGTAAAGAACAAACAGGGTAAGGGGACAAGTAACAAAGTAGGAAGAAGACCAAAGAGAGGGAAATAAAGTGTAGGGAGGAAATGAGGGACATTGGTGGATAAGCAGTGTCAACTGATTTAGGTACAATGCAATAATACACTGAGAAAATGGGATGAGTACTGTTTGAGGGGAAGATTGAAGATATGAGTGAAAAAGAGGAATGTTGAAAACCAAACACACTGAAGGATTCTCTTGAAATTGGGAGTGAAAGGATGCAAATATCAGGGAGGCCATGAAGGAATGGACAAAAGCCTAACATAGCACACAATATCCTCATAGTGACCCAAAAACACAATGTAATGTGACACACTCAACACAACACAATACAACAAAGCACAGCAGTTTGACTTGCAACACAACACATAACAAACCACAACACTACAAATAGCAAAACCTGGTTGGCCTACGAAGTTGCATGTGTTCCCGCAGTTATATTGACCTGGAGCAATCATTTGGGGGAATCAACATGTGAATTAATTCTTATGCATTATATAACAGGAAAGTTAGACTGACTTACCTAAATTAGGAGTGTGTACTCCTCAAAAGCACTATCTTGTGGACATCGTGGAGGTAATATTCATTGCATCTCAAGTCTGCATCAATTAGGGTCTAGTCTTGGGGCTCGGTGGACAAATGCATTTTTTGCAGAAACCTGTGTTTGACCTCATGAACATGGGTTTGAATCTCCATAGTTCCACTCTGCCTTTCATGCTTCTGAGGTCGATGAAATGAGTTACTTGAGTTAGGTAATCATAAACAACTATTATTCAACCCCAAACGTTACAAATATATGTTATGTTCATAAGCTACCAGGCAGAGGTATACAAACAGTTAGTTAATTGTAGCTCATTTTTTGATCCTATTTTTAGATTTTGGAGCTGTAAACAACCTGATAACTCCGGAGCAGGAGAAGATTGTGCCACAGTGGGTTTGTATGAGTGTGAATATCTGAAGGACTGGAATGATGACAACTGTGAAAAGGCACACAATTTCATCTGTGAAAAAGAGGCTGAAGATAGAAAGATGGATTTCATCCCATGAACTACACAGCCAGACAATGGATCGCTTCTAATTTAGCCCTTTTATGTTTTATGTTTAAAAAAGACAACCTTTATTTGGATGCAATAGAATGGAGAACAGGAGTTAGTTTGTGAAAACCTGAATGAAAATAGTTCAAGTTTTTTGCTTATAGTTATTAATAACCATCACAATTAAATCAATCAATCATTATAAATTCAGGTATAAATAAAAAGCATTTGTAGGTCAACTGGTTCACTTTTGACCATAAAAACAAATCAATAAAACATCCTTTCCAGAAAATACAGAAATAAATAAAATAACTACGCACTGTATGCAAGCATCCCAACCGATCTTCTTCACCAACTTCAAACCACCCAAAATGCCGCTGCAAGACTCGTTTTTGAACTACCGCACAAAACACACACCACACCACTCCTCAGAGAGCCCCACAGAATCTCCACCCAGAAGCGCTGCCAGTTCAAATTTCTCACACATGCATCAAAGTCACTACACAAGACAGGATCTGCATTCCTCAATCACCAGCTTCACTTCCACCAACCCACAAGATAACTTACCCCAGCATCACTCTCACTCGCACATCCACCCCGCATCCAAAGTAGTAGAATGGGAGGTCGATCATTCTGCTGCCAAGCAGTCAAATTCTAGAATGACCTCCCCCAACACATCAGGGACTCCTCCTCACTTCTTGAATTCCACAAGTAACTGAAGACCTGGCTACTCAATTAGTCTTCTTGCAGGACATCGTGACTGCCTGTATTCAGGCCGAGCCTCACCAACTAATACACTGACCTACTCCGCCCTTGGATACTCTCCCTGGTGATAAGCAGTGCTCTACAAATCCACCTTACTGTACATTACAACTACACATATGAGATGATATAGAATATGTGTAAATTTGTCCATAAAGCATATTTTTTGTCTAATTGAACGCACAAATATTCCTATTGATAATTCAAACCCATGCCAAGGCAACCTTTCAGACACACAATTTAGGGATTTTACCACGCCCGGGCAGAGGCTGCTGAATTCAGCTACGCGAAACTCCGCAAAGTGACCAAAATACTCTGCCGTGCTACGCAGAGTTTTGCAAGCTGTGGATGCGTTAGGTCATGCCAATCACACTAATTTTTAGTGCCAAGTGTTTATCCTGCGCTGAAAATTCAGCGCAAACAGCATCATGCGCAGCGCAAGAGGGCGCTGCTTCTTTCTGCCGCTCGAGTAAATGTTCTACTGAAACGACAGCGTCCTCAATACAAATGGAAGGTTTCTAAACGCGAACGGTCGCGCCCATCTGCGGCCGCCTGCTTTCACAAATCTCGCTGTGAGGTAGTCTAGCGTTGGATTCTCCTCGCTCGCACTCACCAACTTAACATTCGCGGAGTGAGGAGTGCGGAAAACTCCGCAAACTCCGAACGGAGAAGAGTGCACCGCCCCGGCCTGGATTTTACCACATTATGCTGTGATTGCGGCATTATCCCACTTAAACAATAGAACAAGACAACCCTGCTCAATTATATTTGATTACAAACAGGGTCATCATACTTCTTTCAAGTCTAATATGTTTATAAATATTTGTGCTAAAAGTGTCAATGTGTTTTACAGTACTTGTACAAAAAGTGTTGATGTGCGTCAATCATTGTTTGATAAAACATAGGAGGATGAGCTAGTTTTACAGTCAGAACAAGTCAATGCAGTGCCATCATGGCACATATACTCTGTACATTTTACAAAAGTACATGAAAGTTGTGGGCTGTTCCTACTTTAGGCACTGAATCAAAGCTGCTCTACATGATCTGATTTGTAAAGTGTTGAAGTGCTTAGGTAAAAATACCTACAAGCATCCACCAAAATTGAACAAGTGCCCAAAATGTGAATAAATGCTTCATCTTTTTATCCAAACAGATGACAAGATGGTGTTGGCAGAGTGCACTTCCTATATTGAATTAATGTCTTTTGAGGATAGAACGCCCATTCTTAACCTCATGAACTTTGTTTTGATGTGGTAAGAATACTCAAGTAATACTGTGGTTGTAAACAGCCATTGGAGTTTAAAAGCATCCATGCATGAGTTTTTTTAGCAAGTTGATTCCTGAAGAAACGAAACAAGTCTAACTGACCTGCTTACAAATTGCTTAAAGGACGGGTCTGAGATCACAGATTCCCATAACAGAGTAAGCCTTAAAGTGCTCAGTGCAGAGGATAGATACTCTTCCCAAGAGGTATTTTATTTCACCAAAACCCATTTCTGCCCAGATAAGATAAGGGAGGGCAGGGATGGTGCGTGAGCTTGTTCCACTTTTTTTAAAATTAAATAAACGCACCCTGGCATGACAAGAGTTGTCTAACTAAGCCAAATTCCAGGAGGTATTGGGTCGATGTATAAAAGGACGCCTGTAGAAATTTGGCTAGAGAGTATCTAAAAGTATGGAGTCTCACTCCACGCATTATTTCCGATCCATAACTAAGTGATGGTATAAATTTAGCCTCAGTTGTCTTAAGTATAGGAGTCCTCGTTGGACCACTCAGTGTTTTGAATGCAGCTAACAATGAGTTAACATTTTGTTTAGATAGTCGGCAAACAAAGATGATTCCTAGATGTGTGTACGCGTCAGTTATGTGCAATTGTTTGTCTAAATACCAAGTTATGTTTTTTTTTTATTCTGGTGGTTGCCAAATGCATACCTTTTGTTTTCTTGGTATTTATTTGCAGCCCATTCCTTCTAGATATGCAAAAAAGGTTGTTATCAGGAATTGCAAATCTTTGCTAAGCAAGACTACATTGTCCATGTTGGACCTGTCAGCCTTAGAGTGGTGTTCCATCAAACATTTTGCCTACTTACCTCCAATTTTTGCTGAAATTTGTTTTTGTTGGCCTTAGGACGCTGTGCACTTTATCACTGCATAGTACAAGGAGATTTAAGGGGGCTTAATGGCTAGAAACTCACAAAGATTTAATAACGTTGGTACAATCAAGCCCTATCGCAACCATCTGAGATTGTCCAAAGGTTGGGCTGTGCCACACTTACCTGTATTGATCACAGATTCAGATATCTAGCCATTTCCTAGCTGCCTTGATGTATTGTGAGTCTTTGTAAGCATTGGTTGCCCAAAATAAAAAGATGTACAATACATTTTTTAATATCCTCAATCTGAGGCAGATCTTTTGGAATAGAAAAATAAGTTGCCTCAAAAGATGAAGAACTCAGAATCTTTCTTTGTTGAGAAGTGCTCCCATAACCTGAAACTTCAGCCCTCCAGCTACAAAGAGCGTTCCTTCATGTTATTTTCACGAGAAGACAGAAAGTCATCCCAGCATTTTCCCCTATTATTGACTAAATCCAAAATTCAAAACAATTTCATTTTCATTCTCCACTGCTCCGGTGTACCTTTTCCCTCTGTAGGGTGATTGCTTCCCTTCCGCTAGGGTATTCATTATGGTTTCCTGATGGATCATATTTTATATTAATCTTGTAAATATGTACCTTGTGTTAATCATTGCTACTATGTAAAGTGCTCTGTTGCCCTTTTTGTCTGGTTCATGTTATCTACATCTACTAAAAAATCAATAATAAGAAACAAACTGAATGTGTGAATGCTTCTATTGTAGCAGTGACAGCAAAGACAAAAACCAAGCCTGAATAAATCTTCAAACGGTTATTCGTAAATCAGCCAAATACATCCTTTTGTTGGTAGTGATATTGCACCCATGTCCTTTAAGAATGGATTACTTCTGGATGTTACTCCCAACTCTTGTCCATAGATACTGGTGGAGTACATGATTATCCTTAGATTATTGGTAACTTGGCCAACACGTCGATGGGAATGAATACTATCAGTTATAAAAGGTAGTTTGTAAAAATTGAACTGAGATAATTCTGCACCCATGTGGTCTTCGACCTCACTTAGGTACGGATTTCCGACTTTTAAAAAATTTGCAAAACCTTTCCAGGTTATGCCGGGGATCAGCGTCATTCGAGGCGTAATCATAAAAAAATTGTTTTGTGAACTTCCTGCATAAAACTAAAACAACATGCACAGATGGAAAAAAACAGATCATTTTTATTAACTTGTTTCCTTCTAGGCAGTACTCAGTTTGTGCCAGTGGTCATCACCACCACTCATTTATTTTTATTTTTTATATTGTGTTGTGGCTGGTGCTCCCAATGGTTCCCAAGCTTCCTGCCCATTCTGCTTTCATTCTGGCCCGGCCAACGCATTAGCCAAGGCATCATCCAGAGGTGCTGCCGCTGCAACCTAGCTTCAGCTGCCTTGCACTGGTGACTTCATCTGGGGACCAAGTACCATTCCTAGGCTCTTCGTGGAGCCGGGTACCTGTATGTTTGTTATCTCAGACTAATCAAGTTGTCACTCATCCCTGCCTGCCTCCCTCCTAGACAACAAGGGTGAGGGCTAGTCAGGTAGACAGCCGCTCGTGTGTCCGGAATAGTATTTGACTGTTTTTGTTATTAAAAGAGAGCAAACAGAGTTTGTGGGCAATAGAGCACTTTAAACTGATAGCTATTGGGTGTGGATTCCTATATTTTACTTTCAGTTCATGCATTTTGTGTTTTTAATCATAGAGAGACTAAGTGATTTGCATAGAATCACAGTGACATTGTATTATTGATTCTGTATAAGAACACTGGCATTCGGGTCCCACAGTGAGCCGCTCATTCACGAGACCTCATCGATTCCCTATCAGAGGTCAAAGTTGGGGGGTTGTATGGTGAACGATGTGCACATGCTTTTTTTAATTTTACATAAACATTTCCTACACACATAGAATAGTTTCAGCACAAGTGCTAGTACAGGAAGCTTTCCTGAAGGTAACAGCATGGGTACTTTTCGGGAATCAGCTATGAAAGCTGCAGTCATACAGAAAAGGTAGAGTAGCCACAGCCCAGACCTCCATGCTTATATACATCACATACAACCCCAGCAACAGAGAGAGGACTAGCTCCTCCCACAAAGAACAGGTACAGGATTGGCAGAGCAATGGAGCACAAACCTCGTACACACACTCACACACACACATTGCTCAGCACAATATGTACCGTAAAAAAAGTTGCTGGAAGTGCTGTCTCTTTCACACACACAGACTCAAACACACAGATGTGCACAGAAACACACAGAACAGGTACATTGCAGACAGGCAGGGCCCATGTAAGTTTCAGTCTCAATATTAGGAGCAGTAGAGTAAGTACCCTCGCACAAACAGAGCAGGTGCAGCACATGCAGCTGTAGGAGGTACTTCCATAGAAAGCAGCAGAAATGTCTTATGCCTGTACAGAAATATGCACCATACATGCAGCATCAGTGAAAGATCCCCTCCCACAGAGAACTAATACTGCAGAAGTAACAGTGCAGGCTTCAGCCGCACATAGACCCAGCACTGGATGCTGCAACTGTGCAAGCTTCTGATACATAAACTGTTTCCACACAGGCAGCAGTATACGTACACTTATGTTCTAAACATGTACGGCACAGGAAGAAGCAATGTGCATTTCTCTTACACACTGCACAAGTACAACACAGGCAGCATAAAGGCAAACTTCTCACAAACAAGACAGATGTAGCATAAGGAGTAGCAAACTTGAGAGATTCTCAGCCCCACTGCTGCAACGGATCTGACTGCAACCAAGTAGCACTCACTGGACGTCCTGTGTATAGCCTTGAGCATCGGGGACTACCTCAGGAGAAAGATAATGGTCGACTGGGTGGGGTCCCCTCTTGACCCCGCTGGCCTTTTGATCGGAGGAGCACTACTTGGAGGTCAGACAATTAGCAGTGAATAGTCTCCTGGCTGCCACAAGAGTTAGATGGGGTAGATAAGTAGATAGAAGCATATTGACCCCCCGACCCAGAGTCAGACGGATATGGATGATTCCTCCACACTGACCCCACAAACACAGAGCAGAACGACCCACAGGCAGCGCCCACATTGCAAGACATTCTACAGGCCATAGCGGCCTCGAGACTGGATGTTGAGACCAAGATTGACAAGGCGAGGGAGGAAATGGGTCTCTTGAGAGCCGACCACCAGCGACTAGCGGAACGAGTTAATGCAACGGAAAAGGAAATGGAGGATCTGAAATAGACCTTATCTACGACCGCTGACAGGCTGAGGGTGGTGGAAGCCCAAGTGAAGGTGCTCGAAATGAGGGCTAAAGATGCTGAAAATAGATCCCGACGCAATAATGTGCGAATCACAGGGCTCCAGGAGAAAGTTGAGGGGAGAGACACGGTGGATTACTTAGAGAAATGGTTCAAGGAGGAAGTGGCATTGGAAGGCCTGTCTCAATACTTTGCACTGGAAAGAGCGCATATAGTGCCGGCAAAACCTCCTCCCCCTGGAGGCCCGCCGCGACATGTGGTAGCTCGTCTCTTGTTTTATAAGGACAGGGATCATACATTCAGACAGGCCCGGCAGAAGGACCCCCTGATAGTTGACAATAGCTCTGTCAGAATCTTTCCTGATTTTTCCACGGAGGTCCAAAGGCAGCGTTCATCGTTTCTAGCAGTCAAGAAAAAATTGCGGCCAGGACAAAAGGGCGGAAAGGTTGGCTACGGAGAACCATGCCTCCGGATAGCCATAGGTGACCCACGGCCCCACCTCCGGTAATGGTGGCTCGTACCTGGCCAGCGTCTTGGTGAAGGTTGTGGTCTGGGGTATGCGATAAGGCGAAGCGTCATGGTTGCGGATATTTTTATTGCTGAAAGCGCTTCCCCTACGGCGCCCGAGGTGCGGCGATAGTGGAAGTGGAAGCTGATTTTCGGAGTCAGACGGCGAGGTGTGTCCGCTTCGGAGTGCTGATGCCGCATGAAGCTTAGGGAAATCCTTGGATTTTGTGGAGAGCCCTCCGGAGCAGTGAATGACGTTTTCTACTATCCTGGCGGCGGCGCGGAGGAGGTGAGGCGGAGGCGGATATAGTGCCGGCAAAACCTCCTCCCCCTGGAGGCCCGCCGTGACATGTGGTAGCTCGTCTCTTGTTTTATAAGGACAGGGATCATACATTCAGACAGGCCCGGCAGAAGGACCCCCTGATAGTTGACAATAGCTCTGTCAGAATCTTTCCTGATTTTTCCACGGAGGTCCAAAGGCAGCGTTCATCGTTTCTAGCAGTCAAGAAAAAATTGCGGCCAGGACAAAAGGGCGGAAAGGTTGGCTACGGAGAACCATGCCTCCGGATAGCCATAGGTGACCCACGGCCCCACCTCCGGTAATGGCGGCTCATACCTGGCCGGCGTCTTGGTGAAGGTTGTGGTCTGGGGTATGCGATAAGGCGAAGCGTCATGGTTGCGGATATTTTTATTGCTGAAAGCGCTTCCCCTACGGCGCCCGAGGTGCGGCGATAGTGGAAGTGGAAGCTGATTTTCGGAGTCAGACGGCGAGGTGTGTCCGCTTCGGAGTGCTGATGCCGCATGAAGCTTAGGGAAATCCTTGGATTTTGTGGAGAGCCCTCCGGAGCAGTGAATGACGTTTTCTGCTATCCTGGCGGCGGCGCGGAGGAGGTGACGCGGAGGCGGACATTAGCTTCCTAAAATTGTGGTTTTTGTCTGGCAGTTGCCTTGCTGTTGACTCTTGTGATTTCCCCGCTTGTGGCCTGATTTGCTTGACTGCGGTAATGGACTGAGGAGGACTGCAGCTAATTGCCTTCCGCCTCGGGTTGTGAGGCCGCCGGTGAAATAGAAGGAACATATTAGTTGATGGGGGGCATCTGCAGGGATGGCTTCTGAATATATCGGGGAACAAATAGACTTAAATAGAACGCTTTGTGGAGCCTTTTTTGCGGAAGGACACATCTGATTGAGCAGAAGATTTAAAGGGTCATTATCATAAGAGGAGGGGGATCTCTCTCCAATGCCAGAAGAGGAGTAGACGGCGAGGGCTCATTGAGGGTCATTGAGGTGAGGAGGGGGTGTGTGTCTTCCAGCAACGGCCAGGACAATCAAGAAATGTGTAGGAAGATCATTATGAGCCCGGCTTCAAAGCGCTAAAGAGACTTTGCTGGCTTTTTTTCTTTTTTTTGTGAAAAAACAAAAGAAGGAAGAGAGGAGAGGGTTTCTATCAGGACTTCCATTATGTTTGGCTAAGAGGGGAGGGGGGAAAAAAAGTAGAGTGAGAAAACAATAAGCAAAAAAAAAGCTACTTAAAAAAAAAAAAAAAGAGGAAGTAGCAACAATGGGCAAACCCCAGAAAGATGTAGGTATGGTAAATAAATCCAGTAAAGTAGACGCTGTGGTAGCGGCCCGCCTCAAAATCAAAACACGTCAGGCTCGGGCAAAAAAAGCTGGGCTTCGGGCCAATAAGGAGAAAGAAAAGGGAAACAACTCTGGTCCCCCCTGATCTTAACAGCACCCCCGAGACCTCTGAAGATGAATCTTCCATTACCGCCTCCCCACAATGCGAGGGGTTGCCCGAATCAACGTCTGAACAGGTATGTGTTATACCGGAGCAGACTGAGGCTGCTGTTGCTATGTCTTTACAAGGCAGCCCGACGCAGGATGGCTTAAGAAATAGTGCAAAAGGAGTGAGGGATTTTCCGCTCTACAAATGTCACAATCCCCCTCCCCAACTGCGACTTCAGTCCCCAAACCATCAAGTGCTCTGCTGTTGGAGTCAGGATTGGTTTTAATAGGACCACAAGAAGAGCTGACTCCCAAGGATCAGAACGAAACTATAACTCAACGAAATGGATCTGATGTCAGTCCGGCATCCACAGCAAGTTTTAATTCCAGCACAAACATTGGCAGTACTCTCAACATCTTCAACATGTTCAAGCCCCATGAATTCAATGGGAAAAACCACGCCAAGGTTAAGTTCCTCCCAGGCTCAATTACAACCTCAACTTGAGATCTCAGGGGCAATTGCCGCCAGAAGCTGTACCGGCTCTGCTCGATGTAAGGGCGGAAGATACAAGCACTAGAGCTGACGGCTGACTGAGCAATCATGGTTTGGATGTGGAGACTGGGGGGGTTCTTCAGTTAGATATCAAAGAAATACTGAATTTAATCTTGGAAGATGTCCGAAATGAAAAAAACGCAACACATGGAAATCGCTGCTCTGTATCAGAGACTGGGAAAACATTGAAGAAGTGATGTTGGGATTTCCTGCCAAGCTGCAGGAAGCAGAAGCTAGAATATCGGTATTGGAGGATCAGATAACCATGGCCATGGGAGAGGTAAAGGAAGTATCCAAAAGGAAGAACTACCTCGAGAATAAACTGGAGGAGCTTGAAAACCACTCGCGGAGGTCCAACCTCCAGATCGTTGGGGTTCCGGAGGGGATTGAAGGCTCCCAACCCATCCTATGGGTAAATTCATTCATTAAACGGTATGTCCTGCCCGAGTTTGAAGGGGACCTTACGATTACAAGAGCCCACCGAGTCCCAGCGCAACCCTTCCCAAATTCTACGATACCAAGAACCATCTTGCTGAACTTTGCGGATTTCCGAATAAAGGAGAGGATTTTATCAAAAGCTATCCAGCAGAGACAGTTTTCCGTGAATTAAACTAATAAGTGTCGCATATTCTCCGATATGACTGCTGTTGCTGCATGCAGGAGAAAAGAATTCGTAAAAATGTTGCACTTGTTTAAAGCTCACGGCGCGCAAGCTTCAATTGCACTGCAGTCAAAACTCAGAGTTCTAGTCATGGGAAAGTTCTTTATGTTTTCAGACCTCGAAGAGGCTCAGGCTCTGTTAAAAGAAATTTCAGCAGGGTCTGGCGATTGAATATAGAAATGTATGGGGAGCTAGTAGAACTAATGATAATATGTGGGATTCCCTTCCCCAAAAGATACACATTGGGCTGGATAGGGAAAATATAACTATCATTATTAATTGAAATGAAGAATTTTTTGCTATTGTTTGTATTAAGCTAAATACTTTCGGAAATTATAGAGGGGTCTCTCTTATACTCTTTTTACAGACCTAGGAAGTCAGATGGGATATTTATTTTTGATTACTTTGAAACGTTTTTGTGGGGGCGGTTCTTGGGTCGGCGGGGGTCACTTAGGGTGTAATTTGATGACACCCATGAGGGTGGGTGGGGCTGGGTGGGGCGAAATGTGGTTAGCGTGGTTGGAAGGGGTTTCTCCACATTTTGGGTGGGGATTGTTTTTTTTTCAGGGTGGTAGTGTGGGGGGACATAGGGTTCACTGCAGGGGGAAAAAGAAAAAAAGAGCAAGAGCAGAAGATACTGAGAATGTACTATTGAAAACGTCGGTAGAAAAATATAATAATGGAAACCAGTAAATGTAAGATCCTATCAGTGAATGTAAACGGAATTTTGAACAAAAAGAAGTATGGTGCTCTGATAAAATGGTTGACATCTTTTAACCCTCAAGTTCTATTTTTCCAGGAGACACATTTAAAATCTAATTCTCCTAAATTATTTGTTCCCAGTGTTTTCTCTAATGTTTTTTTTGCATCTGCAGGTCTTGCTATGAAAGGAGTCGCTATTTATTCTTCTAAACAACTTCCTTGGGAATTTTTACAAATGCATAGGGACATACATGGCAGATGGATTTGGGTAGTAGTAAGGCTGCAAGGAAAAATGTTACATTTTATAAATTATTACGGTCCTGTCTCTGATGATACCTCAGCATTGGTCAAGATAAAAGAGCTTATGTTAGGGCCTCCTGGGCAGTTTATTTTTGGTGGGGACTTCAACTTCATACATGACCTGAGAAAAGACACCTCTAATAAAAATAAAAACAATTGAAACCTAATACTAAAAAGATAGTGGAAGCCATTAGAACAGAGTATCAATTGATAGATCCATGGCGGGAAATTAATCTTGATAAAGAATATTTCACTTGTTATTCGCACCATTTTCAAACAGCATCGCGGATTGATTTTTTTCTTATGTCTAGATCTTTTCAAGTTCTTAAGGCAGATATTGGGTGTAATCCTTTTTCAGATCACGCGTATGTTGGCTTGGAAATGGTACTTTGGAGTGAACGTAGTGAGCGGCCCAGGTGGCAGCTGGACCGTCTTCTCTTACAGGATCAGGACTGGGTCAAGGAATTCAGAAAGTGGATATTTGAATACTTTGATAATAATGAGAACACAGCAGAGCCCTTTGCAGTCTGGGGTGGGTTCAAGGCAGCTGCCCGGGGTCAAATAATTGCTTTTACGGCTGCTCAAGCTAAAACCCGGAGGCTAAAAATAGCTGAACTAGAACTAGAGGTGGAAAAGGAATATGCTCTTCAACTTCAGTTGCTTCCTAACCATCTAGAACCAGCAAGAATAGCACTGAGGGATTTCTTTGTTTTGGAGGAGATCTGTAGCTCACAAATGTTCCAACAAAGGGTGTATGAGGAAAGCCAGTTAATAGGTACATTCCTGGCTAACTCAACCAGAAAAAAACAAGAAGCGGCCATAATATCAAAAATGTCCGATCCCTTGACAGGTCTGGATGTAGCCAATAGTAGTGAGATTCCCCAGATATTCCTGGAACACTTCCGCCGACTCTACTCTACTGAATATCTGGTAGAGGAGGAGAAGATCCACGAGTATTTCTTAAATATGGATATTCCTAAATTATCAGAAAACAGGAAGGGTTTAGTTGGATCAGATGTGGAACCAGATGAGATTTCGGCAGCCATCAAAGCAACAGCGGGGGCTAAAGCATGTGGACAGGACGGATTCCCTATTGAATTCTATAAGGTTTTCTTAAGGGAGCTGATCACTCCTTTGAAAAAATTATTTAACTACGTAAAAGGAGGTGGCCTAGTTCCAACAACCTTTAAGGAATCAATTATTGTATCTTTTGTTAAAAAAGATAAAAACCCGGCGGATGTTAGTTCATATTGGCCCATTAGTTTTCTGAATTCAGATTATAAAATACTCATGAAAGTCTGGGCTGAGCGTTTTTTATCTGCAGCTCAAGAGACTATTGGTAGTGATCAGACCGGGTTTATAGCGGGCAGATTAATGACGGCGAATAAACAGTTCCTAATACAGGCTTTGGATTTCTTTAATATGAATTCAACCCCGGCCTGCATAGTTATGGTCGATGCAGAGAAAGCGTTTGACCTCGTGAACTGGAGAACCTTGTTTTTCATTCTTGAGTGATTTGGTTTCCCGGTCCAGGTGGTCAATATACTTCGCAATATATACCAGGGAGCCACGGCCCAGGTAGTCATTAATTTAAAACAAGCTGGGACTATAAAAATAAATCGCGGGACTAGACAGGGCTGCACGATTTCGCCTTTGCTTTTCACTTTTTTTATCGAGCCACTTGCAATTAAAATACGTAATAATATGGCGATTAAACCTCCAATTTCTGGCATGGCTAAACTGAAGCTCTTTGCAGACGATGTCATTTTATACCTGACCCCAGATAAAGACAATTTCGAATTGGTTTTAAGGGAATTTAAAAGGTTTGAGTTAATCGGTGGCTATAAAATAAATGCTAATAAAACGGAAGTTCTTGCCCTCAACGCAGACTTAAGTATATCTCGGGATATATGTTTCTAGCCAATATCATCAACTATTTAGATTGAACTATTTAAGGATGAAGGAGAAAATTAAGAAACTCTTGGAACAATGGCTAAACGCGCCGAGCAGCCCTCCTGACAAACCCTGATACAGCGGATCTTATCGCTGAGACAGGGAAACCCCTCTAACCGCCATCGCGGCTCAAAGGCGTAGACACGCCCACAACGAGGCCACGCCCACTCCGAGCACTACTTAAACGCTGATTGAAAGCGCTCCTCATTATTATCTATTGTTGACCTCTGAGGCGGAAGCCGGAGGACTGTATTTTGCTCTGTTTTAAAAAAATTTACCTGCATTTGTCACTGCTTTTAAAAACGAACTCACCTTCACTTGAAGCGCTTGCTAAACGTGCCGAGCAGCCCTCCTGACAAACCCTGATACAGCGGATCTTATCGCTGAGACAGGGAAACCCCTCTAACCGCCATCGCGGCTCGAAGGCGTAGACACGCCCACAACGAGGCCACGCCCTCCCCCTCCCCGCCTCAAATGGGTCGGCCATACCAGCGCAGCGGACGAGCGCAGCGGGAGCGCCTAAGGCAAGCCCGTCTGCGCCCGTCCGCGCTCGGCCGGGCTCAGGGTCAGAACCCATGCTGGACCCAGCATCCAGTAGGGTAAGCTATTCACGTCGGGACCTCCTCAGTCTCAGACCCTCCAATGACAGTTCATGCAATTATGTTCACGAGCTAGAAGGACCATTTGTTAACTGTTCACTCTGCCGCCCAGCTCAGCTGCAACTCCCTAGGTCCCCCGGCAGTCCTCCGATGCTGAAACTGGCTACTCTGAATTGTCGCTCACTCCCTATGCATGCGCTCCTTATCAACCACCTAATGGAAGACCACGAGCTAGACATTCTATTCCTCTCTGAAACTTGGCTCACGGACCATTCGGATTCAGATGTTGTGCTAGCCCTCCCTCCGGGATTCCTCATCCAGTCCCAACCTCTTCCATCAGGCAGAGGAGGAGGACTGGCCATCATCCACCGGAACTACTTCTCCTGTAGAACCAACGACGCTCATATCCTGGACTCCGAAAGCCTGTACTTCACAATCCAGCTAGCGCCGACTAGCTCATTGTCAGGCCTCCTAGTCTATCGTTCCCCTGGCCATGCGGGCCCTTTTACCAACGCTCTCCTAGAGTCCATAGCGTCTCAGGCCCACTCCACATCTAACTTCTCGATACTAGGAGACCTCAATATACACTTCGATGACCCCCTAGACACAGGGGCAGTCGAATTGATTTCAGAATTGGCTGCCTATGGTCTCCACCTCACCAACTCTGGAGCCACACACATCAAAGGCCACTTGCTCGACCCGGTGTTTACTAACATCCCCACCCTCAAAGCCAAAGAGTCCCTCCCCCTCCCGTGGACGAACCACTTCATGGTCCCTCTTCAATTACCAGGAGCCTTTAAGAAACCCCACAAACCCAGGACCTATACCAGGGACAGGGCTTGGTCCAGACTCTCCACGGAGGCATGGTCCACAACCCTGAACTCTACTACCCCCACCCCTTCCGAAGATCCGGTCACCGCAGATAGTAAATTCAGGGAGTGGATTTCTACATCACTGGACTCCATCTTCCCCATAAAATCCCGTGAGGACAAAAACGGGAAACTAGGTTTAGCCCCCTGGTACACCCCGGAACTACGGTCTCTCCGCAAGAACTGCAAAAAAGCAGAGCGACTATGGAGGAAAGACTGGCTGCACGCCAGCAAGGAAGCCTATCAGAGGTCAGTGAGACTTTACAAGTCAACTCTGAAAATCACTAAATCCTCGCACTACGACACTAGAATAAAAAATTCCACCAACTCGGCAAGATAATCTTTTCTCATCGCCAAAGAGCTCTTGAAAATACCATCCCCCCCCTCCTCCAACACACTCCCAGCGGATAGAAGTGACGAACTGGCAACCTACTTCAATTCCAAAATCGCCCAGATCCTAGCCTCCCTCCCCCCTCCCTGCCTGCTGAACCCCATGGACCATGATGCATTTACCAACCTTACAGGAAACAACAGGCATCCTCAGCTGACCGCTTTCAGGGCAGTAACTTTGGACGAAGTAGGCTCAACCATGGCCAAAATGAAAAGCGGCTCCCCACTGGATCCCGCCCCCATTAGATTCCTGAAAACAGTAGCCCCTGCCATCGTGCCCACGATCACGGAACTAATAAACATCTCGCTCTCTCAAGGCTCGGTCCCCCCTAGTTGGAAAAGCGCAGTAGTTAAGGCACTTTTAAAAAAACCTCATCTGGACCCCGCCGACATGGCAAACTACCGACCAATCTCACTCCTTCCATGCGTCAGCAAAATGGCAGAGAAACTGGTCAATGGGCAACTGTCTCAGTTTCTAGAATCGAACAACCTTCTGCGGCAGTCCCAAACTGGGTTCCGCCCGGGCCACGGCACAGATACCGCCCTTCTCGCTGTCATCGAAGAGGCAAGGTGCATTCTGGATTCAGGAGGGTCAGTGGCAGTGATCCTCCTGGACCTCAGCGCAGCCTTTGACACGGTTAACCACCGTGTCCTTCTCCATCGGCTGGCCGTGGCAGGGCTCGCAGGCTCCGCGATTACTTGGATAGAATCCTTCCTTTCAGGGCGCTCGTTCCAGGTATGGGATGGCAATTCACACTCTGCCTCCCTCCCCCTCCTGAGCGGAGTCCCCCAGGGGTCCTCATTAAGCCCCACTTTGTTTAATGCTTACATGGCCCCCCTTGAGGATGTCGTCGCCCCCTTCGGGATCAAGATAGTAAGTTATGCGGACGACACGCAATTGGTCGTCTCTCTCTCACACCTTGACAAACACCCAGACAACCTACTGAATTGCCTCCAGGAAATTCACCACTGGATGTGCGAGTCATCGCTCAAGCTAAACGGCTCAAAGACAGAAGTCATGCTTCTGGGCAGGCAATGGACATCCATCCCCTCATCGGTCTGGAAGTTCCCACCCCGAAACAAGAAATCAAGACCTTAGGAGTCTGGCTGGAACCCGAGCTGTCGCTGAAAACTCAAGCAGTCAAAACAGCAGGCATCTGTTTCGGGCTCATGCGCTCCATCCGCAAGATCCTTCCACTACTTCCGCCCCTATCTAGGAAACTCCTGGTCCAAGGTCTGATCCTGGCGCGGCTAGACTATAGTAACATGGTCTACCTAGGAGCTCCGGAAGCCACCATGGCAAAACTTCAGCGCACGCAAAATGCAGCTGCCCGGCTCCTTTTGAATCTCCCTTCCAGAGCCTCAGCCAGACCAGCGATCAAGGCCCTCCACTGGCTCCCTATTCGACAAAGGGTAGAATTTAAGGCCCTGTGCACCGCACACAAACTTCTCAATGGTCTTGGCCCTTCTATCCTGAGAGACCTGGTCACCCCTTACAAAGCCCCCAGATCCCTACGCTCGGACAACGAGCGGCTGGCCAACGTCCCTAGATACAGGAAGGCACGCACCGGCGGCTGTCGCTTTTCTGTAAAAGTCTCCTCCGGATGGAATTCACTTCCTCGCCCTCTGAGGACGGAACCCAGCCATCTCCTGTTCCGGAAAAAATTAAAAACGTTGCTGTTCCCAAAATAAGGTCACCTGTCCCCTCTGGTCTCTACAATGTTAAAGCGCGGGGATGCCTTCGGGTCACCAGGCGCTCTACAAATCGCTAAATAATAAAAATAATAATTTACCTTATCGATAGTAGGAAGAGTTTCGTTAATTAAAATGTCTATACTCCCGTTACTCATATTTCTTTTTACTAATGTTCCAATTAGGATAATTATGCCCTTTTTTAAAGAACTAGAAAGTCTATTTACAGAATTTGTTTGGGGAAAGAAAGTACCAAGGGTCAAAATGACAGCGGTTCAACTATCTACTGCACAAGGAGGCTTAGCCTTGCCTCATTTAAGAACGTATTACGAGGCAGCCTTCATAGATTTAATTTCAGGACTCATGGGATCTAAACGTATTAAAGATAGCTTTTTTTTTTAGATAAAATGATTCAAGAAAGTGACTCGCAAATTCCAGTATTTTTAAAAACCTCTAAGCTTCCCAAAAAATTACAGGTATAAGACTTTGAAGGATGTGGCTTATAGACTCCAGTCATTTTTTAAAAAGACGGGTTCCTCGGGTTCCCAATACTTAAAATTGAAAGAAATTTCCAGATTTGGTCTCCAACTTCGATCTCGACATACCAGAAATTGGGAAAGTTGTGGATTACTCGAGTTAAGACATTTTATAATTCAAAATCGGGTGATATCTTGGCAAGAGGTAATGGCCCGGGCAGAAAGCCATCGAAAAGCCCCTTTTTTTAAATATCTACAAATCGTCCACTTTAAAAAAAAAAATGAATGGTGTCTTTGACACCCCTGATCAATTGATGGTAGCTTTATATGGGGCCAGAGTGAGCGGGGTGGGAAATTACCTTACCCCGAAGGACTGGGAGACGATATGCCATCTAGGAAATAAATCTTTTCGTGCTGCGAATTTTAAAAGGATGGCCTTCCTTTCGCGATGGCTCTCCTATTTAACTCCGGCCGTTCTAGAAAAAAGATTTCCAGGAGCTGAGAATAAGTGTTTTCGTTGCCAGGCAGATGGGGAAGGTGGGTGGCACCATATTTTTTTCGGGTGCCCCCGGCTGAGACCCTTTTGGGAGGAAATTTTTGCTGATATTGAGTCATCAATCGGTAAGCATGCTCCATTCGAGGCAGAGGCCACGCTATTCGGAATATGTCGAGATGGAACAATCTTATCGGAGGCAGAGAAAACTTTTGTATTTATTTCTTGTACTATAGCTCGTTAATTAAATCTCCAGAATTGGAAAGTCCCCTCGCATTTGAAATGGTTTAACAAAATGAAAAAGCTTATGCCAGACGGGTTGGGGCATCCAGGAAATTTGAAAAGAATTGGAAGTTTTTTATTGATTTAGAAAAATCGAAGGCGGGATTGTAGTATTCACTTTTTATATCGATGCTGTAGCTGTATTATATTATACTGTAGAAGCACTTGCACTTTAGATTGTTGTACTTTATGGATATTTTTCAGGAACATTTGCAAGTTCACTGGTTATTGCACTCTAGAAAAGTTTGAAGAGGGACTGTAGTACTTACTTTGTACATTAATGTTTTAGTTATATTGTATTGCACTTTAGTAGCATTTGCACTTTATATAGTGGCACTTTTTACGTATTTTAGGAAAATCTGTAAGCTTATTGCTTATTTTACTTTAGAAAAATTCAGAGAGGGACTACAGTATTCACATCAATATTCTAGCCGATTCGTATTGTACTTTAGAAATATCTTGCACTTTATACTGCTGCATTTTATCGAAATTTATTTACACTTGCAACCGTATTGATTATTGTACTTTATCTTAAATGATTTGCACCAGATCAATACTGGACGATGATGATATTTGCTGTTGTCACCGAATACTAATCTTTCTTATATTCGAAGTTTTATTTTTGAAAATGAAAGCTATCAAATTGATTATGTATTACTGGATTCTTTACTTTTTTCCTTCTCAGATTATGTAACCATGAACTTATGTATCCTAAACTCTGCTCG
Source organism: Triturus cristatus (assembly GCF_964204655.1). Lineage (NCBI taxonomy): Eukaryota > Metazoa > Chordata > Amphibia > Caudata > Salamandridae > Triturus > Triturus cristatus. Next base: position 68,066,166 of record NC_140595.1, on the reverse strand, counting down.
ATAAACAAAAACAAAAAATTGCAGCAAATGGTAGTCCAGTATACAATGCTGTTTCCAGCGAGACTAAGAGTCGTGACCTCATTAGGGGCTTGATTTTTTGGTACCCCACAGGAGGTGTGAGACTGGATTGATCAACAGGCACCCAGACGTTCCCTCCCCGGACTAGTAGAAGAAAGAGGGCACCCAACATTGCAGCGAACACAACAAATCTATTGTGGCTCCCTCTAGAACCTAAAAGCAACTGGAAAGAGAACAGGCCATGGCAGCAGTGGCTTGTCTGAGTGCCCCCGACTCAAGTGGAGCATCCTCCCCTGCATCCTCCCGTGCGAAAGAGGGCCCACAAGACTCAGACTCAGAGCAGAGCACCAGCATGATGGAGGGTCCCAGCCAAGATATGCCGACAGTCACCCACGCTATAGCGGACAAAATCATTTGACATACTTCCAGAGCCGCAAGTATTAAGATGGGTCAAGAGGAAGGGCGGGGAGAACTGCACAAAAACATTTTGAGACTGAGGGACCTTGGGGTGGGGGGAATCACCCGGGAATGGGGCTCTTATAATTTGAACTACTCACTGAATGGGTGAGAGGGTGGTGGGGCCACAACATCTGATCCAACAGATGCGAGGAGGGCAGACTCACCCTTATGACTGGCCCCCAGTCTTATAAGATTATCACACATGGAACATCAGGGCGATGCATACTATGTCCAAGCGGTACAAAATTCTCTCCCATATAAATAAACGAGGAGGTCCCATAGCTCTCCTGCAAGACACCCACCTATCGTTCCTGGCTAAGATCACAGGTATACTGGCATCCTACCTACCACACTGTGTAATTATCGGGGGCGACTTTAACAGCATAGCCGACCCCCAGGTGGTTTGCTCCCACCCACCCCTGAGAGATGCCCCAACAAACAGAATAGCAAGAGCATTCACTGATTGGCAGAGCAGGCGGGGCTTACTAGACTCATGGGGACATCGGAATCCCAAGGGCAGGGATTACTCCTTTAATTTTCCAGTACATGACCTTTATGTTAGATTAGACATGTTCCTATGCCCCACTTACATAAATACCCAGATTCAATCAGTAGAATATTTAACACGTACACTGTCTGACCACAATTCGGCCCTTCTGCACAAGCGATGGGGACTACTGCGACAAGGAATACCAATATGGCGCCTGAAAACTGAAGCCTTAGAGTACCAGGTTTTCCTTGAGGAAGTCAGGGAGTGCGTTGCAGCTTACTTTGCTGATAATGCAAACATGGCTAACTCTCGACTGACAGAATGGGACGTGTGTAAAGTTGTAATTAGGGGCAAGTGTCTGGCGACATCTATGGGAGTGATGCATGCACTTGAGACAGACCTTGAGACTGCTGACCAGGCACTACGTGCATTGGAGGTACGGAGACCTGCACATCCGGAATTGGGACAGGCCCTACTGGATGCCGAAGAGGAAGTGGCCAAGCAAATGGAAAGATTACGTAATTTCAACTAAAAGGAAAACATGGAACGTACACACACAGAGCGGGATAGAACCGGTCCTCTACTAGCTTGGTTGGCTAACCCAGCATGGAGTGGCTCTCTGATACTTGCAGTATGGGATACTGAAGGGCGCATGCTATACGACAAGAAGAGATAAATCATAGATTCCTGGGGTTTTATTCCAACCTATATAACTCCCATTTGCAGGAAGAAGGGATAATCAGGGACTGTCTGCCCGCTGTCCTCCTCCTCTCCGTGGGTACGGAGGAAACGGACCAGTTGGGGGGGCCCCATAACCATATAGGAAGTGAGAGCAGCGATTAAGGGTCTGGCTAGGGGTAAAATGCCTGGTACAGCTGGTATACCCATTGAGTTTTATGCTGCCTATTCCAAAGAATTGTCTCCCAGTCTAGTGGATTTATATGAGCCGGCACTTGAGAAGGGTCAACTGTCAAACTCCACCCGGGAGGCACTGATCGCCCCTCTCCTTAAAGCAGGCAAATCATCCATCGATTGTGAGGCTTACAGGCCAATATAGACCATTATCCATGTTCAACTTAGACTTTAAGATACTAAGCAAAATACTGGCAACGAGGCTCCTACCACTAATGACCGACCTCTTTCACCCGGATCAGGTGAGATTCATCCCAGGACGTAACACGGCTCTTAATATACGGCGCCTCACTGCACCTATGACAGAGGGGAATGAGATGATGGGAGAAGAGGTGGTCTTCGCGGTAGATATGGCAAAGGCCTTCAACAGCCTTGAGTGGGAGTTATTGTATGGGGTTCTGAATAAAATGGGGTAGGGACACGGCTTTTTAAAATGGGTCAGATTGCTTTATACAAGACCGGTGGCATGGGTTAGAATGGGGCGGACCACATCGGGGCGGTGTAAAGTGGAGTCCCCCCCTTTCTCCACTGCTATTTGCTTTATCCATGGAGCCATTGGCCTTCCTAGGACACAGTAACACGATATCTGGGAAATCCGCCTTCGGCATAAGGTACACCATATAGCCCTTTATGACGATGACCTCCTGCTTTTACTGGGGGCATGGTAGAGGATCTGCCTGGTGATGATGGCGGAATTTGGAGAGACGTCTGGGTTAAAAATTAACTGGCAAAAGTCCAAACTTTTTCCCCTCACAAGCGACAGAGCCCTCCCGACCAGACTGGGAAACCTTAAATGGGAACCCAGATGCCTAGAATATTTAGGAGTGAAAGCTTACCGCTCCCGATTGGACATTTTATAGGGCAACCTGGGGGCGGCCTTTCAGTCCCTGAGAGCCAGCATGGAATTCTGGAGGGGCCTCCCGCTCTCCTTGGCGGGAAGGGCGGCCCTACTAAAAATGGTGGCATTACCATGACTATTATATTAAGTTACTGTGCTCCCGATATTGATCCCCCCGAGATGGCACATGAAGCTGCACTCTTTAATATCGACCTTTCTGTGGGGCTCAGGCCGTAGACGGGTGAAATTGAGAACAATGCAGCATCCGATGATCGGAGGAGGGCTGGTGGTCCCTGACTTTCAGAGGTACTACTTAGCCGCTCAGCTACAGTGGATGGCACGAGGGGTGGGAGACCGTCAGGCTCAGGGACAAGACGCAGACCCGCTCTTACCGGACCTACCAACACTATGGAGAATATTACTGAGAGTAGACAGAGCTTCAGCAGAGGACTCAGATGCTGTACAGGTGATGCGGTGATGCTGGAGATGCTCCCTCTGAATTTCACACATCTGCTTCCCCTACTCACCTGACCTTCCTGTGACAATATCGCGGCTTCTCTCACGCGGGGGCCAATGGGAAGGACTCGGAGACTTTGTGTTAGCGGGGGCGACATGACTGGGGGACTTGCATTGAGACAGAGAGCTCATGCCATTTGAAGTCATTCAAGAGGGATATGATCTTCCCCACGGAGTCATGGTGGCGATTCGAACACACTGGTGAAAGGGAACAACCGAACCTCCACAACATGTAGCCTGTGGGTACATAGGTACAGTGGGGGGCAGAATCAAAGCGGTCACTTGCCTTTATGGAGCCATGGGAAAGGACACCACAAAACCACTGATCGCATTACGTGATAGATGGGCAGAAGATCTGAATATGCCCCTGGAAGGCAAAATCTGGGAAAATAAATTGATAGGGATCCCTAGGATGTTGAGAAACACCCGATTCCGGGTAATTAATTTTTTCATCCTACACAGGGCAAACCTTACTCTGGGACAAATTAATATTCCACAGAGAAGACGCGAGTTGCCCGAGATGTGGAGAAGTGGCAGCGGAACTCCTCCATATGCTCTGGACTTGCCCAGAATTAACGCACTACTGGAACTAAATTTTGGCCACCATTAGGGATACAATAGAGTGACCTGTCCCATGCTTCCCGGCACATTGTCTACTGGGTTCGTTCCCACATACTTCCAAGACATGGGTTACTAGCAGGTAAAGACCTGTTCTTGATAATAGCTAAAAGACAAATAACACGACTATGGAAATCTCCTGTGGGTCCCAGCATTTCAAACTGGAGAAGAGAGTTAGAGAAATGGGCGGGAGTTGAAGGGAGGGTGCTTCTTAGAAATTCCAGGTGGGCAATCGGCTCTTTGAAGAGAGCTAGAGCATGGGAGGCACTCGCTGAAAGTGTAAGGGACCCGGCACCTGAATCAGGGGAGTCCTCCCTAACGGGGAGATCACCGCAGAGGAGCCTGAAGCAACAGCATGGAGAGGGAGAGGAGTGAGCATGCAACTTATTTAGTAGCACCTGTCCTCAATCCTGGATTGATGCAGAGAAGTGGGGAATAGGAAAACACAAGTAGGACAATATAAGAGGTTGCTGCAAAACATTTCTATATTCAAATTGCTGGTACCAGTTGGTATCTGCAACGGGGGGTTTGGGAGTTGGGTTTTTTCTGGAAATAGAGAGAGGGTAGATATGTAACTGTAGACGCATGGAACCAACAGCTGATAGAACAAAGCTTGAATTGATATGTTGATGACACCATCACGGTGTGAATAGAGCATACAGCCAGAATGTAATGTATATTTTACACTGCCTTAAAACCTCAATAAAATATGTTTTAAAAAAAAATAAGTAGTAGCAAACTTGTACCACAAAAGATTTCTACAGCACAAGTTGTAAGTGTTCAAGCTACCCTCACTCACTTCAAAGGTACATTATGCAGTGTAAGGCAGCACATTTGTGATAGAATCCGTTAATTACTTTGACATTTTTTAAGTTTCCCCTGCTGAGATGTTTTGTTTACCATAAGGGGCTTGGAGCCCACCCATTGTGAGCTTGCCTGGACCAAAGATGGCTGCTCATTAAGTGAGCTCCGTGAGCCGTTGCAACAATCGGCATTAATCAGCTGCAACCAGAAGGGTAAATAATTCAATTACATTACTTTGCTTTGTGCGGAACGAGTGCTCACTGCAAAGGTAACCGGTGATCACATCGTGGCTCCCAGCATCGAGTTACCAGCGGGCGAAGGCTCCGGCCTTGGACTGCGGTGTGTTGCAGTTGGGCCTGTCGGCGCATCCATCCAGCCTTGGGAAGACGGACGAGAGCACTTCGTAGACCGAGTCGTGGGGCCTGGTATCTTGAAGCTGCTGTGAGGCTGGCGGGCGCCGCGGACTCAAAGCGGCACCAGCGAGACGGAGAGCTCGGGGGGTTGCGTGAGCTCAGTGCCGGCAGCCTGGCTGTAGCTGCGTCACTAAGCACCGCAATAGCGAGTGACGCGGTTGCTGATGGCCCCATAGCTCAGATCAGAAATGGGGAGCGGTCTACGAGGTGGCTGAAACTGCAGTTCCTAGCCGATAGCCAGCGCTACGAGGAGTGAAGAGCGCTGTGACTGCATAGCGCGAAGATTGCATCCCCATTTGACTACGGCGGTGGCGGGCGAGCAGCCAGACACTACTCAGTGCCGGTTACTGGACCTTATCAGCTCACATCGGTACACTAGTCTGAGTAACTTCTTGGCTCTTCTCTTAGGATCATATAATCACTGGGATTTGTTTTCTTTAATTATCACTGGGAATAGACTCTGTGATTTCATTATTGTGGAGTAACTGCAGTGCGATCTAGTCAGAGGTGTGCCTGATCTTGCACAGTTGAGGATCTGGGAACTAGCGGAGCGTGATTGAACAACAGTCTCAGCCAAGGGGGCAACTATAAAACTCCATTGCGGCGAAGAAGGTAGGAGCAACAACGGGCGAGCCTGGAGGGAGTGTGGTGTAAAGGGAGACAGGGGACTCGGCCCGATGGTCACTCGAGCGGAAGTTCAATGACTGTTAACTCCACACCTGTCTCTACCTGACCTCAAGATGGCGTCTCGCACCTCGTTCGAACAGTTGACTGGCGGATGTCCTGACGTAATGCTTGCCATCTTGGTCACGTACTCTCAGCTAGCACCCTCTAAGCAAGGAGGCTTGTGAAATCCTGCGCCTCCCTGGTGTATATAAGCTCACGGACTCAGCCCAGCAGTACTCAGCCTGGCCGGACCAGCTAGTCCGGTCTATTGTAGCAAAATTAGATTGAAATGGCCGCCTCTGGGGACATCTGACACACCAATTTTCTTATAATGGCCACCATGAGTGGGCCCCTTTCCAAAGCACTCTTTCTCCCCTTGTTGGGGAGGGATCCAGCATTTATGCCCTGGAGTCTCAAAGACCCCTCTGAGAGAGTCCACAGCAACAAGGGAGTCTCACATAGCGGAGGCCTGGGTTCTTACCCCATTACCGCTGGGAGCACAGCACCGTACACTGTGACCGGCGCGCTCGATGGAACTTTATGCACTATACCCCCCTAGGCGGAAACTATAACCCTTCTGTATCTACTGCGGTGCCCAAGCAACCTTTGGCCGATGACCGGTGGAGCTGTCCCATGCAGCTATAGAGGAGTTTGGCTCTGGTTCACCCCTCGGCCATCACCTACCCAGCCGGACGTCGGACACTGTTTTTCCTCGTCTCCCCGTTGTGTCTCCTATACTCTCCCTCTCCCCTTGCCCCCATTATTCTCCTCTACCTCCCCTATTCCTTCCCTCTCTCCCCTATTCTCCTCTCCTCTTGCTTATTTGTTTCCTCATGTTTATGGTATGCATTGGTACTCATATAATTCCTGCAACTAAGCTCCAGTAACTTATGTAACTTTGTAACCATGTTCTGAAACAATGTTTCTTCCTCATGTAAAGCGCTCTGATACCCCCGGGTCTAGCCAGCACTATATAAAACTCAATAAATAAATAAATTGTTTACCATTCATTGGCTTTGTCACTCCTATTTGCTGCCCGCTAATTGGCCAGTGTTTCCTGTTCACACATTTCTCCATGATCTTTCCAAGATCTATCTAGATCTCCCACAAGGGTTGACATTGATTGGTGGCAACTTCAATGCGGTTCCTTTCCCCGATCATGATACCACTGGGCCTCCCTCTGTATCCAGGAGCTCAGGGGATGATCACCTCTCTGACTGGGCCAGCACCCTTAGCCTCTGTGGCACCTGGCGGATATGGAACCTGCATCATTGTCAATTCACACATACTTTAGCTGCACATCACACCCATCCGCGTATAGACCTTGTCTTTATTCCTGCCCTTGATTGTCGCTCCATTTCCCAAGCCCAGATTCTTTGCCCCAGGAATGGCCTATGCCCTACGTGGCGCTTCAATGCATGGTATCTCTAGGACAAATCTTTTGTGCAGGCCCTGGGTGCTAAACTCCAGGCATACTTCCACAGTAATGAAGGCTCTTTCGCCTCTGTTGGCACCCTGTGGGCCGCCACAAAGTGACTATAAGGGGAAGCATCTGGGTGCAGGGACATGCCTGCTTCCTCCACATCACCCAGCTAGAGGCGTTTGCCCTCCAATTGGAGGGAAGCATTGCGACAGATCCCCGTGGTGACACCCCCAACAATTAAGTCTCTTATATGAAGAAATATGTCTCCAATCCCTGGGAGCCACCAAACATCTCTGGCGTGCCACAACGGCATTGGGGGACAAAAATTGGATGCTGCTGGACTAGCTGGCCTCCTGCCAGCAAGCTACCAGAATTGTGCCTGAAATCAATGCTTACCTACAGAGATTACCTACAGTTAGTGCTGATATGGGCCAGAGTCTGTCCCCACTTCTGTAGAAAGATCCAGACCCTTTACTCCAATCCCAAGGTATAGGTTCAGATCAATGGTGTTCTCTTCCATGCCTTCCTCATCGGACGAGGGACTAGGCAGTGCTGCCTCCTGTCCCCACTCCTTTTGGTGCTAGTGATTGAACCACTAGCGCAACTCATCCGCACCGATGCTCAACTACGTGAGTGGAGATGAAGTGATGGCTACAAAGATCGCATAGCCTTATATGCTGGTGACGTCCTTCTCTATCTGTCAGACCCCGCAATGAGTGGCCCTTATCGTCTTCACCTCCTGCAATACTTTGGGGATGCCTCGGGTCTCTGGGTGAACCCATCCAAATCCGTGTTGGTGCCCCTGGCCCCATCCTGAGATTGCTTTAACTGGAAGGATACTATTCCCATCCGCCGTCAAACTCCTTGGAATCTGGTTCGCACTACACCCTGAACTCACCTTGTCCCTAAATCTTGAGGCCCTGACACGGAAGTCCAAAGCCGACCTCACTAAATGGCAGTCCCACCCTCTGAACATAATGGGTCGCAGAGCTCTGTATAAAATGATGATCCTGCCGTTATTTTCATACATCTTTCAGAACCTGCCACTCCTCATACCACGATCATGGTTTTGGGCCCTCAATAGGATCGCAGCCTCCTTCCTGTGGCATGGGTCCAGGCCCAGCCTTGCCTTTGCTCACTGCCAGCATGGCCCACACAATAGTGGCTTGGGTATGACCAACCTCCACTATCTAACCTCTCACCACCTAGCAGTTCATGACTGGTTTAATGGGGCTGATTGGATCCCACCTACCATCTCCCCCTTGGTGCTATTGCTGGGAGTCCTCGATGGCTTTGGGGGCACAAGGGCTGATCGGTTCTTCTTGGGTATGGCCCTTCTGGTTGCCAAGCTCGACATTGGCACTTGCTGTAAATCTCCCGCCTCTTCTATCTTTTCGCAGTGGCGCTGGCGGGGTGGACTGATGTGCACAACAAGAAAAAACGGTCCACGAGGCCAGAGGTTGTGCCCTTAAACATGGTCGAGTTTTGAGGAAATGGCTAAGCCAATTAGCCTAAGGTCCCGTCTGGAGACACAGGTGTTGCTCTTGTTTTGTACTGCTGTATTGTATCACTTGATAGCCCATGTCTTGATCAAACGCTGTATAATCTTCGTCGACATGCTACTTGTGTGTCCTGTTTCTTCGATGCAAAATCAATAAAATATGTTTTAAAAAAACACATGTCCCAGGTCTGCTGTTGCAACCTGGATGCAGTTTTAAACTGCCATGATAACTTGCCATTTAAACCCCTCTTTGCCAAACCTTAAACTCCTCTTTTATTACATATAAGTCAACCCTAAAGTGGGCCCTAGGTGGCCCATAGAGCAGGGTGTCAGTCAGTCAGTCAGCCAAAAAACAACTTTATTTGGTTTGTCACAACCATAAAGCACGCAATAAGTACTTTATGACAATCAAAATTTTAAAGCAAAGGGTTTCTGATAAAAAAATGTTTGAAATATTTACAATTTTTATACAATTTCCAGTCCTGTACCAACCCCAATCATTTATTCTTTGTCCGCTTTCTGTAGGAGGTTGTCCACCAGTGTCATGAATTTTACGCCACTGCAAATTAAGATGTTTGATGCGCCCCCCATCCAGCTTGTTACAGCCTGCCTTCAGGTGCGAATTTTTAATTCAGTTAGAGTTGCTTTTAGCAACTTCCTTCTTTCGTCCTTTAAAGTGGCGCAAACACACATCAAGTGGCATATGGATTCTATGCGGTAGCCACATAGACGACAATTTTCAACTTGGTGTTTGCTTTTCCAGGTGGGGACCAAGTCCATCGAGTTATGATCTCCTAATCGGTACTGCATAAACCTCTTTTGTAATGTTAGTCGAAAGTGAGCCGCTAAGTAGGCTTGCGGTTTTAGCTTTGTATATGAGTTTATTACAGCCCAGGTGTGTTGGCGTTTGGTTAATATTCTTTTATCTTCCATAAAGGATAATTTCTTGGCCATGGCATTGCACACTCTGTTAAATGCTGTTCTTTCCATCTTGCTATTCCAAGCTTCGTTGATGTCTAAAACTTCCAGGGCTGTATACAAATAATTGCCCCATGGGTTTGTTTTTTTCTGATCAAACTGAGTCCTTATTTCCATCCAGCATAAGTTGTTCAAAGATCCAGATTCTGATGCTCGGAATTTCCAGCACAATTTTGCAAAAGTTGCTTTTCTTTGATATTCCTGGTTCTGAAGACCAAATTCCAAGCGTATCTGTGCTGGAGATGCTCCTTTAGGAAGGTTAAAGACTGCTTTATATACTTTTATCTGCAGCTCATTTAAAATATCGATTTCTTGACCATGCCATATTTCAAGGCCATAGGACAGAGTAGGGAGTAATTGTGCTGCCATTATTTCAAAAGGTGACCGTGGGAAGGACATCGCAGATTCTTGTACAGCTGTTTGTAGGCAAAAATTAATGATTGGGCTTTTGCGTTTATATCTGTTTTTTGATCTGTAAAGGGCATACTTCAGCCCAATTTAATGCCCAGGTATTTATATGAGCTGATTTCCTAAATTTGTGTGCCCTTTGCGTACCATTTATATTTTCCTGGCCTAGGGCCTGCTAGTCGCACCACCTTAGTTTTTTTCTTATTTGATTCCAAGTCTAAGTGATCAAAATAATGGGTCAAGTTGTTAATGACTCTTTGCAACCCAATTGGTGTTTGGCTCACGACCACAATATCGTCCGCATATTGCAGGAACTGAATTGGCTCATTTGCCAGTTTAGGAGGATGACCATTTACTTTTAACAGGTATCTGTTTAGGTCGGCTAAATATAGGTTGAATAGACATGGTGAAAGGACACATCCTTGTTTTAATCCATTAGTTATGTTTATGTTTGAGGATATTCTGCTGCCGTCTCCAAGCTTCACCCTGGCCCAAGTTTCACTGTATAGGGATATTGTGATTTCGATCAGTTTTTGAGGTAATCCCCATGCTTTTAATTTCTGCCAAAGACGATCTCGCGGCACTCTATCAAAAGCTGATTTCAGGTCAATATAACGTGCAAGTAGTCCTGCTTTTTTACTTGTAGCTTTTTCAATTAGGATCGTCAATGCTGCCAGGTTTGTGATGGTGCCCATGCCCTGCCTGAAGCCTGTTTGGAATTTCGGGATTATTCTTTTTTCCTCCGTCCACTCCTGTAAATACTGTAAAATACAAGAAGCAAAAAGTTTTGCCTCTACATCAATAAGGGCAATGAGCATATAGTTTCCAGGTTCGGCTCGACTGTCATTTTTATAGATTGGGTGAAATACGTTTCCTCTCAAGGAATCTGGCGTCTTATTCTCGCAATATAGATGGTTAAAGAGTGGGGTGAGGTAGTTAGCCCAAACGTCAGGATCTTGCTTAAAAAGTGCATTTGGGAGGCTGTTTGGCCCCGTGGCGCCTGCGGTTTTCATTTTTTTTTATCACTGCTTTTAGGTGTTTTGTTATAGAGCAGGGTGCTGCGTAATTAAAAGGTTGGACATGTACTTTTAGGTTTTCCATGTCCTGTTAGAGAAAAACTCCCAAATTCTTTTTTTCACTACTGTGAGGCCTACCCCTCCCATAGAATAACATTAGGGAATCCTTATTACATTTTATAAGCTGCAATTTCATACTGGTAGCAGGTAGCTATGCCATATTTGGTACCTATGAAATTGTAATGATAAACCGTCGTTAATGGTAAAGTCGGATTTTTCATTACAATTTTGAAAATCCCACTTTTAGAAAGTTAGCATTTTCCTACTCTTAGCCCAGCGGTTCCCAAACTGTGCACCCCGGTGCATTGTCAAAACTAGCCAGGGACGCTGCAAACACCGTTTGAGAAACACCCGTACAGTGCCTCTTTATTAACACACGGCCATATGCTACAATGTCTAATTGCCGAGCATGAGGGGTTAATTTGTGCATTAGCAGTCTGGCTCACTTACAGAAGGCTGCAAGCATCATCTGGCTGTGTGCTCGGTGGCAGATGACAGGCATTATCATCTCTCCACAAAAGCCTACTACCAGCGCCAACTGATATTTATTGAGATTCCGGGCGAGCAGAGGGGTTGTTTTCAAGTACATGCTGTAAACAACATGCTGGTGGAGTTCGAAAAAAACTTAACAGCAGTGTACAAACAAACATGATGCTGACCCCACCTAAAGAAATCATATGAAATTCTTTCATCTTTTTTCATCTTTTAACCATTTGCGTGTGAAATGCCAACTTTTTCCGTGCAATTAGCATCCTAATCAAAAGAAAAGAACATCACCTATGGGCCTTTTGAGCCACCATAGACTGAAGCATGACTGGAAGTGTGTGCAGCCAAGGCGCTACGAGAGAACACAATTAAAACATTTGTTACGATTTGATTTGAAAAGCTCAGAAGAAACAACAGCTAACACCGTTGACACAGTTCGAGAGAAAGTCGAAAATTATTCTTCACTATTTTCAACATAACTATACAAAAATAAACTTCCTTCCAAAACTCCCAAGTTCGATTACAATCACAACCTGAGCTTGTATATCAAGTGATCCAGCCAAATAATGGCCAGGTTTACTAAAATAGGAATTAGTTGAGCACTCACCCGTTCCTTTAAATTAAACTTTTTGTGGGATCTGGGTTGTGAGTGTGAAACAAAAAGACTCCTAATGATGTCTAAAAATACCTTCCTTTTACAAAGATGCTTTCCGAAGCTTGTCCAGGCTGCATGTACTTGTCACCCTCTTCAGTTATTGAGTTTCACATACTTCATGAATGTGGCTCGTGCTAGCCATGGCCAGGCTTCTTCCTACCTGCCTGAAGGATCAATGCCACCACTGTGTTTAGTAGTCCTCTATTACAGAGCTACGGCTATGTTGTTTGTATATTTTTATGTCCATTGAGCGCTATTTGGGATGCAAAGAAGATGACCTATCCTAGTCTATGTTGAATTTTTAAAGGCCCCTTGAAGCCACCATCTTGTTTAGAAATACGGACGCCAGCCTGGGTTTGATTTATGAAAAAGAGTGGATTGGAAGCGGCTTTGATGCTATCAGTAACCGAAGCTTTTAGCTGGCTTCCCTCTGCTTTTGCAAACCAGAACCGAATTAGTTATCTTGAAAGGCGGGACATATTTTTAGGAATTTCCAAAGCAAGCCATTGTGCCTTATAAACTACTTTGTCATCAAAATAATTAATTATTCATCTACTCTGTGCGAAATCTGTGTACTCATTGTTTTGATCAACATATTCCTGCCACAACCCTAAAAAAGGGTGCCCAGCCTTGGTTTTAGTCAATCAATCAATCAATCAATAGAGACTTTATTCGGTTATATTTCACACCATAAAAGTACACATGTATACAATACGATTAAAAACATTATTCATATTATTACAAGTTCATAGTCACATACAAAAAATCATATTACACGTAGACCAATGCCAATAACTTGATCCAGATACATGGTAAAGTGCAGATAGTAAATACAACATCATAGGTCTAGGCAATTCCTTAGTTTGACAGTTAATTTTAAAAATTCTTTAACCTGTAAGACGCTATCACTGTACAAAAGCTGCAAATAAAAAAAGGCAGGTTTGATTTGGTTAAAATTAAGTTTCCTTAAGAGTGCAACAAGATAACGTTTGCGGGGATATTCATAAAACCTACATAAAAACATAAAATGCAGCATATCCTGAGGAGACTTCCCGTCGCAGCCACAGGGTGCTGCAACCTCGTTAAAAATGTCTGACTTCGGTCGTATTAAAAGATGATGAAAGATGTCAAATCTAAACCTAGTCAGCAAGAATTTCTCATGAGAGGTGAAATTACTCATTAAGTATGGCTCCATGCTTTCACAAGTTTTTAACATCACATATTTCCTAATTCTTGATTTCATAAGCTCCTCACTTTCCCTTTGAGCCAACTTATCCTTATAAAAGGCTTGTTTGATTGCTATTATATCCCCCTTTACAATTCCGCTAGGATTTTCAAACAAATTCAAGCGCCCAAGCCTGGAAAAGCAAGTTTTCAGGTATTTTAGCCAGGGGACACGCATATGTTTGTCCTGGGATATAAGATCTCTTACAATCAAGTGAGTAAGAGGTATGTCCTGGTTTATCCACAGTTTCACCCAGCAAGTCAAAGGCGTTAGGGAAAAAATATCACTTAGATACTGGATTCCCAGTTCTTCGTGTATTGTCAGGTTGGGTGTACTGGTGGGGACACAAAGTAAACGTTTTAGGAAGTTATTTTCGGCAACCTGCAACTGTTCTCCAGCCGCATATCCCCAAAGTTCGCTGCCATATGCAGCTGTAGGGACAGATTTAGCATTATACAGCTTAATCATTGCATTGATTGGCTTCTTACCCAGTTTTGTCGCAAAGTTAAAAACAGAAGCATTAGCCCTTATCAGTTCACCTTTCTTTTTGGCCAAATGTGGGCCCCAGTTAAGCTTGGTGTCAAACAAGACACCAAGATATGAGAATGTTTCTGTGACTGGTATTGGGACATCATCAAGTTTAAAAATAAAATTCTTTTTGGGTTTATGGCCAATATGCATTATATATGATTTAGAGTTGTTGACCAATAAATTTCGATCAGACATAAAGGTGTTAAAAGCATTTAAAAGCGCCTGGAGTCCCTTCTCCGTTCTTGAAATTAAAACCGCATCATCTGCGTATAAAAGAACTGGAATACCCCGCCTGCCGACTCTAGGGCAATCTGCCTGTACATTCTGTAGATAATCATCTAAATCATTAATATACAGATTAAAAAGGAAGGGGGCAAGAATGCAACCCTGACGCACTCCCTTCTTTATGTCGAAGTTACCAGTGGTGTTCCCGTTTGCAGAATATCTGACATTAGCACTGGTATTACTGTGCATATCCACCAAAAAGTCAACTATCCCTGGATCCACACCTTTCTCCCTCATGGACCTCCACAGCCCCCCCTGTTAACACAGTCGAAGGCTGAAGAAAGGTCCATGAAGGCAAGATGGACAGTTCCCCTCTGTACAATAGTATATTTGCTCAATACAAGGAATAGGTTAAGGCACTGGGCTATGGTGGAGCGCCCCCCACAGAAACCATACTGAGAAATCGACATGATGTTATTTTCGATCGCCCAGCATGTTATTCTCTGTAGTAGAATTCTCCCCATAATTTTGACCATGGAGTCAATTAGTGAAATTGGCCGGTAGCAGTGAGGACTGCCCTTATCTCCTTTTTTTAAAACGGGAACAATCGTTGATAGTCCCCAGGAGATAGGACAGCCCACTTTAGCAGCTGCATTAAATACTGCAACCGAGATCGGCGCCCAAAAGTGTGGATCAGACTTATACAAGTCTGGGGGGATCCCATCAGGCCCTAGAGCTTTTCTAGCAGTAAGTCCTTCAATGGCCACCATAACTTCAACATTAGTAAACCTAATAGCACCTCCCCTAGCCTCAAGCAATTTCTCAGTTGTGACAGGTAACCCAGAAGAGTATATTTGTTTAAAATGAAGTTCCCACTCTTCCTTGGTAATACAACAGTCCAGACCATTACCCGGATCTTCTACCAGGAATGGTTTTTTAATTATTGTCCAAAATCTGGTACTGGATTTTAGGGTAGAGGGATTAAGTAACTCATTCCACGCTTCTGCTCTTAGCGACTCCTTATGGGATTTTAGAATAGACTTATATTCCCTGCGACACAGTTTGACATTTTCCTGCACTCTCGGGATAGCTGCCAGTGCTAGCCTAAGATTACGAGCAGCTTTGGAGCAATCATGATTGAACCATCTTGGCCCACATTTTCCCACACTCATCTTTGCTGGGACCAACATCAGTTCTGACACCTTCTCCGACAGATTTTGATAAGCAGTAAGAACCCGTCGAGGGTCAGCCCCCACCTGAGTGCAGTTCACAATATCCTCAGTACATGTGTCTACAATGTTTTTATACAGTAAATCTGGAGTCACCATTGACCATTTAAGACGCCACCTTCCATCTGTGGTGCCTAATCTCCCGGAGTTACATATCACTCTTTCCTTAGTAAACCAGGGTCCCTTCAAACGAATTGTTAAAGGGTTATGGTCACTAAATTCGCTTGGAACAATATCAAACGAGTCTAGTAAAGGCAGCAGTGTTGCTGACAATAGCATGTGATCAATAAATATGCCCCTCCCGTGCCCCTTAAAGGTGGGAGTATCAAAACACTTAAATGGATCCCTGAGCGTCATGGCCAGGGAGGGGTCCAGGTTATCCAGGAGAGCATTGCATAGTTCCCCAGCCAATGTATGATCCAGGTGTAGTCCCTCCATACGCTCACAACTTAAAGCATTTATGCATTTATGCAGAGGGTCTCCACACAAGTGAACATTGAGATCCCCCACAATCATGAGGTTGTGATTATAATCCTTTAGAGAGGAAATGAGAAAGGCATGTAAGACAGATACAGAGTTAGGTACTGAAATGACATTGGCGGCATTATAAAAATTCACTAAACATACTCGGCAGTGTACCCCATTTAAAACCAAGCCCATCATACCAGGATCATTTGCATCAATTCTGCTAATTTTACAGGTAACAGAGATAGAAACAAAAATCACCAGCCCACCCTTAGGTCTGCCTTTAAATGATGGTGTGGCCGGGACATAGAAGGCCTTGTACCCTTCTAGAAAAAGATCACATTCAACCAGCCAAGTCTCTTGTAGGCAGATAACTTTAAATTGCTTAATGTAATTGACCCAGTTTATATCTGTCATTTTTGCAGCCAACCCCGCAATGTTCCACGAGACAACATTGCTACCATAGTTTTTTTCTTGTAAGTTCGGAGTGGACACCAATTCATCTGAGATTGAGATGCCTTGACCCACAGGCATCTCATGTCAGTCGCACATGTCCAGGCCAGATAAAAGATCGTACCTGTTCAGTGTGTTGATGTTAAACCCAGGATTAGGTTTGGCCGAAAAATTAGGTCTATTCTGTGTATTGGTAACGTTACCCAATACCCTCCGATTAACAATATTATACTGAAAGCGGGTGTCCATGTCCCGGGTCTGAGTTTCAGCCACTGGACTAAACAACCTTTGTTGGGGGTGGTTATGGCAAAGATGGGTATAAAAATACCCCAGAGGTCGAGCACATATACTGCTCTCATTATGTATCAGAGACGAAGCTCTTAAGAGAGCGGTGGCCACATGTTGGGGATGTTTAAAGTTCACAACAATGCAGTCTCCGCTTCCCATTTTTTCCAATGGGCCCACCCAGTTCACCCGCCTGACTGCCAGAATCTGATCAGAATATGCAATTGGGAAGCCACAGTTTTTGTTAAGCCATGACACTGTTTTGTTTTTAAGTGAGGTATGAGACTCGTCATAGGGTGAGGCAGAATGAGTACCGCAGGGTAGGACATTAGTTAGGACTACCACAAATGGCGCACAGTCAGGCGGTAGGTTAAGATAACGTTTACTTCTGTGCGACCTACTATCTGTTCCCTGTCTTGATACAGGGTCAGATTGAATCTGTGGATCCATTGTTACTTGGGTGGCTGGTGTGATTACTAATGTAGGGGCCCTACTCACGGTGGTAGGTACTGCCGTCACATTGATGGGATTTGACTGAGTTATTCCCCACACCAGCCCTGCCTGTCTACCATCCCCAGGTTTATCCCTCAATCCAGTAAGTTCAGCCTGGTACAAAGATACCAGGCCGCCAAGCCTGGACACCTCAGCTGTTAGAGTGTCTATCTTAGTGATTAAAGGTCTGATAGCCTCCTCTACCTTAGATTCTAATTTAGACTCGAGGTTTTTTATATGGGCAACCAGTTGTGCGATATTAGCATTAAAGTTATTCTCCTTGTTTCCAGTAAACACAAAGGGATTATTAAGTGGGGCATTAACATCAGCAGAGTCTACAGCAGTAGGTTTTTTCTTCTGTTTCCCACCCCCTTTTATCTGTGTTCGCCTACAGTTACGTACCGGCCTCATAGCTGGCAGAACTTCTTCCAAATCCTCACTGGATCTATCTTGGTGTTCTATATGGACCTTAGCCCTTACCACAATCGGCATGACCAGGTTTTCTCCAACAGCACCATTGACACTAGCCTCTCCCTCAGCGACCAACGCTATCAGAGGCGGCGTCTCAGCCAGTGTTGTTGCAGGGGGCCCTTTCCCCAGAGATGCCCTGCGTTCGCTATTAATCAGAGTGACTTTTTTTACCATGTAATTGTCAATAGTACTATGGCCAGTTGCAGTTTTATCATTTTTAGCCTTAGACATCCTTAATAGCAACAGTACGTGTTGGAATTGCAATGCGACTATATACAAATAATAAAAAGAATTAAAGTCTCACTTGTTACTTAAAAATAGAGAGATCAGTTCACGGAACCAGGGTCTCGGGCCCAGCCCAGTCTCCTCAGGCCTCTGAGGGCCACAGAGGGCCCGCCCTTTGCCCGGGCTTAGCCCGGCGTCGCCCGCGCGCGTCCCGCGACGCGGAGGGAGTCGCATTCTTTTCTGCGCCTCCGGGCGCGTGGATCACGTCAGCAGCCGCTGGGAGGTCTGGGAGCTGTAGTCTCCCCCGGCTCGGAGCCGCGCGATGGAGTTGCGGCGGCAGGGGAGACTATCAGCGTGTGAGTCCCACAAGTGGCGGCGACAGCAGCGAAAGGACGAGGCAGCAACAAAGCCCCCTGCAGCAGGTATGGCAACAAGGAGCCACTGGTTTTAGTCAGTGCTATGACCGCGTGTCTGTAAATTACACTTGATTGTGGGCAGACATTAAATGCCTATTTACAAAGTGCCCTTCTCTTGGTGCCAGGTTTATTTTTGATAATTAAAAATTTTAATGGACTAAAGTGAGTTAAATAATTTGATTTGATGCAGTTCAATATTTGACCAGTCTGCTCAGGCTACACAACTTGACTTCACTGAGGACCTTTACTTAATTGTATGCTTTTTACTTTGAAAAAAAACTCCATTTAGAAGAAGGTTGTGCCACATCTTTAGTGATTATAATACCTTGATTGGCTTCATCCCAATTATTTTCAGGGAGAAAAATGGGAGTACTCCTGAGGCCAGCCTCACCTCCTCCCCAACTGCCAAAAAAGTAGCATAATGGGGAGCTACGGCCAATACATCAAGGGAGACGTCAGTCAAAAAAGTTTGGGAACCACTGTCTTAGTCCTTTGTGCGTGCAGCATGTCTTGGGTCACATGACTGGATGTAGCTGACAGACTTTGTGAATTTATCCCAGACAGTCGCACAATAGAGGGGGGATTAGGTTTGCCTCAATAGGCCATCTGCTGGCAGGATGGGTGTGGAGCTGAGTACAGCCCCACTTACAACTGAATAGCCTGTGCTCTGCCTTCATAAAAGGGCACAATGACCCTGTAATGTCACTGCAGCCTGCTTGGAGCCAACGCAGAGGAGTCGAGAAATTCCATGCACTTCAAAGATCCTTTCCAGAAGCTTCTCCCACCTTCCAGATGAATGGCATCTAGGGTATAAATATAGGACTTCCAGATCCACTCTTCAGTTGACTACTGGACCTGCAGAAGGATTCTCAGAGGACTGCCTGCTGCTGTGACCTGCTGTGCACTCTGCCAGAATGCTGCCGTATCTGGAAGGACCGCCTTGCTGTCTGGAGCCTGCCCTGTGCCCTCAGAGGCCAGCCCTCCTGTTGAGCCTACATCTTCACCTGCACCCAGGACTACCAGAGTGACTCCATGGGGTAGTTTGCTGGCCTCCTGTTCTGAGCCACAGGGACATAAAAGGTCCCCACCATCTTGAACCCGCACCTGGACCTAGCCTGAGTGAGTCCTGAACCCCCAAGAATTGTCCCACCAGTCTTGGACCCTTGGTTGTGGTGTTAAAGGTGCCCAGATGGCCAATTCCCAAAACTGAAGACATAGAAAAACTTTGGCCACAAACCAGGAGGAGACCGGGACCAACCTGCTTGCCTATCCGCCCGAGGTGCATCGCCGGTCGGATTGACTCTGTGGCTTCTCCTGCTACGTTCTTCTCCGCAGCAGAAAATCATTTTCAGTGGTCCTTTGCCAAAGGGCTATCTGACCATGTGGAAATGGCTTCGCTACAGCCTTCTGCCTCGTCCCGCTGGAGATTTTAGACTTCCATTTCAGCAACTCCATTTCAGTCCAAATGTAGAAATCTTCACCGCACCTTCGACCCAAAGCATCCGAAGACGACGCCCCTCCTCGGTCACCCCCTGAAGCCTTGCCTCACTACCTTCTCAGACACTTTTTCTCAGAATTTGTTCTAAGTCCGAAGGTAAGCGCTGACCGGGCCCAATTCACCTCTAATATCCGAACCTCGCTCCATTACGGCTGGCAACATTTTTCAGCTTTGACCTGGCAAACGAATGCCAGGACATAGGCATCTGGGAGAAGGTAAAGTAGGGAAACTGCCAGGACTTCACAGGTGGGTGTTTGCAGAGTTGGAAGACCTACATTCGCCACAAGATAAAGGACTTGTGCTCATCCCGAATCCCTCCCAGGTGCCACAGGCTCAACACACTGCTGCCAGGCACCCAGAATCTACTGAAGATATGAATTCTGCTGCAGCCATAACTGTAGCTAGAGCCATTGCAGCTGAAAGAGAAAATTTGGTTACAGTCTCAGGGGTGGTAACTCACCAGGGCACATCTCCCCCTCCACTTCTAACTTCTAGGCTAGCTCTTGAACAACCTGAAGTTCTAGTTTCCCAGCCACTAGGGTTACAGTGGTCTGCAGACCTCACAGCAAACACCCCAGGTCTGGCCTAGCCATAACAGAGAAAATGTGCACTGGCACTGGACCTCCAGCCTGAAGCCTCAACCTTGACTCTTTCATAGGCAGCGTATCCTGGACTGCATCTTCATTTCTTCAGAGTACAATGCAAGTCACAACTTGCCTTAAGGAAGTGCTGGACTTTGGAATAACACTAGTCCAACACCGCATTCCCTCAAGCAGGGGTCTCCAACCTTTTCTGTAGTGAGAGCTGCTTCTGATCAGTGAAAATCTTTGTGAGCTACTGAAGGCCAAGCAACTTGTGCATTTTACAAGAGCCCCTGCCAATCCCTCGCCCACCTTTATCGACTTTGAGCCTAATTTCTCTGGAGCCCATACTGTGGTTTGAACATGCACTGCAGTGAACTGATTTCCCGTCGAGTCCAAATGAAAAGACCAGATCAGCACGTATTGATCATCACTTGCAAAAGTGAAAATACAATTATTATAATTTGTTTTAACAAGTGGTAGTTTTCTTTTCATTATATCTGACACATTCTGTGTGAGAAGATAATGGCACACAAAGTACGTTAGAACCATGCAAATAGAGTTACCTAAATATGACACCGGAATGCGAAACATATCACACAAGAGCTCTCCGCCTGGCTAGTAATGCGGTATCGAAAAGAATCATTACAGGCAGCACCATGGACAACTGATCGGCCCTTTAACACAAAAGGGCAAGGCTGTCACACCCATCCATGCATGTGACACACTACACATGTTTAAAATAATCAAGCTCATTTTGCTTTCACATTGACCAACAGACACTCTTACAAGATTTGGCACTTAACAAGCCTCTAGCCAAGAATACACAACCAAAGCACATCTGGTCTAGGAAAGTCACCAAAAGCCATAAAATAGGTGTCTAGATTAGAATGAGAAAGTGCTTAGGTGCCAAACTATTGTGGAAGGCACGATAGAAAGGCTGATTAACGGAGAAGGGGCAGCTGTGTTCTGCACCTAATATATTTGTAAGGGCATTTCATGTTTTGGGGCATTAACATTTGGTTCTGGGAGCTGTAAGAACTTGCATGTTAGTATGTCTACGTAAGAGAGAGAGAGAGAACCTAATGATTCCAACTAGGCCTCAGGCAACTTCTGCAAAAACATTGCGAAAGATCCTGGTGAATAGTGTCTGGGTACAGCTGCACAAAGCAATCAGTGAACGCAGTGGTGAGAAGTGGTGCCTTCTGCCTTACACTCTCATGATTGTGCATAAACATTCCCTTACTTCCCAGGCTCCCTGCTTCATAGTCAACCACATGAGCTGCAGGCACTAACCCACATCCTACACATTCCACTTGGATGTCCATAGTAAAGCACTCTGGGAGACTTTGGAAACAACAGAGCTGGACGCTAATCCCATCTCCGGCACGTGAGTGCTCACTTGTGTGATTCTGGGGAAATCTGTTCTGAGACTAGGAATAGAAGTAATATAAACACATAATAGAAAACATAGTGTGCTGCCTACTACATTATCATTCCCAGGGCCCATTACAACTTGATCTATGTAACCCTTTGTCAACTGGACTCCATGCACCATAATCTTCTATCACCAACACCTCCTGCTACAATAAAATTGTTCAACATAAAACGCTGCGCAATGGAATTAGATTTGCGCTATTCTTCTCAAATATGTAAAAATACATTTCTGTTGCTCGATTGCTGTCAATACCAGGTGTGATTTTTAACAGTCCCTATGATGAGTGTAAGAATCACGGGGAAGGGACATCAAGCAGGGGAAAATACCAGTTAAGGCCAGGTAGACTGCTCTTGTGTTTCCTCACGCTGCACCACCAGCCGACATTGCTCGCAACTAACAAAGCAACCACAACTATTTCAGGCCAAGGCTTACCGGTTGATCTGCTGCTTTGCACGTAGATGAGAGACGCGGTGCCGGACTTGAAAAGGTAGGCCCTTTACATGCTACCAAGCTTTCCGGTCCCTTCCAGCACACATCGCTCAAGTTGAAAGCACGGTGTCAGACTGAGAAAGGCAGGTGGATCATAGCACCACCATTGGCAACACTCCCCACCCCACCACACATAGCATGCATGCAAAATAAATAACTACACCACACAGTTTTTTGTTTGGGTAAATATTGCTGCAGGTTTATTACATACAACAGTATGCAATATGGTGGGTTATCTTACGGGCGATCCAAGGACAGGCAGCCACCTGGGCCGCCTGCACGCCTGATGAGCCAAGCAGCACTGGGGCGAACCCCATCTGTGCTGCCCCTTCTGGTGATCCTCTTCCCAGATCACATGACACATTTCGTCTCTTATTACTCACGCCCCTTTCAGGGCGGAGCGTAGCAAGGCGAGCCCCCGGTTGTTCAGGCCCACAACTGCCCGAAGGACTGACGGGGCGCCGACATGGTTTTCCAGGAACCTACCATGAGGCTCCTGGGATTTGGCTCTGGCACCCCTATTGTGCCACACAGAGGTACCCTTCTGTACCCATTTGCTTCCAGATCGCCTGTAACTCCACTACAGCTCTGGAGATGGCCTCTGTCGCCGCCAGAGCCCCCCACCAAAACAGCTATACCCTTACCTGCAACCTCTCATCTTTAGAGCCTCCTGCAAATCTAGAAGGAAGAGATCCATCCCTACTGGTGATAGATGAACCCCATCTATATCACAATAGCCCTTGACGTTAGCCTGGATCAGCCAGTGTCTGATGAAACCAAAAGCCCTTTTGGCCTGTGAACTTGTGCAAAGAACTATTCACCCTCATGCGGGAAAGTTCCACTGCATCACATCACTCAGCCCCGTTCCATCTCCGGGCGGGACGATTTCAGACACCATAGCTCACATTGCCCCATCTATTTGCTTATCTCACCTAGCTGCCATCCTTCTAGCACCGTATGTGCCTGAACACCTGTGTGCCCCATCTATGGGACAGCAGCCCACTTGCTAGGTGACCGCTCCCACAACCCGCCTGCCTACTTTGGCTATTATGGCTATTATGGCTATTATGGCAAGAAGGATTATACTTAACCTTTGAACAGTCCCTTTGCTTTCTAAATCATGTTGCACAGGAATGTTCATAACTGGAAGTATGTGACAATGAGCAAGGGTGCACTCCTGCCCTTGCCAAGCATCCCTTAGTCCTTATGGGAATTTAGCCCGCTCAGCTCCCTCTGTGGTGGAACCCCCTAGGCATACCAGCTTAGAGAATCTGTCTGATTTAATACAGTGCGCACTGTCTGCAATATGGTGCCTAACATTAAGGATTGACTAAGTCCTACTTTACCCCCATCCTAGAATACTCCCAGATAGGGGGGGCGGGGGTTCACACTGCCCACGCTGCGCAGCCCCAGCGGTGGAAAATTACCTGCTACGTTAAATTTTAAAAAAAATTTAACACTGGACGTGCCAAATGTTCTTTTTACATAGTAGCCTTTTGTGCTTGACATCTTGTTCCCCCATTTATTGGGACAGCAGCACACTATTTTGGCTGACAGCATCCCCATCCAGTGAGGCTAATATAGCTAACCGGGCGGGGCACTTCAGCTTAACTGCAGAAACATGTCACCTACCCTTGGTTCTGGGGTACCCTTACTTCCCCCCGTTGACCAGACAATTGCACAAACCCCTTCGATTGTAAACCCTGGTGAACACCTTAATGGTGTCAAAGCTGGTTTGAAACAATATACGTCTTGTGCCCACTATTGGCGACACCTCACCCTTTCGTGCAGTGACTACTTACGCAGTGCACCCCGCTTGCTTGACTGCCTTCAAATCACAGATGCACAGTACCTGCTATCCATCTCTGACCCTGGATGCTTTAAACCCGCAAAAGTGTCGGAATCCCAGATTCCCAGTTTCTTGTTTAGCTGCAGTACACCTTCAGTGGATCGGCTAGGAGATAACACAAGCCGCATTGGTCATGCGAACCTTAAGAAGTACACAATTTTCACCTGGGCGTACTTCTAAATGAGAACGGCTCGACACAGCTGTAAGACCAGAGACACACATATATTAAACCTATTTACTGGTTTTTGCCACTTGGCACCCTTCTGGTTGGTGATGCAGAATCTCCTACCCATCATAAGCTGGCCGTCTAGCGTTGTCGCCACACCACCAATGTCCCTTGAATCACCCTCCATCCCCCTGTGCAATAGTCATATTGCTAAGTGGGCAATCAATTCAACATCTCTCCTTTCCTACCGGACTGTTGCCTGTTCAGCTAGATCTGTGGTGACTGCACCCAGACATCCCAGGCAGCTTTATTGCTGATAATGTGACCAGTTGACCTTGGGGGAATCTCACGCTTGCAACTTGCCACTACAGCGATTGTTTAAAGTGAAATGATACTGCGTATCTGAATGAACTACGCACAGGTAATTGGACTCTCACATGTGCAGTTGTTGTGAACAACAGAGTGGATGGGCAGGATGTGTTGGGGGACCTCCCCCCTACCAGTCTCTGCTGTAGTTTTCCCCTGACGGAACAGCCCGCTGTAGCTCAGCGGGCAGGTGAAATTGCATCCCACACCTTCTAATGTGTTGTTCACATCGTGAAAATTGGGGATACTTTTCATACCCCTGGTGGGTCAGGGTTTCCTAGGCACCAGTCCCGTACCCTCCTAGTCCACCCTAGGATTTAACAGAGTTGACCCCCAACCTGGGGTGCGATGGCCCGTTAGCCACTTGGCCAGTATGTGAGTACTATCAGGGGCCTAAAGCTATCATCTATCTCAAGCAAGGAATGGCCACCTGCCGCGCACAATTGCTCCCCAATAAAAGTATCTTCACCGGCAGTTAACATCGCTCAATTATTACTTGATGTTCTGTATGGTCCAACCCAGCATCTAAAGCAATGCTTGCTTCCTAGGTGAGGTGATGCAGCCTGTATATACTATGCTAAGAGCAGAGTGTGCTTGCTCTGTAACCCCCTGGCAGCTTGTCTGGCCTTCCTATACACCCAGGGATACCCAAGGCAATGCTTCGATTCCGAAAGGGTGTGACTGCAAGAAGTGTAATGAGCCTTCGCCTGCATAAGTCAAGTCGCACAACTGACTAACCTAGTGTTCTGGTGCCAGGTTTAGGAAGGCGTTTCCTGATCAACTATAATGAACAAATAATGTGTTGACCAGTTTCAGTCAATGTTTGTTTTAAGTGTATCTGCGAGTACAATCGCTTAGGTGTGGATGGGTCATCAATTTTGCCGGGCAGTAGTGCAATACATTTGCCCAAGCAACTCTTGACACAATGTGCCCACGCAGGTAGAAGACAAGGGATGTCCGACCCACCTTACTTCCACTCTTACAGTTTTCTCTGTTTGTTGCTTGATGAACCATAACCTATTTGTATATTCGCAAAGCGCACGTGCCCTGGAGGCATGCTGGTGCTGAATAACCGGTGTATGTTACCCCACTCGCTGGTAATTATGTACAGATAACTGCCCTTACTTAGATTGAGGGAATGCTGAATGCTTCCTAAGGACTGTAGTCTTGCTGCTCCAACCCAGTTTGACCCCAAAACTTTGGGACGACTTTAGTAGTAGCATGCCCTTAATGGGACGTGACCTTCTACAAGTACTGCGCAGAAATCCCCCTTTGACCTGCTCGAGCCTGTGGCCATTCTGCTGAAAGCCCTGTGGGCCTGTGGGAGGGGAGTGCTACTAAACCTCAAGTCCTAGGCACTCAGGAAGCATCCCTCGCTGCTGCAAGTGCCCAAAGCATTTATTATAAAACATTTAATGGGTAACAACCCGGTTTGTGCCCTTCTTAATGTGCCGTCCTGCGACCAATTAGATACCCCAAATATCTCTTCCCTATGCAAAGATGAAATAAACCGGCCAAAGCACAATGCACAGGCAGTGAGTGTGCCTAATGAGACAGCCCCAGTTCTGTGTGATACAAACCCAAACGCACCGTGTGCCAGTTTGTGCATATCATTCTGAGGTGACTAAGCCCTAATGAGCCCCCTTCCCTGGATGATCTCCAGTACGAGAGTACAGACTGAAGGCCAAGTGCTGCGCCAGCCAATAAACCTGTAGACGTGTGTAAAACCCAGCCGTAGCCAACAAAACCACTAGAAGCAGTTTATCAGGAAATTGTAGAGACCACCGGAGTCCCTCCGTGCCCTCCGTATTAATGCAACAGCCAGACAGGTCAACGGCGTGCATGCCAGGTGCCAAAACCAGAAAGCGTTACAACAAACAAATGATGGACGGAATGCTGACAATGCAGACATTCTCCCCCAGTCAAGAGATCTGGGTTAAATCCATCGTTCTTTTGCCCACTACACCACCCCAGTTTAGACATGGCCATATGCAAATCAGTCTTGACCCTGTGCCTCATGGGAACAGTCCAGCCCGAACTGCCAAGCCATGTCTTCCCTGGACCGGAATCAAGCATCCTAGGACCGGTTTCTGGCTATCAGCCGTCATCAGCCAGGATAGCTTGGCTCCAGTGGCGTAGTGAGCATGGGTCCCACGTCTGGGAATACCCATCCCACTTAGGGCGAAAAGCGTTACAACAAACAAATGATGGACGGAATGCTGACAATGCAGACATTCTCCCCCAGTCAAGAGATCTGGGTTAAATCCATCGTTCTTTTGCCCACTACACCACCCCAGTTTAGACATGGCCACATGCAAATCAGTCTTGACCCTGTGCCTCATGGGAACAGTCCAGCCCGAACTGCCAAGCCATGTCTTCCCTGGACCGGAATCAAGCATCCTAGGACCGGTTTCTGGCTATCAGCCGTCATCAGCCAGGATAGCTTGGCTCCAGTGGCGTAGTGAGCATGGGTCCCACGTCTGGGAATACCCATCCCACTTAGGGCGAAAAGCGTTACAACAAACAAATGATGGACAGAATGCTGACAATGCAGACATTCTCCCCCAGTCAAGAGATCTGGGTTGAATCCATCGTTCTTTTGCCCACTACACCACCCCAGTTTAGACATGGCCATATGCAAATCAGTCTTGACCCTGTGCCTCATGGGAACAGTCCAGCCCGAACTGCCAAGCCATGTCTTCCCTGGACCGGAATCAAGCATCCTAGGACCGGTTTCTGGCTATCAGCCGTCATCAGCCAGGATAGCTTGGCTCCAGTGGCGTAATGAGCATGGGTCCCACGTCTGGGAAAACCCATCCCACTTAGGGCGAAAAGCGTTACAACAAACAAATGATGGACGGAATGCTGACAATGCAGACATTCTCCCCCAGTCAAGAGATCTGGGTTATATCCATCGTTCTTTTGCCCACTACACCACCCCAGTTTAGACATGGCCATATGCAAATCAGTCTTGACCCTGTGCCTCATGGGAACAGTCCAGCCCGAACTGCCAAGCCATGTCTTCCCTGGACCGGAATCAAGCATCCTAGGACCGGTTTCTGGCTATCAGCCGTCATCAGCCAGGATAGCTTGGCTCCAGTGGCGTAGTGAGCATGGGTCGGTTCGGGCTGGACTGTTCCCATGGGGCACAGGGTCAAGACTGATTTGCATATGGCTGGGTTCAAACTGGAATGGCATGGTGAGCAAAAAAACGATGGATTTAGGCCCAGATCTCTGTACTGGGGTGAATGTATGACATTGTTCTGCATTCTGTCCATCAATTGTTGTTTTTGCAAAAACCAGAAAGCGGCAGCCCATTTGAAAACGGAATGGCGGCGCACAATCCCCGCGTTGGAGACAAAATTGACTCGTGTTGGCTTCCGCCCCACACTGAGCTTAGTCTGCACTGCGCACTAACTAACCTTTCCTCATTAACATTTACGAGAAAACCTGCAGGATTTCAGAAAGCCATTGACCATGAGGGCAAAGATTAAAACCTTAAACCTGCTTGTAACTAGCTGGCACAGTAGACCATGATGCTGTGAAATTATGCAACAGAACCGTGGCCATTGTACGAACCATACTGCACTATCGACCCATTAGTTGAGTTCTTTATTCTATTGGGCTGGCGAAATCGAATTCACACGCCGTCTCGACTGTCCCGGGCCAAGGAATTGATCGGCTTCCAGCGCTATCATCATGCTTACAGATGCCAGTACCACGTGTGCGAACCACCCGCGAGTCACGAAGCATAATGCAATGTGGCATGCAAAGCATGGCCTATGGAGAAATGTTGTTAAAGTTTATTAGTCTTATAAGATAGCTCAGCAACAACCAACTTATAGCTTTGTTGTAAGGCTAGTGTCCAAATATGTAGTACAATGTTCACCCTACAACATCAAGCCCGTACTATTGACTTTGTCAGTTTGCTAGTTGCATAAGGAAACTAAGCCCCAGTTATGGCATTGCTGCATAGCATACTGAAAATGCTACCATTCTGAAATAGAGAGAACTCATGAGACTCATTTAAATTTACTTCCAATGCAGTGGACGGTGGGACTGCTCCTGTTGAGGTCATTCATGGGGGCGAGGACAAACCAGCGCTTTGAGACCTCACACAAGCACCCCAGCTGACGTCACCTTCTTACCCTTCGGTGATGCACCATGAAAAACATGGGGGGGTGGTGGCCACAGGACGTACAGAGCCCGAAACACATCTGTGCCAGGCTCCAGCAAACACGCTTCGATGTCTATTCTCAACTATACTGTGCTTTCAATCCCCTTTTCAGGTAGGCACACTCTCAGCCCTTGCACTGTTGTCCCGGTGTGCAACTCGTGTCTTGAGCTCTACCCTCACCTCAGGGAGCCCATCCTCACCCAGACTGACTGCATGTCCTGCCATACCCAGGCAGAGGTAGTCAAGACACTGAGGGACTGCTGTTAATTAGACTTGCCAGCCAGGCGCAGGGATATGATAGGGCTTTGTGTTCCTAATGTGCATAAATCCAGCTGAAATCTGCATGGGCAATCGGCAGCTGATGCCACCAATCATATTGTGTGAATACATGTAAATATTCTGTCTATGTATATTGACCTGCACACCCGTTTTGTCTAGATTAACTAAAATTCCCAATACGTGACAACTTAATTGTTGTGCTTTGCGTGCTCATGCGTAATGGGGTGTGGCCCTAACCCCAGGATATTAATTGCAAATATGAGGTCCTGGCTGTATGTATCTACTCACGGCTGTACCACTGAGCACTACACTCGTCTCTTCATTCCTTTGATTTCCTTCACCATCATTTCGTTCAGTATGTTTGTGTCATCACACATTGGGGACTGTGAGTGCAAATTCTATTCTTGCTGATTTTGTGACTTTTTGATTAATACAAATACTGACAGTGGATTATTTCTTTGTTCTTCCATCCCTTGAAGTTCCAAATGGAGGCAGCTATCTGCTGCCCATCAAGTGTATAACTTCGATGCAATTTTGTCAAATGTAGCCCTGAAGAAGGGTTTATAACCCGAAAGGCATTGGGTCTTTTTTTGCTTTACACTATAAACTAGGTTACAGTTTGTTCCGAACCTTGAGCTTTATGAAGTTGAAATATTTATCTGGAGACTGACATTGCATTCGCAAATTGAAACTAATTCATGTTTCTATTTTGCAACAATAATGAAATAGAAATTGATGTTGAAACTTATTTGTGTTCAAAAGATTTGTTTATTGGGTGAATGAAGCAAAAAAATGATGAATGAGTAGAAGCCTTAGGAACACTGCTGTGCACTGCGCAGGTTCGGATTTTTTCGGGTCCTCACATTTGCAATACATGTAATTAAACATGTCGCATCAGCTGACGCCTCCAAACATATTGTGTGAATACATGTAAATAAACATGTCACATCAGTTGGCGCCTCGAATCATATTGTGTGAATACATGTAAATAAACATGTCGCATCAGCTGGCGCCTCGAATCATATTGTGTGAATACATGTAATTAAACATGTCGCATCAGCTGACGCCCCCAAACATATTGTGTGACTACATGTAATTAAACATGTCGCATCAGTTGACGCCCCCAAACATATTGTGTGAACACATGTAATTAAACATGTCTCATCCGCTGACGCCTCCAAACATATTGTGTGAATACATGTAATTAAACATGTCGCATCCGCTGATGCCTCCAAACATATTGTGTGAATGCATGTAATTAAACATGTCGCATCAGCTGACGCCCATAAACATATTGCGTGAATACATGTAATTAGACATGTGTCATCCGCTGACACCTCCAAACATATTGTGTGAATACATGTAATTAAACATGTTGTATCGACAGTTTCATTTAATATTAGTCCACCTGTGTCAACTATGGGGGGGGGGTGAGGCCCGGGCGCCTCTGTACATTCGGAAGGTCCTGCTCCTCAAGAGGATGCCTGGGATGCCAGGGGTCTATCTAAATCGCGTATCCTCAGACTTATCAGGTGTGTCGCAGCCCTGTTGAGGCCAAGGGAAACCCGCATCTGGCCCTCTTTGCCCCCTTAGGAAAGCTGCATAATGAGAGCTCTGCTCTCCCCTCACAAAGCAGGGAGGCCCGAATCCGCCCCTCTTGAGCGCAGGACGCCACGCAGGCAAACTCCGGCTCAACCTATAGTGCCTAGCCTCACCACCAAAACAGGCTGCACTCCTTGCTCCACCCTTGCTGGTGCCAGGCAGCTATACCTTGAATTCTGGATAGAATAAAGTGTTCCTAGGTTATAACCTTTGACCGTATTTTGTTATCCAAAATTAAAGTATGTAAACCTTTCCTTATGAAAGTACAAGCATGATATTAAGAGCGTGGCCCGAGGTGAGCCTATTAATGAATTGCAGGAGAAAACCCATTAAAAAGGTAAACTTCCAAACCCATAACAAGAAAGGAGAAGCAACAAAACAGTGGGGCAGTGCCACCAGATGGCGTAAACACCTCACTGCACTCTGGAATATGCATGGCCAAACAATCGGTGTGTTAGTACGTAAGCCCCCCCCCCGTATTGGCCTGATCGTTCAAAGGCTATGACATTCAGTTAGATTTTTTTTGTTACATAGCCTGCCCTTTCTATGAACAGCCACCAGCTAAGCAGATACAAAACAAAGTATACCATTAACCGGGCACAATAAACGGCATAGACAACCCTGCAAGAGTTTCCCAAATTGACCTCGCATCACGATTATGGAATGCCGCAAAACTGGTTTTAAGTGGGCGTCAGACCCTCTTCATAAATGTCTCCCATCCTCTGCTGCATGCCTGCCAATAACGATGCCAACCAGTGCATCCTCACACCGTTTCGCGCCCCAAGTTATATCTGCGGCGGGTATGATCCCCTCCCCACTGATGCCAGGTGCGCTTCAACCCGCACTGCACATGAAACGCTGGTGAGGGAGGGTGAGATGCCCCCGTGCGGATCCGCCTCAGGACCTATACCTCCTGCAGGCCTGTGGTCGGGTATGCCGAGCACC
Source organism: Triturus cristatus (assembly GCF_964204655.1). Taxonomy (NCBI): domain Eukaryota; kingdom Metazoa; phylum Chordata; class Amphibia; order Caudata; family Salamandridae; genus Triturus; species Triturus cristatus. The sequence continues at coordinate 68,034,498 of NC_140595.1, read as the reverse complement.
AATACTGGATTTTCTTAACTGCAGCAGCCTGGCAAGGCTAGGGCAGAGCACAGCAAGGCTGGGGCAGAACACAGCACAGCCGGAGGCACACGAGAGGGCTCGGTCCTTTCCTCGACCCCCTCACACCTAACCTATAATCGGGTGCAGCGCCATGCACCCGTCCGGTGGTGACTTGCCATTAGATGCACAGCGTACTCAGGCATGACCAGGGCCCCGCCATTGCCCAAGGAGCGATACGTGTGCACGCATTTCTTTTTTTAAGTTTGAAAGCTTTATTCAAATAATAAGTAATACAAAAAACCAGTGGTACAAAATACAGCAATACAAGATAAAAAGCATATCAAATGAGTGGTTAATATAAAGAGGAAGAGAAAGCTTTTTTAGTGTTTAAGGGAATAAGGGAAGGGAGGGAAAAATAGGGAAAAGAGGGAGGAGAGGAAGGTAAACATTCCACACTGATAAAATGAGAAACTGCATCTTACATCGGAATAAAAGAAAATATGCTAATCAAGCTAATTTATATAATAAGTCAAAACAGTAAAATGAAAGAAATAGACATTCAAGGAGGTTTAACATTTTCAGCATTTACACGAGAATTATCTGTTGACACTAAATGATCTAAATAAGTAGTAAGAGGTAACCAAAAGAGATCTCTATTGACCAATGGTTTACAGGAGGAGGCAAAAGCAATATTAAGTCGGTGCATATGACAAAGACTGTTCCACCAATGTTGGATGGAAAGTTTCATGAATGTTTTCCAATTGAGAGTGATGTGTTGAAAAACTAAAGCGAGCATAAGATCGAAGAGACCATTTTTGCGAGGAAGAATGTCTAAGGAATCAGAGAGACTACCAGAAAAAAGAAGGGGAATGGAATAGGAAATAGAAATATTAAAAAGACGAGAAATATAGGACCAAACATTCTCCCAGAAAAGAGAGACCGAGGGGCAGAGGAAGAGAAGGTGAAGAAGGTCGGCATTAGAGGAGCCACAGGTCCAACAGTTTGTATTAGTGGAGTGAGAAAATGTAGCGATAGAGGTGGGAGTAAGATAAAGTCTATGATAGAGAAAGAACATAGATTGAGTGAGAGAGGCAGAGCGAGAGATTTTGAGAGAACGGGACCAAAGTTTGTCCCAGAAAATGATAAACCCTTCACATCCCAGGTCAGATTCCGATGAAAGTTCCAACTTAGTTTTAGTACAATCTGGATTAGGAGCTGAGAAGTATTTATATATAGAAGAAGCTTTGGATGAGAATTAGGGACAGGGGGAAGAGGTGAGGATGGGAGAGAATAGAAAATATCAAGAATGGCCGTCATTAGAGTGGTAACTTTCTGTAGGAAGGAGCGGGGACATTGAAAAGTGGTCTGAAATTGGGGAAATAGGCAAGGAGATAGACCATCAAAAAGGTCCTTGACCCAGATTATGCCCTGTGATCTCCAAGAGCTCCAAAAGATGGATCTGCCATTAATAGTAATAAGGGAATTATGCCAAATAGGAGAATTTAAAAAGGATTCTCTAGAGAAAGGTTTGGGATGTATCAAAAGTTTCAATAGGGAACAAGTGTGTTTAAACATGGGGAGAGAGGTAAGAGGTGTTTTGGCAGAAAAGGCTAACATTTATTTTAAAGAAAAAGGTCATGATAAGGTACGCTCAATGGAGAGCCACAAGGGCGTAAAAGGGAAAAGGTCAGAGAGGAGCCATTTGGTGGCCTGGCGAAGACAAAATGATTTATGATACAAGCGAAAATTAGGGAAATTTACACCTCCATTAGGTTTTGTCCTACGAACAGAAGAGAGAGAGATCCTGGGTTTTTTGTTTTACCAAAGAAATTTAGAAAGACGAGAATCAATTTGCTTAACATTACAGTCAGGAATGTGGATAGGAAGCATAGAAAGAGTATAAATCAAAATAGGAGTAATCATCATCTTAATTGAGTCCAACCGACCCCACCACGAAAGAAAGAGAGGATTCCAAGAGGAAAGTAATTTGTCAATCCGAGACAGGATCGCAGTCATATTTAATTTAATAGAAGAGGCAATAGAGTTGGAGAACCATATACCTAGATACTTGATTTTAGAGCTATTCCATGCAAACCCAGTGGAAGAAAAGGAATGTGGAAGACAAAATTTCCTGAGAGGGAGAATTTCTGTTTTATCAGAATTGATTTTATATCCAGAGACAAGGGAAAAGGAAGTAAATTCATGTATTGAAGGGGGAATGGAAATTTCGGGTTCAGAAATGAAGAGTAGGATGTCATCTGCGTAAGCAGAGAGTTTTAAATGTTGGTCACCATATGAAAAACCAGAAATGGAAACATTATTACGGAATGAAGATAGGAAAGATTCAAGAGCAAGAACAAAAAGAAGAGGAGAGAGAGGGCAACCTTGACGGACTCTGCGTTGGAGGTGAAAGTAGGATGAAACACAACTGCTAACTAGTACTGAAGCTCTGGGGGCACAGTATAATAAAGATATAAGAGAAGTAAATTTGGGACCAAAACCATGCCACTTCAAAGATGCAAATAAAGAGGACCAATCTACTCTATCAAATGCTTTTTCAGCATCAACGGAAATGGCCGCTAAGGATGTGGAGAGGGAAGGAACTTTGTTTAAAACATTAAGAAAGAGACGGGAATTATCCGAGGTCAACCTGCCTCTGACAAAACCACATTGCTCCTTACCAACTAAATGAAGTAAAAGAGGGTCTAAATTTAAAGCAAGTGTCTTGGCAAAAGGTTTATAATCAACATTAACCAGGGAAATCGGCCTATAGTTTTTGCAAAACATAGGATCTCGTCCCGCTTTATGGATAAGGCAAATTGTGGCTTCTTGAAAAGTACCTTCAGTTTTACCAGAGAGAAAGAAGGAGTGAAAAAGATTTAAGAGTTTAGGAAGGAGGAAGTTAGAAAAATGCAAATAAAATTCAACTGAAAAACCATCTGGGCCAGGAGTCTTTCCTTTCTTTAAAGCGGTTAAAGCAGAGGATAGTTCATTAAGGGATAGGTCAACCTCAAGATCAGAAAGATTAAGATGAGACTTGGATGGGGATGGTCAATTATCAAGATAGGATTGAATGAGAGTACTAGAGGGAGGGGATTCTGGGGTGTAAAGATCCTTATAGAACAGTTTAAATTCGTTAAGAATATCTTGATCCTTATGAAAAAGAGAACCATCTGAAGAATAAATAGAATCAATCAGGGTACGGTCTTTACGGGATTTAAGATAATTTGCTAAAGGTTTTCCAACTTAGTATGACCTCCGAAATAACGAACACTACTACCGAGAAGTATGGAAGAGGCGTTATCAGTCGAAGTTTTATTGAATGCCAATTTGGCGTGAATCAGAGCTGGCAGGACCTCGTCATCTGATAAAGTATAGAATTTGTGTTCTAAAGCTTTGATATGGGCTAGGGTAGCTTTATGTTGTTGCAGAAAACGTTTCTTTTTTTTTAGACAAAGTCTATAATGAAACACTTTGCAGTGGCTTTAAAGGAATCCTAAATTATGTAGGGGGAGGAGTTAGGATCGTTATTTAGGTAAAAACATTCAGTAGCAAAGGTATTAACAGAAGAAGAGAAAAGTGGGTCATGTAGAAGAGAGTTGTTGAAATGCCAACGGGAGGACCTGGGATGTGGTGGACGTAAGTCCAGGTCAGTTATAATTGGGGCATGATCAGAGATAACAATAAGTTCAATAGAGGATGATAACCAACCCTGGGCGTAGTGCGTGTAGTGAGGCTACGTGAAGCATTACGGAGTGGGGGCAAATCTACGCCCACCGCACACTTCGCATAACCCCACTACGCGCCGCCCGCCTCCTTCCCACCCTCATTTTACAATTACTGTAAACATTAGATAAAGAAAAAATTACTTACCTGAGGTGCCGCGTCCCAGGGCTCCATCTTGATGTTTCCTGGATAGCTTCTTCCTCACGAATGCGCGGACGCCCGCGCATGCGCATTTCTCGGGAGAATCTCCAATCCATGTGGACCTAAATTATTATTGAAGTACATTGACATCACTGGATACATATTCTAATTCCCACCTTTAAGATTACTGTGTTCAAGCACATCTACCAGCGCCCCTTGCCGCATTCATTAATGGAATTATGGACCTTAGTTCCTACCACTGATCAGTAGACGACATTTAACGTTGGGTTGCCCCACCCTGTCCTGATGAAGATCCGCAAGGCCGAGGATTTAATCGCCCTCACGGCCACAAGACGGATCAAAACGTCGACGCCCATTTAATCCAGCCTGGACCCTGAACTCTACCCCCACGTGCCACCCTAGAAAGGATTTCTAGTTGAAATTGCAACATATTTGTGATTGAATTGTGGTCAGGCTACCTAAGGACGGTGATTTACAACCAGTCCTCTTTTGCTTTGACATATTAAACTTTTCTATGCCATCTTTTTGAATATCTTTTTCCTTATCACTTCACACTTGAGCACCCTTTTCTTATGCACGTTCCCTCTGGAGCAACCTTTCTAAATTGATAACGTATTTAATATTGTCTGGTTTTCACTATTTGACCAAAATAAAATACATGGTGACCCAGATTATGGTCTGTTGCACTTTTATGTTGTAAATATATTTGCACTAAGTCATATGAGCCAATAGCTCCTATAATCATTGGTTGATTTATAAATGAAGGTCTAGGACCACTGTTCATCTTTTTCACAGCCAGGCAGAGCAAAGCGTCGGTGTACTGCAATAAAGGTAAGTTAAAGTGTATTTATTGCACTTTTACATGCTTTTAAGGGACGGTAGAAGCTCTTTCAACAGACTGTGCCCGATCGCCTCTGCATTACGAATTCTATTTTGCAGCTATGCCATGCTTCAAAATGGAATTCGTATCGCAGAGGTGTTTGGGCATATTCTATTTATAAAGAATTTACTGTTCGTTATAAACATATTATGCTTTTATGCACCCACCACTTTCAAACGCCATTGGCTGCCACTGCTAAACCCTAATAGCCACAGGCTTGAATCCTATTGGGTTCACTTAGCCCTTTATCCTTCTGAGGTCGATGAAATGGGTATCATTGGGTTGGGTAACATAAAGCACAAGGTACTCAGCCCCAGGCTTTATCAACACACGTTATATTCAGAAGCTATCAGGCAGATACAGAAACATTTCCATTAATTGGAACACATTTCTTGATCCTTATTTTTTAGATTTTTGGACAGTGGTAAGCCTGATAACTTTGAAAACGCAGAGGATTGCGTCACAGTGGGCTCTATAACACAGCGTGGACCTACGAGTCTCTGGAATGATGTCGGCTGTGAAAAGACGGCCAAATTCATCTGTGAAAAAGAGGCGGAGGTCAGGAAGCTGAATTTCACCCCTTGAAATACAGAGTCAGACAATGGATCGCCTTTAGTTCAGCCCTTTTATGTTAAAAAACAATTGATCACATTTACTTACAGCGACTCAATGCACAATTCTCATGGGGCAACAGGGGTTAGTTTGTCAAAATCTGAATGATAATGAGAAAGAGAAAGATTTTCTTTAACTAGATTTTTAAAAGGTTTTTTTTTTTTCTTTTTTTTTTTTAAATTTTATTTTGAAAGTTTTAAGACAAAAATAAACATACAGCTGTGTTACAAGGAGCGCCAATGTGCGCACATCACAATAGGGGCGGCACAGAGAAGGCAGGACAAATGTAGCGGAGACAGATTCTGTGCGGGGGTGACGTGAACATCAATACAGACCTCATTGTAAAACAGTAGCTAAAGTGCTGAACCCAAGAGATCATTGCAAGGAGTATATACCCCTCTGGGGGGGGGGAGGGGGGGGGGGGGGAAGGGGGGGGGCAGCACCCACATCACGCCTTCCACAGCGACACATTCTCCCATAGAACAGAGAGGAGACCCACGCCACAAGCGCGATCAATGCCAACACATCCCAGACCAAATCTCGAGCAAGCATCCTCAGTCGCCGCACCAGTCGGCACACGCTCATTCAGCATCCTGGCTGCTATCCGAGGCCGTCGCCCCAGCAAGGAGATAACACTGTAATGGGGCCCATATATCAGCGGGCCGCGAACTGGGCGGCATGAGCTCAGAGTACGTGCGGATCTGATCTTGACAGTAAACTAGATCTCTCATCCACTCCTTAAATTTGGGGGCCCTGCCCCTGCCCCAGCGACACGCCACTCTTCTTTTAGCAAGCAGAAAGGCCAGCGCGATGAATTTACGGTGCGCCGCCTGTATAGGCTCTACATAACCCAACAGGGCCAGGAGAGGGGAGGGCTGTAATACTGTATCGACCATCTTGGAGAGCGCCTCAAACACCTGGCACCAATAGCGGTGAACTGCATCGCACGTCCAGGCCAGGTGAAGAAAGTCCGCACCCGGAGCCCGGCACCTGTCGCAATTATCATTGTCGCGTAGCCGATATTTGTGAAGTCTGGCGGGCGTGAAGTAGAGCCTATGAAGGTATTTATAATGGATAATCCTGAGGCGGCTACTGGAGGATACGCGGTCCGTCTGCATCAGGCAGAACTGCCACTGTTTGTCCGTCAACGGGACACTTAGTTCCAGGTCCCATCTCTCCCTGGCTGCTAACCGTGGCGCCTGCAAGTAGGTGTGGACCGAGCGGTAGATTTTGGAGACAAGCTTAGCTGGAGTGTCGTCGCTTAGTATACGATGCAGAGGAGCCAGATGTGGGGGCTCCTGGGGGAAGCAGGGCGTGAGGGCCCTCAGCCCCTGCCGCAGGCGCAGGTAGAAGAAGACATCGAGGGGAGTAGGCTGAATGGTGGCATACATGTGCTCCATGGACCGGAACGTGCCGTCGTGGTACAGGTCGCCCCACGTAGTCACGTGAATAGAGCGAATCAGTTTTCGGAAGCCCGCCTCCTGCAGCAGGGGCATGTCGGGATGATAAACAAGAGGCAGGAGCGGCGTGTACACCATGTCGAGCTCTAGGGCGGCGGCCAGCTTAGTCCACGCAGTAACCGTACTGATCAATGTCGTGGGCGTCCTATCTCTGCCTGTCACCGGAATGTACAGCGCGCCCTCTATGGGAACGGGATGGGCCAACCAATGTTCAGCCGCCAGTTGGGGCATATATCGGGGCTGCCGCAGCCAGTAGTAAACGTAGTGCGCCTGGGCTGCCTGATAGTAGAGCTCGAAGTTAGGGATGCCGAAGCCACCCTGCTCATAGGGCCTGATCAGGACGTCCCACTTGAGCCGGGGGGACTTCCCGCCCCACACTAGTCTGGTAAGCTCCGAGCGGAGTTGTCGAAAGAAAAAAGCACCAGGATAGAAGGGAATATTCAAGAAGAGGTACAGTAGCTGCGGCAAGATCACCATCTTAATCAGTGAGGACCTGCCAGCCATGGAAAGGGGCAGGGTGATCCATCGAGTGATGGAATCTGTAATGCGGGACATGGCCGTCCCATAGTTAGCCCTCATAAGTTCCTCTCTGTCTTTTTCAATGCGGACGCCCAGGTACTTAAAGTCCCCGTCACACCAGGCAAGGGGGAAGTCGGGCACAAATCTGCTCGTGGAGGCAGTCAGGGGAAATATACAAGATTTGCTCCAGTTGATCTGAATGCCGGAGATCACGCCAAACCGAATGAATTCGCGGAGGATCGGGTTGAGATTTTCCTCCGGCTCCCGTACATAGAGGGTGATGTCGTCGGCATACATGGATACGAGTATCTGCCTCTGGAAGCACCGCAATGCCTTGTCCCGATGGTGTTGCCGCAGTTTGGCCTCTAGAGGCTCCATGGCCAGAGCAAATAATAGCGGCGAAAGGGGACAGCCCTGCCTGGTGCCCCTGGTAATGGGGAAGTCAGAGGACAGCCTCCCATTCACTAAGACTTTGGCCCTAGGGGCAGTATACAATAATTTAATCCACGAGATGAATATAGCCGGGAAGCCCATGCGCCCCAGAACTTGGAACAGGTAGTCCCATTCGAGGGAGTCGAAGGCCTTCGTGGCATCTAGGAACACGGCGGCCATGGGCAGATCGTCATGCACAGAATTAAGGATCGAAAAGAATGTGCGCAGGTTATGCGTCGTGGCTCTACCTGGCACAAAACCGGCCTGGTCAGGCAGTATCAGGTTGGGGCGCAATAGATTGATTCGACTGGCGATGAGTTTGGCTAGAATTTTCACATCACAGTTGAGGAGGGAGAGAGGCCTATAGGAGTCACAGTCGTTAGCCTCCTTCCCCGGTTTAAGGAGCGATGTAATGAGGGCCATGCGCATCGACGGGGGGAGATGCCCCACTTTCAATGCATCTTCGTAGACTTCTCTCAGCACCGGGGCCATAAAGTCGAAATAGGTTTTGTAGAATTCAATGGGTATCCCGTCGAGTCCGGCGGTTTTTCCTGAACTCATCTGCATAATGGCCTCCCTCACCTCATCTAGCTCAAAAGGGGAGCTCAGAAATTCCCGTTGCGCATCGCTTAGCCACCCCAGGGACACGTCTTCAAGGTAATCATGCAGTTGGAGTTCTCCAACTCTAGTGGACGCATAGAGCATGCTATAGTGAGCTACAAACGCATTGAGGATATGTGCGGTCTCACTGTACCTTGCCCCATCCACACCTCTAATCTCCATGATCGTATTAGGCGGTCGTGCTAGCCTCATCGTTGCAGCCAGGGCCTTCCCCGGCCTCTCTCCCTCCCCATAACTCCGGGCAACCCAGTATTTGCCTCGAAAGTTAGCTTCCCGGGTGGCCTCCGTGGTATATTCAGAAATTTTGTCCCGAATGCTTGCCAGCCCGGCGTCGTCAGGGTTGGTCGCAAGCGACGTCTCTAGCGCCCGAAGGTCATCTTCCAATGTGCGCAGGCGCGCCATAATGCTCTTCAGTACCCCTGATCCTTTGGCAATGCACAGGCCCCGGAGGGTCACCTTGAAAGCATCCCATATAGTCTCAACGTCTTGCACAGAGTCCTTGTTGCGCTCAAAGAACGCCAAGCACTCCTCCCGCAGCTTCTCCTGAAAAAGGGCGTCGAGAAGGATCGTGGGCTGCAGACGCCAGGCCGCCAGAGGGGGGCCGAGTTCCACCGCCCGCAGCGTGACTCGCACTGGCGCATGGTCAGAGAATGTACGCGGAAGATGTTGCGCTCCGGTCAGCGCCGCATGAAACTGTGGGGTCAGGAAGACGTAATCGAGCCTGGCCCAGGAGCGCGCCTGCGCCGTGAAGTGAGTACCCTCGCGGGCGTCCACATGGAGGTGTCTCCACGTGTCAATCAGCCTATGTTCTGCTATGATGTCCAAAAGCATCTCACGAGACCGTGTGTAATGATGCGGGGCCGGGTGGGACCTGTCAAGCGCCGGGGCAAGCGTAACGTTAAAATCTCCCCCCAGTATGAGGTGCTGCGTACCCACACCTATTAGATCCGCACCGAGGTCTGCGAAGGAGGCAGGGTCGTCTACATTGGGACCATAGCAGCAGGCCAGAGTAACCATTTTATGGCCCAGTCTCCCCCACATCAGGCAGTATCGGCCTTGGGCATCACTTTTCACACCCGCCAGCACGAAGGGGGTAGTCCGTTTAACTAATATAGCAACCCCACGGGAATATGAGGAATAGGACGAAAAGGCAGAGCACTTCGCCCACCTGCTAGCAAAAGTAGGGGCAGCCTGCGCACGGAAATGGGTCTCTTGAAGGAACGCTATGTGTATAGCGTGGCGATCTAGGTAGGAGAGGACGTTCCTTCGTTTTCTAGGGTCCCCCAGGCCTCTAACATTCCATGTGAGTACATTCAGATCAGTGTCCCCCATGGCTAGGTCGACCAGGACAGGTAGGAAGAGCAGCGGCCGAGGGGCCCAATCCAGTCACCCCCCATCCGCTGCATGCGCGAATTGCACCACGCACCACACACCCAGCCTCAAGCTTTCCACCGTCCACATCACCAGTCAAGCCGAGGTCGAAGGTATCATTAGTAAACGGGTAAACATCACGCCCCCTCAGGGGTCCACGCCGCGAAGAGGCAGCAAAAGCTTGGAATAGCTCCCTGAGCGGCAGCGTCGTGAACACAGCTGTAGCAAACATAACAACAACATGAAGAACCATCTCGGGTCTCAAACCTAACCCAGCAGCCTGTCCTAGCAGATCACCAGTATCAGGCTCCAGTGCTGGGCTACAGAGGGAAGTGAGGCGCTTAGTCCTCCAGCGCCTTGACCTTAGGGCCCACCCAGCCGCCCTTAAAACAAACCCACAGCCCAACTTGGGCAAGACTACCCACAGAAACCCGCGTCCCACCACCCCGCCCCCCACCCACTGAAGCAACCCCAACTCGCCAGGAATGTCAACCCTCCCCCCACCCAGTCGAACCCTCAGTAAGCTCAACAGGAGCAACTCAGTCAATAGAGTACAGGGGATATCCAGAGGGCACACAGATCCACCCTTGCCTGCCCGTAACCCACCATAGTCATAGAGGGAGGGAGAAGGGTGGTGCCTGGCATACATTACCGATCTCCGTCCAGCACGCAACCGGGCCTCCGTCAGTCAGTCAGTACATAGCCCATCAAGTGGTTCACAGGGGAGGGCAAACAGGAAAGGCACAGAAAGGTGGCACAGAAATGCAGAGAAGGAATCACGTTAACTCCCAGATGGGCAGTCAATGTTCGTTCTCCGGGGCAGCATCTTGTTCATCAAGTCGGTCTCGATGCGCTTTCCGTAGGGATTTCAAAAAGTCCTCCACCTGCTGCGGATTCGTGAAGAAGTGTTGCTTCGCTTGATGGGTGACACGTAGCTTCGCCGGGTAAAGTAGTGCATAGTCGATTTGGAGGGCTCTCAGCTTTTTCTTTACATCAACAAATTTGCGACGCTGGTCTTGCACAACAGGAGTAAAATCAGGGAAGACGGTGAAGTTGACCCCCTCAAAGGACAAGTTCTGGTTCGCCCGCGCAGCCCGCAGCGCAGCATCTCGGTCGCGGTAGTTCAGGAGCCGCGCGATGATGGGCCGGGGTGGGGCGCCGGGACGTGGTCGCGGGCCAAGTGACCGGTGAGCCCTCTCCACGATGAACTGCTTGGAGAAGGCGTCTGCGCCAATAGAGGCAATGAGGATCTTCTCTATATATTCCTCCATGCGCCCCGTGTTGGTGGACTCCGGCACACCCACCACGCGGATGTTATTGTGCCGGCTGCGGGCTTCCAACTCCTCATTTTTAGCAGCTATGATGCGCAGGACATTGTCCATTTTATTGAGCTGAGTAGAGTGGGATGCGGTCGCATCTTCAGTCTCCGAGATCCGCCGTTCGGCCTCAGTTAGGCGCTCCTCATGGGCATCGATCTTCTGCGCGTACGCATCCATTCGGGATGTAAGGCGGTCCACCTTATCCACCACTGTGGCGAAGCCTTGCCTCATTTCCCGCATCATTTGCTGCATATCTATCGGCGGCGGGGCCTTGTCCACGTCCAGCCCCGGGGGGGCCTGCGCGCCTCCATCATCCGGCGCACTCCGCAGCCCCGGCTTCGCAGCTGGGGCAGTAAACGACAGCTTCGCCTGCTTAGCGTCGTGCTTGCCCATCGCGGGCTCGTTGTGGGGGACCAGCCCACACCACAGAGCCGTCTACAGGACGGAAACAGGGGGCCAGGAAAGGGCGGCGCAGCCCCGGTAGGCGCCGGTGTGCACCTCGGCGCAGCAATGGAGGCAAGCGCTCCGACAATTCACACTGCCACAAGGGCAAGCTCAGCCAGCACTCTGATGTGGGCCCAGCGCACGGGAAGGCCGCAAGCCCACGCAGAGAAGCCTTCACACCTGGGACCCCAAAGCAGCACCAGCAGGGGGGGGCCTCCAGGCCGCAGCGAGGGGAGGCAGGGGGAGTCGTCCAGGAGCAGTGTAAGCCAGGTCCGTGAAGCGCCAGGCCCGCGCCGCAGATCACTCGTTCGCCAGCAGCACCGCCGGAAGGCCAGATAGCCCCGCCGCAGTGTCCGCGTCTTGATCAGCTCCGGCGGCGGGGGCGGCAGCGCCCAGGCAGAGCGGGGGTGGGGAGGAGGGGGGGGCCCCCCCAACCGCCAGGCAATGCAGTCTCTCCAGTCTCGGGGTCACACAGGGAGTCCCCGTCAGCTACCAGCACCGCCCGTTCGCAAGGCGGAGGACAGCCACTCTTCGCCGTAGGGCCTCAGGGATCCACACGGCGGCAGGGGGGGGGGCCAAGCCAGGCACAGGGAGACTCCAGCACACCTTCGCACTCCGCCGCCCCCGCACCGCAAACAATCTCCACGTTCTCCTCAGCAACGGTCGCTTCGGCCAGGGGGGAAGGCCAGGGCCCACCTGCCTCGTGTACAGCACCAGGCTCGCGTGGTTACGGAATCCGGCCGCCGTCACCACTGCGTCTCAGCTATCGGCCCGACGGGGCTTCAAACGCGTCTCCTAGCGTCCTCGATGGGCTCTCGGCTCCAAAACTTCAGCCGGAGCCGCCAGGGCCCAGCAGCCACATGGACACCCGGTCACGGTCCGGCGGGCGATCGGGAAAGCAGGATAATTGTAGGATTCCGTGTCCAGGCAGCAGGAGCCTCACCGAAGCGCGGCCATACTGCGTGCGCGCCCTCTAGCGCCCCCAGATTTTTAAAAGGTTTTCATTTTAAGTGTACGGTTTTACAAACTGATAAAAATGCAATGTATTATAAATAAATGAAATGTTTTAAATGAAAAAGAAAAGTCTTCCAAAGGCCAAAACCGGGGATTCTGTAAACTATGAAGAAAAGGGGTGGAAGTTGAAAGAGCAGGCCCACTTTTGTAAGTTAAATATTTGCTAAATTCGTAATAGCAAAGTGTTCTTCACAAAGATATTAAAAAAAATACAATTCAAGAAAGGTTTTTATCCTCGGATTGACATTCTCAATGGACATCAGGAATGTATGTATGTAGTTGGACCCCCCTAAGAAATAATTTCACATTCAAATGACTAATAACGCGGTACTGAAAAATTACTTTGGTTTTACTACTTTTTAGGTCTGTCCTAGGCAGCGCTTGCGCTGTCTCTTCGGAACATGCTGTATTCAGGATATGTGAATGAAGCGCCACCCACTCTCCGCCCATCTTTTTAATTGGCTCATGTCACTGTTCTTTGTAAATGGTGGCCTTTCGTTGGTCAATAGCGTTAGTAATCCCGCCTTAGTACCGCCTTGTCTCTTCTTGTAACCACCCATGAGGACAACCCCTGTTACATGTGTTGTTCCTTGCTAACTTTCAATTACAGCCTTGAAGCACTATTTTTTTACAGGGCTTTCTCCTGCCTGCTGTTGGACATGCTCTCCGCTACAGAACGCCATACTTGATATTCATGGTGGCGCGCATTTCTCCCCGTTGACTTGAACTTTAATAATGGCAGCCACGCCATTTACATAGCACGGTCAACCAAATCCTTTTTTGCTTTTGTTTTATTACATTTTTTTTGTAAAGTGCATATGGCAGGTGCACAACTTTCTCATAGCACGTACTGCCTAAATCTTTTTTTTTTTTAAATCTTTTTATTTTATCAAACTTAACAACATCAAGGCAGAGGTTTCCCATATGATGGACATACATAATAGTAAACAGCAGATCGCAATCCCAGTGCATTGTCATGATGAGGTGCAATACGACAAAATCATACCCAGCATTTCTCCTTGTGTATCCTCCTCCCTCCCTACTGGTCCCCGTCAAGGCTCTCATCCCTCTGTTCTCTTGGCGGGTCACAGATGTTACCCCTATAATTATTCCATGCCCCCCAGATCCTGCTCCATTTCTGGGGGCAGCCGCGGTTAATGAACACTGTTCTCTCTGCTACCATGGCTGTGTCCATATCTTTACACCATGCGTTAATCGACGATACTTCCACCGCCCCCCACTTCTGCGCTATGTTGCGTTTGGCCATCATTATCCCCAGTGTTGCCCAGTCTTGCGCCGAATGTGTTAGGTCATTTGGTTCCCATATATTTAATAGACAACTCTTGGGCTCTGGTAAGAGGGACACCCCCTCCGTCTGTGAAATCGTTCTCATCACTTTCACCCAATAGTCCCTAATCATCAGGCATTGCCATATGGTATGATAAAAAGTACCCTCCTCCCCACAGCGCCTAAGACAATACGGGTGCGAGGCTCTGCCTATCTTAAACATGGTGTATCTGGTGTAATAGGTTCGGTGCAAAATTTTGAGCTGTACCAATTTGAGTCTCGTGGGTATACCCACTTCTCTTGGTGAGGACAATGCCTCCTGCCACGCTGTATCATCCAGGTCACCTACGTCGCGGGTCCATTGGTCCCTAAGTGGCATCGTGGGGTCCGGTAGGTTGTTAACTAAATTACGGTAAGTGAACGACGTAGCCCGCTTATGCATGTAGTCTGTCAGTAGCCTATCCTCCAGAGGGGAGGCTTCTGGGACCGCAGCACCATGCGGCAGGGCCGTCGTCAGTGCATGCTTTATCTGTGTGTACCGATAGATTTCAGAGGGCGCTAACTCATACTGTTGCTGGAGGCGCTCGAAGGTGGCCACTCCCCCCTTATGCCACATGTCCCCCACCGTGGATATGCCGATGGCATCCCATTTATCAAAGCCCTTACTGTTCCTAAGTCGTCCCAGCTTCCCCGTGTCCCATAAAGGAGTGAGTTGGGTTATGACCCCATGCCAGCCCAGTTTTGCCTGTGCTGCGTGCCATATGGTAACTGTATGTTTCATGGGCCCTATTAATGTACGAGTTTCCTTCTTGTTATAGAGGGGGGACAGCATACTTCCTGTTCCTAATAGAAATCTGTCAGCCTTAAATGCAGGATCCGCCTGTGCTACGTGTACCCACTGATTAATCACCTTCAATTGCGCTGCCCAGTAATATAATAGTATATTTGGAAGCGCTATCCCCCCATCGCACCACCCCCGAACCAACTTGGCCTGTGCTATACGCGCCGGTTTGTTTCCCCACATTAGGTTGGAAACCTGGGCTGCAATTGTTTTAAAATAGCTTGGATGTACCGGGAACGGGGCATTTTCCAACACATATAAGAAGCGAGGAAGCGCCATCATTTTAAAAAGCGCTGCCTTCCCTAGAAGAATCAGCGGTAACAACCCCCAGTGTGCTGTATCCCTTTTTAGACGTTCCAGTGGAGGCATCAGG
Source organism: Triturus cristatus (assembly GCF_964204655.1). Classification (NCBI taxonomy): domain Eukaryota; kingdom Metazoa; phylum Chordata; class Amphibia; order Caudata; family Salamandridae; genus Triturus; species Triturus cristatus. The sequence continues at coordinate 68,019,437 of NC_140595.1, read as the reverse complement.
TTTCTTTTGAAGAAGTCATCCGGGTTGGCCGTGACATAGATACCTAAATATTTAAACGTGTCGACCGTGATCTGGAGCGGGCAATCTGTAGGAAGTTGTGGTGGGGGGCCGCATAGCACATATAGGGTAGATTTGGACCAGTTAATGGTGTACCCGGACGCCCGTCCGAAGAGCTCGCATATATTGAGGAGGACAAGTATGGAACGTCTGGGGGAGGCCATATATAATAAAATGTCGTCCGCATACAGAGAGATGCGGTCCTCCCATCCTTCTGCCCACCTGAGTCCTCTTATCATTGGCTCCCACCTGATCCATACCGCCAACGGCTCCAGTACCAGGGCAAAGAGCAGCGGGGATAGGGGGCAGCCCTGGCATGTGCCCCGCGCTAGAGGAAAGTCATTAGAGATGTGCCCATTAGCCGTAACGTGCGCCACTGGTTTGGTGTATAAAAGGCGGACCCATGCACAAAATTTAGGGCCGAAACCCAGGTGACAAAGGACCGCAAATAAAAATGGCCATTCCACCATATCAAACGCCATTCTGGCGTCCAAGGAGAGTATAACTGCCGGTTCTTGGAGATATGGGATACGAGCCCTAAATCTTTTTTAACATTTTTTTTTTGATTAAGTGCTGCACGCTAAGCTTCATGTATATGGCGGCCGCACACCTTTCTCCAGCTGCGGCCCTAGCTACGTCTTTTCCCTCCTGCCTGGCTCGGCAGCCCAAACAGCGTCTCCTTCACTCCTGCCCATCCTCGGCTGAGACAAAGGCGGGAACATTGAGAAAGGGAAGCCGCAGTGAAATAAAAACGTAACCAGCCTGGACCACTGAGTGTTCAGCCGGGAAAAAAAACATTAGCAACGGCCCCCCCAGCGATCCATGATTCGCCCCCAGTGACCAAGTGATAATTGCTGTTTACAATGTTGCTGGGAGCGATGCCGCCGACATTGGGTGAAATCATGGAGGGCAGCAGCACGCATGAGCAGCAGCAAAGCGGGCTGTTAGGGGAGCCGCAGGGCAGGGACAGAAATCGACTGGGCTAATTGGAGCATCAAAATGTATTAAAGGCGAGGCTTTTCCGAAGACAACAGCGTGTCATAGGCCAATAATTGCTGTACGGCCCACCCACAACTTTTTAACTCATTAGCTGTTCGATGTGCGACTTTTAAAATTTTTAAAATAATTTTTCATTTTTTTAAATTTTCCGTTTCATCTTAATTGTAGCAGTGCATACCTTCTCTATCGGTCTCTTTTTGCCACGTGGGGCTGTGTTCAGCTGACTGCATTAGCAATAGCTGAGACCCCGCTGCCCTGGTTTTGTGAACTTTGAGCCTGACTTGTGTAGCCGACCTGCAAAAGAGAGGAGAAAGTGCAGATATCTGTGGTTGGCACATGAGTGTTGCTGTATTGTGGCAACTTAAACTGGTGCCATCCCCAGTCAACGACCTGTTTCCTTTTGAGCCCTAAAGTTCTCACAGGTCGGCCCCCTGGTCGGGACAGTGGCAGCATTTTCTGATCACAGCTGCTGCTGTGAGATTCAGCCCAGGCTGGCCGAGTTGGCATCACGTGACGGCCGCAACAATAATCACACAGTAGAGGCCATGTGATTTGCATACAGGAAGTAGTCACTGTCTGAGTGAGGCAGCGAGCAGCAGTTATAGCAGAGGCCGCCCCATAACGGCCGCCAGAGCCCGGAAAAGAAAAAACAGGTTTGCGCCTCCAGGAAGTCCAGCGCAGCAAACCAAGCACCTACGGGTGCTAGGTCACTGGACCAATTGGAAGGCCTGGCAGGGGTTTTGTTCACCCAATGGGGTGACACCCCCTCCCCCCTTTTCCAACGGTGAAAGGGGGCAGATAGGGCGACGCTCCCCCTGGGACAGCTCATTCTGCATCATGGAGCTGGGGGAGCGGCGCCGAGAAATTTATGATGGCCAAATAATAACCATTTGTGACAGAATGATTTATGATACTACGATGATTTATGACCCATGTTTTAGGGCTGCTGATTTATGATGATCGGGTGGGATGATTTATGACAACAAAAATAATGGCCGATTGTGGCAAAATGATTTATGATACCCCGATGGTTTATGACCCAGAGGTTTCTGATGTCCCACTGACAAATGTATGATGCCCAATGTGCAATAACGTATGAGGATGATTTGTGACCCCGGCCCCAAGAAGGTGTCCAGGGGAGTTGCACATGTATGAAGTATGTAATGAGTAATAAAACTGCGGCCAACAATGACCACCAAATGCAACGACTGTTGGCTGTGTTTAGTCATACAAATGCATAAGTAGGGTACCTTTCCTGGAATGGGCACAGTGCGGGCGCTATGTTTCTTTGCGCGCTGCTGTATGTGCTGCCAGTTTGGTGCCTCACCGCGCCATGCTGCAAGAGTCGTCGGCTGCTCTCTGGTCAGAGAGCATTATTCATGGCTGACATGCAGTTCTTCTTGTTTTATGTATTAATAACGTTAATTTCGAGGGGGAGGAGCCTAGCGCGCAACCAAGATGGCCGCGTAGGTGCGAGGCTCCCGAGGACCTCCGCGACCTCCTGAATAAATCCTGGAAATATCCTGTCCTTGTTGAGGGGACTGTGTCGGGGAACCCGAGCTGAGGCGCTACCCGTTTTTTGGGCTCGAATCGGACCCCAAATACCGGTGGGAGCATCGACTGAAGGTTGCGGCCTTCTCCTCGCCGGCCCCCCGGATTGGAGTAGTGGGGCCATCCGGGGACAAGGTGAACAACAGCGGCGAGCGGGGCTGGGCGACTCGCGTACCCCGCGCTTTCACTTTCGCTTTTGCGCCCTCCTTGCTCTCTGGCGAGGTCGGGCGGCGGAGCGGGGTGCGGTGGTGTGGCCGTGTCCATGTGCCCAGCTGACCCGCCGGTGGTGGGTTGACCCGCGGCTCGGTGGTCGCCCCCGGCCCCCCCCCTTGACACCCGTGATTTGGTGTGGCGGCCCGTTTGGAGATCTTGGCACGACGGTGGAAGGGCCAGCATGGCCACCAAACAAGATGGCGACCGGGCGAAGGTGAAGACGACCCGCCGTGGCACGGCGCACCAGGCCAATAGTATGGACCGATACACGCTCCAAAAGGGTTCTCCGGAGACATCGCGGTCATCCCCGGTGGGCCCGGCGGAGGCATCTGCCCATCCGGTGGATCTAACCCTACGGGACGTCATGGGCGCCATCGCTGAACTGAAGGCCTCAGTGGACCAGCGCTTTGATACCTTGGCGCAAAAAATTGACTCGGTCCTGGTGGATGTGGGCCTTGTGAGGGCGGACTTGTCTAAAACGAACGACCGAGTCGACTCCCTGACCCACACCGCAACGGCCCTCACGACCGACGTGGTGGCCCTCCAGAAGGAGGTGCGCCGGCTTGGCCAGGCGAGCGCCCTGATGGACCGGCGACTGGAGGATTCCGAGGGTCGGGCCCGGAGGAATAATATCCGCATTATTGGTGTGCCTGAGGGACGTGAGGCGGAGGCGGCGGATCTCTTCGTGGAAGACTTGATCCTGACCCATCTCAAGCCCCGGGGGCTGAGTAAGCTTTTTGCGGTGGAACGTGCCCACCGGGTCCCCGGGGGCCGCCCTAAGACCGGTGCCCCGCCGCGGCCCCTTATTGCCCGACTTTTTAATTTTCGGGACCGAGATGCCATCCTCCAGACCTCCAGGCAACAGGGACCGGTCAGGTTGGACAACATGGACGTAAACTTCTACCCTGACTTTACCCCGGCGGTCCAGAAGCAGCGGCAGAGCTTTATTGGCATCAAACGTCGTTTAAGGGACCTAAATCTTAAGTATTCAATGCTCTTCCCGGCTAAGCTGCGGGTGGAGGTGGATGGTCGCACGCACTTCTTCGACCGGCCCGAGGCGGCTGGGGACTGGCTGGACACCTTGCCCGGAGATCGGGGCCCGGGGGGCGGAGGGAGCGCGGCTGGCGAGGAGGGCCCGCTGGATCAGAATTGAGGGGTGACTGTATTGCCTTGCTTGGGACATTGTTCCTTCACCGTATACTGCTTCGGTATGTTCCCCTCCCATGGAGGTCGTGTGGGGTCTGCTGGGGGCTTCCCTCCTCCTCTGGGGGACTAGTTAGTATTTAACTATGGGGCGACAGGCACACTGCACTTTGGGGGGGCTGTCTGGGCTCATGCAGGGGTGCAGGGAGGGGGGAGTTTTGTTGGGACCGGGGGGTGGGGGGGGTGTGTTGTTGTTTGTTTGTACCGCAAGGCAGACCTGCAATTGTTTTGTTGTCTTTAGACTGCTCGGTGGGGGACGACCGATTGTTTCGACGTATGATGGGGGGTAGGGACTTGACTGTGTTGTCCTGGAATGTCAACGGCCTGGGGGACAGGATTAAGCGTGGTGTGGTCCTGCAGTATTTAAAACGTATTTCCCCAGATGTTGTCTTTCTGCAGGAGACGCACCTTATAGGTAACACCTTTCATGCAATGAATCGGAGGGGATATCGTTTGGCGGCCCACTCTGGCTTCACCTCGGGCTCGCGGGGGGTGGGTATTATGGTTAAGAACTCGCTCCCGTTGGCGATTGATGAGGTGCGCCATGATGAAAGGGGGCGTTACACCGCTCTGGTGGGACGTATGGAGGGTAGAGTGTTCTGTTTTGTGTCAGTGTACGTCCCGCCTGGGCTGCAGGCCACTACATTTGCGGACCTGGGGCGCCTCCTTCTGGAACTCCCGAGTGGCCTGTTGGTGGTTGGAGGGGACTTTAACGCGGTAGCATCTGGGTCTATGGATCGCCATCCCCCTAGGGACCTCCCCCGGGCACAGGCGTGGCTACCTGGCCTTTTAGACACACTGGGCCTGGTGGACTGTTGGCGCCTAAAGCATCCCGTATTGCAGCAATACACCTTCCACTCGGGGGCCCATGGTAGTCTTTCACGGCTTGATTACATCCTTGTCCCGGCGGCCCATGCGGGGAGGGTGGGGGAGGTGCGCCATCTGGCACGGGGTATTTCAGACCACTCCCCATTGTTGTTGCATTTCGATGTCTTCCCGAGGGGGGATGGCAGGGTGGCCCCGATTAACGCCTGGTATCTGCGCGACCCCACCATTCGTGCCGACTTGATCAAATCCTTGCAGCGCTATTTTGAGGAGAATGTGGGGTCGGTTCCATCTGCCATCTCCCTGTGGGAGGCTTTCAAAGTGGTCCTTAGAGGGGAGGCCCTCTCCCTTATTGCTAATGCCCGGCGGCGCGAGCGGGAGGAGGTGACCCGGGTGGAGGCCGAGATTGCGGAATTGGAGGGCGACCTGGGGAGCGGGGTAACAGATGCCAAGTTACATGTTCTGCAATTAAAGCAGGCGGCCTACCGGGCCCTCGTCACGGAGGCGGCCAGGGGCCTTGGTAGAGAGCAGCAGGGGCGCCTGTATGATGTGGGTGACAAAGCCGGCAAATTGATTGCGTGGTTGGATAAGAGAGAGAGAGCGAGCCGCGTGGTGCCTTTTATTGAGAGTGTGGATGGTGTGTGTGCCACGGAGCCGGAAGCCATTGTCTCCTGCTTCGCGGATTATTTCCGCGGAGTCTACTCCCCTGTTTCTCCCTGTTCGGAGGCGGATTCCCATGCCCTGCTTCGGGACATTGCCCTGCCCTCCCTTACGGCGGAAGACAGGGACTCGCTGGACGTCCCTCCCACCTCGGACGAAATTGCCTCGGCTATTCGCTCGGTTGCATCCGGCAAGGCCATGGGCCCCAATGGCATTCCCATTGAGCTATATAAGCTACGCCCGGATGTGCTGGCACCCCACCTGCGTGCGATGTTCCTCGCGGCCCACTCGCGGGGCTCCCTCCCACCGGACCAGCGTCTGGCCACAATTGTGGTAATCCACAAGGAGGGGAAACCCCGTGAACGGGTCACATCCTATAGGCCGATTTCGCTGTTGAACGCGGAGCCCAAAATCCTCGCCAAGGTGTTGGCCAACCGGTTGGTTGGCGTGGTGGGCGATTTGGTCCACCAAGACCAATCGGGCTTTATCCCACACCGCAACACGGCGCTCAATCTGCGGCGCTTGCACGGGGTGCTTGCGCGTGTCCCATTTGTGCGGGAGCCAGCCATCTTGGCGTCCTTGGACGCCACCATGGCGTTTGATACGCTCGAATGGCCATATCTCTGGGCGATGCTGGCGAAGTTTGGGTTTGGCCCGGGTTTCATCAGCTGGGTCAAATTACTGTACTCGGGCCCGATGGCGCAGGTGGTGGTGAACGGGCGTGTGTCGGCCCGTTCGCGCTGGGGCGGGGCACGCGGCAGGGTTGTCCCCTGTCGCCTCTTCTGTTTGCCCTGGCCCTGGAGCCCCTGGCGGAGTGGCTGCGGTGGCACCCTTCCATCCGTGGTCTCCGCTGGACCCCCGAGCACGAGGACCGTGTGTCCCTCTACGCGGACGATATCCTTTTGTATCTTGCCTCCCCGCGCAAGTCCCTGATCGTCCTAGTTGATGTTTTGCGCTCCTTCGGGCGCAACTCAGGCCTAGTCATTAACTGGGCGAAATCCTGTGTCTACGTGCTTTCCGGGGATGCTCCGGTCCTGCCGCGGGACTGCCCGATCCAGATTGCCTCCCAGGGTTTCCGGTACTTGGGTATATATATCACTCTTGACCCGGAGGCCCGCTACGAGCGGAATCTGCTGCCCCCTCTCCAGCGTTTGAAGGAGGATGTGGTGCGCTGGCGGCGTCTCCCGCTCTCACCGCTCGGCCGAGCGGCCTTGTTTAAAATGATGTCCTTGCCGCGCTTCCTCTACGCCCTCCAGAACACCATGGACATGGTCCCGGCACGCTACTTCCGCGAGGTGGAGGGCCTTCAGCGGCGCCTGTTCTGGGACGGGCGGCCGCGTATTGCTCTGGCTAAACTGACGCTCCCGTGGTACGACGGAGGGGTCGCCCTTCCGGATATTAAACGGTATTACTGGGCCTCCCAACTAGCTGCAATTAATCATGGCCTTTACGGGCCCGCCCTGAACCCGGCATTTGAGATGGACAAGATGCTCCTGCCCGGTGGCGATTACAATCGAGCGCTGTACTCTGGCGCGCCCGACTCCCGTCTGACGGGACCGACGCGTGTCATGGTGCGGGTTTGGCACGCGGCTAATGCAGCTATGGGGTGGAAGGACCGTTTGACCCGGGCGTCTCCGCTGTACGCATCGGAGAGGTTGGGCTCCCTGTGGACATCGAAGGGCTTCGAGAAGTGGGACACGATCGGAATCAGCACGGTGGGGGATCTCTGGACGAGGGGGGGATTCAAAACTTTTGAGACGCTGCAGGCGGAGTTCCAGCTGCAGGGCAGTGAGTACTTTCGGTACCTACAGGTCCGCCATGCGCTGGGCTCCGTCTTCCCGGATGTTGCATCCATTCCGGAGTCTTCCCCCCTGGAGGACAGAGTGCTGGATGGCCATGTCCCGGACAGCACGATCTCCCTCATATATAAGAAGCTGATTAATGATAGATCGTGCCTGTTAACTAGTCTACGCGAGGCTTGGGTGGCCGACGGGCTGGAGCTGGACGACGAGGATTGGATGTCCGCGGTGGCCTCTCCGAAAGAGGTGGCCATCCCGGCTCGCCTTCGTTTCGTCCAGCTCAAGATCCTTCACCGGGTCTACGTGACAGGGCCGAGGCTTCTACGTATGGGTTTTGCCGGTGACGGATTGTGTAAGCGTGGCTGTGGTGCGTTGGCGACTTTTATGCATATACTGTGGGAGTGCCCGAAGGTGGAGCGATTCTGGCGTGGTGTGCATGAGGTCCTGCGTGTGGTTACGCGTGTAGCGCTGCTGCCTGAAGCGAGGAGGTGCTTGTTGAATGTATGGGAACCGAATGACTACTCGGTTCCGCAGACGCGGTGGGTGACTCTGGGATACATGATAGCGAAACGTGATATTGCTCAATTGTGGGGATCCCAGAGGCCCCCTGCGGTGTCGGCCTGGAAGGAGCACATGGATTGGTGTATGTTCCGTGAAAAGGTGGTGTATGTGGCGAGGGGTAAGCCTGGGGCGTGGGTGAAAATCTGGGGCCCCTGGAACGCCTACCGTGGGGGCATCTGTGAGCCGCCACAGCTGCCGGCTGCTTCGCCTGCTCCGTCTCCCTAACTGGACCCTCTTGCTCGGCCGCGGGCACGCGGCCCCCCAGTCCTTGATCTCCTCCCATCCCCCCCTCCTCAGAATTTTTCCTGCCAGTCTGGATCCCCCACTATGGAGCAAGTGTTGTCACCTTGAATCACAGGTTGCCTTGCGGTTGTGGTTTTTCAATGTTGTTTAGTTTTTAAAATGAAACCGTACTCTGTGGAATGACGCCGTGAGGCCTGCACCATTGATTACTCCTGTGTTCCTACTGTGCACCGCTGAGAGACCTCTACTTCTGTTTGTACTATGTTTGTTATGCTCTAGCGGCCGGCCGTGCGGTTGTAGGCCCATACCTGTAACCTTTTTTACGAATGCAATAAACGGTTTCAAAAAACAAAAAAAAACAAAAAAAAAAAAATAACGTTAATTTCATTTAGCAGCTCTGTGTGCAGTTTTTTTTCCTATATGGCGCCGCTGGTGCTCCTCAAGTCGGTGGCCTGGACACGCGAAGTGTCAACGATTAATCAATGGTACCAGGGAGGACGTCGAGGCCCATTCAGGCACAGGATGTGGCAAGATGATTTCAATTTCCTTCGTGCCCAGGCCCCCAGCAATTGTTGCTGGCAACACGCACCACAGCTAAATTAGGACAACACTTATCTGACTTCGACAAGTGCTGCTGCCATGGCGTGGGGTTGGGGTGGGGTTCGGTCTTGTCATAGGAGCTGTCAGAGTGTCTTTCAGCGGCACAGCTCTCATCACTGACTTGACTCCTTCCATAAGCAGCTCTTCCCACCGTCCCTCATGTGATACAGACTTCAATTTCATCTACACTGCAGCAGCTCTGTCTGCAGCAAGCGAGTGTGACAGTGACTCACAGAGACACTTCAGCAACAACACAGTAGCAGCAGTAGGATTGTTGTGACTCAGAGACTGAGGTAAGTCAAAAACTAAGGCTGCTGTAATTAAATGTTCTTGGTCGAAGGTCGGAGATTTGTCTCCTAGCAGCTCACTCTGCATGTTGTATCGCAGAGGGTTAATATCCCTGCTGCTAGGAACGCCACTCTACTATGCAAATTGCAAAACCGTTTGAGCATTGCTGAGAGTTGCTGGATGCTACGTTAGTGCCCTGTCATTTCTAGTGCTGTGCAGCAGTTTCAAGATCTCAGAGTTTCTTGTTGCTCTAATTTCTGATGTTTATATGTTTCCCTCATCTTTAATGCTTGATTTGCTTTCGGGAGAAAGTGTCACTAATAGTCATTGAAATGTCACTCATAATTACGCTGACATTTTTAAAATGTCACCCATATCAACCTGAAACCTTGCCAGCTACGCATAACTATAGTTTTATTTTCTCCAAACTTTCACTGGTTCCATGATCGCGACAACATGCAGGCTCCACGGGGCGCAGATCCCCTTCGTTGGGGCAGCTGCGCGCTTTATAAATGGTTTTAACATAACATAACATAACATTTGCAATGCAGCAGGCCTCGCATTTACGAGAGTTTCAGCTATTGGCATTGTAAATGGCTTTTATTCATCTGTTTTAAAAAACAACACATAAAAACCATTGTCTTTTCCATGCCAATAGCTGAAGCTCTTGCAAATACGAGACCTATTGCATTGCAAAAGCTTGTTCTCCTTTGTAATGGAGAAGGCTTGTGGACGTCAATGTTACCGCATCGATCTCTTCACATAAATTCTGAATTCAGGACCATTTTCTGTGACAAACTTCAAGGTTCGACCTCTTCTTGTATTAGAGCATGGAAAACTACTACATTTCATGTAATATGGAATCAAGTAGAAATCCTGTTGTGATTCCATTTCGGCATAACAGTGAATATTAGAACAAAGGCCTGAGTACTTGGCAGTGTGAATTAATTGTTTACATTGGTACAATGTCAGCAGTATGGCCATATACCAGCCATCTTTGTTTGGACTGTAACTGGGTTGCGTCTCACGCAAAAAGATGTAGGTTATAAACTGAGATATATTTATATAGCCGTTTGTAAATGTGGCCATTGTAGATACTAATGGCCACATGCAACAATGAAAAAAACGGTTGCAAACGGGCAGACTCGCAGAATCTGCCCCTTTGCGACCGGTATTTTTGCAATTGGGATGCATCATCACAAATGCAAAAATCGCAATTTAAGTAATCGCAAAATTTGTGATTCCTTAAATTGCGATTGCTTTTAAGGAATCGCAAATTGCGATTCCTCAAATGCAATGCATTAACCAAATAATTGAGCTTTCGCAATTAGGAATCGCAAATTAACATCAATCTCAAGTTGATGGTAATATGCGATTTCTTTGCAAATTGCACTTAAGTGAATTTTTCAAATGTCCTATGTTACACACACACACACACACATGCCCTTGGGCCATGTGTGCGAAACATGTGGTGAAATTGAAATTTCAGGGGTCCAACAGGGTGTCCTTTTGGTACCCTTGCACCCTTGAAATTGCATGTGCAATTTGGGAGTACCTCTAAGACCATAGTAATGAATGGGTAGCAATTCCTTAATTGCAACTCGCAATTTGTGAGTCGCAAGTAAGAAATGTGTAGGAATCACAAATTCTTTTGCGATTCCTACATGCATAGGCAATTGGATTGCGATTCATTAATTGCCATTCCTTAAAAATCGCAATTAAGGCATTGCAATTGCCTATTTTGATGCATGTGCACCTAAACGCCTCTGACAATTTCTAAGTAACTGATGTCCAAAATAAAAACAAACACAGGATATACTTTTAATATTCTCATGCTAAGTCAGAACCTAAGGAAGAGATAAGAATATCATAGGTTTGAAAGTCTCCATGGCGCAATGAGAATATTCTCAATAACAGGCCTGACTAAATCATCAACTGGTTTCACAACGATCTAAAGTATATGTCTCCTTGCTGAAGGGACACTGCGTCCATATCTCTTAAGAATGGGTCACACCTGAAAGTTACTCCCAACAGTTGTCCTTCGATGTTGAGTAAGTGAACAGTGGCCCTCCGATGCTTGGGAAGCATGGCCAGCCCATCTGTGACAATGATTACTATCAGTTAGTAAGAAAAGAACTAGAATGAAAAATGTGTAATGTGTAGTAGAGCTTGGAAAACTGGGATATTTTCATCTACCCAGTCGTCCATAGAAGCAACTGAGAAGAGGGTTCGGCCAATTGAGAACATCCTAAGCGAAAACATTGAACGAAGTAAAATGCAGGACTTACTCAGTTTTCTGTCTTAGAAGAAAAGAAGGAAAACTGTAGTGTAATATCGTGCTTTGCATATGTACAGCAAGAAGTATTCAGGAAGGGGGTTAGGGTGTGCTGAGGCATGACATCTTGGAAAATAGGTCAGAGGTGGACATCATTCAGCTTAACCAAAAGACAATTTAGTGCACTGAAGCACAAGAAACAAGGGAAGAAAGTGAAGTAGAAAAAAGGAGGAAAGAGAGAGCGAGAAGCAGGAGGAGAAGAATGAAAATAAGGAGTGTGAGCACTAGGAAGAGATGAAGGTGAAGAAACTGGAGGAGAGGGAGATGGGGAGTGGAAGCAGGGGAAAAAAAGATTGATTGGCAGGAGGAGAAGTCAGAATGTGTGAATGAGGATGGGTTAGAGAAGAATAAAGAGTATAAGGCAAAGGTAGTCCGGTAAGAGAGGAGGGAGAAGGAGGAAAGTGGGAACAGCAGAAGGGCCATAAAGGGATAAGACGGAACAAAATGTAGAGAGGGAGAATGAGGTAAGGAATAAAGAGAGATACATTAAGAAGAACATGGCAAGGGAGAAGGAGACAGAATAGTAAGTAAAAGAGAGCAAGAAGAGACTGTGGAAGGCAAATATTGAAGAATGGATGAGAAATGGAGAAGGAAGGAGAGAAAGGAGGAAAACGAGAAGGATAAAAAGAAGAAGGCAGAAAGGTATAAGAGGAAAAAGGAGAAAGTGGTGATGGAGGAAAGACAGAAATGGCAGTGCGCCGAATAGGAGAAGGAAAGGAAGGAGTCAGTGTAAGGGACGCAGGAGGTGGGTGGAATAATAAGATAAAGGAGCAAAAGGAAGGGTGAAGACACAAGATTATTTCAATTGATCACAGAAACAGACAATATACTTAGTTTAGTTCTTCAACTTTCCTGATTGTAATGCGTTGAATAGAAAAGATGGTTGGACCACAGACACCTATTGCAGTAATGGTGAAAAGACATCGTTTGTGAATTATCCAGAAGATAATGAGAGTTAAACTACAGATGAAATCATAAATATGTATTTTAATTTATTACATTTTGTGGGAGGATATGTTGTTGTTAAATTATATTGCTGTTTATTTTTTTTAACTTTAAGAAAGCATCAAATTGCCCGTAAATTAATTTCACTCTAAACAGTTATTAACTTTTATTTTGGAAGTGTCACCAAAAAGATCTCAGTCAGAGCATTGGTGTGAAAATCCTCTTGCGTTGCAAAGGTCACTTTGATGGTAAATCCATATTGGGGATATAACCCCCCCTCCCCAAGTATATAAAATAATGTAACTCTCATGAATGTAAATCACTTTATCCTCATCTTCTGGTACATAATGTATAAGAGCCTGCACTGAAAGAGAAATCTGTCTATTGAAATGTAATAACATAGAAAAATATTTCTCACTCCCTACAGACCTGTGGATATCACTATTTTAGTGCTGTAATCAAAATAATAGACCTAATAAATGACTGAAAAAAGACAACGCCTCCAGTTTTCATCTGTCTCCACTACAGGGTAAGAAGGCATCTATGTTTCAGAAGGGGGCCTTGAAGACTGTGACCTGGAAATATATTGCAATTTGTATCAACCTTTCTAAATCTGAAGCACACAACACTGAGCTCACAACTATTCTTTTTAGCCAGCTTATAGGCAGCAAACTCGAATTAAAATAGGCACAAATAATTGTTGCTCTTTTTAGCACTTGCTTAGAAAGTCAGGTGATAATGGTACTTAATTGATCCATGATTCCACCACATGTTCATATGATATATGTACTGTGATGAAGAGGGCATATCTGGTGTGTGAGAGGTAATTGGAGGACAGCATTTTGTTATGCGTTCTATACTCTCTTTGGTCATGAATCCCAAAAGCTTTTTCATGATTTGGCTACGAGGAAACCATACAAATTGCTCAAGTGCTAATCTGCAGAAGTATTTGCAGTTGTTTGTTGACGCTGTAGTCTTTACCAAGCATTTGGTTTTGGGGCATAATGTGTGATTGAGCAAATGTTGAGGGTATGATGAGATAGAACTCAGCTCGTTCCTCATTCCTAGACAGAAGTGCTGAATTCTCCGCCTGGTCACACTGCATCCCCACTAGGAGAGGATAGAACAGGCACAGGGTGTTGACAGGGAAGGCACAAGTGGACAGAGGGCAAACAATGTCCTGTGTGCACCCCATATTCCACTGCTCATGAAGTACATGAGCGGTGGAGACCGATTTACATTCCCACCGTAATTCTTTTGTAATTTGTATTTTTGTATTTGTATGTGGTATTTCAATAGCGTGAACATGTCTGAAAGGTGGTGGATCTCCGTACAGGATCGAGGTCAACGAGTGATGGTGGGCGTTAATGCATTGTCATGCAGTGTTCTTTAAAGAGGTGCATCTTCAACTCTTTTCGAAATTGGCATTATTCGGCCATTCCTGATGGATATGGGGATATTGTTCCAGATCCTGGGTGCATAGAATTAAAAAACCTTCTGACTTGTTTTTGTACACTTCTTAGTCTGCAGTCTAATGCTGTCCTGGCTCTGGGTGTGCCGACGACAACCAGAGAAAATAGGTTTTTCAGCAAGATAAGTGTGGTGCTGGTCTTGATGGCTTTGAAAACGATGCAGCTGGTTTTCAAGATGGCGTGGGCTGGCAAGGAGAGCCAGTGGAGTTCCATGAGGCTGGAGGTTATCTGATCCTTTTTTTGTCAGGACCTGGATGACGTGCTGCACCATCTACGATGATTCTAAGGGGGTGCCAGTGTGGAGTCTTGGTGGCCATAAAGAAGGGCATTACCACCATCCAGATTCGAGAATACCGGGGCTTGAACAACAATGTAAGGTCTTTTTTGTGAAGAAAATGTTTCAGCTTCTTTAGAAGACAGAGTTGGTACCAGGCTGTAACTGTTTTTTTGCCAATTTGTTAATTAAGGGTTAGGTTTGTGTTTAGGGTTAATTCAAGTGGCATTCAGTGAAGGTTTGGGTCTGAAGCAATCAAGGTTCATGTCCTTCACCCAGTTTTGCACAGTTACTTGTTGGTTGTTCGTGGCAAATAACAGGAACTCTGGAGATTTAGAACAAATGTTGACATGTACATCCTTTAAAGTCCAGGCATATCCGCCCCAGGAAGGCTTTAGATGCATGGATGCAAGCCTACTCATATCAGCAGGCTCTGCCACCTGGCCCATGTTGCTTATGGGAGCCAAGGCATAATAATGCAGTAGACACACAACATTGTAACGCATTGAGGGCGGGGCTAAAAATGCAAGCCCAGACTCTCCAGCCCTCCTAATGGCCACAAATGCCAATTATGAATGTTGTAGGGAAAGAATGGCTTTTTTAATCATTTCCCTGGAATCACTGAAATGTAAAGATGCTCAACTGAATAGGCTCAAACTGAATTGTCTTTATACTGCCAGGAAGCAGGGACAAAGCAAGCAGTGCTTGTTTTCTGATGGGTTCTCTCACTTTAAAATTACTTGTGCATTGTTGGGGTGAGTGCATCCATAAAATTACCTTAGCATCAATAAATATTTGTCAGAAGAAGTCTTGTCTCTATTGTGCACTTGAATGAACAAGCATCAATTTGAATGAAGGAAGGAGAGCTTGCTAATTCACCCCAACAGAAAAGAAGGAATAGTACCATTCCCAGTATGGGGTGGGGTAGGGAAGACACAACTCCAATGGGTACGACTAGACATTTTTACTAAGACTTTAAAAGCCACCAATTAAGCTGTTCTCTCCGGTAGTGGCTAGTAACATTCAAATTGTGCAGAACTTTAATATTTGGTTAATAAAGATGCCGGATGGAACTACTTTTCAACTCATCATATAGTCCTTGAGTTCAGGCGTTTCCTGCGGGCAACTACATTGTGTTTTACCTTGGAAATTTTCATTGGTGAGATGAGATGAGATGAGGTGAGGTGAGGCGAGACAAGACAAGATAAGATGAGATGATTCATCATTGTGTCAGCTTGGGCTTTTAAAACCCAGCAATTCACCTACAGTCCAAAGTTGGTCCTTTACTCCATATTTAGAACCATAAATTCCTTTGTAGTTACTTTGAGGTTATCAGACTTTTTCCTTCATGGATTATCTGTGAACCCAGAGAAGATCACCCCAGTCAGCCAATTGGGAGTGTGCTTGCTACCTGGATGTCTACTATCCAATGACACAACAGAAGATATGCCTGTTGCCAAGTTGAGAGTAGTAGTTGCCAGGTACCACACCTACTCGTCCTTATGGCCTGGGCAACTGAATTATGCCGTGTTGGAGCACAGCGATTAAGGGGAAGGGTTCTGTCGAGTTGATCAAGATATGAGGTATTTTAAACCTTTAAATTTAGATCAATTAATCCTTTCTGCACCACGTAGATAATGGTAGTTTCACAAGAGAGGTAAACAGGCATGTATTGAAATAAAGCACAGAGTGTAAAGCTTTAGTTTGTGCTGAGAAAGGACCACATTTTCTGAAGAGTGAAGAGGCAGTATCAATGATGCAGGATCTAAACAGAAGGTGCACCGAGTCATAAAAATCTTGTGGTAAGAGGTATCCAGTCTCAATCGCAATAAATAACTAGCCCATAGAAGGTTATGGATGATAATTTAGGGGTACATACGTACATATGTACAACTGTTCAGAAGTGAGAATAGGCTCACCTGACATGAAATAACTCAGTAGTTGAGGAAGAGATAACGGACAGGAGAGGATGCGGTTTGGCTGTCTCCTGCATAGAACGCTAGATCCTCGGCACCAGTTAGAAATGACTCCAATGGGCAGAGTAGACACATTTATTAAGACTTCAAAAGCCGCCTCCTAAGCCCTACTCTCAGGCAGGTCTCCTCAAAGTTCTCTCAGCGGCATTCCAGCTGCTAGGAGTTAATGATATCATTGGAGAATAACGAAAGTGGCATCATCGGGGTTTGGGAGTGTACCAATCGACTAGACGAGGTAAGTAAAGATCATAATAAAAAAGAGTTAATACTTAATAACTTTTATAACAGGTACTGTATTGAGATCACCACCCCTAATACCACCAGCATTTTAAGGTCATCCCAAATGGGGATTAATGTGGACTCAGTTTGACGATGGGGTCCGAAACCATCATTGGCATCTGACAAGACATCATTACCTTCAATGCACAGGAATAGTAGATGTTTCTCTTCCATTGTTCTTTTTCCTTAGGTCTATAGTTACCTGCTTTCAAGAGGTCTAGACTTCGCCTTTTGAGTATGCGTGTGATGTAAGATGTTACGACACACATGGGGAAAAGTACTTTTCAAGCAGAGCTGTTGATGGTGGATATATGATGCGCAAGCAGAAAGAAGGCTCCAGGAGGAGAAGGGTTTTCCGGGAAGCTCAACTAACTTTAGGATGTTGCAGGGTTTGCAAATTCAGCAACTGAGAAGAATGAGAGAAAGGGAAGAGGACAACAGCGGGGTGTGTCAGTGCTAAGGCAGTTTGTGGGACCTGAAAAAAGTAGAACGTAAAATTACATATCATACCCTGTATATATAAGGTACTCGAGAACAACCCTGAATATAAATACTGCTTGCTTTCATTTAGGTTCACCAAACATATTAAAGTGATGGCTTTATATGCAATTTACAGTCACAGCAAAACACCTGCTAAATAGAGCAAAATAAACAATAAATTGAAATGAATAGAAGTTTGAGAAAGTTATTGTCTATAGGCCCTTCATCTCTCTGGCTTACCTCCATTGGAGGTCACACCTCTTATTGTGTGATCTGAATGCTGTAAAGGCACTCATGATATTGTGGTAATGAGCTTGGACTGATATCTTGACAATGGGGTATCAGTGCTATATTGCTGCCCGTATCTCACCCAAGGAGACACAGTTGATGGTCAGCATCTTCGCTGTGCATTTCCAATCCTGTACGCCCCTCTCCCCTTCTGTTCTAGAGGGAAGAGGTTTGGGGGGTACCTGGACAATCAGCTGATCACATTATGTGCCCTTTTCCACCCTTCCTGGGGTTAGGTTACTTCCGGGGTTGGGTCAGGAGGCAAAACCTCTTGTTGGGAAGTTGCAACAACAGCCGCCCTTCCGCTTTCCCTATCTGGAGATGGTTAATGTGTGTGCTCTTTATTAATGGTAGGGTTCTTGTTGTAGGTAATACCACTAAATGGCACCCCAAATAGCCCTTGAGAGTCAGGGTACCTGCAACATACAGCACAATTGCACTCAAAGGAAACCCCAGTAGAACTCACTTCAAGAGGTTGTGAATGAATGAATCACATTGGTAAATGGACGGAGCAACTCACCCTGCGAAGCACGTAATGGAGCAGGCCAGTAAGTGTGTACATATGGACATATCGAGAATACTGTGCATCGCTTAAAGTAACACATTTAGAAATTTATGGGTTACGTAGTTTCAATACCAAAAGTCGGGTACAATTCAAATGAACACATATATTTCCAGAAATGCACTCATTACTCCCACAACAACATAGGGTACATATAGGTTTTACTTCTCTATAAAGATAAACAATGTTTATAAACTCTTTTCAAATTTTGACTATGTGGCATTTGAATTTATCCAGAGCAAATGTGGCATTTGTTTCGTTGTTTAAGTCAAAGCTGTCACCAGATACACGAGACCATCCTCAGGACGGATATCTAATCAACAACTGAAATAAACCAAGAAAATGTGCCCAGGAGAGGGGACCCAGTGACAATGCCTCTCTAAGCGTGTCTGGCCCCTGTAACTGGAACGGTGCTCCAGAATTCCCTGAGAGAGTTCCAAGCCTGGGGAGCTGCCCTGTTTTCGCCCCATCGTTGAGGAGAGCTACAATTCCTTGGGGTACGGTCTCCAGAGGCAGGGTAATCCCATTCTAAGCAGTTGAGTACTGCTTTGTTGTATGTTGCAGTGATGCTTGTTGACTAAGAAGACTGGTAGTCAGTTTAGGTTGCATCATCTCTGACTACTTTTGGAAGACCCGTAATATAACCCATTATCTTGTTTAATAAATATGCGGCATATCTTTCTTCTACTAAAAAACTGTGTGCTGACACTTTACTTGGTCTGGATCCACATTATGCATTAATGCAATTGTGATAATGAGTTTGGATTGTTTGCTCGTCTGAGCAATTTCAGGGCTGTGTCACTCTGAGCGAACTGGCAAATTGGCACCACTGCTGGTGGACGCGACACTCTATTGACTTCTTAAATGGGCATTCAGTGAAGGAAAAAATAGCTCTCTCCCTACCAGTCCTGCATCACTTACATCACTTGCTTGATGACTTCTGTCTGGGATTCGAGACCTCTTATGACATCATTCATCGGATGGCCCCTTTATGGCTGCATGATTTCCAAAACGTCCTCCAGCCACGATAGAAAAGGGGAAGTTGATAGAACTACAAATTTATAAAGAGAAGTCTGTGAGAGATGTGTGAGTGACGGAACATCCCATAGTCTGTGAACTGGTGGTTGTGTCCTTAGAATCTGAACCCTGCTCTATCCTCAAGAAGATCCTGACCGTCCCAAGTGATACCAGGGGCAAAATAATAGGACTGGAGTGCAGTTTTATATAAACAGAGGAGCAAGCGCAGTGCAGCACAAGAGCAAAAGGATAAAACAATACGGCCACCAGTAGTAATCCAGATTAGCAACCATGGCCAGATTGATAGACCAGTCCACATCTATGCATAGATGTGACACTTCATACATTTGAAAAAAACATTACCCCTCTGATTTAATATTCACTTGAAGAGATGTGGCCTAGTGGCTATAGCTGCTGAAACAGATTCATGTGATCTTGTGATTCTGTGCAAATTACTCAATCTCTGCATTTCTTAAAAAACACAAGTGAAATGTAATCTTGTGTTCATGTAAAGCCTGTTAATGACCTTGGGCCAAGTTCGCACTATATCAAACTCCCAAAAAAGAAAAAGAAAAAATATTTGGTACTACACAGAAGCCGGTCTATAGTTAAATGGACTAATAGATATACTTTAGGGATCTGTATTTGACCCCTTGATCAGAGGTTTGAAATTGGTAGTCCACTCAGCCTTTCATCTATTTAAGTGCGATAATATGAGTACCATAGAGTTGGGTAACAATAAACATCTGTTATTACAGCAACAAGAGGCCCAAGTGTGAACCTGTACTTTGTAAATGCATGTTATTAACAGATTTAATGTACAATGTTCCTATAGCTTTTGATGAAAGTTTTGGCACACCAGGTGAGGGTCATTTGAGGGGGCTTGAGAGGAAATTCAAAAAGAAATGAAGCTTGGAAGGGGAAGGGCTTAGTAAAGAGGGATATGATGTTGTAAGAGGGGAAAACTTTAGGGTTCAGGGTCTGAAAGGTCCTGTCCCATGATCAATAACGTGTTACTAGAAGCCTTCCAATGATTAAATTAATGAGGAGACAGCTAGATGTGTGCAAAATTATAGTTCACAAATTCAATTACTTTGCAACTTCATAAACTGTACAGTATTAAAAGTATAGTGACTACATCTCTGATGAAATGCTCCCCTTTATCTTTGCAGGAAAAGTATTCTAAAATGTCAGTTTGCAGGGTGTTTTATGTGAAAAAACTGCCAAGGATTTTTCTCCAAATATGGCTGAAGACTGCACTATCAGTATGCAAGTTTTTTTATATGTATTTCTAAGTTATCCTGTCTGCCACGTAAACACCATGCAAAGCATGCCATGGAATGTGGATATTGCAGGGGACTAAGATGGAGGGATGGTGCAGAGAGCGGGAGGTGGGGCACCGACGCGGCAAGTGGAAGTGCTGGTGATGGGATCTTCAATATGGTACTGATGTTGAGCAGCAGGAGCACCCCACTGCTTCTTGCAGCCCCATGTGGCAATGGAAGAGTATTCTTGGTACAGTGATGGGCCAAATAAGGAGCCACTATTTTTAGATCTTGAAAGAGCAGGCCTGGCCCAGACACATACCTTAAACAATAGAAACTGCAGTCAAACCGGTATCCCCTACAGTCCACAAAATGGCAGTGCTCAGAAAGGACTAATATGCAGTCTGTAGCTAACAAAGTTCTCATGGAACTTCTAAAGTTAGCCCTGTCTCCATCCTAGCTATTTCAGCGTATCGGCCTCCATTCCCCAGGTACAGGAATGCAGGGAAATACTTCTACTGTCTACTGTCTGCAGAAACTATTCTCTCCCATATCACGTGCCATCCGAAATGGGGCCCAGTTTTCTTTTGTAGCTAATACTGTGAGCCAGACTTTAAGAGTGAACGTCAGAAAGCATCCTCTCTCTGTCAGAAGACGATAACCAAATTGCACGGAAGCAGAATGACACCTGTCCCCAATTCCCTTCCAAGAACTCACTGTCCTGAAGAAATTGTTTAGTCAAGGTGCAGTTACGTTCAGCAGTGGGAAGGGGACGGGGAAAGAGAAGAGACTGCCAAAACAGTGGTTCGCCTTGAAGGAATTTCTTCTTATCTTCTCACTCAGAATCTTGCTTCTGCTTTTATGTTACTGCAAAAGAATAGCAACATGTTATCCTACTCTCTCTCTCTCTTTCTTTATATCTCACTAGTTATATATTCTAACTTTAACCACATTCCCTCACTGTCTTAGGCTACTGCTCCTCTTCTATCTCTTTTCTTGGTTGTTTCTTAATCAGTATGTTCTTAATGAATTAAATAAAGTTTTCACATTTAATATTCTTTTATAACTTTAAACCTTTTCTTTCTTTTAGATTTGTACTTGCGTGTCCGGAAAGACTCTTCGAAGAACTGAAGATTCAGCAGAAAATTGAAGTAACTTCCGATTGATAGTCTGTCTCCACTTAAAAGAACAGATAGAATTGCATTAGCAAGATACTAGTAATAGACTTCCTAATGTTTTTTAATTGTCTTTATTCAGTTAAACTTTTATATCCTTATGCGCTTCAATTATTTAACACCATTCCGATTTTGAAGAGAAAATCGCAATCTGATATGTTCTCTCTAGATTTGATTTCTAGAATTTTCAAGGTTCCATAGGATTTGTACCATGGTTTTACAGATTGGAATCGAGACGCTACTCAACGAGAGTCATGCTCACAAAACCTATGCCGATGAAGGAGTCCAGCAATGTATTTCCACTCAGACTCGCAAGAGAAACACTTCTCTCTGGAAACAGAACAGTGTGCAGAATCAATTTGAGAAACACCTCAAAACGTATTTTCACTCAGACACGACAGAAAGACACTAATCTCTCTTCATAGCTGACTGGTGCTGAGGAGAAACGGATTTAAAATTATCACTGAAGGAGCTATAACGAAGCTCCTGACGTTGCCTACCTTAACTAACTAACTCGATGGAGAACTAGGATATCGCAGCTTCTTTCTCAAACTTCTCAGGTGAAGTGCACATTAGTTATGTTGCGTGCGCTTGACATTCCATTTGGGTTTTCAATGAGATTCAGATCTAGAACGCTAAAGGAGAGTTTGAGCTGGCAGACATTTTGGATTTCCAGAACTGCCAGCTCAAACTCCAATTGTTTGCTCTCATGGAGTCTTGCCCCTTTCTTGAAATCTTATTCCTAAATACACTGGCCGGGATAAGACATTTGGCAGGAATCCTCTTTGGGACCCTGACAGTACCCCCTTCTTCCGTCCATTTGAATGTTTCTCCCTTCTTCAACTACCGGGTAAGGGGAATAATTTTCAGAGAAAAGTCGTGAATGAATCTTCTGTAGAAGTTAGCAAAACCAATAAAACTTTGGACTTCTTTCACTGTATTTGGAGACTTCCATTCTGTGACTGCCTTTACCTTCTGTTCGTCCATAGTTATTCTGGAAGGAGAGAGGACAAATCCTAAAAATTCTACTGTGGTTGTGTTAAAAGAAAATGTTTCTAACTTCACATATAAGGCGTTCTCCCTCAATCGTTGTAATATAGCTCTTACTTGCTCCTGATGTTTATCTTCTGTGGCTGAATAAATCAAAATATCGTCTATATAGACTATAGCCCATTTGTCAATAAAATCGGTTAGGACGTCATTTATGAAATGTTGGAAAGTGGCTGGGGCGTTACACAGCCCGTACAGCATTAATTGCTACTCAAATAGGCCGTATTTTGTTCGAAATGCCATTTTCCGTTCATCTCCCTCTTTAAGTCTAATCAAATGGTAAGCACCTCTGAGATCCAGCTTGGTGTAAATTTTTGCCTCCTACACTTGGTCAATCAGCACAGAAATAAGAGGTAACAGATATCTATTCTTGATTGTAATTTGGTTTCTTGCTCTGTAATCTATACAAGTTTTCAGATCCCCTCCTTTCTTCAGTATGAAGATGAGGGGCGATGATACTGGTGACTCAGAGGGTCTAATGAAACCATTATCCAGATATTTCTTGAGATAATCCTTCAAATGTTGGTTCTCCTTCTCCGTCATTGCGTATATTTGACTACAAGGTAAATTGGAGCCTGATTCAAATTAGATTTTGCAGTCATAAGGTCTATGAGGAGGAAGCTTCTTAGCTTCCACTTCATCAAACACATCCGTATAATCTTTATACTCTTCTGGAATTTCATTAGTTTGTATCACACAAACTGAGACTTCGCTGTTACAAAGTTGAGTTGCCACAGTTGGTTCTTGATTGATTCTTCCTTGATTAAAACAATGTTCTTTACAATAATCGGAAGTCATTTCTATTATTCTCGCTCTCCAATTAATTACAGGATTGTGTTTAGTCAACCAAGGAAGACCTAAGATCAGTTGGAATTGCGGAGCACCTATAAGATTGAACTGAAGTATTTCTTGGTGTCCTTTTAGACACTGCAATTGCACGGGTGCAGTGTGGCTCACTATTGAAAGATTGGTGCCATCTACTGTTCTCACTGCTTCACTTTTATCCTTTTGTAAGGCTGTTATTCCCATTTGATGTGCAAACTTCAAATCACAGAAATTTGCTGTGTCCCCTGAATCAATCATTACTGAAACCTCTTTTAAAACTATATGTCTGCATTTTAGTGTTGCCGAAAGGATAAGGTGAGGCGATGACAATTGCAAAGTATTTGCCACCAAATGGTTTATTGGAGTTGTCTCCTGATCTGCACCCACCAGTCCAACTCCTCCTACTGGTGGTACTGAGAGTTTTCCTTCATTTGTAACTTTGGTTTCTTTGGGCAGATCTTTACAAAATGTCCACTAGCTCCAAAGTAGAGGCATAGTTTGTTAGTCCTTTTTTCTTTTTCTTCTTTCAGTAACAGACCTCTTATTGGGCCTATCTGCATTGGTTCTACCCCTGTGGGTCTGTCTGTTGATCTTAGTGTTTCTGATCTTACTCTGTCGAATCTTGGTGGGCTGGTTCGAGACTCTTTTTACTTTTCCCGGCGCCTCTCATTCTGCCTAAAATCCATTTCCAATACTAAGTCTATTAACTCCGAAATCTCTGTTAGTCGATTAGGGATTTGAGCCAATGTGTCTTTCAATTTGTCTTTTAAACCTTGGTAGAAAACCGCTCCTCTTGTATTCTCTGGCCAGTTGGTTTCTATTACTATTTGACTGAATTGTGCTAGATAAGTGATCAAATCTCGATTACCCTGTTTCAATTCTAGTAGTTCATTGTCAGTAGCTTGTGATGCCTTCCTCCTGTCGAATATCTGAAGAAACTCCTTCTTGAATTCTTCATAGTCATATAAAATTGGGTCATCCTTTGTTACCAAGGGCATGGACCACGATGCCGCATCTCCGCTGAGATTCGACAAAATAAAACCACACAAGACTGTGCATCAGGAAACATTGTTGGACGGCACATAAAATGGAGGGAACATTGTGTTAAGAAAATTTGATTTTTTTGAGGGTCTCCACTAAAACAATCTGGGGTGCTAACGGAATCACTGGAGAAAGTGAATGAATTACTTGAGTGGGTGTGAATGACATAGAGCTAGTTGAGGGACTAGTATTTTCTGTAGCATGTGGCTAAATCTGAAATTTCTCTCCTGGAACTGACTGTCTCTTTCTGTGACGTTTTATTTTCTTCCCTCACTAACATTAACTCTTTATGAATGCTACCCAAGATTTCTCCTAGATTTTTTAGATCTATTCCTTCTGCCATTCTGCTCAGGTGCAGTTAAGCAACATGAGCAATTCACTCTGTCAGAAGGTGATAACCAAATTGCAAAAGCAGAATGACACCTGTTCCCAATTCGCCTCCATGAACTCGCTGCCCTGAAGAAATTGTTTAGTCAAGGTGCAGTTACGTTCAAAGGGGGGAAAAGGGGAGGGGGAAAGAGAAGAGACTGCCAAAGCAGTGGATGGTCTTGATGGAATTTCTTCTTATCTTCTCACTCAGAATCTTCCTTCTGTTTTTTATGTTATTGCAAAAGAATAGCAAAATGTTATCCTACTCTCTCTCTCTCTTTATAATTCACTAGTTATATATTCTAACTTTAACCACATACCCTCACTGTCTTAGGCTATTGATCCTCTTCTATGTCTTTTCTTGGTAGCTTCTTAATCAGTATGTTCTTAAATAATTAAATAACGTTTTCACATTCAATCTTCTTTTATAACTTTAAACCTTTTCTTTCTTTTAGATTTGTACTTGCGTGTCCGGAGAGACGCTTCGAATAACTGAAGACTCAGCAGGTAAGTGAAGTAACTTCCGATTGATAGCCTCGTATTTCTATGAAGTCTGTCTCCACTCGAAAGAACAGATAGAATTGCATTAGCAAGATACAGGTAATAGACTTCCTAATGTTCTTTAACTGTCTTTATTTAATTAACCTTTGACATCCTTATGCGCTTCAATTATTTGGAACCTTACCGGTTTTGAAGAGATAAGTGCTCTATCTAGGTCTGATTTCTAGTATTTGCAAGGTTCTATAGGATTCGTACCATCGTTTTACAGATTGGAATCAAGACGCTACTCAACGTAAGCCATGTGCACAAAACCAATGCCCATAAAGGTGTCCAGCAATGTATTTCCACTCCGACTCGCAAGAGAAACACTTCTCTCTGGAAATGGAACAGTGCGCAGAATCAATTTGGAAACACTTGCCTCAAAACGTATTTTCACTCAGACACAACATAGACAATAATCTCTCTTCGTAGTTGACTTGCGCTAAGGTAAAACCTAGTTGTCACTGGAGATGGGTTATGGTGTATAGGAAGCAATCAGATAAGTGCATTTTATGCCCGTCTCGACTGGCTTAAGATGTGGAACCATTAGGAGATAGATAGATAGATAGATAGATAGATAGATAGATAGATAGATAGATAGATAGATAGATGGATAGATGGATAGATGGATAGATGGATAGATGGATAGATGGATAGATGGATAGATAGATAGATAGATAGATAGATAGATAGATAGATAGATAGATAGATAGATAGATAGATAGATAGATAGATAGATAGATAGATAGATAGATAGATAGATAGATAGATAGATCTATCTCAGAGACCTCCTATTGCTATACATTGTAAAGACCCGGTTTCTCTCCAGTTCGCTAGTTGAGAGTGCAGATTGACAGACTCACTTGCAAAATGTGTCTCTCTCAAGTGACTGACTACAATTCCTGCACTCTCCTCAGCCAGAAGATACAGGAAACACCATGACCACTGATTGATACATGCCTTAGGTGAGACTTGAGAAGTAGATGGTGAAAGATTTTAGAGGTAGTTGGCATGGAGAAGTTGAGAAATAGGGGGTTGGCTGGCTCAGAAGCCATGAGACATTAATTCTGTAAAATACAGAATGTACAAGTATAAAATGGTAGCACTTTTTAAACTTTGCTCCCATTGTAAACCAAAGTACATAAAAAGAGTGAGCCAGTTCCTTACTGGACCAGAATACAAGCAACCAGAGGTCAGTTTCACCCTGGATTTAGTTTTTTTGGATGCTTGTGTTCTGCTCGGAAAGGACCTGGCTGTAAGGAGTCCCAGGATTTTCTGCAGGAGCGTCAGGAATCCGAAGAGAGAGCCTCAGCCTTCCCCTACGGCCTTCCGACTCTATAAGACGCTAGACTAGCGGATGACACGCCAGGGGAAAACAGGGAAACAAAACAAGGGAAGGCGGGTAAACTCCTGTAGTGTGGCTGAAGACGGGTCAGGAATGGGTGAGGCGATACTCTGCTGTAAAACAAAGGCTGTGTTATCTCCAGCTGTTACATATGACCCATATGTTGGATTAACCCTTAGGCCCCACCTACCACTGTTCTTTTACATCCGATCATATAAGGGGTAGGCGTTAAGGTTTCAACATTGCGGATCCTATACGATAGAAAACACAGGGTTAGAGAGAGAGAGGACCCCCTGAGAACTACACCAGACTACTAATGAGAGTAACTCACCCACCCGTCTTATAGGTACATAGGACTGTACTCCAACTAGGGCCCACTATGCTTGAAATGTGAGGAGTTCAGCTAGGGCGTAGGAGAAGATCTGCCAAAAGAACAAAACAATGCTAAGTACCCCCCAAACTGTTATCATGAATCAAGGTAAAGAAATAGGCAGCGCACAGTGCTGTTACCGTGCTTCTGTCGTGCTGAAATACGGGCACAGTGGTCCACGCTAGTTCCCCCACGAATAACAAGCCTCTCTCCCTTCTGACGAGCAAGGGAATGATACACATCAAGATGCGGAGAACAGGCAGGTTGATAGACTGCGGAGACCAGGCAGGTTGTTAGGCTGCGGAGAACAGGCAGGTTGATAGACTGCAGAGACCAGGTAGGTGGTTAGGCTGAACCCGTAGGCAAAGCCTGGTCCGGCAGTACGGGCAGAGCCTGGTCCGGCAGTGCGGACAGGGCCGGTTGCAAGGAGGCGCGCCGAACCCCGTGGAGATGTGTCAGCAGTACGGAAATACAGGAGTGCAGTTATAGGTCTAGTGTGATACTATAAACGAGGGATACCGGGCAGTGTCTAGCCTGGCAAAGAAGTAACACAGGCAGTGGGAGAGGAGTCGGGCATGAAGGACTGGGTTATTCTTAAGACCCAGCGGTGCCAGGGAACAACACCTGAAACCTTCGTGGGTTACCTGTTCTGGCGTACCAAACACAGAGACACGGGACACTTCCAGCGACGTCAGAGATCAGCGTTTATTTACTGCAGGGATACAGAGGTCACAAGAAGTACACAACGTGTAGGTTCTCGGAGACTGCTTCAAATTCGTAGACGTGGATCGCTCCTTTTATACAAGTTTTTGCCATAGCACAGTATGGCGAACAAAGGTTACAACTCAGTTCCCACAATAAACTTCAAAAGGGTCGCGTTCATGTTTCAGGAGGCCGGAACATAATTACAACAGTCTTGCCGGTTCCCAACTGTAAAAACATATTCCCTCCGCAATAAATACCTCCCATCCTAACCATAAACACATTAAGAGGAAGGACGAAACACAGATGCAAGGAAAGGACAAGAATACACAACAGGTTTAGAAAAGAGTGTCAGGGGCAATAAAGGAAACTCGATAGAAGGGTCAAAGACCTCGTGTCTAATGTATGCGTGGCTGAAACAATAGACCGGAGCGGCAAGATGAGCCTTGAGCGGGGCCATCTGCCTTACTCGTGTCATTCCCCTCATCGTAAAAGTCACCTCAAAGAAACACGTGTCCTTCGTGCAAGCTTGAAAGTCCCAGGGTCACGAAACGGACAAAAAGCCCGTTCGCTGGCTACCTGAGGGCAAGAAACAAAATGGATGCTGTATCTAAAATGGAACCCGAGGGTTCGGATGAACAAACCCAAAAATGAGACGAACCATACGTGGCTGCATAGCGAAACTGCGTACACCCGCTATACTCGTCATTTGCGGTTCGTAGATACCAAACTCATCCATATTCGTCACCACTCGAAAAGTGCCGTCCCATCTCACACGGAACCTCAGACGCTCCTTTTGCCCTCATGTAGGCAAGCACTAGTCAAGATCAGAATCTATATCAATATTCATCAGATCGTTCAGCTGCTGCTGGAACATCATCCTATTCATCAACGTCTCCTTGGTAACAGATGGCCGCCTTATACACGTCGCAGCACATAGGCCACATAAGGCAGGACCACACTGTACACAAAGACAACACGTGAACAGAAACGTTACAACAGCCCCTACGATCATTAGAATCTTCCAACCCCAGGTTGACATCAGGCCCCAAAACCATCCTAGGAGCGTCCAATTACCTTCGTCCACGTGTATGGACTCGGAAATCTTGTGCAACTTCGAGATGGCTTGGTAAACAGTTGGAGCATTGTCAGGAATAAAAATGCAACAACTCGAATGGATAATTTTACACACACCCCTCTATCTGCAAGAACAACGTCTAGAACCATACGGTTCTGCAACGTCATGAGTCTGTCCGCCTGTAGTTCAGCTGTCAGATTACCAAGGGCATTTGCAGTAATATTAGCAGTCGATTCTACCACACGGGTCAACTGTCTTAGGTTCCTACTATTAACCATAGGTCCCCAAAACGGCAAGAAACCCTTGAAGAAGTCTCCTGCTTCTTGACCAGCAGTATCCTCTTTGCTAATAACGCCTCTCACGACTCTAGTTTTGTGGTAGTCCGAAGCAACTGTGAAAGTCGGAGGTAAAAGATTCGCAATGTAACAGGTACCCGAAAAGTCGCGGGGTAACCATGTATACGCGCGTTCATAACATACAAAATAGGTGCCCTTAGCAGTCAGAAAAACAGGGGAAGAGAGCATCGGTAGGACATACGTATCAGTGCAAGCACTGTCCCCAAGTTGTGCTCTCGGATTTCGACCCAAACCTTTCAAGCAGAAATTACCAAGGTGCGGTACAATCCATATTGGGGACGAGCTCTTAAGCTGTCTATCACCCACTGACGTACTATACTCAGTCTCACTCAGATCCTTATAGGCCTGCACTTCTTCATCTGGAATGAGTGATGCATCAAAAACATCTCTATCCAGATCTGCTATAGCTATCGCCAAAGGCTTGTGGTACGGCCCAGGACCAAAGTTGACAGACCGTGGCTCTCGACTGGGGTAGGAATCTAGTGCACTACGGAACATAGTTTGGAATGCTCGAGCTGAACCCTGGGAGCTGTATGGAAGGACCAAATACGGAATACCCCTATCCATGGTGTGTGGCATTAACCCACATACCCAACAATTGGTAGTATTCACCACCAACTGATGCTGATGTAGAAGTTGAACAAAGGAATTATTCATGAATTCCGCACGTCTAACCTGCTCATGTTGAGGCAAAGGGTGAAAGGAATGTGGGGAGACAGTGGTGAGGGAACTTGGGTTAGGAGAAAAAGTAGGTGGAACAGAAGGCAAGAACAACGGTACTCCGAAATACACTCCACCCACCAATAACATAGATAAGGCCAGGAACAGTAGAAACACCTGAAACAAAAAACATTTTGTTCGTACAACCCTCCATAACTCTGATCTCTGTGCCAACACCCTTTCTTCTTCCAACAGCTTAGAGAATGCCATCCTCTACAAACCGTCCGTGACGTACTTGACGCACTTCGTTCTGAGTAGCGATTATCAATCCCCAGGAGTTCCCAGAGATCGACAAAAGTAACCAACCTAGCGTCAGAAACCTGCTAAACAGAAAGGAGTACCCGCACGGCCCTACGGTGACCCGGATGGCGAGGTTTCCTCGAAACGTTCAAATTTATTACAAGTCTCTTAGCAGTGGAAAGCACAAAGAAACTCAAAAAGAAAGGATGTAATTGTCCATAATATTCGTAACGTCAAAAACCACTATACTGTTAACTTTTATTAGTCCTTGAACGAAGAAAGTATCGACTTCTTCCAGGTCGAGTTTGTTCTTCAAACAATTGTTCAGCTGGCGCAACAGTGATCGATGAAGTGGACAACGAGTCAGACCTTGGGTTCTCTGCTACTGATGACTCCACATGTGGATTTGGCAGTGACGAATCCTCCTCCACCAGTTGAGCGTCGCTAAATGGCACAAAGTGCAAAGGAGTCTCAGTTTCTGCAGCCAAAATCCCAGTCCTCACCCAACCGTCCGTTGGTAAGGGGATCGGTACCTTCTTTGTGTGGCTGGCATGCACCCAGTTTTTCCGACCCTCCAGTCGAACCGCTGTCCTCGTCGTCAATAAAACTTGATAGGGTCCGACGAATCTTGGCTCCAAGTTACGCTTTCGACCAAAATTTCGGGTAACCACCCAGTCTCCTGGCCGGAGCTGGTGTCCAGGACCCTCTGTCTGCGCCGGTAGAGCTTCAAGGACCTGTTGATGGATTAACCGTAGTTTAGTGGTCAAATCATGCAAGTAATCAATTAACATTGGATACTCAAGACTATCAAAAGCCCTAGGCCTCGGGACTCCCCAAATATTTGCAGGGCGGCCAAACACAATCTCATATGGGCTAAGCCCTACTCGAGAGTGTACGGTTGCTCTGGTCGATAGGAGAGCCAGAGGCAAGGCATCAGGCCATGCTAGACCAGTCGTGGCTTGGATCTTAACGAGTTTCAGCTTCAGGGTACCATTGTACCCTTCAACCAAACCCGCTGCCTGAGGATGATTAGCACTGTGGAATTTCTGTCGAATTCCAAGGCCCTTACACACACTCTGCATTACACTTCCCACAAACTCGCTTCCATTATCCGACCACACAATCCGTGGCATTCCGTACCTAGGAAAGTACTCCCTCAGCAGGATTTTTGCTGTGGACAGGGCAGTATTATCTTTAAGAGGATAGGCCTCGATCCATCTGGAGAACGCGCAAACCACAACCAAAACATACTTCAGGTTATTGCATCTCTCCATATGGATGAAGTCCAACTGGATAACCTCAAAGGGACAAGGAGGAGGAGCAAAATGACCAGGTGGAGTGGGGGTGCCTTTTCCGGGATTGTGCATCAAACACACCATACAATTCTTAACCACTCTCTCGGCACACTTAGCAATACCCTCATTCCTCCATACAGGGGACAAGAACTTACATATTCCTTTCGCACTAATATGTGACAACCCATGAGCCATCGTCACAACAGCTAATACATACGCATCTGGTAACATCCACCTCTGACATTCCGTCAGGTCAACCCAACATCCATGCATATCCAATTTCCCTGTACTTTCTTTCCACTTGGTCTTTTCAGCTTCAGTAGCTTCGTTCTGAATTGCTTTCACACTCTCAACAGTATTCTCACACATACCAGTCTCCATCGGCCACCTCACTGAACTCGTGACATACATTCGAGTCGCAAGATTCTTAGCCGTTTCCTTAGCAATCTCATCCGCAAACGCATTACCACGACCAACGTCATCCGTCACCTTCCGATGTGCACTACATTTAACGATCGCCACTTGTTTAGGCAACGTAAGTGCATCCAAAAGGTCATTCACAAGCTGCCCATGTTGGATCTTTGTACCATGCGATGTCATGAATCCTCTTTCTTTCCACAGTCTTCCAAAGTTGTGCGCAACACCAAATGCGTACTGACTGTCGGTAAACACATTCACTCGCTTTCCCTTAGACAAAACACACGCTCTCGTTAATGCAATTAACTCTGCCGCTTGCGCGGAATTCTGGTTCAATCTCGCAGTTTCCACAACCGTGCTCAACGTCACCACAGCATACGCAGTCGTCACATCGCCATTCGGCAATTTGAAGCAAGAACCATCCACATACAAAGTACCATCGGGATCTGCCAAGGGAGTGTTTTT
The DNA here is from genome assembly GCF_964204655.1 of Triturus cristatus. Classification (NCBI taxonomy): domain Eukaryota; kingdom Metazoa; phylum Chordata; class Amphibia; order Caudata; family Salamandridae; genus Triturus; species Triturus cristatus. The sequence continues at coordinate 67,987,557 of NC_140595.1, read as the reverse complement.
CAGGTCCACACGACCTTTTGTTTCTTCCTCAGTCCGTAAATAACAATCATGTGGCAGCACATCATCTGACTCCATATTAATCGGCAACAATGTCGCCGGATTCAGTACATTACAACGTTTGATCTGTATATGACTTGCCAAAAGGGTCAACTCGTACCCAGACAACCTTGCACTCGTCAGATGTTGAGTCTTTGTCCGATTCAAGAGCGTATCAACTGCATGCGGAACCATTACTATGAGCATATTATCCATGACCAAACCTGCGGATTGTCGAATAGACGCCGCAGCTGCCGCTGTCGCCCTTAAACAACTCGGCAACGCTCTAGCTACCGGGTCTAAGGTCGAGGAAAAATATGCACACGGACGCTGCTTATCACCAAATTGTTGCGTCAAAACACTCAACGCACAACCTTCTCTCTCGTGAACGTATAGTGTAAACGGTTTACTGTAATCAGGAGTACCCAACACAGGAGCCGAACACAGCGCATCACGTAGTTCAGAAAAACTTTTCTGACATTCGCCCGTCCAAGGCAAAGGAGTCGAAACGTCCTTGCACGTGAGAGCTACCAATGGCTTCGCTAACAGTGAAAAGTTCGGGATCCACTGTCTGCAGTATGACGTGATACCTAGAAAGGCACGCACATCTCTCTGAGTTGTTGGCACAGTCATTCGAGCAATTGCTGCAATTCGTTCAGGGGTCAACCTTCTTCCCGCCTTTGACAATAAGTGACCTAGATAGGTAACTTCTTGACAACAATATTGCAGTTTGGAAGGTGACACTTTATGATGTAAAGCACAGAGATGCTGTAACAGAGACACTGTAGCGGCTCTACAGAGCTGTTCAGTGTCGGCAGCGACCAACAAATCATCAACGTACTGAATCAAGGCTGCACCAGCCGGTAATACAAACGCATCAAGTTGACTCTTAAGAGCTTGGCTGTAGATCGACGGACTCTCACAGTAGCCCTGTGGTGCGCGTTTGAATCTGAAGCTGCGACCACCTAATGAGAAACCGAACAAGTCTCTGCTTTCCTCAGCAATCGGAATGCTAAAGAACGCATTCTTCAGATCGATCACCGAGAACCATGATGCAGTGGCTGGAATCATAGTCAGTAAAGCTGTAATGTCTGGCACCACAGGAAACTGTGGGACAACAATTTTATTCACCTCTCGCAGGTCGATAACTAGACGATACACGGGAGGCTTGGAGGGATCCGTTCGTTTCAGAATAGGCAACACGGGACTATTGCACACATTACCCCGTGTCTCCTCAATAACATCTTTACCGATCAGATCGTAAATGATCGCTAACAGTGCCCTTTCACCATCAAGGGAAATACGATACTGAGGTATACGTGGCAAACGCGCACCAACTTTCAGTTGGACAACATAAGGTGGTATATCCAACAGGCCCACGTCATTGGGACCTGTCGCCCACAAGGAGTCCGGAAGAGATCTCAATTCCGATGGGAGCTTGTCGATCGATAAATACATAGGGGAAATCACGCTCTTACCCAACGTAAGCTCCACACCCGTAGGAGAACAATACAAAGTCGCATGTAACCTTTTCAACAGATCTAGGCCCAAAAGATTCTCACCACAACCAGTAGTCAAAATCAAAGGAGCCTTTAGCTCATGAGACCCAATCGTAAGGGGCAAAGGGCTTGAAACTGGATTGCTAACGGGGGCGCCAGAAAATCCAACGGAAACATTCGTTAAGCCAGACAAAGGCGCGCCAGGGAGTTTCGAATGCATGATGGAACTTTTTGCTGCACCAGTGTCCAACAGAAAAGGCTCAATGACGCCCAAAGTGGCTACTGCAACATAAGGCCCTCTCTGATCAACTGGAACTGATACTTCTCCCTTCCTTTGTCTATGGCTGTCCTAGTAGATACCATCCGCATCAACATCACACTCAACATAACAATCATCCACATGATACTGTGCAGACCGACCGGACGATTGTTCGCGCCGATCGAAACAATTTTGCGAGTCCGAAGACGTGGCAAAGCGTTCGGCCTGATTCTGGGTAACTCCGCGACCTCTACCACGGGAAACCTGTTGAGGACCACTACGTCCTCCTCGAGCCGACACACCATTGTTCCTATCACGGAGAACCGGACAGTCAAACTTCAAATGGCCCTCCCCACGACAATATGCACATTGATTATATCCCAACACAAAGCGAGGTGCGGGAGAGGCATTTCGCGGCTGTGATCTAGAGAACTGTGATTGGGATCGATTTGGCTGCTGGGTATCACTGAAATTCGAACGCGGGGGATAGGCTTGCTGCAATAAGACTTTAGTTTTAAGATCCTTCGTTTTCTTTTCTGCACGCTCACATTCCTCCTTTTCTCTATTTTCGTAATATTGGGCCGTCGCCAATATTTGGGCAGTGGTAGAAACAGCCCACGAACTCTCAGAATTCTTCAACTTGTTGCTAAGGTCGGGCAACAAGTTCGATACAAACTTATCAACGAACAGCCGCTGACCACCCTCGGAACCCATGTCCTGACCACTATGATCAACGAATGCTTCCTCAAATCTCGTAAAGAAATCAGAAACGCTTTCATCCCTCTTTTGCTTGCACGCTGATAATTTGTCCCAATTGACGCGCATCGCTGGCATAAGCGTTTTCATGAGGGTAATTATCCTCTGGGGCAAAGCCACGATAATCTGTTCAGGTTTAGCCCCACCGACCTGCCGGGCGTCTGCCGCTGTAAGGGCAGCCCAGTCACCGCCTAACTCGGCTGCGTGATTCTCGTGACGAATTTTCGCCCAAATCGGCTGAGGCACCACATTGCCAAACAACATGTCGATATCAGCTAGATTCATAACAGTAGCATCCACCAATTGGGACAGCTCCTTATAATAACCTGCAGGATTCTTACGGGGGTCAGGCAAGGATTGCTTCACTTGTAAAACTTCCGATCGTTTCCAAGGGAGGTGTATCCACACTCTCTGGAAATGGCCTGGGACAACAGGGTTAGCATTAGGATCACCTGGCATCCATACCGGGGGAACTTCCCGCATAGGATATTGACCAGGTTGTGCCATCCATTCTGCAGTCTCATCCTTAAACAACGCACGAGGTTGCACTGTACATCGAAAGGATAACAAGCGTTCTAGAGCCTCTCGAACCTTATCACCGACGATTACACCCGTGGCGAACCGAAGCTGTAGCTCGGAAACCTCAGGTGGTATATCATCAGCCATATCATCGTCCCACTCCTCTTTCAATGACTTACACAATTCTTCGAACACAAACCGTTGCGTGGGCACATTAAACTGAGAAAACGTTTCAAACACTACACGTGGGGTGTATTTAACAGGGTTACGAATCCATCTCCGTGCCGTTTTCACCAACGATTCACGTTCCCTACCATCAGGGAGCTGACTGCGCCTTTGAGCGACATCTGAAAGAGTCGAGCCAAGTATCGGCCCAAAAGCGGAGAATAAAGAGAAGCAACAGCAGTCAAGAGACGACTACGAACAGAAGGAGAAGAGGAAGAAGATGCAGGCGTAGCAACAATAGGGGTGGAAGCCGTAGAAGTCGACGCGGCAGCAGGAGTAGCAGGAACAACAGGCACTTGGAAAGGCGCAGTAGGGAGAGAAAGCGGAACGAGAGGATGCACGATCTGTGGCACAAGGGGATTTGGGAGTACGGGAGGAACGGCGGGCTGACCAGCAGCCGCCAAAACAGCGGGTTGAGGAAGAGGTGGACGAACGGGACCCATAACATCGGGAGCATAGGGAGGTGGCGATTTCATCAGATAAGACAAGAGCGAGTCCTCCATCGCTTCTTCTCCTGTCTTATCGATATTAGAAGGTAGCACCGGATAACATTTATCCACTGCCATATGGTGAAGCCGAGCGCTAACTTCCTGCTCTTTCTCATCTTTGTCTAACTGATATTGTTCTGCATTGCGCATCACCGTAATAACACCTTCTCTTTTACTTTTCTTATTCTGTTTGATTTCTTTCTGCTTGGCCTCTTTCCGCCATAACCGGAAGGAATCAAACATGGCCGGCCTAGCTTTCTTTTTAAATAATTTAGCTTCCAAGTTATCTAAAACGGCAGTCTCGAAACTACCATGAGATGGCCAACTAAGGACGCCATCCTTTTTAGTGTAACGAACCCAATATTCATTATATACGATAGGACCCACGCCATGGCGACTATAGAGCTCGTAAATCGGAGTTCCAACCGGAGGTATCGGACATGAATCCTCCAGCCGGGAATCCATGCTGCAACATTTGAGAAACCCAAACAAAGTACTACGGCCAGGCATCGTGCACACTAACCGAGTATACAAACTTCAAGGGCTATCGAATTACGATGTCCTTGCAAAAATGCAAGACCCTCGGTTTTTGGCAATTGCAATCGTCAAATAAAACCCAACAACTAAGAACTACGAATGCTATGGAACCATGCAAACAACAAAGCGACACTGGGAGCGACCCACAAATACTTAACTGAGAGAACAATGGCGTCACCAGGAAGGCCCGTTGAGCGTCTCGCCGTACAAAGGACTACGCCAGGCGCCAAAACAGGTCGACAGTCAGGGCATCGGTCCGTCGCAGCCGTTAGGAGGCGGGGATCTTCGCGGGAAAAGACGTCGGGCCACTTATTTCGACAACTGGATCGATGAAGCGGGGTGCACCTTCCCTCGGCGATTTCACACGAAGTTCCTCACGATCGTCGGGCTTTGGACCGGTACCGTTGATGTCGCCCTACGTTGGGCGCCAACTGAAGGACTGGGTTATTCTTAAGACCCAGCGGTGCCAGGGAACAACACCTGAAACCTTCGTGGGTTACCTGTTCTGGCGTACCAAACACAGAGACACGGGACACTTCCAGCGACGTCAGAGATCAGCGTTTATTTACTGCAGGGATACAGAGGTCACAAGAAGTACACAACGTGTAGGTTCTCGGAGACTGCTTCAAATTCGTAGACGTGGATCGCTCCTTTTATACAAGTTTTTGCCATAGCACAGTATGGCGAACAAAGGTTACAACTCAGTTCCCACAATAAACTTCAAAAGGGTCGCGTTCATGTTTCAGGAGGCCGGAACATAATTACAACAGTCTTGCCGGTTCCCAACTGTAAAAACATATTCCCTCCGCAATAAATACCTCCCATCCTAACCATAAACACATTAAGAGGAAGGACGAAACACAGATGCAAGGAAAGGACAAGAATACACAACAGGTTTAGAAAAGAGTGTCAGGGGCAATAAAGGAAACTCGATAGAAGGGTCAAAGACCTCGTGTCTAATGTATGCGTGGCTGAAACAATAGACCGGAGCGGCAAGATGAGCCTTGAGCGGGGCCATCTGCCTTACTCGTGTCATTCCCCTCATCGTAAAAGTCACCTCAAAGAAACACGTGTCCTTCGTGCAAGCTTGAAAGTCCCAGGGTCACGAAACGGACAAAAAGCCCGTTCGCTGGCTACCTGAGGGCAAGAAACAAAATGGATGCTGTATCTAAAATGGAACCCGAGGGTTCGGATGAACAAACCCAAAAATGAGACGAACCATACGTGGCTGCATAGCGAAACTGCGTACACCCGCTATACTCGTCATTTGCGGTTCGTAGATACCAAACTCATCCATATTCGTCACCACTCGAAAAGTGCCGTCCCGTCTCACACGGAACCTCAGGCAGCGGGACAGAACACCGGGATGAGGGGAGTAACCAAGACAGAGGGAACGGAGCAGGATGCGGGACAGAACACTAGGATGAGGGGAGAAACCCAGTCGGGGGGAAAAGGAGCAAGCTGCAGGACAGAACACCGGGAACAGGGGATTACTCCATCCGCGTTAGACCTGGCAGCAAAAGAGGAGCTGGCGGCAGGGCGTGTCAAACGAAACCAAGAAGATACGCGGTAGTTCAATTCCAGCCAGCGTTCTCAACTCGCTAGGGGCTGAAGGCGGAAACAGGAAGCGAGGACACGGAAGTCAGGCAACGAGAATCAGGACGGAACCAGAGCTCAGAGCTAGAACGCTAAGCGCGTTCGAGAGCATCGAGGGTCCTTAAATACTGGAGCGTCGTACGAGTCGGACCACGGGGCATGACACTGGCTGGGCCATTCGGGCTGGACCGTTCCTATTGGAGTATGACCAAGGCTGACTTGAATGTGGCTGGGTGTAATATGATGTGGCATGGTGGGCAAAAAACTGATGGATTTCGATGTGAACCAGAGTAATTTCCAATGGATGAGATTAATTCAAGCATTCCATTCATCACATTTTTATATTTTCATTGTGACCACTCAAGTGTGATGAGTCTGCCCAGATGTGAGTCCTGTGCTCACTATCTCACTGGAACTAAGCTGCATCCCACTGAAGATGCCAAATTAGGTATGTCCAGATTTGTGTCCTGTGCTCACTATCTGTCTTTAACCGATCTGCACCCAACTGAAGAACCTAATTTAGACTTGGAATTGAAAAAATTGAGAGTGATTTTATTATGAATTCCTGGAACAACAAAGGAATATTGATGTACAATTCTAGATGAGTTGTAATTGTTACTTTTCTGTGTTAGACCTGTCATCCGTAGGGTGGTCTTCCCCCAAATGTTTTGCCTGCTTACCTCATCTTGTTGCTGAATCTTTTGTTGGCCTCGGGACTCTGAGCACTTTACCACTGCTGACAAGTTCTAAAGTGCATGTGCTGCAGATCGGCGCATATAAAATCTCCCTACTTCCACGGACAGAGTAAATCCACAGTCACACGCACATGCACTCATCATACGCTAGGGCCCATCACACTGACATTTATTCTATTACTCTATCCACACTGAATATAGGAGAGAAACCTAAACCAATCTGCACCTAAAGCGAGGTCAATGCGACCATAAAGAAATTGTCCTGAGTCATGATTTAAAACATAAGAAATACATCTGAAACTCAATAAATGACAAAGAATAACCACCCGACACTGGAATTCAAACAAATGGTTGTTTATCTAAATTAGTTCAAATGAAAGTCAATCAATAGCAAAATCATTATTCTCATAGTTACCTATTCTAGCTAAATGGGTCAGGACAGGTCTCTCAGTAAAGTCTCCCGAGTCGCCGTCCTCACGAACAGCATCGATCCTCACGAACATAGGTTCAGGAAGAAGTGGCCTTAGACCCTCCCTAGTCTAACATTATTTATAATAAAACTTGCAAAATAAAAGTAACAAATAAACACTGAACGTCCGTTGAGCCGCTGAGCAGAGCGAGCAGGAAAGGATGTTGTTTTAGCACGTTTAGAAAACCTCCGCTCAGAAAAATCACAAAAATAAAAACACGGAAGAAGGAAACTCAAGTTAGGCAATCGATACATTTATGAATGCTCTTCCCTGGAACCATAGCGGAGCCACTGCATACTATCAAAGTTCATTGTGGCTTTATTCTCCTCCAAGGGCACTTGGCAGCAAGCCCGGAGCTGCTGTCCTCACGGAAACTTTTAATTCAGACAGAGGCTGTGGTCAGGTGACTTCCAACCATGTTCAGCAAGGCCTCTTGTCAAATCTCAGTCACTCGAGTGCAGGCTGTAAATAGCGGCCATCTTGATTTAGGCCAAAACGGACCATCTTAATTAAAAGAAACACAAAACAACGTTACCACATCGTAATGATTATACAGTGTTAATTCCCACTAATACCCTTATGTCTATATAGACTATAGCCCATTTGTCAATAAAATCGGTTAGGACGTCATTTATGAAATGTTGGAAAGTGGCTGGGGCGTTACACAGCCCGTACAGCATTAATTGCTACTCAAATAGGCCGTATTTTGTTCGAAATGCCATTTTCCGTTCATCTCCCTCTTTAAGTCTAATCAAATGGTAAGCACCTCTGAGATCCAGCTTGGTGTAAATTTTTGCCTCCTACACTTGGTCAATCAGCACAGAAATAAGAGGTAACGGATATCTATTCTTGATTGTAATTTGGTTTCTTGCTCTGTAATCTATACAAGTTTTCAGATCCTCTCCTTTCTTCAGTATGAAGAAGAGGGGCGATGATACTGGTGACTCAGAGGGTCTAATGAAACCATTATCCAGATATTTCTTGAGATAATCCTTCAAATGTTGGTTCTCCTTCTCCGTCATTGCGTATATTTGACTACAAGGTAAATTGGAGCCTGATTCAAATTAGATTTTGCAGTCATAAGGTCTATGAGGAGGAAGCTTCTTAGCTTCCACTTCATCAAACACATCCGTATAATCTTTATACTCTTCTGGAATTTCATTAGTTTGTATCACACAAACTGAGACTTCGCTGTTACAAAGTTGAGTTGCCACAGTTGGTTCTTGATTGATTCTTCCTTGATTAAAACAATGTTCTTTACAATAATCGGAAGTCATTTCTATTATTCTCGCTCTCCAATTCATTACAGGATTGTGTTTAGTCAACCAAGGAAGACCTAAGATCAGTTGGAATTGCGGAGCACCTATAAGATTGAACTGAAGTATTTCTTGGTGTCCTTTTAGACACTGCAATTGCACGGGTACAGTGTGGCTCACTATTGAAAGATTGGTGCCATCTACTGTTCTCACTGCTTCACTTTTATCCTTTTGTAAGGCTGTTATTCCCATTTGATGTGCAAACTTCAAATCACAGAAATTTGCTGTGTCCCCTGAATCAATCATTACTGAAACCTCTTTTAAAACTATATGTCTGCATTTTAGTGTTGCCGAAAGGATAAGGTGAGGCGATGACAATTGCAAAGTATTTGCCACCAAATGGTTTATTGGAGTTGTCTCCTGATCTGCACCCACCAGTCCAACTCCTCCTACTGGTGGTACTGAGAGTTTTCCTTCATTTGTAACTTTGGTTTCTTTGGGCAGATCTTTACAAAATGTCCACTAGCTCCAAAGTAGAGGCATAGTTTGTTAGTCCTTTTTTCTTTTTCTTCTTTCAGTAACAGACCTCTTATTGGGCCTATCTGCATTGGTTCTACCCCTGTGGGTCTGTCTGTTGATCTTAGTGTTTCTGATCTTACTCTGTCGAATCTTGGTGGGCTGGTTCGAGACTCTTTTTACTTTTCCCGGCGCCTCTCATTCTGCCTAAAATCCATTTCCAATACTAAGTCTATTAACTCCGAAATCTCTGTTAGTCGATTAGGGATTTGAGCCAATGTGTCTTTCAATTTGTCTTTTAAACCTTGGTAGAAAACCGCTCCTCTTGTATTCTCTGGCCAGTTTGTTTCTATTACTATTTGACTGAATTGTGCTAGATAAGTGATCAAATCTCGATTACCCTGTTTCAATTCTAGTAGTTCATTGTCAGTAGCTTGTGATGCCTTCCTCCTGTCGAATATCTGAAGAAACTCCTTCTTGAATTCTTCATAGTCATATAAAATTGGGTCATCCTTTGTTACCAAGGGCATGGACCACGATGCCGCATCTCCGCTGAGATTCGACAAAATAAAACCACACAAGACTGTGCATCAGGAAACATTGTTGGACGGCACATAAAATGGAGGGAACATTGTGTTAAGAAAATTTAATTTTTTTGAGGGTCTCCACTAAAACATTCTGGGGTGCTAACGGAATCACTGGAGAAAGTGAATGAATTACTTGAGTGGGTGTGAATGACATAGAGCTAGTTGAGGGACTAGTATTTTCTGTAGCATGTGGCTAAATTTGAAATTTCTCTCCTGGAACTGACTGTCTCTTTCTGTGACGTTTTATTTTCTTCCCTCACTAACATTAACTCTTTATGAATGCTACCCAAGATTTCTCCTAGATTTTTTAGGTCTATTCCTTCTGCCATTCTGCTCAGGTGCAGTTAAGCAACATGAGCAATTCACTCTGTCAGAAGGTGATAACCAAATTGCAAAAGCAGAATGACACCTGTTCCCAATTCGCCTCCATGAACTCGCTGCCCTGAAGAAATTGTTTAGTCAAGGTGCAGTTACGTTCAAAGGGGGGAAAAGGGGATGGGGAAAGAGAAGAGACTGCCCAAGCAGTGGATGGTCTTGATGGAATTTCTTCTTATCTTCTCACTCAGAATCTTCCTTCTGTTTTTTATGTTATTGCAAAAGAATAGCAAAATGTTATCCTACTCTCTCTCTCTCTTTATAATTCACTAGTTATATATTCTAACTTTAACCACATACCCTCACTGTCTTAGGCTATTGATCCTCTTCTATGTCTTTTCTTGGTAGCTTCTTAATCAGTATGTTCTTAAATAATTAAATAACGTTTTCACATTCAATCTTCTTTTTTAACTTTAAACCTTTTCTTTCTTTTAGATTTGTACTTCCGTGTCCGGAGAGACGCTTCGAATAACTGAAGACTCAGCAGGTAAGTGAAGTAACTTCCGATTGATAGCCTCGTATTTCTATGAAGTCTGTCTCCACTCGAAAGAACAGATAGAATTGCATTAGCAAGATACAGGTAATAGACTTCCTAATGTTCTTTAACTGTCTTTATTTAATTAACCTTTGACATCCTTATGCGCTTCAATTATTTGGAACCTTACCGGTTTTGAAGAGATAAGTGCTCTATCTAGGTCTGATTTCTAGTATTTGCAAGGTTCTATAGGCTTCGTACCATCGTTTTACAGATTGGAATCAAGACGCTACTCAACGTAAGCCATGTGCACAAAACCAATGCCCATAAAGGTGTCCAGCAATGTATTTCCACTCTGACTCGCAAGAGAAACACTTCTCTCTGGAAATGGAACAGTGCGCAGAATCAATTTGGAAACACTTGCCTCAAAACGTATTTTCACTCAGACACAACATAGACAATAATCTCTCTTCGTAGTTGACTTGCGCTAAGGTAAAACCTAGTTGTCACTGGAGATGGGTTATGGTGTATAGGAAGCAATCAGATAAGTGCATTTGATGCCCGTCTCGACTGGCTTAAGATGTGGAACCATTAGGAGATAGATAGATAGATAGATAGATAGATAGATAGATAGATAGATAGATAGATAGATAGATAGATAGATAGATAGATAGATAGATAGATAGATAGATAGATAGATAGATAGATAGATAGATAGATAGATAGATAGATAGATAGATATAGATATAGATAGATAGATAGATAGATAGATAGATAGATAGATAGATAGATAGATAGATAGATAGATAGATAGATAGATAGATAGATAGATAGATAGATAGATAGATCTATCTCAGAGACCTCCTATTGCTATACATTGGAAAGACCCTGTTTCTCTCCAGTTCGCTAGTTGAGAGTGCAGATTGACAGACTCACTTGCAAAATGTGTCTCTCTCAAGTGACTGACTACAATTCCTGCACTCTCCTCAGCCAGAAGATACAGGAAACACCATGACCACTGATTGATACATGCCTTAGGTGAGACTTGAGAAGTAGATGGTGAAAGATTTTAGAGGTAGTTGGCATGGAGATGTTGAGAAATAGGGGGTTGGCTGGCTCAGAAGCCATGAGACATTAATTCTGTAAAATACAGAATGTACAAGTATAAAATGGTAGCACTTTTTAAACTTTGCTCCCATTGTAAACCACTGTACATAAAAAAGAGTGAGCCAGTTCCTTACTGGACCAGAATACAAGCAACCAGAGGTCAGTTTCACCCTGGATTTAGTTTTTTTGGATGCTTGTGTTCTGCTCGGAAAGGACCTGGCTGTAAGGAGTATCAGGATTTTCTGCAGGAGCGTCAGGAATCCGAAGAGAGAGCCTCAGCCTTCCCCTACGGCCTTCCGACTCTATAAGACGCTAGACTAGCGGATGACACGCCAGGGGAAAACAGGGAAACAAAACAAGGGAAGGCGGGTAAACTCCTGTAGTGTGGCTGAAGACGGGTCAGGAATGGGTAAGGCGGTACTCTGTTGTAAAACAAAGGCTGTGTTATCTCCAGCAGTTACATATGACCCATATGTTGGATTAACCCTTAGGCCCCACCTACCACTGTTCTTTTACATCCGATCATATAAGGGGTAGGCGTTAAGGTTTCAACATTGCGGATCCCATACGATAGAAAACACAGGGTTAGAGAGAGAGAGGACCCCCTGAGAACTACACCAGACTACTAATGAGAGTAACTCACCCACCCGTCTTATAGGTACATAGGACTGTACTCCAACTAGGGCCCACTATGCTTGAAATGTGAGGAGTTCAGCTAGGGCGTAGGAGAAGATCTGCCAAAAGAACAAAACAATGCTAAGTACCCCCCAAACTGTTATCATGAATCAAGGTAAAGAAATAGGCAGCGCACAGTGCTGTTACCGTGCTTCTGTCGTGCTGAAATACGGGCACAGTGGTCCACGCTAGTTCCCCCACGAATAACAAGCCTCTCTCCCTTCTGACGAGCAAGGGAATGATACACGTCAAGATGCGGAGAACAGGCAGGTTGATAGACTGCGGAGACCAGGCAGGTTGTTAGGCTGCGGAGAACAGGCAGGTTGATAGACTGCAGAGACCAGGTAGGTGGTTAGGCTGAACCCGTAGGCAAAGCCTGGTCCGGCAGTACGGGCAGAGCCTGGTCCGGCAGTGCGGACAGGGCCGGTTGCAAGGAGGCGCGCCGAACCCCGTGGAGATGTGTCAGCAGTACGGAAATACAGGAGTGCAGTTATAGGTCTAGTGTGATACTATAAACGAGGGATACCGGGCAGTGTCTAGCCTGGCAAAGAAGTAACACAGGCAGTGGGAGAGGAGTCGGGCAGCGGGACAGAACACCGGGATGAGGGGAGTAACCAAGACAGAGGGAACGGAGCAGGATGCGGGACAGAACACTAGGATGAGGGGAGAAACCCAGTCGGGGGGAAAAGGAGCAAGCTGCAGGACGGAACACCGGGAACAGGGGATTACTCCATCCGCGTTAGACCTGGCAGCAAAAGAGGAGCTGGCGGCAGGGCGTGACAAACGAAACCAAGAAGATACGCGGTAGTTCAATTCCAGCCAGCGTTCTCAACTCGCTAGGGGCTGAAGGCGGAAACAGGAAGCGAGGACACGGAAGTCAGGCAACGAGAATCAGGACGGAACCAGAGCTCAGAGCTAGAACGCTAAGCGCGTTCGAGAGCATCGAGGGTCCTTAAATACTGGAGCGTCGTACGAGTTGGACCACGGGGCATGACACTGGCTGGGCCATTCGGGCTGGACCGTTCCTATTGGAGTATGATCAAGGCTGACTTGAATGTGGCTGGGTGTAATATGATGTGGCATGGTGGGCAAAAAATGATGGATTTCGATGTGAACCAGAGTAATTTCCAATGGATGAGATTAATTCAAGCATTCCATTCATCACATTTTTATATTTTCATTGTGACCACTCAAGTGTGATGAGTCTGCCCAGATGTGAGTCCTGTGCTCACTATCTCACTGGAACTAAGCTGCATCCCACTGAAGATGCCAAATTAGGTATGTCCAGATTTGTGTCCTGTGCTCACTATCTGTCTTTTTTTTTTTGTGTTGAAATTTTTTATTGAATTTTATAAGACAAATACATTAGGGCATATGCAATAATAAATAAAAGAGAATAAATACATGTTAGAAGGAATCATGGAATAAGATATTAATAAATAAATACGATATAAATATGCGTTTAAATAGATAAATACAAATTAATGCAACGATGAGATCAAAACCCAGAGTGACATGTAATAAGAGTGAGCTATAGGGAAAAGAGAGAGGAGAAAAACATAATAGAATAAAAAGTGCTGGAAATATAAAGAAATAAAACAAAGGAAAAATAATTAAATAAGAGCAGAAGAATACCACAACGGAAGAAGCAAAGGATTGGGGGGGAACAAAGAGAAGAGAAAAAACAAAGGACAGAAAAGTGAAAGCTGATTAGTGTGTTTAAGTAGAAGTGGAGGCCGGAGAATCAGCAGCATTTGATTTAAGAAATGGAGACCATATTCGAAGAAAAGTGTCGTTTTGATCCTGAAGATTATAGATTGTACGTTCATGGGAGGCAGTTTGCATCATTGCCACCAACCAGTCCTCCTGTGATGGAGGCAAAGTTGATTTCCAATGACGCAATATACATATTTTGGCAGTAGCAATTGAAGTATGAAAAAGACGGAGTTGTGGCTTCGTGAGCTTTGGGGAATGACGTAAGTCATGTAGGAGAATGTTAGTAGATGTAAGTGGCAATTTTAGGGGCATAGTGGATTTCAAGGTAACACCGATAAAAGTCCAATAGGGTTGGATACTAGGACATTCACAAATGATATGAGTAATATCACAACCTGAATTGGAGCATCTCCAACAGTTAGAATGAGAGAGAAGACCAGCTTGGTGTAATTTGACAGGAGACCAGTGCCAATCATGCAGAATTTTAAAAACACAAAATTTGAGCCTTGATTCACGGGCTCCCTTATTTAAATTCTCTAGAATCAAATCCCACTCAGTATCGGAAAAAGAAATTGAAAGACGAGAATGCCATTTACGCTGGAGATCATGTGAAAGAGATTTAGAAAAAAGATGAGATGAAAAAATTTTGTATATACCAGAAGTAACACCCTTAAATTTCCCCCAAATGTGCAAATAGGATAATATAGGAGAATCCTGCAGGAGCCATGGTGATGTTCCCATATGAGTCTTCAAACATTGTTGGAGTTGAAGATATTTGAGAGAATGATGAAGGGGAAGATCAAATTCTACCCTGAGCTGAGAGAATGACTTAAAATCCCCATCATGCAGAAGTTGATCCGGATAGAGAATACCAGCAGCTCGCCATTCAGGCCAGGATAACATACGACCATTAATACGGATCCCCGAATTATTCCACAAGGGAGCCTTAGCATGGATTCTTGAGTTTGAGCCTAATAATCTATGACTTCTCTGCCAGGATTTATGTATGGCAGATAGTATCGGGTTTTTTGGGTCAAAACGACTAGAGCCAGTACCATACAGAGGAGAAAGGTTTGATTCTGAGGATAGGAGATGTCTTTCTATTTGAACCCATTGTGGTAAATCTTTGATGCCAGGTAAAAAATATGAGATTTGGGAAATATGTAACGCCAAAGAGTAGTGTTCAATAGATGGAAGGCCAATTCCGCCAGATAACTGGTGGGCCTTCAACTTAGTGATAGCAAGGCGAGGCTTCATAGTACCCCAAATGAAAGTTTTAATCTGGGCATCTATTGATCGAAGTAAGGATAGAGGGATCTGCAAAGGAAGCATACCTAGAATGTATATAAATCTCGGAAGGGTAACCATTTTAACCGCCTGAGTTCTGCCCCAAAGAGAAAGGCCCAAAGCCTTCCATTTGTCAAAATCCCGTTGCATTTGGGATATAAGAGGAGATAAATTATCTGCAACCATGTCTTGTAATCCTTTATTAACGAGGACACCCAAGTATTTAAGGCGTGAAGGCTGCCAATGAAAAGGGAATCCAAAAATGGCTGCTTTTGTGGTACCGTTAGAGATGGGCAAAGCCTCACTCTTGTCCCAATTAATCTTATAACCTGAAAAAGAGGAGAAATCATTAATAATGTGAAGAAGAGAAGGAATCGACCGGGGAAGACGAGTAAGGGTGAGTAGGATATCATCAGCATATAAGTATATTTTAGAATGTCCAATTGGAAGGGGGACACCAGAGACCTCATCAGATTGACGAATGGTGGCGGCCAAGGGCTCCATAGCCAGAAGAAACAAAAGAGGGGATAGTGGACATCCTTGACGTGTCCCTCTCTTAATGGTAAAGGTGTCTGATAGAAACCCACCACAATTTACCTGAGCAGAAGGATGATCGTATAATAAGCGTACCTTATCAATAAATTTCGTGCCTAAACCAAATCTATCCATGACCTTGAAGAGATAGTTCCATTCGATGCGGTCGAACGCCTTTTCTGCGTCAAGTGAAAGGGCTAACGCATCATCCTTAAGATGTTGGGCCGACCATAATGCATGGGCCAGAGAACGCAGATGGTTCCGAGAGGAACGACCCGGTACAAAGCCTACTTGAGAATGGTGTATCAAGGAAGGCAAGACTTTACGCAAACGCGAAGCAAGAATGCTGGCCAAGATTTTAATATCAGAGTTCAATAGAGAGATGGGGCGATAGCTACTGCAGAGCTGGGGGTCCTTACCTGGCTTTGGAAGCACAACAATAATAGCCTTGTTAGAAAGAGGTCCTAGTGAAGATGAACTATCCGCCTCCTGGAATGCGGCATGCAGGGTATCAATAATATTGTGACCTGCCCAGCGATAGAACTCAGGGGGAAATCCATCTTCACCAGGGGCCTTGTGGTAAGGCAGGGCAGTAATCGCACTAGAAACCTCATCTCTGGTTATTTCACCCTCTAGGATGGCTCTGCCCTCCGCCGAAAGAGAAGGAAGATGCACTTTTGCAAGAAATGCTGTCATTTTATCCGAGTCCATTCTACTATCGGAGGTGTAAAGAGATTCGTAAAAGGAGGCGAACTCATTAACAATGTCTTGAGGTTTCGTGCACAGGTGACCTTGCGTAGATCTAATGGCCGGAATGGCCATGGACGCCTCCCTCTGACGCAGCTGCGCGGCTAATAACCTTCCCGCCTTTTCCCCTTGCTCGTAATGCCGGCCTTTCATTTTCTGTAAAGCGTATTCTGCTTTAGATGTAAAAAGGCTATTTAAGGCCATTCGAGCTTGCTCAAGTAATTTACGGTTTTGTAGAGACGGAGATATGGTGTATAAACGAGAATAAGTTTGTATGTCAGATTCGAGCTCACTTTGTCTCCTTGCATTTTGTTTATTAGCAATTGCTGCATCGCGCATTAATTGCCCCCTCAAAGTAGCCTTCGCCGTGGCCCAAAGAGTCCTGCTGGAGGTGACAGACCCCTGATTAGTAGAAAGATAATTTTGAAGGTGAGATTGCAGTTGGGCCTTACCAGCAGGAGTCCTGTGGCGTTGGATGTTCATTCGCCATGGTTTACGTCCAGGCCGAGAAAGACCCAGATCAAGGGAGAGGAGAACCGGAGAGTGATCAGACAAGGCCGCTTCCAGGATGCAGGAGTCTGTAACGAATTGAACTGTGCTATGAGAAATAAGGAAGTAATCAAGACGAGAAAATGTACCATGGGCCGATGAAAAGAAAGTATATTCCTTATCCGTTGGATGGCTAAAACGCCAATGGTCAACCAGTCCAATATCTGATATGATGTCCCCCAACAAGGCTCTGTCTGACGCATTGCCCCTATCTAATGGGCCAGTTTTGTCTAGAATGGAATCTTGCGTTACATTCCAGTCTCCGCCAATCAAATATTGTGATGCATTAATTTCAAGCAGCAAACGGGATAGTTGAAGAAAGAATGTTTTTTTGGTACCCGTAGGGGCATAAACAGACCCTACACAGATGTGAGACTCTCCAATTTTAAGTTTGGCAAATACATAACGGCCATTTACATCTGACCATGTTTTAGAGACAGTGACCGGGAGGGATTTGCGAAGGAGGATTGCTACTCCACATTTGCGGAGGGGGCCTGTATCTGAGGAATCGTCTTGCTGGACGCTACTATGGATAACCTTGCCCACCCAGTCTCTGCAAAGTTTATCTGATTCTAGAGCATCCAAATGGGTCTCCTGAAGCAAAGCCACATCTACATGTTTGGTCTGGAGATAGGAGAGTACTTTCTTCCGCTTTATGTAATGGGTGAGGCCATGTACATTCCAAGTGATCGCATTAAGAGAATGTGCCTGTGTCATAGTAGAATAGAGCAAAAATCAGAAGGAAGAAAATAAAGCACAAAACAACGTTTTGAACCAGACAAAGAAAAAAGGGAGAGAAATGACAAAAGGAAGGGGAAACAGAAAGAAAATAAGTGGAAGCAGTACTTCTAATCTAGATGAAATGCATAAAGGAAACAATAAAAAGATAAAGACGAAAGGAGGTAAAATTTAGAAAATAGTACAGTAATAAAGAAACTATAGAATAGTAGCGAGTAAAGAACAAGAAACCGTAAAACTGTTACCCGCGGGTCTGGGCGCACTAGAGCGCCGCCGCGGGAAAAGACCCCACAGAAAAAGAGAAACAATTAAGAAAGCATTAATAATATAGAAGGGAAACCCGAAAGAGCAATATAAAAGAGAACAGAAGAAGGTAGAGAAAGCCAAATAAAGGTTGAGAAGCGACACTACATAAGAGGAGAAATCTTACAGTAATTAAATGTGAGGTAACCTTAAGTGTATAAAACATATCATACACATATCAAAAAGCCTATACCAATATGCATACGAGCAAATAAGATAATACAACTATAATCAAACAATTAGGCGCCAATGCACCCGAGTAGCTGCAAAACCAGTTAAGAATATGCAATAAAATTGTAACATGAAAAGTAAGAAATGCAGGGAGAAAAAGAATAGCATTATAAGGCAGAAATATAGCAGAAGGCAAAGTGAAAAGAAAAAGAGATAAGATAAGAAGCTAGTGAGAAAAGAGGTGAAAAAAAAAAGGCAATCAGATATTATAAGAACAGCGAAAAATGCCAAAAATAGAGTAATGATTTAACAATAGAAACAAGGCTCGCAAGGACCAAAAGTCCACCATAAGCTGCCAATAGGTCAGGAAGTAACTTTTCCCACAGGAGGAAGTATTATTCAGTCCGCATCCGAAGGGGTTTTAAGAGGAGAGCGGGACTTGTCCCTTTGTAAGTCTTGTGGGAATGTGGCTGCCGAGACCGATTGTATTGCAGACTTCCTATCTTCTTGTGAGCGATGAAGTCGTTCGAGGTCCCTGCCCCGAGATCTAGGGCTACTAGGAGGGCGCCTGTTACGTTCTGACATTGAAGTAGAAGATTTAAGGAGTGATTGGGACGGACTTGGCTGTGAGGATGCAGCGAGAACCTCCATATCTTGAGGTTGAAGGCAGTCCAAAAATTGCTGAAGATGTTCTGGATCAAAAAAGTCCTTGGAGACTCCATCTTTGGTAACACGAAAACGTGCAGGTTCAAATAGGCCATATTTTATATCTAATTGACGTAACTGAGGTCGCATGGAAAGAAAGGCCTTCCGCCGTTCATTGGTTTCCTTTGAGAAATCAGCTGCCATATGAATGCGATGGCCTTCAAAAGAGAAGGAACCTTGAAGTCGAGCAGCAGACAGTAATTGTCTAGTTTGGTCATGTCGGAGAAAACAAGCAATGATCGGCCGTGGGCGCGCGGCAGGATCACCACGAGGAGGACCAATTCTATGAGCCCGCTGTATCTCCAGAGGTGGGGTAAAAGAAATACCAGTCATCTGAGGAAGTATACGACACAGAAATGCACTGGAACTCTGCCCTTCAATACGCTCTGGAAAACCAAAGAAACGAACATTAGCCCTCCTGCTTCTGTCTTCCAAATCAATAAGTTTGCTACGGAAGAATAGGAGGTCTCGTTCTTTGTTGGGAAGGGAGTCCAAGTGGTTCTCCACCGTCTGAACTCTGGAGTCAAGAGATTCAATCTTCGCATGAAAGCTGGTGAATTCTGCTTTAATTGATTTAGTCTCCTCAGCTAATGATGTAATTGTGAGTTTCATGTCATCTAATCGGCGACTAACCTCAGATATTTCGTGTAAAATTCGCTGCAGAGTTGCCGCCGATGTCTGCCCCCCATTAGAGGTCGAAGCCGATGGTAGAGCGGGAGGAGAGGAGGCAGTAGCTTTCGTTGGCATGTTAATGGTCTGCTTAAGAGCTTCGGCAAAGAGAAGTGGCTTAGAAGACTTATTTCCTTGCC
Source organism: Triturus cristatus (assembly GCF_964204655.1). NCBI lineage: Eukaryota > Metazoa > Chordata > Amphibia > Caudata > Salamandridae > Triturus > Triturus cristatus. The sequence goes on along the minus strand of NC_140595.1, from coordinate 67,967,927 downwards.
TAGGGGCAGGCATTTGAGGAAAATATTTGACAGAGACTTTGAAAATGCGTGAAGACGTCTTGCTGGTAGACAGTTCTTGTATATAAATACAAAAATACAACAATTCCAGACACTAAAATGTAAAAGTACATCACATGAAGGGGAAAACCCTGCTTAGTTATCCCCAAAACCACAAGCAAAGGGTTAAAGCATTGATGAAGATAGTGTAGCTGTCGCCATGCTCAAAGACGCATAAATAGAGTGAAACAGCATATAAACCACAGTTGTATTTGCAGAATGAACAGGGAAATCATGAGCCTCATCAAAGCAAAGAGTACACAACCTGACTGAAAAGGTTGACTAAAGCACTATGATGACATTAAATTAAGACATGCTATTAGATGCGTCACCCATGTTGCATTAAAAGAGTCATTTCCAGGCAGCCCCAATCGAAGGGGCGAAACTATGAGGCCACTCATAAGAGGATGAAAAAATTCGAAAAGTTCAGTTTTGAGTGACAGTCGTGACTTGTTCTTGCAGGAAAAACATTAACTTTGCAGAAAGTGTGGCGCAAAATGACTGACTGAGGTAAATGACAAAGCGCCACAATAAAGTTATAAAAGGAGTTAATCCTACCAGCAGCAGACCAGCAGCACAACAAGAACCATGACTCCTGTGAGGTAATATTGCTGAGGAGAATAAAGCAGGCAAAATTGAAGGAGGCGCGGCTACATGAGGAGGCAGGTATTCAGCAGTAATAGCAAGGGCGGGACTTCATGAGGAAGGCGCCTGACAGCAGCAGCGAAGGCGCGGCCTCATGAGGAGGCGGGCGCTCGACATCCACAGGAGCCCGACCTCGTAGGGAAGCGGGTGCTCCTCAACAGCAACAAAGGCGCGGCCTCGTGAGGGGGCAGGCGCACTCCATGAGTAGCAGAGGCGCGGCTTCAGGGGGGAGGATGAGGCAGCCGAAGGAAGCACGTCAGGCGGACTGCGTCAGGTAAGCAGCTCCATACAATCTCGTCAGGATGAGCAACACCAGGAAGACTGCGCTGTCACATCCCCGGAACACGCCCAAATCGTGCCCCCCACCTTCCGGCAAGCACAGGGCACACGAAGAGGACTCCAAAGCAGGTAAGGAGTAAAATATTTCTGTTAAGAGCCCATCCCGCGGCGGAGCTCACTCGTCAGGCGGCCATCTTCCTGCGTGGCCAGACCACGCCCCCCTCACTATCTGTCTTTAACCGATCTGCACCCAACTGAAGAACCTAATTTAGACTTGGAATTGAAAAAATTGAGAGTGATTTTATTATGAATTCCTGGAACAACAAAGGAATATTGATGTACAATTCTAGATGAGTTGTAATTGTTACTTTTCTGCGTTAGACCTGTCATCCGTAGGGTGGTCTTCCCCCAAATGTTTTGCCTGCTTACCTCATCTTGTTGCTGAATCTTTTGTTGGCCTCGGGACTCTGAGCACTTTACCACTGCTGACAAGTTCTAAAGTGCATGTGCTGCAGATCGGCGCATATAAAATCTCCCTACTTCCACGGACAGAGTAAATCCACAGTCACACACACATGCACTCATCATACGCTAGGGCCCATCACACTGACATTTATTCTATTACTCTATCCACACTGAATATAGGAGAGAAACCTAAACCAATCTGCACCTAAAGCGAGGTCAATGCGACCATAAAGAAATTGTCCTGAGTCATGATTTAAAACATAAGAAATACATCTGAAACTCAATAAATGACAAAGAATAACCACCCGACACTGGAATTCAAACAAATGGTTGTTTATCTAAATTAGTTCAAATGAAAGTCAATCAATTTTAAAATCATTATTCTCATAGTTACCTATTCTAGCTAAATGGGTCAGGACAGGTCTCTCAGTAAAGTCTCCCGAGTCGCCGTCCTCACGAACAGCATCGATCCTCACGAACATAGGTTCAGGAAGAAGTGGCCTTAGACCCTCCCTAGTCTAACATTATTTATAATAAAACTTGCAAAATAAAAGTAACAAATAAACACTGAACGTCCGTTGAGCCGCTGAGCAGAGCGAGCAGGAAAGGATGTTGTTTTAGCACGTTTAGAAAACCTCCGCTCAGAAAAATCACAAAAATAAAAACACGGAAGAAGGAAACTCAAGTTAGGCAATCGATACATTTATGAATGCTCTTCCCTGGAACCATAGCGGAGCCACCGCATACTATCAAAGTTCATTGTGGCTTTATTCTCCTCCAAGGGCACTTGGCAGCAAGCCCGGAGCTGCTGTCCTCACGGAAACTTTTAATTCAGACAGAGGCTGTGGTCAGGTGACTTCCAACCATGTTCAGCAAGGCCTCTTGTCAAATCTCAGTCACTCGAGTGCAGGCTGTAAATAGCGGCCATCTTGATTTAGGCCAAAACGGACCATCTTAATTAAAAGAAACACAAAACAACGTTACCACATCGTAATGATTATACAGTGTTAATTCCCACTAATACCCTTATGTGTATGTAATTATCTAGCCTTCTGCAACGCAAAGAAGCATTAGAGCACGTTATTTAAAAGCGCAAACACGAAACAAATAGCACTTTTGCGACACTCATTTAATTAATTTGCCCACCAATTTAGTTCACATATTAATAAAGCCACATAAATGCATTCCCGTAATTTTCTCTTCATTAGTAATGTTGATTAATAAAGACACCAACAAAGTTAGTATTTTAATGATTATAAATCAGTAATTTTAATCACGACATATAACGCAAACTGGAGTTTAAATCTCAACAAATTTTCAATAGAAAACCCTGCTCCAGCAATCCCCCCTTTGGTGATATATATCACCACAAATAACCAACCCAAAAAAAAGCAATTTAGTCCCAATTTTAGGAGAAATTGAAAATGTCTTTTATGACACAACATTAAACACCAGATTCTCTTTCATCATCCCTCTTCGACCCCAAATATACACTCTCCCTCAATTCTTCTAATTCTATTTCTTGTGGGTCTCTCTTTGACCTCTTTTGTTTCTTTGCAGAATTTCCTCTAATTATTCTCTTTTTCCCTCCCCTGTTTTTACAACACAAACACCCTAATCTAAGCATCAATAAGGCAACAATCACACATGTCAAAGGAAATAATACTTTACCAATAATGGTACTACCTATCTTAGCAATATAACTCTTAACAGCTATTAGCTTATTAGCTATTTTAGTCCAGATACTTTCAGCTTCCAGTGGTACTAATTCTTCATGCAAATCAGTAATATTTTTGATATAGACCTTTAGATCTCTACTTTCGTCAGGAATGTAAGTGCAACAATGTTGAACTTTCAGCATTCCACAAACTCCACCCTCCTTGGCCAATAGAATATCAAGGGCAAGTTGATTTTGCATAGACATGGCACGTACGGCAATCAGCTCCGTATTTACCAAAAGAAACCCTGCAGCGGTACTTGTCGATAAGCGATCCACCACTGTTGACAGTTTCCGAATTCCATATGCATTTAAAGAAATTCCCACTGCTGGAATCAAAGCTCCAAAAATATCACCTACAATTTCTGACCAAGTTTCTCTCTTAAAACGTGTTAGTAGATTAATGTGTTCTACGTCCTCTATTCTATCTATATGAAAAATCTTTGGAAAGACCAGGCCAACATAACATGTGCCATACCAATGGTCAGGCAACCTGTAATAAGCCCTGTTCCCACAAATATAATACACTCCCGGGAAAACTGGATCTTCACCACCTTTAAAACCCCATCCTGTTGCAATAAAGTATGTATCATGACACTCACTAGTCCCAACAAAATGACTATCATATTTACCCTTCTGTGGTGCATCTAAAGCCAAAGTTGGACTGGCCCCATTCTTCAACTCTTTTCCCATCTCAATATCCCATATTGTCTCACTCACTTCATATTTCCCTGCCTTCTCATGCATGCTCACTCTCCTTTCTTCTACCAAGTCTAGGAAAGCCTTTTCCTCTCCTTTCAAACTGCAAGTTAAATTGTTTCTAAAAATGTAATCTAATGTTAACTCTTCTGCCTCAATAAAAATCTCACCAAAAATGTTAACTTCTTTAGCTGGATTCAGCTTCTTATCCATAGGCAATTGCCCAAAAATGTTATCTTTGTTAGACATCTCATAATCTATTTTCCCTAACAAATAAAAAACACTACTTAGCACACTACATGAAATCCCATACGTAGCTGGTAAATGGTGATAAGTAACACCCTCTGAAACGGACGCAGGTAATTGCATACAAACGTAGCAATCCCTAACTTCCATTGTCTTTACGTATTCGTACAACAACTTTGAAAAAACATTGCTAGAAAAATCATTAATTGATCTATCTTTATGTATGTAAATGTTACTACTTCTAGTCGGAACTACTTTCTGTGAATTCTTCTCTATATTAGTCACATTCTCAGTATGTATTCCAAAAGTATCTATTGTAACCCTAAAGGTAACTAATAAAGCTAGTACACCCCATAATAGTATTAATAATCCAGTACAGCAGCAGCACATTCTACACCATCTTTTCAAAAAGGCACATCTACTTTGATTATTTTCTGTGTTAGCCATTTTACTATTTTGGCAGTGTCTTTTGACTTAGCCTCTTCTACTCCACTACTGAAACACTAGAACACTAGATTATTTCAAACAGCTAATTTCAGACTTTTTCTTTTCACTTTCCTCCAAGTGACTCCTTCAGTTTACTCAGTTTGGATTTTCATCACTTTTCACTTCTTCTTCAGCAACATCAAATTGTATCAAATCTTCAACAACATCCTGTGCATCCGACTCTTCTCCAATGTCAGTCAGGATAACTTTCAGGATTCCAACAGTTTTCTCCTCAACCACTTCTCGTACGGTCCCCTCTGGATATCCTTAACTCTCTGCCTCTTCGCCTTCAGACAGTACCACGTACGTCCATTCCGGTGACCTATACTTCTGGTTAGGTTTTCTGATTCTCTTGATCTCCTCCGGTTCTTTTGAGACCTTTTGTTTTTCACCTTTTGCTTGATTCTGACTCGACACCTCGTTCACCTGTTCAGCTTTCGATGAACTTGAACTTGCACTTGCTCGTGTCAGTTTGTTCCTTAGCCTCTTTATTCTGTTAGGCCAAAGATCTCCTCTTACACTCCTCTTTGGTCTCACTTCTTTATTATTTCTCTCTCCAATCCAAGTTCTCTTTCTCAGAACTCGACCCTCTGATTTCTCATTATCACTCTCATCTGATTCTGTCTCATTTGCCTCTTGTCCATGGACAATTTTCTTTTGCTCCACAGTCTTTTCCACCACTGATTGAGATTTCCCTAATTCTGTCCCTCCTCGGGTCTCCGACACGCAATCTTCTTGCTGTCTACTTATCCCTTCACCTAGCTTATCAGGAATGTTCCCTACACCTGCTCGGGGGTCTTCCGCAATCTGTCCCTCTCTATCTTCTTCTGACCCTACTTCTTCAGGTGTAATCTCAGGTGAATTTTCAACATCTGATTCAGGCGTAATCTCTGTGGAATTGCTCTCTTCTCTTCTTTCTTCTCCACTGTTCGTTGGAACTTCAGGCACTCTTACAGAATCTGATCTCTCCTCTGAGACTCTCAATGTTTCTCTTGAAGCCTCTCTTGGAAAGAAAAAAGAATCACCTGACTCTCTTTCTCCTTCCCCCCTTTCAGGATTCTTTTTTCTTCTCACTAGTTCAGTTTCTGCATCATCACTGGAATCTGACTCTTCAAAATACTCCTTACCAGTCCCATCCTTTGGATTTGGAACTCTCAGAGTATGACTTGCATGAACCCAGTTCTTCACACCAGCACACTTCACTGCAGTTGTCGTAGTCAGAATGACTTGTCTCGGCCTTCCCCACCTTGGAACCAAGCAATTTCTTCTCCTGTGCACCTTAATCCTCACCCAGTCCCCTGGACTCAGGTCATGGGCTTGCTTCTTCTCAAGTGTGGTAGCGTCTTCTCCAACCTGGTGAAACACAGAATGAACTGCGTCAGCCAGGCCTTTACAGTAATCCAAAATCATGTCATCAGTTATTGTCATCAACTTGTTGACTGGCACAAATGCATGTCTCGTCGCACGTCCCATTAATATTTCGTGCAGACTCAACCCTGTGGTTCTATCTGGAGTAGACCTAATAGTCATAAGCACAAGAGGCAAGACATCAGGCCATTTCATTCCAGTGGCTAAACACATCTTACCAATTCGGTTTTTGATTGTGCCATTCATCTGTTCAACGACACCAGAAGCTTCTGGTCTGTATGCACAATGTAGCTTCTGCTGTATGCTCAATGCTTCACAAATTAAACCCATGAGCTCATTGTAGAAGTGTCCACCTCTGTCAGACTCAATTGTCACTGGGAACCCGTACCTAGGAATCAACTCTCTTAACAGTAACTTTGCAACTGTTATTCCATCATTCCTCCTAGTCGGATAGGCCTCTACCCATCTTGAGAACAAACAGACTACCACTAGAACATACCTCAATCTGTTCACTTGGGGCATTTCAACGAAATCTATTTGCATTCTCGTAAAAGGACCTCCTTCTCTGCCTATTGTTCCTAGACTCACCACTGTCTTTTTCCCAGTATTGAACTGCTGACAAATCAAACATCTTTGACAGATGCTCTCTGCAATTAGCCTGAACTTTGCACTGTACCAAGTTTGCTTAAATGACCTAATCATTGCGTCCCTTCCCAGATGTCCCTGACCATGGTACATCCTTGCCATTGTTGACAGCATGCTATTTGGCATGACTGGTCTACCATCTCTATAGATCCAAACATGATCTGTCTCTCTTGGGGCACAACCTGCCTTGATCCAATCTCTCATTTCCTCATCTCCTGCTTCATCCTGCAACTGTTTCACTTCATCCCACGTTTCTAGGACATTAGTAAACATCACAGAACAAAAAGACATTTCCTTTTCTCGTCCCCTATTAATCGAATTATTGTTCTTTGCACAATACTTTGCTATGTCATTGGCAAAACGATTACCAAGAGTAACAAAATCATCTCCTTGTCCATGAGCAGCACACTTCACAACTGCTAGCTCTTTAGGCAGCTGTATCGCCTCAAGCAATTTCCCAATCACTTCAGCATTCTTTATTGGAGTCCCACTCGACGTCAAGAAACCTCTCTGAAGCCAAAGTTGGCCAAAATCATGAACCACTCCAAATCCATACTGACTATCAGTCATCACAGTCACTCTCAGATTCTTCCCAATCTTGCAAGCCTTTGTCAATGCCACCAATTCAGCCACTTGAGCAGATCTTACTCCTTTCAAAGACGAAGCTTCCATAACTTTTGAAACCTTGCACACCGCATATGCTGCACTCAGCACACCATCATCAGTTCTCAGACATGATCCATCCACAAACAGCACATGATCACTCTCTGGCAATGGCAAATCTCTTATGTCGGGTCTGGGTTTTGTGCAATAGTCAAGCACATCCAAACAATCATGATCAACATCATCTCCAACATTCACATTGTCAGCATCTGGCAACAGAGTCGCTGGATTCACATTCACACATCTCTCGAGAGTCACGTTTGATGCTCCCAGAATGATTTTCTCATATTTAGTCAGTCGACTGTGTGACATATATTGAGTCCTGCTTCTTGTCAAAAGAATTGCCACATCATGAGGTACGAATACCCTTACAGGATATCCCATTATTATACCCTCACTCTGTTCCAAGCTTCTGCATGTAGCAGCTACTGCTTTCAGGCAACCTGGCAAACCCACAGCTACGGGATCAAGTGTCGATGAGAAGTACGCAATCGGCCTTCTCAGTTGTCCATGTTTCTGAATTAACACTGAAAGTGCACAGCCATTTCTCTCACTGCAGTACAACTCAAACTCTTTCTCATAGTCTGGCATTCCCAAAGCAGGGGCTTCACACATTCTGCTCTTTAACTCTTCAAACGCTGCCATTTGTTCTGCATCCAATTCCAATGGGTCTTTCACTTCACTTTTGGTCAGTTTAATCAGTGGCTTTGCTATCAGGGAGAAATTACTTATCCACTGACGACAATAACCCACCATCCCCAAAAACATCCTCACTTCTCTCTGGGTCATCGGGGCTCTCATTCCTCTGATAATTTTGATCCTGTCATCGGTCACCTTTCTCAGACCTTTCTCAATATTGTGTCCAAGATAATGCACCTCTTTCTTGCAAAATTGCAATTTGGCTGGAGATACCTTTAACCCTCCATCTGCCAGATGATTCAGTAAAGCTATGGTATCTACTTCACAAGCTTCACGTGTCTTCGATGCCACAAGTAGGTCATCGTTGTACTGCACTAGTACTGAGCTTTCAGGCATGATCAAACTCTCCAATTATTTTTTCAACAACTGATTGAATATCGAAGGACTCTCTGTATACCCCTGTGGGATACGACACCATGCTAAAATACGCTGTCCAAACCGAAATGCAAAAATCGGCTGGCTGTCATGATGCAATGGAATTGAAAAGAAAGCATGACACAAATCAATCACTGTGTACCACTCGGCATCATGAGGAATTTGATACAAAATCACTGACGGATTTGGCACAATGGGACAACATGCCACCACAATTTTGTTAACCTTTCTCAAATCTTGTACAATCCTGAACTTTCCATTAGGTTTCTTTAGCCCCATTATCGGTGAATTACACGGGCTACTCAGTAACTCTCTCAAAACACCCAGTTGAATCATCTTGTCAATTATAGGAGTTATTCCTTCAATTATCTCTGGTGTTAATCTGTACTGTGGGATATTAGGATAAACAATCCCCTCTTTCACTGAAATCTTCACTGGATCTACATTATTCATCAATCCCACATCCTCTCCAGTAAAATCCCAAACCGCTGTTTTTACTGTGTGTCTCAACTCCTGAGGCAAATCATCTGGATTAAACACAGCATATGCCCCAACAATCTCACTCTCTCTATTATCTAGAGTCATCCGGTACAAAACATCCTCATCTGGTGTCTCAAAAGCTATTCCATCCGGAGTACAGAGAATTGTACAATTCATCTTGCACAATAGGTCCATACCTAACAAGTTCACTGGACTAGTGTCACAAACTACGAACCTGTGCATGTCTGAAAATTTCCCTATTCTTACCCTTACTGGTTCGGTAAGATGAGTCTTAATCTGTGTATTGGCTACACCAACCACTTGGATTGCTTCGTCCGAGAGAGGAAGATTTCTAATATCTGCTGACCTGACAGTTGATCTCGTCGCTCCTGTGTCTACCAAAAAAGTAACACTCTCCCCATTTATTTTCCCATCTACAAATGGTCCTGCCTGGTCTATTTCTAGAGTTGCACCAAGTATACACTCTTCCTCCTCTCTTCGGCACCGTCAGTAGTCCCCTTCAGACTCACTCCCCTCATTCTTTAACCAGTACTGCTGTACCAGGTTAGAACGTCTCGGAATGTCTTTCTCCCGAGTCGCCGTCCTCACGATCAGCATCGATCCTCACGAACATAGGTTCAGGAAGAAGTGGCCTTAGACCCTCCCTAGTCTAACATTATTTATAATAAAACTTCTAAAATAAAAGTAACAAATAAACACTGAACGTCCGTTGAGCCGCTGAGCAGAGCGAGCAGAAAAGGATGTTGTTTTAGCAACATTTAGAAAACCTCCGCTCAGAAAAATCACAAAAATAAAAACACGGAAGAAGGAAACTCGAGTTAGGCAATCGATACATTTATGAATGCTCTTCCCTGGAACCATAGCGGAGCCACCGCATACTATCAAAGTTCATTGTGGCTTTATTCTCCTCCAAGGGCACTTGGCAGCAAGCCCGGAGCTGCTGTCCTCACGGAAACTTTTAATTCAGACAGAGGCTGTGGTCAGGTGACTTCCAACCATGTTCAGCAAGGCCTCTTGTCAAATCTCAGTCACTCGAGTGCAGGCTGTAAATAGCGGCCATCTTGATTTAGGCCAAAACGGACCATCTTAATTAAAAGAAACACAAAACAACGTTACCACATTGTAATGATTATACAGTGTTAATTCCCACTAATACCCTTATGTGTATGTAATTATCTAGCCTTCTGCAACGCAAAGAAGCATTAGAGCACGTTATTTAAAAGCGCAAACACGAAACAAATAGCACTTTTGCGACACTCATTTAATTAATTTGCCCACCAATTTAGTTCACATATTAATAAAGCCACATAAATGCATTCCCGCGTGTAATTTTCTCTTCATTAGTAATGTTGATTAATAAAGACACCAACAAAGTTAGTATTTTAATGATTATAAATCAGTAATTTTAATCACGACATATAACGCAAACTGGAGTTTAAATCTCAACAAATTTTCAATAGAAAACCCTGCTCCAGCACATGTGCTTCTCCCCTTAACATGGTAACATTGGTTCCTACACAATTTACATATTCAATTTACTTGTTAGTCATTTGCAAAGTGGAATATCATATACCCAGGGGCCTGTAAATTAAATGCTGCTAGTGTGCCTGCAGCACTGATTGTGCCTCTCACACATGTAGCCTTTCAAACATGTCTCAGCCTGCCACTGCAGAGTATGTATTGAAAACAATTTACCATGCCTTAAACTCCTCTTTTATTACACATACGTTACCCCTACGGTAGGCCCTAGGTAGCTCATAAGGCAGGGTGCTATGCAAGTAAACGGTAGTACATCTACTTTTATGTTTTGCATGTCCTGGTAGTGACAACCAGCTACATTTGTTTTTACTACTGGGAGGCTTACTCCTCTCATAGGTTAACATTGAGAATTGATACACTTTTAAGTTGTAATTCCTGATAAGAAACGAGTAGCTGTGTCATGTTTTTTGGAACGGTAATGATAAATCCTCTTTACAGCTAAAGTTGGATTTAGCTTTACAGCTAAGGTTGGATTTAGCATTACTACTTTTAGAAAGACCACTTTTAGAAAGTGGATATTTCTCTGCTCTTACAGCTCTTTATGCCTGCAATCTGTCTCCAATACACGTCTGGGGTTGGGTGACAGCTACACTTCGGGCGTTCCCTCTAGACAGCCAAACACACAGGAAGGTTAGGAGTGTCTGAGCACTCATCTGCATTCTAATGGCTCATCCTGGGCAGGATGGGATCGAAGAGCCACCACTTACTCCTGAATAGGCCGTGTCCTGTCCCCACACAAAGGGCTGATTACCCCCTACAGATAGTCTGGAGCCAGGGCTGGGAAGAAATGACTTCTTTGCACTTCAAAGACCCTTCTTTGAAGTCTCCCCTACTTCAAAGGCACAACTGGCAATAAATACTGGGTATCTGACCCCCTCAAATCAGGCACTTCTGGACCTACAATTGGACTCTGTCAGAAGAACTGCTTTGCTGCATCAAGGACTGCCACTCTGCTGGACTGCTGACCTGGAAGGTTGCTTTTCTGCTGTTCTTCTGACCTGCTGCCTGCTGCTCTCTGACCCTGCTGAGGGAGAGTTGAACTCTGCCTTTCACCCCAAGTGTTCTCCAAGGGCGTGTTGGCTTGCCTCCTATTGTTGAAACTCAGGAAAATCAAAGTCTATGCCTGCTCTTGTGCTTGGTTCACTGGAAAGGGGACCCAGCTACTTGCCTCAGAGGCATTGACGCATCCACTGACTGCGTGAGCATAATTCAACACATAACACCTGTGGTAGGAGCATTACCTGGCGCATTGCTTCGGAACCTGTGCAGCACATACAGAACCACGCATTGTCACCACAGCAGTCTTCAGAACCAACGCATCTCAGCTTTGGAGCTGCGTGATGAAAATCACTGCATCACCTTGACTGAGGGCTCGACATCAACACATTGCTCGTCTGCACCTTGTACCTCGTTGCGACCATGATTGTCCATTTTTCTAACCCTGTGTGGAATCTTTCTGTGGTGTTTTCATTGTGTTACTTTGTGTTGTGTTATGCAAATATTTTTCACATTGCCTCTTTTGTTTAGGCCGACTGCTCTGTGCCAAGGTACCAGATTGTGAGCACAGGTAAACATTTAGTGCGTATATAGACTAGAGTGGTAGTCCCTACTTGGGCAGGGTGCATGCCTCTACCCACTAGAGATCTTTTTTAAACACTCTGGGTACAGTGACCAAATGGGAACTGTTCTGTCTTACAGAATAACTAACTGCATAAAATATTTCTTCTATGTTTAATGTCTTGATGGATATGGTCTTTCTTGACTGTTCGCTTCACATATGAACAAGGCATATGCTGGAACACATGGACCTTCTTCTTATCAGCCAGCACTGTTTTCTATTATATGTCTGTCATTATCATTTCAAGTCATTTAAAGAAATATTGGTTTGACATTATTTAGTTAGGATAAAAAAGGCATTTTTTTCAATAGTTAAAAATAATAGCAGCCTGATAAACTGGACCACTTACAACAGAATTTTACCAAAAAATTGAAACTCCTAATGGTGGGTAAAGAACCCATGTTCATAACTCCTATCTATTCACAAGTACGCTTTGCTAGGGAAAATAAATGTGATCTGAAAATCACATTTTCCCGCTAGTGTACTAATAAATGTATGCTCACCCATTCATTACTGCAGTGAAGATATCAGACCATGGTACAGTGCAAATAATGGGAGAAACCATGCTTACTGAACTACAGACTGCATGGGGAGTGACTTTACAGAGAAAACTACTTTATTATTACCGAAAAAGTATTTTATTGTGATTTTACTACATTTCATATTTGTAACCCCTTGTATTCTGCTTCTGATTGATTGATACCTGTATTTATAACTGATACACGTGATAAATAATGTTGTCTAAACCTTGCATGCGGATCCACTGCGGGTAATATGCTATTGATCGCCATTGCTGGCGGAACAGAGGGGCTCCTGGATCCAATCAAGGATTTACTTTCCCTGAGTCATGGCCCCTCCCCCTCAACAAAGCCCATTCACATCACATTAGACCCTTAAAAGAAACCTTAGCAGGCAAACAGTGAAAGGGGACCCGACGTAAGAGTAAGGAAGAGTTCTGAAATGGATGCAAGAAAACAAATGCAAAGCATCCCTTTTGGGGAATTGTGACCAACTGATAGACACACTGTTTTGTTTTCTAGCCATGAGAAAGACCCCGCAGACAGAGGACAAGAAGATGCTGTCAACAAAGAATCTGGTTGACTCAGGGCTGGTGATCAGCCTTCTGCTGCTCGCTACATTGATTGCTCGCGTAATACTCTGTAAGTAAGATTTACTATCTTTGAACTCTTTCAAAGAGATGTAATGAATTACTAGGAAATTAGACTGTCCCAAAGTCTGCTCTGTTTCTGCAATTGGACAAAATTGTGATCAAATTAGCATCATCAAATGGCATTTTCTGTCCATTTTGTCACTGCCCTCACTGGACTTGTTGCAATGCCATTCCATGTTTGAGAACAAGGTGAAACCTTAAGTGAAAAGTACTATTTTCACCCCTGACCTAATTCAATTAATGAGACAGTGTGTGCATGTACTTTTTTAAGTACCACAGATTATTTGACATGAAATAAAATCCCTTTAAATAAAATTTAGTTCAAGTCGCTCTTACTCCTTTCTTCAATCATCTTAGATTCAACGGTTACTGCCAGAGCCCAGCTTACCCAGGAAAAGTTGGCACAACTGGAGAGCAATCTCAGCCGGGCAATGAAGTACATCAGGTGCAAAGAGAGAACTTCTGGCACCAATTGTGGGCGTAAGTACTCTAGCATGGACCGGTATTTGTACTGTGCTACAGGCAGACGAGAGTCACAAGCAGGCCTGGACATTTCTGAATGAGCAAGTGAGCATCGTAGGGACTCTTCAATAAAGAACTTACTTTAAAAAATGGGCCAATTGTTATTTTTTATAGCACATATCCCATAACTATTGAATAACAATATAAAGGTTTTTTAGGTAGGTCTGAAAGGGGATTCATGAAATACCCAATGCTGTTTCATAAAAGCTTTAAAAATGTCTCCAAATTAATATTCGGCAGGTGTAACAGTGCTAGTCTGAGTGTTCTGCATCCAATAGATCCAAGATACCTTTAAGTGAATGTGGTGCTCTGTAAATCACATTACAAATAAAATAAAAAAAAACGTCTTCAATACACAGCGCACTAACCAAGTGCATTATTTTGCGACATGGCAAATTACATAATTGTTTAGAAGAAAATTGTGCCCCATTCTACAGAGCTGCAATGGAGGTTAAATGGTCTGAGATGGAGTGGGGAAGGCTCATGAATTGAGAAAAGAAACAGAAGCTGGACACAAGTATTTGGAGAAAAGCATACAGCCATCAGACAACTTTGTACCTTCCAAAGAACTCCATTCGATAGTCCTGGTGGATGCTGGGATCATAACAGATCCTAGGTGCCAGGATGAAATTTACCCTTGCTCAGATTTTCAGTTTTGTACTTTAGACTTCAGTCTGATGGTGTTCTGGGTATGGTGTGCTGAGATGCACTGGGTAGTGTGAGCTTCTCAGGAAGATTTTTCATGAGGGAGGGGTGATATATGGTCTTATTTCTTAAGGCTCTTGATAAGGAGTGTTTTGTTGGGAAGAATGCCCTTGGTGGCAATGTGGGAGTCTGTGGAGCAGATTGTTGCCACCATCCAGACACCAGAGGGCGAGGGCTTGACCAGTAGTTCTGAAGTCACCTTCTGGGAGGAAACATTCCACTTTGTTTAGATTAGAAGAAAAAGATGATACTAGACACTTTTTGATTTCTAGAAATGTGCTCCTTGTGGGTGAGGTCCTGGGTATATGAGAGTGACTTGGCATTGAGTGCAACCTGCTGTATGAATAAGTCCAAGTTCATGTTGTTGAGCCAGTTTTGCTAGTTGATGCACATTGTTGTTGGCGATTAGAGGCATTCCATTTTCAAAGGGCATGAGCTTATGGGAGGTGTGGGTTAGGTCCATCTGATGGAGGGTGTTAATGGTGTTTTTCCTGAGTACTTAGAGAAAGGAGCTGGTAGCTTTGGCTATGTTAGACTGTGTATTGATTAGAACCAATCCAAAACAGCTAAACCAGTTACACCGAGACAGGCCGCTGAACATGTGGGGCGATTGTAAAGAGTAACTGCGCAAATATACATTCAGGGCAGTAGATGATGAAGTTATAAGCTGCTATGCTTAAGCTCAGGGCCTTAGAGACACCGCCAACTAAAACAGAATGTGGTGTGAGCACCGTGAGGCTCACGTTTAACCCAAGAGAAGTATTTTTGTTGGTTATTCTCACTGTACCTTTGTCTTTCAGAGTTCTTCTACCAGGTCTGCCCTGCAGATTGGTTGCTGTACAATGGAAAATGCTATTTCTTTTCTCAAAACACGCTCTCATGGGACGGAAGCAGATTAAAATGTCTGAGGTGAGTTAAGATTCGTGTAATGCTTTGCTGTGATGGCTCAAAGGCTTCTTCCATGGTGTATGTCTGCTTCGGAAGTGTTGTAGTCTGCAGCATTGTAGCCTTAATTGTGTTTCAAAATGATTTTGAATGAATATCAATCTATATATCAATTGGAAATCTATATGTTTCTCTACCAGCCTCTTTGCCTATCGTTGTAGCCACACACACACACACACACACACAACCTTGCTCGAGTCTATTAGCTGTCAGAGCTGATTGAGGCAAGGCTTTGGGTGAGAGAATATGTAAAGAACCATTGCCTGAGCCAATTGTTTTGGCTTTGTTTAGTGGAGACCTGATCTCCACTAACAAACACTGAACAGGTACAGTCAGGGCAGCAGAAGAGTAAAGGTGTTGAAAGTTTCTTTAAAGGTACGCAGATACAAGAAAACAGTGAGGAGGAGTGCAAGCTTCCCTCCCACACAAAGATCAAGCACTGCCCTGCATCAGCAGCTCCCTCTTCTCTCACACAAAAAACAGCAGCAGTGGAAGCTGCTCTCAGAGAAACGCAGAGCAGATCCAACCCTGTAGCAGCAGTGCAAGCTTCCATCTCACAGTGCAGTTGCAGCAGAGATGGCTGCAGTGCATGTTTCACTCATACAAAACAAATGAAAGCAGGATTGTAAAGTTGACACACACAGACACCCACACACACAGCAGCTGTTAATGATTCTTTCACACACAGACTAGTTACAGCACAAGCGGCTGTAGATGAAGCTTTCCTCGAAGTAACAGAATAGGTACCTTGCTGGAGTCAGCTATGTTATACACAAAAGGTACAGAAGCAGCACCCAGACTTCCAAGCATATATACTTCACATACAGCACAAGCAACAGAGAGAGGACAAGCTCCTCCCCCACAGAACAGGTACAGCATTGGCAGAACAACGGTGCATAAAATTCACACATGCATTGCTCAGCACAATATGTACAGTAAAATAAGCTGCTGGAAGTGCTGTCTGTCTCATACACACAAGCACACACAACAGGTACGTGGGAGACAGGCAGCGGCCATGCAAGTTTACAGCCTCAACATTAGGGGCAGTAGAGTAAGCTCCCTCGCACAAACAGAGCAGGTGCAGCACATTTTTTTTTTTTTTTTTTAGAGTTTTATATAGCGCGAACTAGACCCGAGACATCTGGTATCAGAGCGCTTTACACAAGCACCAGTTTAGTTACAGTTGAACACATTCACTATTTTAGTTTTTTGTTAGGCACGGGGAGATTAAGTGCTTTGCCCAGAATCACAGGATGTTGAGCGTCGTTGCCGAGACTCGAACCCGGTTCGCTGTTTTGAGGTCGACTGCTCTAGCCGTAAGGCTACATCATCTCCCCACATACAGCAGTAGGAGGTGCTTCTATAGAATGCAGTAGAAATGTTTTATCCCTGTACAGAAATATGCACCGTACCTGAGGCATCGGTGAAGCTCCCCTCCCACTGAGGACTGCAGGAAGAAGCCATGTAAATTTCTCTTACACAGAGGAAAAGTACATCAAAGGCAGCATAAGTGCAAACTACTCACAAACACAGCTGATGTAGCACAAGGAGTAGCAAACTTTTACCACAACAACATTTGTTCAACACAAGTTGTAATGGTCCAGGCAACCCTCACTCAGTACACAAGTACATTACAGCTGACAGCTGTGCAAACCTCTTCTCATAAAAAGATGCATGGAGATGGTGTAGGGAGTGAGGGGAGGATGTTAGCAAATCCAGGATTGAAGACAGGATAAAAGAGCACACAAAATATACTTGCACTTATGCAAGCAGTCCACACTACTCTGCTTTGACACTGTGGCACAGCCTACTAAAGTTGGCGGTGGTTACAGGCCGGCAGGCACCAACAGTGTTTTGATGGATCTCAAATCATAAAGAAATTGAATTTAAAGTGCGTCCTAGTGTGAGCGGTTGCTGCACCACAAGTCAAAAGACCTGTTACTCCCAGCAGCCATTTTTCCATACAAAGGGTTTTGGTCAGTAAATTTTCAGAATCCTTGCGTGCACCCAGCTCCGTTGTATCCATGAGTTGTCTAGCATCAAAAGTGGCCACCTGTGTCTGAGACAGGTCACAAATTACCCCAAGTACTCTGAGATTTGTGATCTTTTGCAGAGCCTGTTCCCTTTGCTCTCCTGCAGCTCTTCATCTCAAACACGACAAAGACGGATAGCTACTGGATTGGCCTGACGGACAGGGATCAGGAAGGCGCCTGGAAGTGGGTGAACGGTCTCAGTTTGCAATCAGAAGAGTAAGTCGCCTTCCAAGCAAAACAAACACGATTTATATTTCTGTATATTATAGTTTTCTATTTGTCCCTTATTTCACTTACCAAACCACAGAATCTAGAACAGCGACGTGTTAACTAAAGGTAACAAGCATTGGCAAGGCCAGTAGGTCTCATTTATTTCTAAAAGGGCATCTTCCGTCCTTGGTGAGTTTGTGCAAGCAATAACTCATCTTACAGGCTCACTCATGTATCCTTGAACTCATACATCCAATAGGATATCACATGGCTCATTCCTGTATCATTAAATTTGTCCAAATTGATGTTGTCAAGAAAAGTAGTACAGAAGGAACCAAGGAATACAGCAGAATAAATAAATGTGTTAAACTCAGAATCTAGAATTGATAGTTTTAGACAAACTGTGTGATAGAAAACATGGAAAATTGCATCCAAGTAGGAGACGGCTGAGCAAAAACAAGAGATCAGAGATGTAATTTCACAGGTGGAAGAAGAAAAATAGAAAAAAAGTCCAAGGATCACATACTATTGGGCCGCAATTTGGGCTTGTTTCTATATTCAGACTGTACCCTGTAAACACCCAGAGAATACTGACTGCAAATGGGGTGGTATTTACCTGATGTACAATTAGGGGCCCATTTTGATTGAAGCGTATTGGATTTGAGGATGCTGTACTACTAGGGGAAGCTATTTACCATACTACGGTCACCAAAGAGCACAAGTGCCCTTTCACCTACTCAGATTTCAACAGGTTGTACTAAAATCCTGGAGTGCACAATTTGCTCCCATTCAGGAGATTTTACCCAAATCAGAATTGTCAATGGAATGAAGGCGTAAACTGTATGTGGCAGACGACGAAGGGGAAGAGAAGAAGTGGAGCTTTGTATCCTTGTGAAAGACTTTTCACTCAAAACTCAGGAAAAAATGTGCAAGGGAAAATTGAGAACAGATAAGGATAGGGGAAAGGAGATGGTCAGTAGCAGAGAAGAGTGGGAATGGCTGAGAAGAAGAGAACAAAAAAGAGGAAACAAGTTGAGCAGAGTTATGACGCAACCAGGGATTGGCAGACAGATGAATCAATGAGATAAGCCAATTTCTTCCAGGCGATTTCAGTCAAAAATTTTATTCTGCACAATCTCATTGGACCATAAAAGAACAAACAGTATAAAATTGCTACAACAACAGAAGTTAAAAAATCAGCTTAAAAAGACAGAGGAGTGATCGTGCAGTAGGAGTAGACTGCTCAGATAAAGAACGTTAGCCACAAATAGCACCCAAGTGGCTTCCCCAGCATAGAACTACTCCAGCAACACAAATGAGAAGTGTGGCTCAATGATTAGAGCGGCAGACCCTGATGCAGAGGTCTAGCCCGGGACCAGGGTGCAATTCCCCGCCTCGGCGGGTCTTGGGCTCAAAAATTCCACGGACCTGATAATTCTCGCCTCGGTGCCATTCCAATCATGGAGTCCCACTCTGCAACTCTGGGCAATAGCTTGCTTAATCTCCACAACGGTCCCCACAATGCTAAGGATGCCTGGCCTCCACCTTGGGGGTGCCCAGGAGTGGACGCCTCACAGGGAAAGCCAGGATGGGTTCCACAGCGGTATTCGTACAAGCGCCTTGAGACCCTTGCGGGTGAGTAGTGCGCTATACAAGTATCAATATATATACAAATAAAAACAGTTTACAAAGACGAGGTAGTGATCATATAATAATGATAAAGAGGTCAGCTAAGAATCATCATCAGCAAATAGCACCCAGACAGGCTATCACAATATGAAAACAAACTA
The DNA here is from genome assembly GCF_964204655.1 of Triturus cristatus. Classification (NCBI taxonomy): domain Eukaryota; kingdom Metazoa; phylum Chordata; class Amphibia; order Caudata; family Salamandridae; genus Triturus; species Triturus cristatus. Next base: position 67,948,549 of record NC_140595.1, on the reverse strand, counting down.
TGCACAGCATTAATGGGAGAACCATCTAAAATAGGCAAAACTTATGTGTAATTAGATATGCTTTTTCTAGTTTGAATCTCACTCCATATATAACAGGCTATTCAAAAGCTTCGGGCCAGATGTACGACACCCAAAATAGCGCCTCGCAAATTGCGAGTTTTTTGCGACTCGCAATATTTTGGATGTACAACAGTGTGTAACACACTGTTAGCGATTCCCAATGGGGTCACAAATTGAGAGGCTCATGAATATTAATGAGCCTCCTGCAATTTGCAAACCCATTGGGAATGGCAGGCCCTCCCAGGTATGGTGGCCTGCTGGGCTCAGCAGACCACCATGTCTGAGACTGCTTTTAAATAAAGCAGTTTTTTAAAAATCCTGCCCGTTTTCCTTAAAGGAAAACAGGATGCATTTAAAAAAGAAATAAATGAAAAGTTTTCGTTTCATTTTTTAAGGGCAGGTAGTGGTTCCTGGGACCACTGCCTGTCCTTAAAAAATATTTTCCCATCCATTTGCAAAGGGGAAAGGGTTCCCTGGGGGCCCCTTTCCTTTTGCATGTGCATTACCACCCCCTTGAAGAGGTCGGTATTTTGCCCGTCTTGCACCCGCAATTGCGGATGGAAAACATTCATACATGGTCTTGCGCACGCTATTAGGAAGGGAACGCCCCTTCCTAAAAGCGTGTCGCAAAACCTATTTAGCGAGTCGCAAATAAATTGCGACTCGCTAAATATGCTTTGTACATGGCCCATGCTGTTTTTGCGTGTGCAAAAGGGTATGCAAACCCGTTTGCGCCTGCAAAAATGGTTGTACATCTGGCCCTTAGTCTGATCCAAAGCACACAGGTACCGCAAACCATTATTATGATCCTTGATACTATTTTCAACAAAGGTTGGTTTCAAGAAACAATTCCTTTGACCGTCATAGAAACGACAGAATAATGTACAGTGCTGAGTGCTCTGCTTCGCAACACCATCACATTTGCATCTTACTGCGCCCCTGTGCCAATGATTCGTAATGGAGAAAGTAACAAGGTGGTATACTATGCCCAGGAGCCGCCTTGTAAGAACAAAGCGGTGTTGAGTGTTGCTCACTTAGGAAAGATACAATTGGAGGCCCTTGGGGAAGGTGCCCGACAAATTAGAGACTAGTATTGTCGATTTATGGACTCAACAAGAGCCCTTTTTTCTTTCCTAGCACCTAAAGGCCCCTAAACACACATTTGTGTAAAGCAGGGTTCCTGTAGGGGACTTGGAGCATGGAGGTATCAGACAATGATTTAGAGACTTTTTTTTTTTTTTTTTTTAACATAATTTTATTATTTTAACAAGTTTGCACAGTTCTTACAGTGGCGTGACATTACATAATAACTCTTACATATAACTTGCACTGTAAAATAGCTTCTTGTCCACTTCCCATAGCTGTTCCCGGCTCCTACAATTGTCTACCATAATGCACGATTCGGCAAATACTATATAACCACAACAATAATAGAGACTTTGTTACTATAGGATAGTCACTGTATTTCAAAGACATGGTCTAACGCTAGACAATCCACATTGATGAATTTCGTAAAAGCAGTTTCGGTTTTAGCCCAAATTGAGTGCCAAAGTAAATTGGACTTAAGAGGGAGCAGGTCCCCAGGTGGGTTAGCCCCACTTCCTTATGCACAGTAGTGGATGGTGTAGAGGCAGGTGTAAACAATAGGCGCCTAAGGAAAGCATTCTCTTCCACCTGAAGAGGACAACAAGACGAATAACCTCTCAGGCCCCCTCCATACATAGCATCAGAAGGGGTTCTTGCTTTGTAAATGCTGACCATTTCCCTAATGGGTTGACTGCCAAGTTTATGGGAGAACCTAAAAATTCCCTCACACACTGTACTCATTTTGGATTGAGCATTTTGAATATGTTGAGTCCATAAACCATTTTTAGTGAAAAGGATATCTAAGTAGCAAAATGAATTGAGCTTCACGATGGGAAAGCCCTTGATAGAAAATGTTTTACACTTCTGGCTATTTCTACCACAGGTCATCGTAAATGTTTTAGCTATATTGATCATTAATTTTCTAGGCTCAATAAAGTCCGCGAAAGTGTCCATCAGTCTCTGCAGACCGACAGCACCCCAACATCATAGGACCGCATCATCTGCATTCAAAAGCCCTGGGACCGAACGTCCTCCAACTATAGGAGAATTGGCCCTCAGAGTCTGCATGGCATCATCCACTCCATTGATAAAAAAGGGAAAAAAGGAATGGAGCAGGACGCAAACCTGCCTGAATCCCCTCTTGATATTACACAAGGGAGACCATTCTTCATACCAATCCAATCAGGATTTATAAAGCGCGGCTAATCACCCAATAGAGTATCCAGGTCGCTTGCAGGTCCCTGAGGCTTATTCGAGCAGCCAGGTCTTGAGGGCCATTCAGAACTCTGGAATTTAGGCAATGGTCCGGAGGTGCATGGGGAGGCTGTTCCAGGTCTTTGCTGCAATGTGGGAGAAGGAGCGTCCTCCACTTTTGCTTCGGTAGATGCGGAGAGTATGGGCAATTGAAAGGGAGGCGGAGCATAGTCTTCTCGACGGTTAGTGAAAAGTCAGGCGGTCGTTAATGTAGGCAGGTCCTTGGTTGTGCAGAGCCTTGTGTGCGTGGGTCATCAGCTTAAATTGGCCTCTCTTCTGTACGGGCAGCCAGTGGAGTTTCCTGAGGTGAGGTGTGATGTGGGTTCATCGGGAAAGGCTGAGGATGAGTCTGTCTGCAGCGTTCTGTATGGCCTGAAGTCTCTGTAGAAGGTGTGCTGCGATTCCTAAGTAGAGGGCATTGGTGTAATCCAGTCGGCTGCTGATGAGGGCGTGTGTGGCGGTGCATCTCGTGTGTAGGAGAAGCCTCTTGAAGATCTTACATAGCGTGCGCAAAGTCAGGAAACCGGCAGAGGAGATGGCGTTGATCTGTGATTTCATGGTGAGCTTGTTTTCAATGATGATTCTGAGGTTTCTGGCGTGGTTGGAGAGAGTGGGTGCAGGTCCTAGGTCTGCTGGACACCAGGAGTCATTCCATGTGTTGCTGCTGTTGTCAAAGGTCAGTACTGCGGTCTTGTCTGTGTTCAGCTGAAGGCAGTTGTTCTTCAGCCAGTCGGTGACGTTTGTCATGCATGTGTGGATGTTGGCTCTGGTGGTGGTGGGGTGATCGGTGAGTCAGAGGAGGAGCTGGCTTTTGTCTGGTTCGGTAATTATGTTGAGACCGTGGGATCTGACGATGTGGGCAGCAAGGCCATATATATGCGTTGAAGAGCCATTGGGGCCATAACAAACTTTTGCAGATAAATTACCATACAACTGGGACAGGAAATGAACAATATTCTCGAGGGCCTCAAGAGAGAGCAATATGTGCCACAAAACTGAAGGCACTGCTAAGGTCAGCAAAACACAGAAGAAGGGAATCAGACTTAGCCTTCGTATATTTACCAATAAGCAGATCTCAATTCACACACTTCTCCACTATTCACAGCCCCCTCCTCAAACAATACTGGGCCTCCGAAAGGAAAAGTACCCTGCCCTGCAACTTTGTGGAGGTGTGCAGGAGGGAGATGGGGTGGTAGCACTTGGGATTGTATCTGTCCCCATTTTTAAAGATGGGCACTATAATGGAGTTGGCCCGGCTAGATGGTATCGTGCCCTCAGCTGGCGTATAAAACACTCTGGTCAAAATGGGGGCCCATCACTCAACCAGGGCTCAAAATGCATCAACCAGCACTTATCAGGCCAGGGACTTTGACTCCAGTGCGCTTTTCTAGGGCTAAAAGGACCTTGTCTAACGTAAATGCAGGGGTCCCACTACTAATTTGTAAGCCTGGGCTACGCTGAACTCCGTGAAGTGCATAAAAACTTTGCCGCACTACGCGACGCTCCGTGAGCAGCGGAGTGCATTAGATAAATGCCAGTTTGTGGTGATTTTCAGTGCCAGGTGCTTGTCCTCACTGTGTAATCATCGCGAACGGCACCATGCACAGTGCAAGCGGGCGCTGCTTCCTTTCTGCCGCTCGAATCGATTTTTACTCGAGCAGCAGCTTTTCTTAATGCGAACAGACAGTTTCTCAACGCGAGTGGTTACAAGCATACACGACCACTCGCAATGAGAATTCTGACCGCCCGTGTTGAGAAATCTCGTTGGGAGGTTGATTTTCCACCCTCGCACTCGCCAACATGATGTTGACGATCGTGAGCAAGAAGAAATCTCGCCGGTAGGTAGATTTTCCTCGCTCGTGCTCGCCAACTTGACATTGACGAACGTGAGTAGGAAAAAAACTCCCCTCTGCAACGCAGAGTTTTTCAAAACTCCGCGAGCTTTGCATAACGCGGAGAGGGAATAACTCCACAAACTCCATGAGCGGAGCGGAGCGGAGTTCACAGCCCAGACCTACTAATTTGGGGAACGCTCTTAGGTTCATCCACTATTGCCTTTCGACTGTTCTCAAAGTCAGTGCCCACAAAGGGATAAAAAGTCTTTGAAAAAAAATGGTCAACCCATGCTTGGAGAGAGTCAAATGAAGTTAGTTCCGGGGGTGAATCATTAAAAAAAAAGGTGTGCTAACCATGCCCCAAAACCGGGACACATCAATAGTCCCAGCTGCCTGAGCCAGACCTCTTCCCTGAAAGCCTGTTTCATAGAGGCAAGCGCCTCACTATAATGCTAACTCAGTTGCTTAATGGCAAGATGGTCCCTTGGAGAGCTATGTAGGGCTATCAAGAACGACTTGGATGCAACCTTACATGAATGATTAAACCAGCCGTGTCTTTTAGAATTCCTAGGTCTAAAAGGCCACATCAGTAAACAATTAATTGATCTGGTGATTGTTTCAAAAGCTTGAATCAACCCATCTTGATCCACCTCGTTGCCCAGGCAGTAGTTAAACTAAGTTACATGTGTGGCTAATAGCTTTTGTGTTTTGTGCTATGAATCGACCTTGTCCATTTGATGAGGTCTCCATTTGGCCTTACATGGCTAATGACTGTGGAACCTTTAGCTCGAAGGGACAATGATAAAACAAATGGGTTGTGGTCACTCACAGCATTTCAGGTTACACCAAAAAAAAAAACAAGGTGACAAATTAAAGAAGTAATTAGGATATGATCAATTTTGGTATTTGTACCTTTACTAGCGAAAGAATGATTCTGCACACTAATTGAGGTAAGGTTGAGTTTAAACATTAAGGAATTTAAAGACTTTCCATAGGCATTGTGCGGAAAGTGTGAGACACCCTAACCCAAAGTGTCGGTAACAACAACATATACTCGTCTCGCTGGGAGGGGAGATTTTGGAATATTAAAATCGCCAGCCCATAAGATGGGACAGTTAGAGTGAGTTAGATGTGGAATTAAACACGCTATTACAAAAATGTGATCAGGGATTTTAATCATGCTTTGCGTATCTTCAAATCCGATACCAGAACCCTGTATGTCTGTGTACTCTCCAAGTTTCTTAGGTGGGCCTGGCTTTTAAGAACCAAAGGTCGTGCAGCTCAAACGTAATGCAGATTAATTTTTCTGATATATCTTTTTAACTTAATTGTCCTATTTATTATGTCTATATGTGTTTTTTTACTCAATTTCCATCTGCTCAGGAACTGTAGGTGTTGTTGCTATTTTTTATCTTTTCGATATTTAGATTGTTCACATTATTATTATTGTATGTGCTTTTATGATATCTATATATCGAAATAAAGCTTTAATTCATTCAAAAATGTATTATCATTAGATCCGACCCGCCTCTAAAAGACAAAAACACAAACTGATAATATGGGGAAGAAGTGACAGATCTTCTAATAATAACAGGCAAAAAACTAGAAATTAAAATCTGCAGGCTGCCGCTGGTACGACCTGATGGAGACGGAATAGCAGCAGTGAATATAGAGGAGAAACCTTCAGCATGGGTTGGTTCAACGCGCCAGGTTTCCCAGAGGCTTGAGAGGTTTCAGTAATAGTGAGTCAGTCCGGGGTCATTCATTTGTTTGAGTCCAGAAATATTTATTGAGGTGATATTACATACCCCATCATAACTGGAGGTTATTGGTGGAAAGTGTATGTCGGGGGGATCAGGCAGCATTGACTGACCCCCCTAACAGCCTGAGATGGATTTAAGAGGGCAGGAGCAATAGGTTAAACCATCGGCTCATGACTATGACAGAGAGAGGGACGGATGTTATCAGTAAGGCCATCCGGGGAGATTGGCTGAGGTGTACCCCAACTGCCAAACTGTCACTCAACCACCTGCAGGTCGCTCAAGGCTGCAAACCTATTAAAGAGGGGAATTTGAAAACGACGGTTACCAGTGGAGGACTGACCAGGAAATAGACTGTCAGGGGCAAGATGCGCACAGTGCAGGTGGCGGTAGAAAAAGGCAAGTGGGAGAAGCTTAATGTTTCCGGAATTAAAGAGGCGAGATTAGGACATCTCGCCCACAGACCTAGAGTCTTTAAAATTAATAATAAACCAATCTCCCTTAAAGGACTTGTTAGATGGGCCAATCCACCCAGTCCTTCGTGCCAACAGAAAGTGACCAGCTTTACAGACCGTAAAGATATACTTGGCCTGAAGCCAGTGGAAGACTTTGTTCTTTAACTGGTCTGGGGACTCTGTGATATGCGGAGACTGGGGATGGACATTCGTCATTATCACAACATAAGGACAGCAGTCAGGTGGTAAATTAATGGTGACATTATTGTAACACTCCTCCTCTATGGGTAGAGCCCTCACGTTCCCCGACCCCCGAATTGAATTACCCAGTCAGCCATCAAGTGGCGTAGTGCTGCTGGTAATGCTAGCGGGGTTATTAACACCAGCACTAAGAGGCTGTGTGGATAGCTGACCTGCTGTGGCCCTAGAGGCCTTACCCAAAAGAAAATCCCCCCAAGGCCCTTCCACACCACTCAGCCCAGAATCTACTCAAGATTGATGATTTCTTGAAGGGTAGTGGTGTGAAGTGGGGGATGAGGCGTGTATCTGTCCACAGAACATTTGGGTGGGATATAGTGTTTGTTAGGGGGCAACACAGGGCAAGAGTGCAGAGGCCCGGGTACCAGAGTGTGAGGAAGTTGAGCAGCTATACTATTAGGGGCGGTAGAGAGTCTTGATGTAATGCTGCACAAATGAGTTTTGACAGCCTCCCAACCGCACAAGCAGAGGAGAAAGCAGAGATTCCACCTCCCCACACAGAATCCAGTAGTTTCCTCTGGAAGAGCTCCAAGGCCAAGGCAATAGACATAGTAGTGCTTGTTGGGCTGGTATCAAAAGCACAGGTTGACAGTTTTAATATAGAGGGCATCGTTCTTGATCCCTGGTATCTTTTTAGTTTAGCGGGCGCCCATGTTATGTGAAGAAGTTCTATCCACTCCAACATTCCACCCAGGGACCGAAATTAAAGATGAATTAGGTCTGGACTTAGTGGGAATCTGGGCTTTATGTTTCGCCATCTCGGGTGCTGGGGGCAGATCAAATAAGCAAAAGCAGATCAGTAAAGCAACAGCACCTCCAGAAAACTGGAACCAAGAGTGGTGGCCCAGTCTCAGGTCCCCCATTGGCCTGGGCACAGCCCAGCTGCTTCCTGCGCTGTGGGATTCAATGCGCTACCCTGGCGTTGGCGTGGCCTAGAGCAATATGGGACAGGTAGTTGCTGGCGGCACAGTGCTGCAAAGCATCTTCCTGGCTTCATAGAATTTGACAAGACCATAGAAGAAGATTCACCCAGAAGGAAGCCAAAATTGGGGAGATTTGCTTCCAGGCAGAAGGCAAGGAAAAAAAATGAAGAAGTCAACCACAGAGTTCTGGTCAGAAGGAGCAGGAGGTGTGTGGTCAAAGGCAAGGCTGGTACGTAGAGGAGAGAGGGCTTCAGAAAGAGAAGAACAAAAAGTAGTGGGTTGTGAATAAAAGTAACATTGGAGGAATGGGAAAGAAGGAATAGAGTTCTTTGGTGATGGATATGGCTGAGACGAACAATTTCTTCAGGCTTTCCTCAGTGCTCCGTGTAGTGTAATAGTTACATTGTGAGGAAGATCACTCTATCAACAGGGCTCCTTTCCTGATTTCCTCCATCTTACCTCCACCCTCTCCCTCTCCTGGTCAGTCCTTTCCAAATTCCGCACTTTGAGACATCCTAGAGGTGTGTAAACCCTAACATAACATGACATCCTAAGCGTGGTCCAAAAGTATAACGCAAGGCAATGCAACACAATAGAACACAACACATAAAACAGAACAGCAAAACCCATTACATGAACCACATAGCATAACATGGCTGGTTTTTGCGGTTGCAAGTGTTTCCTGTGGCAATACTGTGGGGGCAGCAAAACCTCCTACGCATCAGGCAACAGAAGGAATGAGACTGACACATCTAAATCAGGAGTGTGCACTTCTTGAAAAAAATAATATGTTGTACTCAGTAGATGTAAGGCCCCCGTCAGTTCAAGCCCTGGTCAGAGATGCTCCAGTCTGCTGGGTCAGTGGACTAATGCATTCCCTTCAGAAACCTGTGTTTCACCTCATGGCCACAGGTTTGCATCAAATTGGGTTCACACAGCCCTTCATCCTTCTGAGGTCGATGAAAAGGGTACCACTGGCTATCAGGCAGCGTTATACAAACATTTTCGAAAATTGGAACACATCTCTTGATCCTTATTTTTTTTTTTTAGATTTTGGAGCTGTGATCAACCTGATAACCGTGATAACTCTGGAAATGCAGAGGATTGCGCCACAGTGGGCTCTATAACATATTGCGGAGGAGCTTCGAGCCGCTGGAATGATGCCAGATGTGAAAATGAGTTTCAATTCATCTGCGAAAAAGAGGCGGAGGACAGGAAGATGGATTTCCCCGCATGAAAAACCGAGCCAGACAATGGGTCACTTTTAATTCAGCCCTTTTATGTTAAAAAAAACAATAGGTCACATTTACTTACAGCGACTGAATGCACAATTCTCATGGGGCAAGAGGGGTTACTTTGTCAAAATCTGATTAATAGTGACGCCTAATTTCCATGTATATGAGAACGATTTTATTTAACTAGCTCTCTAGAATGTTTTCATTTGAATTTTGCTTTCTTTAGAAACAGTTAATGCAATGTATGGTAAACAGATCAAAAAAATTTAAAAGAAAAATCTTCTAAGGCCAGACCCGGTGATAGTGTAAACTATAAAGAGGAGGGTGGGAGTTGAAAGAAAAGACCCACTTCAGTAAGTGAAATAATTTGCAAGATTTATGATGAGAAGGCGTTCTTCAAGAAGTATTATAATTCAAAACAGTGCAGTATAAGAAAGGGTGTTATCTTTGGTGTGGCATTCTTAATGGACATCTGGAGTGGATGCACTAGGGCCTCCTAAGCAATAATTTCACAGTCCTTGAGATTGAAAATTTACTGTAGTTTTGCTACTTTTTAGGTCGAGCCTGGGCAGCGCATGCGCTGTTCTGCGAGTCATGCTGTATTAGGGTATGGACTTGAAGCCACCCACACTCTCCGCCCATATTTTTCATTGGCTTGTGTCATTGTCCTTAATAGGCTTGTTAGTCCCTCCTTAGCACCGCCTTGTCTTCATTTGTAACCTCCCATGAGGACTGTCCCGTTTACTTCGGTTATTACACGGTACGTCTTATTTAGTCTGTAAGCACTACTTTCTTTAATGAGTTCCACCTACTGCAGGCATGTCATACTTTCCTGCAACATTCAGCTTGCCACGTGTGCTTTTACTTCCCGAGCAGCACGGGACAATTGTGGCCACTTCTTTGAATAGGTCTCGCATTTACAAGCGTTTGAGCTATTGGCATTATAAATGACAATGCCTTTTATTTACGTGTTAATTAGTAAAACAGATAAATAAAAGGCATTGTCAGTCATTTACAATGCCAATAGTTAAACTCTCGCAAATGTGAGACCTATTGCATTGCAAATGCTTGTCCCCTTTGTAATGGAGAGAGTTTGTGGACGTCAATCTTACCGCGTCGATCTCCACGTGTAAATTCTGAAATCTGGGCCGTTTTGTTTTACAAATTCCAGGTTTGACCTCTTCTTGTATTAGACTCAGAGCATGGAAAACCACTATATTTCAAGCCATATGGAATCAAGCAGGATTCCTGTTCTGACCCTAATTGCATAACAGTGAAGCTTAGAACAAGGCCTAAGTACTTGGCAGTGTGAATTAATTGTTTACTTTGGTACAATTGGACATTGTCAGCAGTATGTCCACATACCAGCCACCTTAGTTTGGCTTGTAACTGGGTTGTGTCTCACGCAAATAGGTATAGGTTATAAACAGAGATATATTTATATAGCCGTGTGACACCAAGAATCAAGTGGGACTGCATTGCCCAGAGTGATGTGGCTGCCATGTTGAGGAGGAGGAGCCAGAACCTGTTTCTGGTGCAGGAGCGCCATGAAAGTGCGGGCTGTGCTCCACTGTGCAGGACGTGCCCAGGCGAAGCCCGGGCCAAGGGCAGGCCTGCCCTTGCCCGTCATTGACAGGAAGAGGCAGGGCAGGGTCACCCCCCCCCCGTGTACCTCCTGCCTAACACTAACTGTGTACTACCACCAACTGGGAGATTGAGCCTCGCAAGTTACACACATTTTGCTGTGACTGTACGCTCTTCATTTCCCGAGACTCACATAAGTACAGCATCCGAGCGGTAAGCACGCACACTTAATCATCAAGCACAAATTTAAAATCATTATAGATACTGTGGGCACTAAGAACATCCCGAACATCTTGTAATTTCTCTGACTTTTTGCTGCTGTTTATTTGTTTTCAACTGTTTTTTCCTGTACCCCCGTGTACTCCTTGGTAACCTGTGGCCACGATGGGTTAAAAAGGCGATAAACAATCAGTCCCCCCAAAGTAAAAGGTGTCAGGGGCCCCATCTTCAATGTTAATGAAATACCTTAGTGGGGCGATGGGGGCAATAGGGAAGCAAATTACAACAATAAACTCAGGCGGGCTGGGGGTAGCAGCTTCCACGAGTAAGGAGGAAATGGCAGATTTGACAACAACAACAGAGCCTCCTAAGACACTACAAGCCCAGAATGGATGTGTTCAAAATGTGCCGGAACATATAATCATTAGGGATCTGGAGTGCAACGCAGAGCCTCCAGCGAAACGCCCCCGAATATTTTCAAAAACAGGCCTGACTAAATCATCAACTGGTTACACAACAATCTGAAATATATGTCTCTTTGCTGCAGGGACATTGCGTCCATGTCTCCTAAGAATGAGTTACACCTGGATGTTACTCCTAACAGTTGTCCTTGGGTACTGAGTGAGCAATGGTCCTCTGATGCTTGAGAAGCATGGCCAACCCATATATGGGAATGATTACTATCAGTTAGCAAGCAAATAACTGGAATAAAAGATGTCTAATGTGCAGTAGAGCTGGGATATATTTTGAAGACAGTCGTCCATGGAAGCTACAGAGTAGAGGGTTTGTCGAATTGAGAACATCCTAAGTTAAAAGATTGAACGAAGAAAAGTGAAGGACTTAGTCGTTTTTCTGTCTTGTGGGGAAAAGAAGGAAAACTGCAGTGTAATATTGTGCTTTGCACATGTACATCAAGAAATATTTAGGAAGGGGTGTAGTGTGTGCTGAAGCATGACATCTTGGAAAATAGGGCAGAGGTGGACATCATTCTGCTTGACAAAAAGACAATTTAGTGCACTGATGACTTAAACACAAGAAGCACAAGAAAGGAATTAAGTGAAGTAGAACAAAAGGAGGAAAGAGAGAGTGAGAAGCAGAAGGAGAAGAATAAAAATAAGGAGTATCAGCACTAGTAAGAGACGAAGGTTAAGAAAATGGAGGAGATGAAGAGATAGAGAGAGAAAGAGAAGGGGAAAAAGAAAACAGGGAAGCTCAAGAAGGAGGAAAGGAGATGGGGAGTGGAAGCAGGGGGAGGAATGGATTGAGAGGTGGGAGGAGAAGTCCAAATGTAAGAATGAGGATGGGTTAGAGAAGAATAAATAGTATAGGGCAAAGGTAGTCCGGTAAGAGACAAAGGAGAAGGAGGAAAGTGAAAACAACAGGGGGGGGTAAGAAGGAACAAAAAGTAGAGAGGGAGAAAGAAGAAAGAAAGAAAGACAGAAAGAAAGAAAGAAACAAACAAACAAACAAACAAACAAACAACCAAAGAAACAAAGAAAGAAACAAAGAAAGAGAGAGATACATTAAGAAGGACATTGGAGAAGAAGGCACATAATACTAAGAAAAAGAGAGCAAGAAAAGAGTGGGAGAAGGCAAATATTGAAACAAGGATGAGAAATGGAGAAGGAATAGAAGGAGGAGGGAAAGGAGAATGGGAAGAATAAAGAGAAGAAAGCTGAAAAGCAGAAGAAGCTAAAGCAGAATATTGAGATGGAATAAATACAGAATTGAGAGTATGCGGAGTAGGAGAAGGAAAGGAAGGAGTCAGTGTGAGGGAAGCAAGAGATGGGTGGAACAGTAAGGGAATGGAGCAAAAGGAAGCTGAAGACACAAGATGCTTTTCCTAGATCATAGAAAGAGACAATATGCTTGGTTTAGTTCATCAACTTTCATGATTGTCATGAGCTGAATAGTAAAGATGGTTGGACTATGGCCACCTATTGCAGTAATGGTGAAAAGACAGTGCCTGTGAATTATCAAGAAGATATTGAGAGTTAAACTACAGATGAAATCATAAATATGTATTTCCATTTGATACATTTTGTGGTGTGACATGTCATGGTCAAATAATGTTCCTGTTTATTTTTTAACTTTAAGGAAGCATCAAAGTGCGCTTAAGCATGTGTCATCAGGATAAGAATTAATTTCACTCTAAAAAGTTAGTAACTATTTTATTTTGTGAGTGGCTGGTCACCAAAGAGACCTCATTCATTAATGTGAAAATCCTCTTGCATTGCAAAGTTTACTTTGATTGTAAATCCATAATGGGGATGTAACCCCCTCATGTAAATAAAATAATGTAACTGTCATAAATGTAAATCAATTTATCCTCATATTCTGTTATATAATGTGGACGAGCCTGAACTGAAATGGAAATTTGGCAATTCAAATGTAACACAATTGAAAAATATTTCTCAATCCAGACAGACTTGTGGATATCACTGTTTTAGTGTTGTAACAAAAATAATAAAAATAATAAATGACTGAAAAAAGATAACGCCTCCAGTTTTCATCTGTCTCCAATATGAGGTAAGAGGCCTCTGTGTTTCAAATGGGACTCCCTTGAAGCCTGTGACTTGGAGAAATTACCTGATTTGTCTTGAAGGTAAACTCTGACCTGGACATGTATTGAATGTGGGTCAACCTTTCTAAACCTGGAGCACACAACACTGAGCTCACAACTCTTCTTTTTAACCAACCTATAAGCAGCAAACTAGAATTAAAATAGGCACAAATTATCATTTGCTCTTTTTAGCACTTGCGCCACTTAGAAAGACGGGGGATGGTGGTGCTTAATTGATCCATGATTCCACTACCATGACGCTTGTTCCTATGACGTATGTGTTGTGAGGAAGAGGGCATGTCTGGGGTGTGAGAGGTAATCGGAGGATAGCTTATACTAATTGGTTCTGTACTCTCTTTGGTCATGAAGCCCAAAAGCTTTTTCCAGATTTAGTTATGAGGAAAACATACATATTGCTCATGTGCTAATCTGTACAAGTATTTGCACTTGTTTGTTAACACTGTTCTCTCTGTCAAGCATCTGCCTTTGGTGCATAATGTGTGACTGTGCAAGTGTTGAGGGTGTGAAGAGATGGAACTCAGCTCGTTCCTCATTCCTAGAAGGAAGGGCTAAATTTCCCACCTGGTTCCACTGCATCTCCACTAGGGGAGGATTGAACAGGCAGAGGGTGCTGAAAAGGAAGACACAAGTAGACATGGGGCAAAAAAATGTCCTGTGCGTACACCATATTCCACTGCTCATGAATTACATGAGCGGTGGAGGACTGTTATTTATTTGTACGTTTGTATTTGTATGTGGTATTTGAATAGTGTGAACCTATCTGAAACGCAGTGGATCTCTGTACAGGGCCGAGGTCGACGAGTGATGGCGGGCGTTAATGCATTGTAATGTAGTGTTCTTTAACCCCTTCCATGCCCATGACGGAACGGTTCCGTCATGAGCATCGGTTGCGCTGTGCTCATGACGGAACCGTTCCGTCATGGCCCCGCCCGCGCTCGAACCCTTCAGCACCGCGGGGGAATTCCCGCAGCGCTGAAGGGGTTAAAGAGGTGCATCTTCAACTCTTTCCGAAATTGAGAAGCATTTGGGCATTCCTGATGGATATGGGGATATTTTTCCAGATCCTGGGTGCATAGATGTAAAAGACTAACAGTCTAATGGTGTCCTGAATCTGGGTGTACCGACAACCGCCAGAGAAAGTGTCTGCAAGGTAAGTGTGGTGCTGGTCTTGATGGCTTTGTAAACGATGCAGCTGGTTTTCAAGATGGGGTGGGCTGGCAAGGAGAGCCAATGGAATTCCATGAGGCTGGAGGGGATGTGATGCTTTTTTCGTCAGGCCCTGGATGACATGCTGCACCATCTACAATGACTCTAAGGGGGTGCCAGCGTGGAGTATGGGTGGCCATAGAGAAGGGCATTATCAACATCCAGATACAAGAAGGAATTATTTAACCTTCTTTAGAAGAGAGAATCTGTACCAGGCAGTCATTGTTTTTTTTTTTCAATGTGTTCATTAGGTTCAATTCAAGTGGCATTCAGTGAAAGATGGGGTTCACCCAGTTTTGTACAGTCACTTGTTGGTTGTTCTTGGCAAATAACAGAAACTCTGGAGATTTAGAGCAAAGGTGTGACATATACATCCTTTAAAGACCAAGCGTATATGCCCAAGGAAGGCTGTAGGCGCATGGATGCAAGCCTACTCATATCAGCAGGCTTTGCCACCATGCCCATGTTGCTTAAGGGAGCCAAGGCATAATAATGCAGTAGACACACAACTTTAAGGACAGGGCTGAAAATGCAAGCCCAGACTCTCCAATCGAGGCCTGGTCCTCCTACTGACTGTAAATCCCAATTATGAATGTTGTAGGGGAAGAATGCTTTTTTGAATGATGTCCCTGGCATCAGACCACTCCACTGACATGTAAAGGTGCTGGACTGAATAGGCTCAGACTGAATTGTCGAGTCCCTACAGGTGAGAATTTCAGTTTTTGAAGCATTGACTTTGGGATGGTTCCAGCACATCTAATTTTATACTGTCAAGTAGCAGTGACAGAAAAGGGAATGCTTGTTTCTGATGTTTTCCCTCATTTTACAATGACTTTAGCATTGTAACCAAAGTTGGGGTACATGTATCCTCAACATTGCACTAGCATCAATAAGTAGTAATCAGAACAGGTCTTGTCATGGATCCTATTACACTTAAGTGAATAAGCATCAATTGAAATGAAAATGTATGTGGGAGAGCATGCAAATTCACCCAGAAATTAAAGGCGGAAGAGATTCATTCCTATTATGGGATGGGGTAGCGAAAAAACTACTCCAATGGGTAGAGCAGATCTATTTATTAATACTTTAAAAACCACCTCCAATGCTGTTCTCTCAGGTAGGTCTCCTCAAAGTTCTCTCATTGGAATTCCAACTCCCAACAGTCAATGACATTATCAGGGATTAAGGAAATATGGCATCATAGGGTGTAAGTGAGTGTACCAAGAGGTAAGTAGAGATAATAATAAAAATTAGCCAATAATTAATAACCAATATAACACATATTCCCCTTTATGGAGTGATAAATCATTAATACTAAATACATTATATCAAAGTGACACAAATGAAGTAAGAAACTTTGAAAAGAGAAAAAATACATTACAAGGTAGTGGAGGTTATAAAAAGATAATTATTTCTAACATACAATACATAATGGCTAGTGACATTCATATTGTGGAGAATGTTTAACAAATGTTGAATAAACATGTCCGATGGAATTACATCTTAACTCGTCATATAGTCCTTGTACCATACCGAATTTTGGCCTTGCCTAGACATTTCTGGAAGAAAGGAGGGAGATTCAGTATTGTTTCTTGATAAATTGGTATGCCTGTCCCCATAAATGATAGGATGATGCACCAATCTATCCATAATCCAGGTGCAGACTCTTCCATCACACCTACATTATGTTTTTTCTTTGACATTTTCATAGGATGAGATAAGATGAAGTAAGACAAAATGAGATGAGAAGAGATGCGATGAGATGAAATGAGACGAGATGAAGTGAGATGAAATGAGATGAGAGATGTCATGAGATGAGCTGATTGGTCATTGTGTTGGCTTGGACTTTTAAGAATCGCCAATTCACCTACAGTCCAAAGCTGTTCCTTTAGTTCATGTTTAGAGTCATGACTTTCTTTGTCTTTACTTTGATTTTGTCATACGCTTTCCTTCATGGATTTTCTGTGACCCCACACAGGATCACCCCCATGGGGCCAATTGAGAGTGTGAATGGTACCTGGATGTCTACCACCCAATGAAAGAACTGGAGATTTGCCTGTTGGGAGTAGTGGTTTCCAGGTACCAAGCTTACTCGTCGTTCTGGCATGGGCAACTGAATTATGCTGTGTTGGAGCACAGAGATTAATGGCAAAGGGCTCCGTCGAGTCGATCAAGATATGAGGTATTTTAAACTTTTAAATGTGGAGGCATATAGCAACAACTTTAGTGATTCTTTTCTGCACCATGTCGATAATGACAGTTTCACATGAGTGGTAAACGATCATTATCCAGAAATAAAGGAGAGAGTATAAAGCTTTAGTTTATGCTGAAAAAGGAACTAATGTTTTGAGGAGTGAAGAGGAAGCATCATTCATGCAAGATCTAAACGATGGACAATAAAAATCTTGTGGGAATCCAGTCCCAAGCATAATAAGTTAATAGCGGATAGAAGATCATGCAGGATAATCAAGTGATAGTTGAGTGCATACCAACATGTGAATATTCTGACTTATTAGGAAATAACAGTTGAGAGAGAGATGAGGGCCCAGGAGAACAGGCGGAACGGCTGTCTCCTGCATAGACCGCTTGATCTTGGTCAACCAGTGAGAAACATCTCCAGTGGTTAGAGAAGACGGATTTATTAAGACTTAAAAAGCCACCCCCTAGGAGCTTCTCTCAGGCAGGTCTCCTCACAGTTCTCTCAGCAGCATTCCAGCTGCCAGTAGTCGATGACATCATCTGGGAATAATGAAAGTGGCAACATAGGGGGTATGGGATGTACCAATCAACCAGAAGAGGTAAGTAAAGGCGATAATAAAAATGAACTAATAATTAACAACCATTATATCATGTACTGTATCCAAATCAGCTGAGGTCAGTTACCCAATTTTCACCAGCATTTTTAAGGCCATCCCAAATGAGGATTAATGCAGACTCAGCTTCACGCAGGGGTCTAAAACCAACTTTGGCACTTGACACGGGATTATTCCCTGAAAATCACTCTAATAGCAGGAGATCGGTTTCTCTTTCATCATCCTTTTTCTTTAGGTCTGTAGTTGCCAGTTTTCAAGAGGTCTAAACTTTGCCTTTTGAGAATGTCTGTGATGTAAGATGTTAAGAGCCAGACAGGGAACAGCTGTTGATAGTGGAAATCTGATGGAGCAGATAGAGAGAAGGGTCCAGGGGGGCAAGGGCCCTGAGAAGAATGAGAGAAAGGGAAGAAGCCATAGTCAGGATTTGTTGGGTAATAAAGCAGCTTGTGGAACCTGTGGAAGCTAGAATGTAAAATATCATAACATTACCTGTATTTGTAAGGTGCTCCAATACAACCTGTGTGGAAAATACTTCTTGCTTTCGTTTAGTTTCACAAAACACACTGAAGAAATAGGTTTATATATGATTTGCATTGAAACAAATGGTTTGGTATAAGGCTCACTACTAGCAAAACATCTGCAACTTTGAAAAGTCCAGAAATATAAAACAATAATTTGTAATGGACAAACATTTGACAAAGTTATTGACCACAGAATGGCGCACTTGATTCAGCCTTTGAGGCCTAATGGTAAAGTTAGTGCGTGCCAAAACCACAGGCTCCACGTTTGTGTACCAGAATGGAAAATTGTTCTGTTCTTCACATGTGGGTGCTCTGTATGTTGTTTTCCAAGCATCACAAAAAGGGCGAGATGAGGACTTACATGGGCCATGTAGAGGAGGAGAGCAGAGTGAAGAGGCAGCCAGGACTGCAGGAGAAACAGAGAGGGAGGACAGCACAGAGAAGTGAGAGGTGAAAAAAACGAGATAAAACAATTTTAAAAACCAAGAAAAAAATGGGATCTGTCAAAAGAGAAAATGGGGAGGGGCTCCATTGTTAGGTGGATGTGAGCACGCAAAATGCTGTCAGAGTAAAGAGAGTGAGTGACTAAAGTGAGCTGACCCACTGGCCCATGCTGTGTGCTGTAGTAGGCAGAAGTAAAATCTGAAGGACCAATTAAAAGGATACTGGATGAAGGCCGAAGGGCACTCTATGTCTATATGTATTTTTTATGTGCCTATTTTTGGGGGAAAAGAACAGCCTAATGTTAAAAAAGTCCAGACCTAAAAAGCAAAGTGCGCCCACTACAAATATAAAGCAGCGCCAAGCAACACGAAGCGAGGGGGCTCTGCCAAGGCCGACCTGAGGAGCCAAAAGCCACTCCAATCAGCTCCTTGTGCAATCTCTCTTTTCATCCATCCATTCTCTCTCTCCTCCTCTTCCTCTGCTCCCTCTCTGTTTGCTTTCTCTCTACCTTCCCCCACCTCCCTCTCCTTCTCTTGAAGCTTCCCCATGCCAGCTGCAATAAACTTCGAGGACTTTGGGGAAGTGACAGCGGCACCAGAAGTTGACTACGGGATATCCCTGCTCGTGTCTCACACAGGGAGGCAGCTTAGCTCTGCATGCCAGGCCTTCATCTCCATAACCCTCTCTTTTCTATAGAGAGGAGCATAGTGGACCAGGGAAATAAGAGACTCACACTGCACGGTCCGCTTTTAGGCCTCCTGTGGTTAGGTTACTTCTGGGATGGGGTCAGGACGCTTAATTTACATTGGAGCCTTCAATCTGACCTCTTTTTGTTTCGTCGCAGCGAAACCCAGCCTTTCGCTTAGCCTATGAGGAGATGGGTAATGTCCGTGCTCTTTATTAATGGTAGGGTTCTTGTTGAAGGTAATACCACTAAAGGGCAATCCATTAACCCCTTGAGTGCCTAAGTATGTGCAAAATACAACAAAATAACTCCCCAAAGGAAGTAGATGGAGTTGAAGAACTAATAAGCAGCCGGTTGTTAACAGATTTGTTGGACTTTCTAAAGGCGGCCCTGCTCCATCCTAGTCACTTCGGTGTCTGGCTCTTAATTCTCCAGAGAGAGGAATGCAAGTAAACATCTAAAATGGAGCCCACTTTGCAGATGCTTTGAGCCAAACTTTAAGGGTGAACATCAAAAGACCCCCACACCGGCATTTGCAGAATCTCCTTTATGATTTTTCCATTATTTCCCCTGAATACTCGCTCATGTTGATATGATCATGAGGTTGCTCCTTGCTGTGAGCGCAGTCTAAAGCTCTCAAGTTTTCCCTATTTCCCGGCCTTTACTTTACGCTTCCAGCCACTGAGTTGATCAGCTGTTCTTGCTGAACTCTGGTCTAGTGGTAATTCAGCAGTGGCTAGACTTTAGTCTAGTACCTATCATAAGCCCCCAATATAACACTATCTCAAATGGAAATAGTGTTGTCTCTTTCTCTGTGATTGCATCATCAGATTGCATGCAATTTTAAAAAGCCTGCTCTCATGGCCGTCCGCAAGGGGGAGCGCCTATTCCCCCCCACCCCCACCCCGATCCTAGAGTTTTCACTTGTCCTTTAAAAAAATCTTAAGATTGAGCTGTCGGTATAATACCGGCAGCGCGAACCTGACATTGGTTCTGTTCATTATATGGAAGGTAGGCGGGCTGGCACAGTAACAGCGGTGGGGCGGGGCAGGGGCAGGACGAGTGGGGAAGTGGACAGATTATGGGATAGGGGAAAGTAAAATTTAAAAAAAAAAACACTTGCCTTGCGCTCAAAGCACTGGCAAGTTGGCAATGTGGCAAGAGCATGGTAAATGGATAAAATTATTTTTTATTTCACTTTCCCTATCCCATCGTCTGTCCACTTTCCCCTCCACCGCCCCGTCCCTGCCTTTCCCCCCTCACTGCCCCACCGCTGTTACCTGTGCTGGCCGCTCCTGATGGAAGGAAGGAGAGTTGCAAATGACTGAGGCAATGGTCCCTTTAAGAATATGTGACTACAAGGAGATGTTTTCTCCCCTCCACTAAGAGTTATCTCGCTCTTGATTATAGGGAAACCCTGTGAGACCAAATAATAAGTGAGTATGTTTTTGTTTTTGTTTTTTTTATATTGGTTAATGTGTTTATGTAACTACTATAAACAAAGAACTTTCCATTAAGAGACCTACAGGGAATCATTCAGTCCAATTGAAAGCCTTATTACCTTTTTGGCAACTAAAGAGGCTGAATCATGTTGACTAAGAACTAGGATGGTGGCATACTCATTTCCCTTTCCCATTTGTATATTTTTAATATTTGTCTGAGAAAACCCCAAAGCAAATAAAGTAAAGACAGCTTCTTTTCAAGCCAATTTTAGTTTCAATAACAGTTACTGCAGATCAATATCACATTTTGAATGCTCCCATTAGAGTGGTTGAGCCCATCCATGCAGGTAAGTGCGGTGGGGCCGGGTTGGGTGGTGGGGGCTATTCGACAGACGACCATGAGGGAAAATTAAATAAATAATTAATTTTCCCTTGTGGTTGTCTGTCGAAATCCTCCCCTGCCCCACTTCCTCACCGCTCTTACCTGCATGATCCGCGGCTGACAGCTTGGAAGCTATGAGTATTTGAATGTATTTAAATAAAATAACAAAAAGCATCAGGGGTGACAACTTGTAAAAAGTGAGTGAAGTATTAATGAAAGAGTCTGAGGTAGATGCATATGTTCAACTGAGCTTGATGGGTGGCAGATTTTCAAAATAACCACTGACTGGAAGGGAAGCAAACCACCACTTAAATGTGAGTAGGGCAAAGGAGAAGTAGTTCCAACAACAAGCAATATTTTTCAACAGTGGAGAAAAAAAAAGACAACGGAAATTGCACCATTGAAAAAAGGAGCTTGTATTTCACAATGACTAACTGCACAACATGCGCAAATACATATTGTGGAAAAGATTCCAACAGACAAAAAAAAGGACTTTAAATAGGTTTTCCTGGTTATGTCTGGAAAACTGTGACGGGTGCAGGTTTCAGACGTAACATGGATAGGTTTTGTGAATTCCAGAAAGTCATAAATCTTTTCATATTTGAAATTTGGGCTGAAGAATGCCTCATCTGCAATGCAGCCAGTAGCCCGATCAGCGAAGAGGAAGTAATTAGACAGCCACAAACCAGTATAGAGAAGTCACAAACACACTCATAGTTGTGGACAACATCTACCAGGCTCATTCCACTCGCGAGGGTCTGTCTTGAAGTCTCGCCTCCATCTGTTATTGAGAAGCACCGGGCGCTCACAGCCACTCTTTCCAAGTAACACCAGTGGCAAAATGATGTGACTGGTGTGAACTTCTATTCAAACAGAAGAGCAGATCTTGTGTGGCGCACAGGCACAAATGAAAAGACAGCAAAAAAGAGAGCATTAAAAGTAAGTACCCTATTAGGAATGCGGTAGACCGTGTGTATTTAATTGTATTGATATATGTGTATGAGTTCCTTACACTAATGTACCACCTTTATTCCTTTGCCAGATTGAGTGTTTGATTTGGAGCAAGCAAGGGTTGCATGGACAATTTCGGTGTGAGCTGGAAGGGCACACATATTTGGTAGAGTACGTAGAACTAGTGTGGTCTAAAGAGGAAAACGTGGTGTTGCGTGTGTGATCATCGGAGAGCCCTGAGTGTATAGTTTCACACAAGCAGATTAGCTGGATTCAAGTAAAAGAAAAAAAGTTGATACAGAGAATGCAACTTTAAAGTCAGCATGAATGCCAGTAGTAAATAAAAGTGATTGGTAGACCTGTTGATTAATACTGGTATTTGGAAACAGGTTTGCTGTCACTTGTGTGGCTTTAGTATTGTAGAGTCTTTGTCTGATTTGGTGCAAGTCAGGGCTATACAGGATCACCATGACTGCTTCAATTCTAGCCAGATCCTGCATGAGTAGAACGTAGAGAGCAAGGATGTAGTAAGTCATACGAAGGAAGTATTCTTGTAGGTGTAAGGTCCTAGGAGGTGCTCTCAATTTTTAATAAAAAGACAGCATGTATACACGATTGTGCCATGAAGAAAAGATAAGGATAGCATAGTATTGTTTGAATTCATAATATCACTGTTTCTTGTCACATGTTCCACGCTGGTCCAGATATGGTTGTTTTGTGTGACGCTCTGCAAGACTGAGCCTGCGTGCTTGGTTGCCTTGCTGGAATATGTGAAGAATTGAGCTACTGTGCGTAGTTTCCTCCACTCATTTAGTGGCAGTTGGGCTGTAGAATTTGGATTTTTATTTGTATATTATACGCCAACCCCGCACACATGTGCACGGTCATAGTTCAAACAGATTGTATTGTCTTACCCGCAATGGTATGACATCGATGCACAAGCCATGTACCCCATCATAATGAAGAAGTTTAATAAATTGTGCAGTAAAATCATAATTCAATATAAATTACAGTGTAGTGATTACTGGGGTTAAACCCAACGTCAAGGACACCCCGTTTGTATTGCTTTCTTGAATATATTTAAGTTAGTGTGTTTCCTCATCAGTAGGCTGTTGCAATGTTTAGCGGTCTGAACCGTAGAAACAGCACGAGTCACGGCATTTCCTGAAACTTAAATCAAAAAATAAAATTGTAGATCTGAGAATCTTTAGTTAGTAGAGAGAGAGCTTTGTTACAGGGTGAGGGGGTCTTCACTATTGAATGTCCTATGTGTGATGCTGCTGAGTGTCATAAACAAAATCTACTTGGCTACTGGGATTTAGCCTCATGTGTGGAAGGAGGAGATTTAGTCCTAATCTCAATCGAAGAGGAGTTGGTTTGCTGCTGTGTTCTGTATCCATTCGATTTGTTCGAGATCATATTCAGGATTACCTAATAGATACCATTGGCTTGGTCCACCTGGAGAAGAAGAGGGCTAGGGTGCCTTTACCTTTGAGAGGAGGCCCATGAAGGAGAAAATGCCTTTTAAGGTCCTAAGAGAGCAGAATTATCATTTAATACATATGGCAAAGTGCAAAGCAGAGTGACGAAAACTTGTTATCTGACTCATCCCTCTATATGTGTGGGACCCTACGTAAACTGGTTATGACCTGCATAGGTCTTATGAAATAATTGAGAATTCAAAGAAGAAATAACACAATTCTTATTTAATGAAGTGTCAGTCTGTAGAGGTTTAATGTATTTATACTTTAGGTGGAAACGGTTTAAAAATAAAATACAAATTTGTATTGGCTGAAAGTAGAAAAGCCATTGACGTCACTGGCCCGTGAATCCATTATGGATGTCCTCGGTATAGCATGGTGAAAGATGGATGGTCAGAATAGTATACCCAGAGAGTGAAAGTGTTTTGCCTCCACTCGTGTGGTTGGGGGACGGAAATCCAGTCCCTGGAGAGAGGAGGATGTAGACAGAGCTACCGATAGAAATTCTGGAACTGCTGATTAGTTCTTCCTGAACCTACAAACCCATCTAGGATGAGACACTGCCCATTGGGAGAAGCCCAGTGTGTTCCCAGGGTGTGGGGTGACTAGAAGGCTGCTGAAGGACGTTTAGCTGGTCCTGACCCAACGACTGTGTGGTTTTCTAGTCTCCAGTGGCAGCTCCGGATGAGAGCTGCACAGAGAAATATTCACCACTAGATATGCACCAACTGCATCGGCCTCCATCGCACCTGCAGTGCACCAGCCTCCGCCTGCACTGGCCTCTTGGACAGCAACAACCAGAGGTTTGCATCTGCCTGCTGCAGCCTCCAGTGCCACACTCAAATATTCCCAGGCCACACTCACATACTCCTGGGCCACACTCAAATACTCCCGGGCCACACTCAAATACTCCTGGACCACACTCAAATACTCCCGGGCCACACTCAAATACTCCCGGGCCACACTCAAATACTCCCGGGCCCCAATCAAATACTCCCAGGCCACACTCAAATACTCCCGGGCCACACTCAAATACTCCAGGGCCCCAATCAAATACTCCTGGGCCACACTCAATTACTCCAGGACCACACTCAAATACTACCAGGCCACACTCAAATACTCCCAGGCCACACTGACATACTCCCGGGCCACACTCAAATACTCCTGGGACACACTCCAATACTCCCGGGCTACACTCAAATACTCCCGGGCCACACTCAAATACTCCCGGGCCACACCTGCTGAAACCGACCATTCACCTGCATCGGCCTAAAGGGCCTCAACTGTAAAAATATGGACCTACCTGCAACAGCCTCCAGGACCACAACTTCCAGTGTTGAACATCTAGATGTGCTGTCCCCAGTGCTTAATGTGTAAAATAATGAGTACCACTACACAAATCTCTGCTCAGAAGCCCATCTCCAATGCAATTAAATATTGGTGCACCGTATACCACATTTCATTCGATATTGTATGGGATATACTACTCTTTTTTTTCAACCCCCTTTTGAAATGTGCAATATTTCGTAATGCTGTGCAATTTAAAGTATTTTTTTAACATAAAAGATGAGCTCTGGACTGAATAATAGTTTGGTTGGTTTTGAGTTCTGAGCTGTTGTCCCCCACTCTACCGGCCTGAGAAGTCTGTAACTGCTCATCTCGCCGCCCCCAACCCTGTGAGTCAAGTTCAGAAAGGGTTATACTTGGCCCGGTGTGCACAGCCATAGTAGAACAGACCCCAAAACACCAGTGGTGAATGACTTCAGCCACCACAGTTCAGGGCGAGTATCCCCTTTTTACCCAGAGGTTGCGCAAATGGGGTCTGACAACTTTATACCAAAACAAGTACTGGAATAAGTACTCAGGAAGGCACCGCAATGAGAGTATTCATACTCACTGCCCCGTTCCTAGGTCAGTTCTGCTATCACCGACACCAGCAGTCGAGCACTCCACCTGAACACTATATCCCATGGCACCTTCGCTGCACGCACAGCCGAGCCACGGATATCACAGACTGTGGAACAGCAGGAGTATCATTGGCCCAAGTGCAAGCAAGGATTATGGCCTCGCCTTTGATAGCAAAAACCTTCCAGAATTCCAGGACAGTGGGCCCTGACACACAGGGACCCGGTGCCACTGCACCAGCTGCACAATTTATAGCTATGATCTTAACCACAGTTTGTCTCTTTTTACCAATGTTCACCAAACCCTGCAGCTGATATAAACTTGTATTAAAGTTTTTATTTCACTCAGAGTGGAGCTACTTTGTATCAATGTTCACATGAACTCCTTGAGACTCTTTGTATCCATGCTTACATTTGCACAGAGACTGGGATGAGTTGTGACAATATTCACTGTTCCTACCTGGGCTGGGTAACTTTGTATCAGTGACACATGTCTTATTCATTTGTATTAGTAACACATGTCTTATTCAGGGCAGTTTCTTTTTATCAAGATTCAAACTTCCTGAAGATCAGTAGACAAGACAACATTGCTCTTGAGCAGAGTCGATGGCTTCAGGTGTGGCTCACCAGTAATCTTTAGTGGGGACCTGGACTTATTTTTCCTCATCAGACTTTGACCCAGAGCAAGAGAGAGAAAAACACAAAAGGCCAAAAGTCGTCAAGAAGGATCAAGAGAAAGACAAAAAAAAGTGACAAATGGAGAAAGGAGGTATGGAAATGCACCTGCAAGAATGAGCTAAATGTGCAGCGATGCCTGGTGGTGCACGGAAGCAGCATAAGGAGGAATTAAGACTAGGCACCCTTGGTATTTAACACCCCGACATTTAGTAATTCAAGCAGTGGGAGCTTCTCGGCAAAACTTTGGGCCCGGCACTTATTCTTTTAAAACATAACCGCAGCTCTTAAAGTGCTTAAGATTTTATCCGATCATGCTCCCATCTTTTTGTTTCCACCCAATATCTCTGATCAGAGGATTCTTAAGCTATATGAATAATGGGAAAACTGTCGGCTAAATCTGTGAATAGAAGCCCCTGTGGCTGCCCTACACGTTTCCGAGATAGGGCTTTGCCGTTGGAAAGTTGAGAATACTGCCTTTGCTCTCTGGTAAAATAGACTAAAGGCCTGTGATAATAAGGTACCCTGTACTACATGAAAGTGAGAAATTGCAAGAAATAATCCATCTGGAAACAATGATCTTAAATGCCTTTATGTCTCAGATACCTCAGATGAATGACTTAGTAAATCGTCGTGTTAGGGGACCTGATCAGAGCTAATGGCCATGTATAGGGTAACACACTGGAAGCCAACTCGGTGATGCGGCGCACGCAATATAAATTGTTTTGTTTATTTATTTATTTACTTAACTCCGTTCGGCCGTATGCTGGAGTTTACTACCCTCCACCCTGCCCCTCCCCCGCCGCACCGCCCCGCAGCACTCCCTCGAAGAGCCGCCACTGGTAAAAGTGTTGTCGAACATCCACATCAAGGGCATTGTCGAATACAAGATGCAGGCCCTCCAGCATTTTGCAATTCGCTAAATCAACTGAGGAGCATGATGGGCGTGATAATTATCTTTTCAGCCGCAAAAGGCTGTACAGTAACAATAGCTGCCTGCCTCCTTCTGCCGCCTTAGGAATTACAGGAGCGATCCTGTCTGTGGGCCCTGCGGGCATGACGTTCAGAGCTTGCATTCTGTGGCGCGTGGATCCAGAGCTTCACGCCAATAGCAGAAGAAAGGGGAAATCAATGATGTTGAAAGAAAGATGAGAAAACAAAAGTAGCACTTCACTGGCAAACTCTATAAAGTGGCGCTAATGTGTTTGATTGTAAATAATACCAATCCGGTCGCTTTGTCTTGATATATTTATTTTGACAGATTTGGGGGGGGGGGGGGGGTCATCCTTTTTTTCCTCTGTCCCGAGGCTGCACATTGGATGGGTAAAATATCTGAAAAAGATGCCATTTTCAGCAATGCCCATTTTTTTTCTTTTGGATCCATTTCACAGGGAAACGAATGTAGGAAAGGAGAGGAAAAAGAGAGTAAGAGCCGAATCTTAAAGTCACCGTTTTAGGCAGGTGAGGGGAGAAGAGATAGAGAGAGAGAGAGGAGAGAGAGAGAGAGAGAGAGAGAGAGAGAGAGAGAGAAAGAGCGAGAGAGTGCTAGCTCTGCCAGTGGCCTCAGTGACAAGTTGACAAATGTGAGCTGCAAGGGACTAGTATCACAGTAAGATGAGGGCTTGGTTTTGTGTCAGTGTCAAGCACTCCTTAGGGTACTTGTGGACTTTGTGGTGCTGGGGCTCATTTACAAGTTATTTGCATAAACTGGCCTCAATCTGCCCCTAAAATACACAGGTGATACACCACCTTTCTGAGTACTCTGTCTCTTAGCCACTCTGTGTGCATGTCTGTCGTCTCGCCACCTGAGAGCTCTGACTTTGCATAGTGGTACAAAGTAAATAAATCTCCATTTAGATGGAGCTGTTGTCTATGGCACCCATCAATATCAATTTACAATTTAAAGCCTGTAGCAAAAGCATTGGATAAACTAGGCACACTACAGAGAAACAACCTTGTTTGTTCTCCAAATCATCACAGTTGGCAATTTGGATAAAAACGCAGGCAGCTACCCTTTGCTGTGACTCGCATATTCCTTTAATATAATCTACGTTTTCTGAGGTCAATCATCAACAAACTCCCATGAAAAGACCCCTCATCGTCAGAAGTTGAACCATACCTGCAGAAGATGAACCTACCTGGCTAGATATTCTAAAACATTTCAGGCACTTCAGAAAATGCATCTACCTGCTCAACTTAAATAGAAATAGGTTTAGTGAAGGCCCCTGAAACCTCTAACTATTGAAATCATCCTGTCTTTGCCACATCATTGGAAGGTCACTAAATGGCAGACTTCAGAGTTAGTCTGGGAATCAGACGGGATATCATTGAAGCAGCGTAATTTAGGCTCCACACTCCATCATGGCACTTTTCAGCTTTTTGTGGTTCCCCATGTATATTAACCCTCAGCGAGTCCAGTGAGAGTGCTTCATGTTTTCCTTGACACACATTTCTCATCAGAGCAACAGGCTCTGCTTGCAAGGAGGTGGGTCCAAACTGGACCAGTACCCACAGATGAGGGCAAATACTGCACTCTCCAATCACATTATACGGTGGCCAGAGTTGGACTGGGACAGAAAATAAGCCAGGGGACCAAAAACAAAGTGGCCACTACAAATGCATCAAACAGCTAAAAAAAAGTGGCCCACATTGCAGTTTTGAACTTTTGTAGAAACTATAGGTGTTTTGTAATGTATGTATGCATTTGTGTTTGCTACAAGCAATGTTTATGGTAATATCAGTGAAAACTTGCAAACCAGACTCACAAACCTCCCAAAAAACGTCCCACACACTATCTTAACAGACCAGCCCCTCGGGCATTGCCTGATTGCCCTATAGGCCAGTCCAACCCTAATGCATACTGACATTCAGTCAAACTTAACTTGATCATTTTGGAGCACAAACCATTTCTCCTGCACCACTACTGAGAAAAATGTCTGCGAATCACATCGTAAGTGGGCTCCTTTATGTAACATGCTTGTGTCGTGTGTTTGTAACCCCTGGTGGAGAACTCCATTTAGCCAGTGGAGTTTACGGAGTTTTGCCTACTTCGTGCTCCGTTTAAGAATGCGGAGTTCAGGCAAAAAGCCGACTTCGTGGTGGAGCAGAGTTAGCCAGCCCCTCCACCCTCCATGATTTAATTATTTTTTAAAAAGGCACTCACCTGCTATGTGTCAGTGAGCAGGTGAATGCCATGTTAGTGAAGAGTCAGATTAAAAGAAAACATAGGGTATTTGTAAGGCCCTCTCGTTTTAATTGCTGGATGTATCTTTAACTGAAGAGAAAAGTAATTCCAAGATGGCCGCTATGTTTACTGACCTTCTGAGAATAGTAGCGGATGGGTTACGAGATCTAGTGAGACTTAAGTGTTCGAGTTCTGAGGAAGTGCGTTCTACCGCGCACTTCAATTTGACTAGAAACCAGAGAAGACGTAATTTCAGAGCGCGCTCACCTGAGTTGCAGTTGTGAAGGAGCGCGACCTTCTAAATTCCCTCCGTGGATCTATGAACTTCGGGAGGGGTACCAGTGTAAATACATTTTGAGTTTGAATTCAAAGTGTCGCGTCACGGCAAAAGAGTTGTCCGCCCGGGGTGACTAATTCCCCGAGTCACCTTGACGGAGTCACCCGTTCGAGCAGCCCCAACTCAATCTACCATAGAACGCTGCGAGCAACTGCAACATTTCCTCATCTCCGGTAGGCAAACCCGGGATGGTCAGAGAAAGTGCGAGTGAGAGAGCCAAACCAGAACATTGAAGCAACGCACAAGTAAGTAGAGAATTTTATGATTAAAACTGTTTACAATCTGTTTGGAGCGCTACAGGAGTTCTACAACAGCGCTTGCTCAGGCTTCTTTTCCCTTCCTCCCTTGCGAACTCACCTGCTCTGTCCTACATCCTATTTACCTTACCCTGTCCCTTTTTGCGCGTAATCCTTAGAAGCTGAGCAAAAAGAACTCAGACCAGAAACTTAATGAAGTGACTAAAAACTACGAGAGAAGTCTGAACTCAGTATTGACTATTGTGAGTCCTACAGTTAAAAACACAAACTTGTCAAGATTTGAGAGACAGAATACAGGTAAGAGATAGGTAGATAGAAATGAGAGTAAATAGTTAGATAGTAAGGCAGAGCTGTTAACTGTACTTGTATTTCCTGTGTGCATTAGGTATCACCCGCTACGAACATAACCAGTAGCCAACTTAACTTCTACAGAAGAAGAGCAGCTACTCCTGCAGAATCTGGTAGGGGGGAGTACAGGAGTAGAGAGAAAGAGTAATAGAGAAATTAGTCTGTAAAGAGCAGATTTGAAGTGTTGTCCCCTTCTGTGCCCTAGGTCTTCAAGAAACCACTTACATAAGACGAAGAAGAAGACGAGGTCCAGCACGAGTGTCTCTTCTCTGTCCCATTCCCCTTTCCCCCTGTCTGGAACAGCTGCATTTACGCAGTGCGTTCTGGAAGGTGGGCATTGGGTCTAGGCTGCGTTCTGCCTCCATGGAGAATCTGGAGCATTCCTGTCACTATGGTGTCTCCCGGCTTCCTCCTCCTCATGATGATCTCTCTCTCCTCCTTGTTCTTGCCGCCCTCATCCACGGAAACCCTACTTTGTATGCGCATGCCCGTGTGCATAACATACAACGTAGGGGGTTTCATGGACGAGGAGGAGAGAGAGACCATGACGAGGAGGAGGCAGCCCGGAGTCGCCACAGCAGGAACGTGCCTTTTTAAAATAATTAAATTAGGGAGGGTGGAGGGGAGCGGAGCAGAGTTCCACTGAGTTTTTTTCCAACTCCATGGAACTCTGCGTAGTGGCACTCCGCCTTCTCTGCCCGGGCCTCGTGTTTGGGTCCATATCTGTTGTTCATGGTACCTGGCTGTTGAATGTCTTTTATGTTCTTCAAGGTTCTTGCATACAGCACACAATCCTGGTCCCATGCCAGTAATCCTGTCACTGGAGCAGCTCCTTGTGTGGACCTTAGATATCCTGTTGCAATTTCACCTTTTCTGGTATTTTTATTTTATTTTATTATATTTCATTTTGTGTGACCCCTGCTGAATATCTCATGGAGAAATAAACATCAAACAATTGGTATACAAAAAAATAAAACATCCACAATACAATGAAGATGTAAATTTAAAAAACAAATAAAGTCACATAACTGTCCTCAGACCCTCAAACCCTTGGCATACTACAATTCAAATAAAGGGATGGGTCTATATGTGAAATCTAAGAAGAGGCCAGTTACAGAAGAAGTGGAAGGGTAATCAAGGGTAATCGTTGGGCAGCTACTGGAAAACCATGAGTTTGGCTTTTGCACATATTGGGAATATCAAAATGTAGTATCCTACAGAAGATGACTCTGGGGCTTGGACCCACTAGCACAAGTCAGCACAATGCCACAAAAAACAGGATGACTAACAATCCTGTGCTATTGTGCTTGTCTTACACTAGGATGCAGAATGTTACCATATAGCAAACAAACACTCTCAGACACTTTAAACATGCCTATTTGAAAGTGGAATACTCTGCTAAAGCAGTTTCCTTTGATTTAAGCCTGAAAAGGAATGATTACAAGTAAAATAAAGTACTGCAATAATGCTGCAAAATTTTAATTTTTGTGCCGCAAAATTTTAATTTTTGTGCTGCAAAATATGAAAATCTATGGCACGGTATCCGGGAGGTCTGAAAAGGTGTGCGATAACCACTAAACACTTAGATACCAACAGCATTAACTGATGTAGTTGGATGTTACATTCTACCACATTCTATGACATATCTTAATATAAAATGGATGCATACCACTATTTTTTCATTATCAATTATTCAAAGAAGATTGTATTTGTAAAAAGTTTATACTTATTTATAGAGTATTAAGGGGTCACAATTCATGTATATGGACCTATTTACAAACTATATTTTGAAGTACATGAAATAGTATTACAGTAGTACTACCCATGGACTACAAAATGCTATTAAAAAAACTTTGTGCATAGAGTAAGCCCCTGTTTCACTCACATATGTGTGCATTTCAGTAGTAAATGAGGAAGAAGCAAGAGAGAGAGAGGTTGGAAACTGGACAATTCTTAGGGCCTGATTCTGTTGCGGTTAGGAAGGTCTCCTAACGGCATTTGCTCCGTCCAAATTGGATCGGGAATGTGTCTTTCCAACCAACTCGGAAAGGTTTCCAGTCGACCGAGTACGATGCGAGTTAGGCGTTAGGAATATCCCAATCCAAATCCGATGACATTTGGAATGACTGAGCCGTACGGAGCAAAACTGTACGTCTCTACGGGCCGCGTTTCCAAACGACCGAGTACGATGCTGAATTTGGACAGCCTTTCTGAATCGTGCCATTCAACTCGAATCGGCAGTCGGAATCAGACCTTGGGGGCCCGTAATGGGCCCCCTGCACCTGGAGCTTCACAATCGGGCCCGTGGAGGTACCCATGGTCTTCCTTTACAAGCCATGCAAGTGTGGCAGGCACCGGGGGGTGCCTGCCACAGGATGCCCGATTTTCCCCAGCCACCCCTTTCTTCAATGGGAGCCTTAGCATTTGGTCGGAGCAAAGGCTCCCATTGAAGTCAATGGGAGTTCAACCAAATCGTATCTGGAAGCATCCAGATGCATTGTACTCGGTTGGTTGGACTCTACCGATCAGATTCGGTTGGAAACCCTTCCCAAACCCATTCGGTCGGGAAGCTTTCCAAACCGCATCAGAATCGGGCCCTTAGTCTTACTTATGAGGGGTTTAGAAATATTTCAAGGGTTTAGAGATGGACATGCTAATATGAACACAAACCCAGAAAGGAGTGCTGTTCACTTACTACACTTCTAAATTACTGCAGTACTAAAGCTAACAAAACATTGGAGTGAGTCATACCATACGATTGGTATATATGTGTGTGTGTGTGTGGGGTGTATATATATGTATATCTATATACACACACACACACGCACACACCCACACACATACCCTACAAGACTACTGGAAGGTCTCACAATGGTTGTATGATGTTATCAATTATGTAATTTAACATGTCATGAGTGATGTAATATGGGGTTAAAAGTAATGCCATGTCATGAGCACAAGTTATATTTTGCTCAGTAAATTATAACTAGATACTTGCAGCATTTGTCTGGCTTTTATATGCTTGTTTTTATATTATTGCGACCCCTAACTATAATGCCACTTTAAACTTTGTTCTTTCAGAGAATTTCTGTTTTTTTCAGTCATATCCACTCAAATCCCCCTCTGAGTATAGCTTTTTGTCATGCATGCCTTGGGGTTGGCCAAAGGGCTAGACCTGAGGCCAGGCCCTGAGCCCAACCCCCTGCGGAATGCCAATGCCCTGCTGCGCCCGGCCAATGGCCTTGACCAGGCTATTTGCACAGCCCCACAAGGACGGCCAACCCCATACCACACCCAGTTTTCGTCCCTTCACCGACAGTGGTTGGGCGCCCCACAAAGGAGTTCAATTCCCCACCATGCACAGCAGTTGGTATGCTGCAGATCTTGGCTCAACCCCCAGCTGGAGGGCAACCACCAACAGACACACCGCACATTTTTCTTGGGTGTTTATTTTCTTTTCAATTTTTTAGCTTTACCAAGGTACCACAGCTGAAGATCCACCTGCAGTACCGCGACATGGTAAAAGTTTCACTTGCTGACGCTAGTGTGTTCTCACAGTACCCTAGCTCCTTTGGGAGTCGTACAGCGCTATAAGGGGCTGCGCTGGGTCTCATGGGAATTCCACAGGATATGCCAAACACATTTATTTTTTTGAGTCCACAGTAGTGTTTCCTTTCACGCTTCCACAGAAATGGCAAGTGTGTAAGGTACCGCTACCCGGCTCCCTTATATGTTTTCTAAACTTTTGGTTCTGGACACGGGACAGAGTCTTGAGAATGTAATGGCAGCTGCAACATTTTTCTTCATGTTGTTGCCAGTCAGTCAGATCACTTGGTCCTGCGGGATCGGTCCCTCTGAACGGAACCAACCAACAGGAAAAAAGCCCTCTCGGCCGATCGAATCAATCTGTTTTTTAAATTACGGGTCTGCGAGACTCTCACAGGACAAACTGTCCAAATATCACTGTAGTTTAATCCCTTCATAACCACCCAGATTTACACAAAAGAATGAAAAGCATGCTTTCTGAGAAAAAGCTCAACCTTTATGCCGAATTTTGTATGATTCTGTTCAGCCATTTTTATCTGTATCGCTTCCTAAACTTTTCTATGGGAATTAATATGGGAAAATTATGTTTTCGGAATGTTAATTTTTCCCTGCCCCGGCTCGACGGATCACCCTGAAGCTTTCCCAGAAGGAGCTGAGGTGGATGAACTCTTTTTGGGAAAGATTTGAGAAGATTCATAACACAGCAACCTAAGAATACTTGTCGTAACTTTACACTCGTAAATCCTGATGTAGGAATCTTTACTGCTGGACTACAGGGGGTTGAGACAGGGATGTTTACAATTAAGTCTACACTTGGAAATTGTGAAGAGTAAAAAAGTGTAGAGTTGCATCTATGTTTAGTTGTAACATATACGTGACTAAGTATACAGATGTATATTAACATTTGAGAATGGCCTCACAATGTTTTACATTTTGGTTGATGCTAGTTATGTTCTTAACAATTACTTGGTTGCAGCACAACCGCCAACATGTTTCGACCCTTTCAAAGACTTTCTCAAGGCACAAAATGTTGTGAAGAACCTTAGTCATAGCTGCAGTATTTACTAGTGTATCACTGGTGGCTTTAGGAATAGTTGTGATGTGTCCAGTGTCTCTCCCTTTCTTGTTTTAAGAACCCTGTGGTTAATACTTAAAATTGTGGAGTGTTCAATTGCTAACATAATGATATTGTCGTTAATAAATGAAATTGGCAGGGCTGCTGGAATAAATATATTAGGGGTCACTGAGGTTTATGATTGGGCCACGTTTAACAGATATTTAACGGGAAGCTATCCGAACTTGCCCTACCGATTTCACGCTGAGCATTCATGACCATTTATTAACATCAATATCAAACTTCAGTTCCTCATTACACGTTAGGCTGCATAGGTGATCTAATTCCCACAGATGGTAAAGAATATTACTCTGGAGTGAGTTATCAGCCATGTGTGGTAAATTCCTGCTGTTTCGACTTTTTAACTTGAAAATGAGACATAACATGCGGCATCAGTATTTAACACACCAAATTCAACATATTTTACCTTTCTTACCAGCCTTTTCCCCTGATAGATCTCACCAGTTTTGACCTGATGGACTTTTTCAGAGGAAAACTGCTAGGGGTAGGATAATTATCACACAACTCGTAATAACAGAATTTAGCCCTCGTAATCAGGGCAATAGTCACTGAGCATCTCTGACCCAAAACCTAGTAAAATAATTGTGCATGCTTAAGGGTAGGATTTAAAGAAGCGCGATAACATAACAAACATAGAGAAGCAGTAATATTGCCATGTGTTGTTCTCATCTGCAGGTGGTAGCATGACTATTCTCAATGGGCAGTAATAAGATTGGGAACAATTGCATTAATATTGCATATCTAAATGTCGTGTGTGTGTATGTACAAAAAAAAACACACCAGAGGATTGACCAATCTGACTTTTTTAGGGGATTTTACTTTTGTCTCATACAAAACATTATTTCTGTCTTAAATCAAGAAACATATCTTTGCTTTACAGAGGATAAGAAACACTAAACTTCCCCAAAAACATATTTTGAAAGCATTTCATGAGACAAAGCCTAAAACAGAAATGATCCATTTTGATAGCTTATTATTATAAAAACATTTCTAATGAGAATAGTTTTACATTCTGCACCTTTCTAATGAAGTGAAAAAATTATTGCATTTCACATAATATTTGGAAGAGGCTCATCTTAAAAACAAAAATCATTGTTTTGTCACTACTAAAACTTTCAGACAGGGCTCGAATCTGAGGTTTTGTAGCAGAATTGTTACTGTATGTTTACCTGTTGGTACATAAAGTAATTACATTTGTTGCTCCTCAAGAGTGTTTTCACCAACTAGGCTTTGTGCTTTCTCTGCCACCTTCAGGTGATGAGAAGATACAGTTTCCAAAGATACTGGACTGGAATCCGCAGCCATGGAGTCCGATGTGACTTATGCTGATTTGAAATTCAACTCCGAAGTGGAGCGGCCAGCTAAGCCAAAATCAGGTAAAGGGTACGATGACGGAATGCAGAAGCTTACTGGCCTGTGGGTAGGCTTCAGAGTAGGTTATTGTATGTGAAACAGAGAACAAGTATAGAAATATTACTTCATTGTGTGCAGTGCTGGTGTTTGTGAGTGTGTGATGGTGTGTGAGTGTCAGTGTGTGTGTGTGTGTGAGGGAGAAAGAAAGAAAGAGAGAGAAAGAAAGAAAGATAGAAGATGTGTGGGTGGTTGTGTTAAGTATGTGAATGTGTGTGATGGTATAGAAGATTGCCTTATTTAGAGTTTGGCAGACAGGTAACACTGTCAAAAGTTTGTGACTATCCCTTTCGACATATTACAATTGCTGAACATCCACTACATTTGTGACGGAGTATTCCTTCCAGCAAACGTGAAATAAGACCATCTCATATTACACCGAAAAAACCCATAAGAAAAATACTTCCCTGATGTCAACAGTGGAGGGATACCCTCAACCAATTATAAAGTAAGGTGAAATCTAAATGCTATTGGTGGGACCAACACAAGATTACAGGAAGGAACCATTGAAGTACGAGCAAGGAATTGAAATAGAGAAGAAGGCCATCAAATCATGAGCAAGGGCAGACCCGAAGGTCACCTAAGAATATGTTGAAATATTGGTTACGATGTTGTTTGTAGGACACAGCTAAAGCTGTCTGTAGGGACAATGTAAAAAAAGGAACTTGAACCTCATGTCTAACAGAGGTCTGCCCTTTCCACTGCTAGCCAAACTTGTAAATGACTCATGCTCGAGCTCTCTCCAGCAGTTCTTATGAAATGTAAAGTCTGTATTCCAGTAAAGAGTATGGAGTGCAAACCGACATGCAAATATTTCTGTACTAAATTACGCTTATAAAGCTATTTGGACATATATATTACATTTATATACATACAAATAACATAACTTATAATTGCAAATTGATTTGAAATTCACAAAGGTAAAATTGCATTCATAAAGGGATATACTTATGGGTAATATTTCCCCAGTACACAATATTATGATGCATGATTGAATATTATTTTACTCTGCAATTGGTTGGCTATATGGAGCCCTCTCAAGACACCGAGTGAGAAAATTCCTTTTCTGTGGACTGGGTGCGTGGGCTGAGGGATTCCTACAAATTTGCTTTGTGGAGAGAAAATAATTGTTTAAAAGTACAGGTGCAATAACTCAAGGGTTTTGTCACACAATCAGTTGTGCACTAGGTGCAATTTCGCATACAGAACTGATTTTGAACATAATGGGAAATCATCCAAATCTTCCAGTGTGCTTCTGGAAAGCTGCAACTGTGGCAAGTAGGGTTCCATAAGTACTCTTAAATGCCTCTATGGATTCTAAAAACTCAGCACACAAACAGGGAGTAAACATACATCTGCAGATTCACGCATATTGTAAATATCAAACCCATATAGGGAAGGAAGGAGAGAGGGGGGAAGAAAGAGAGAAAGAGTTATTGTATGGATTATAAATTCCGTTAAAAGTGAGCCTACTATTCCACATAGGACGAGTTCTCCACCTGTACAAGGTTGTGCAGGTCGAGCAACTCCTTCGCTATTTCTTGTTTTTATCTTCTAGTAAGTAGTTGGACTTGCTTGATATGCTACCCTTTCATTCTGGCCTCATCCCTACCTCCGAGTAACGTTTCTGGCCCTCTTGTATATAGGTACAAAAGGAGATTTTCAAAGTGGGATGCAGGTTTTAGTTGGTTACCTGTAATAATTTCATCCACTGAATCAACTTTATATTTGGAAACATCTAGGGGATGCGGTTACGGGTTTCCACCCTTCAAGCCACCTCTTTCTCTATTCAGCAGTGGTGTTGAACCTTATTTTCAGGTAGCTGTCATCCATCCCTGGTGATGGATTAAGAGAAAAAAGCAAAAAAGGCGGAAAGACCGTCTGAATTGATCATGATAATTAGTTGGGTGTGGTTTATGGTCTACCTTTTATTTCTCACTGTTCATCTCCAGACTGGGAAGAATCATATGTAAATCAGCCTTGGCCCTGCTCCATTAGTAATATTCCAGCCTAAAATACCAATCCACATCCCCTTTAAATGGAAACACAACCAACCCCATACAGGTTTTGGCCTTATTGGGGGGTCACCAGTGAGTTAAAACTTGAGCCCTTTATGACTGACAACTTTTCAGACCCCTCTCACTTACTGCTTTACTTAGAAAAACAAAAAAGTAGTCGGTGGAATGTTTGAAGTACTCTTAGCCACTGTTAAATACTCAGGTGGTATTTTTAGACAATGATCCACTCCAAACAGAGAGCAACCAAATTCAAGTCAATCGTGGCCTTGCCCTAATAGGAACAGTCCAATACTAGCCACCAGGCCAGGTTGAATCTGAATGAGAACACACAGATACCCCAATAGCGTTACCCATGCTGGGTCCCCTGGCACAGTCTGTGAGAGGATGACGATTCTCCAATTAATATGCAGAGAAAATCTTGATTTCATTAAAGACAAACGGAGGCTAACATTATGCAATGACTTTTCTTTGCGGCCCAAACACGCAGCCCTTTAAAGAATGTCAATACAACATAAAACATAAGAATGATACTAAAACACTATAAATACACAGCGCACAGCCCCATCCTCCTCGTAGGCTGCGATGACACCAAGGATTAGACATCTCGTGGCTTTCCGCTTAAGCCTTGTTATCTAAAGAATCAAAAGAAAAGAACTGTATGTTAAAGATATTCTGAAAAAAACAGTAAAACACAAAAGCAAGAAACATCTTCAGTCAGCATTACATTAACTCAGGAAAATAATAATATTCAACCCTTACTCCTCAGGGTGAGGAGGTGGTGAGAATGTTAGCCTCTGTCTGTCTTTAATGAAATTAAGATTCTCTCTGCATATTTACTAAAGAATCGTCATTTCATTACAAGACCGGAGGGTACCACTTTGCATCTTCAAAGCCATGTAGGGCTACTCTGCTAACATGCTCCACTGGTCTCAAGGAAGATTTTGAGAACTTGCTTGCATTTGACCAATCAGCTGTTTTAAGTATTTCAGGTAGGGATCCCCCTGCCCAGAATACTTTACTAGCCACGGCGCCCCTAGAAGAGTGTGCCCCATACCCAGAGAAATCTACACCTGCTTCATACGTAACGTGTTGAAACCATCTGGCTAAAGTAACTAGAAACTGGTGTATATGGTCTAACATATGAGATCTGAATTCTGAAATCTTGCTCTCATATACCTTTATTCAACTAACCACACATAATTTCTCACATTCATGGGAAAAAGGATAGAATATAGACTCTGACATAGTTTTGGTTCTCTTCCAAATATCGAAGTGAACGCATTCTGAAGAGTAGAATCTATTAGAAAGTTCTAACGCTTTAATCTCTGAAACTCTTTATGCAGAGTAAGGTCGCAGGCTTCATGGAAATTTGCTTAAGAGAGTGCAAGGCATTATCAGGCCAGGCCGTGAAGAGTTAAAAAATTAAGTGGACAGGATTCGTAACGAACTTTAGGGGGTCTTCTTAATCTAACTCCTTTCATTACTCTCTTAATTAGGGGGTTACTACCTATTGCAAGATTATTAATCAAGGCATGACCTGATGAGATTTCAGATCTATAACAATTGGTAGTGCTATAAGAGAGACCTGAATCAAAAAGATGTGCTAGATAGTTGACTATCTGTTGGAAAGAGCTTTCCACGGGATCCAGATCCCTTTCCATGCACCAACTACACAATTTCCTCCAAACGTCCCTATATCTCATCCTAGTTCCTGAAGCCCATGATTCTTCCAGTAAGCTTTGAGCCCCTCCCGAAAGGTCTGAATATCTATCTGATCCCCTGAAATCTCCCAAACAAGAAGGTTCATTTTCACTTCTATGACCAACGGGTGTTCCTCTCCGTCTGGACCTTGAAGAAGGCCCAAGTATGTTGGGATCAGGCATGGGAAATCCACTGCCAGTTCCATTGCCCCGGGAAACCAGACTTGAGATCTCCAGAAGGGAGTTACTAGAATGAGGGTGCATGACTCTAGTCTCACCTTTCACAAAACGCTCGGTATCATGGAGAATGGGAAAAATGCATAACCCTTGTTTTTTCGCCAGGACTGAAGGAAGGCGTCCTGCCGTTGCGTTGGGATCTGGTCTCCAGCCGAAGTACGCTTGTACTTGGGAAGTTAGTCTGCTCGCAAAAAGGTCTATCTGAACTGGACCCCATATCTTTTGAATTAATGCAAAGCCTTCTGGATTCAATTTCAGTCGCTGGAATCGTGGAGAAAATGAGAATTTCAGTCTGCCTTGATATTTTGAGTTCCAGGTATAAAGTCTGCTCTGAGAGTGATCTTTTGTTCCCAACAAAAATACCAGATCTATTTTGCTATATCCGAAAGTGCTTTGGATTTCGCACCCCCAGACGGTTTATGTGTGAGACTGCTGAGAACTTTTTCAAACTCATAGGAGCATTTAAACCCACTAACATCTCTAAGCAATTTATGTGTAGGGATTGTTCCTTCAATGACCATCTCCCCCCAGTTTCTAGTTTGTTTAGGCGGGCTCCCCAGCCACGGTTGCTCACATCTGATTCTAGGGTAAAATCTAGAACGTTCCCGAAAATGGTTTTCCTGTTCCAAGTGCGGAGGTTCTTTAGCCACCAAAGTAGATCTTCCTGGGCATCCTCTGATAGGGTTATTAAGTCCTCATACCATAAACCCTTTCTCAAACCCAGGGCATTCAGTCTCTGCAGGTCCCTGTAGTGGAGGGGGCCGGGCAAATATCTTGGATAGAAGATGACAGAAGTCCCAGGACTCTCGCTAGATCTTTCAAAAGTATTGAGTTTTTGATAGGACAGCAGACACTTGTTTCTTTATTTTGGTTACTTTTTGCGGGGAAGAATTAAATGGGATAAAATCGTTATTTACCTGAAATCCTAAGAATTCAAACTCTAACTATTTATTATAAATCATAATTTCAGTAGGAGGTCTACAGCCCAAGACAAGTGTTCTTGAACCTCTGTTTTGTCATCAGACATCAAAAGTATGTCGTCTATGTAAATAATTAGACAAACACCTCTCTCTCTGAGGTAGCTTACTACCGGACGAAGGACCTTGGTAAAGCACCAAGGGGCTGAGGACAGGCCGAAGGGTAGGCAGAGGAACTGATAAAGAGTTCTTTTCCAAGTGAAACAAAGGTACTTCTGGCTGTCCTTGTCCATGGGTATTGTAGCATAGGCATCTTTGAGGTATAATTTTACCAGCCAGTTCGTGACTTGTGAAATGTCGATCAAGAGAAGAATCCCTTCCATCTTGAAATGCCTGTAAGTTAAGAACTTGTTTCGATACTTTAGGTTTATGACGGGACTCCATCCCTTGTACTTTTTGACTAGAAAAATTGAACTTATGAACCCCTTTGAAATCACTGTTAAAGGTATCTTTACTAAGGCTCCTTTGTCCAGCATCTGGGAGATCTCTAGGTCTATTAGTTTTGAATTCTCTGCGTCTAAAATCATCTCTCTGGGTCTTTTGTGCTGAATTGGATGTTTCCAAAAATCTATTCTAAAGCCCACAATTGTTTCTAGTACCCAAGGATCATGTGTAATCTCTGGCCAATTGTGTGCAAAGTGTCTCAGTCTCCCTCCCACCTTTGTATGGGAATAGGAATTCGGGCTTACCTTGGTAGCTTTGGTTTGAAGATCTGGGTCTGCCGCCATGCAACCTTGAGTTTCTCCCTTTCTGGGGATAGAAATTGGAGTTTTGGCGATAACCTCTGTTATAAAGAGTGGGGCCCCTCTGGTCTTGTGGGAAGAACTGGGACCTGTAGGAACCGCGGCTGACAGCCAGTCCCCTCCTGTCGGCCCTTCCAAAAAGTGGGCGTGCCCCAAAGACTCTGCGCATGTTAGACTGGGCTTTACTAAAAGCGGAAAAGGTGGAAACATACTTCCCCAGCGATTTCACAAAATTGTCTCCGAAGAGGAGTCCCTTCGTATCACCCATGTCCTCCCTAGAGAACAAATCTGCCAGTTTGGGATTCGTTCTCAAGAGGCCTGGCTTCCGTCGCTCAGTAATCAGGTCAGCGTTGGCATTGTCTAATAAACAAATGGCTTGCTGGGACCAGCCTCTCAGTAGGTCAATATTGACTGTCATATTACTTGCCCTTGCCTCTTCTGTCACATGTCAGAATCCGTATTATTGAGCCATGGACATCTATGAGTTTGTCTTGTCACTGTTTCAGATATTTTTCTATCCCTTTCCTAGGGTCCTTGCCAAACTTGAACAGGAAGGTTATCAATTCCGTATCGAGGTTGGGGGTGTTACATACCTTATCCTCAGTGGAGGGTCTTGGGCATTTATTGGGCAAAAGGTTATGAGTTTCTTTGTCCAGAGATTTCCTCACCCACTGACTTAAGTATTTATTCATGTGGCCCATGGGCCACCATTCTGTGCTGCGTGGGTGCCTAATGGATATAGGATTGAACATTTCCCTGCCTAGGGGGTCTTTAATAGTCATGGAAGTAGAGGGTTGCTCCAAGTCTTTGCCTAGATTCTCTAGGGTATCGTAGCTATCTTGTGGATCGAAAATAAATTCATCCATGTCCATCTCTTCATACTCTAAAAACTCAGATGGTGAGTTAAAGCTGTCTGCAATATCATTTGTACCATGAAGGTTACTTCTTTGTTCCATGCCGCTACGGGCAACCTTTCTCTGAACCCCGATAGGCTGGGCTTTATCTTTTGTGCTGCAATGAGCACCATAATCTATTCTAGCACGAGGGCTACCAAAATCATTGGCACGGGTAGAAGCTTCCTCTAAGTGTTTCCTCTTGTGGGAATCTTTCCCCCTTTTAAGGGGTTCTTAGGTAATAGGGGACTCGCCGTCTGAGAGAAAAGTAGATCTCCTCGATGGGGGTCACCCTCTTCCTCTTGGTTAGCGCGGCGTCCGCCGCCTCTTTAACGGAAGACCTAAGTTCTTCCTCAAGAAACTTCTTAAAACTTTCCCCCATAAGCACTTCCTTAGAATGGTGATGTGGGTTGTTTGTATCCATTGAATCAGATAGACAGACTAAAATAAAATTAAAATTGATAAAATAGCCCTTTGCAAGGCTTACTCACTGTTTATAAAGAAGGATAGAAGAAGGGATATTGTTTCCCAAACTTGTTAGTCTTGGAATAGTCAGAATTGATATGCTGGCAATTTAATTGTCAAAAGAAGTACAGCCAGTATGTATTTGCCCAGCATTAGAGTAGTGCTTTTAGAGAGAGGCCACTAGGTGGTGTCAGGATGAAACTTGCTTAAAATTAAGGGAATAGGTACTTTCTTTGCCAAGGAGGCGTCCGACTCGAAGGAGGCACTCGAGCGGGGAGCTGTCACCAAGGTAACATGCCTGAACGGCAAGGAGGCCTCTTTGTCAGGTTGCTATGCCCCACGTCACTAAGGACGCGGGCCCAAGCAGGAAAGAGCCTTCCCTCGTGTCTCCTAGGTAGTTGCTAGGAGACGCAACTCACTTAAATCCGTGATTTCGTCCATTCATTCTCTTTTTTTTTTATTAAACTCAAAAATTTACAAAGAATTAAGCTGTTGGACTTGGGAGCCCGGCTCGTCGGGAGCGCGACCCGCCTTAAATTACTGATAAAAGCAGGCAGGAGGCACGGGGCTCGATCTTTGAAAAAAGATGGAAGAAAATTACCTTTGGAAACTTTTAAGGTAAATGGCCTAGATGAAGCTTAACAAAACGCTTACCTGGCCCCACCATAAATTGGATGGGTTTAAAACCTGATAGGACAATCCTGAAAGGAAAAATATTGTTAGTTAGAATACTCTATGACAAGTTTACACAATGAGATCCTTAAGGAAAGGTAGAAACAAGTTGAATACTTGGTATGAATAGAAAACAACCAGTTACTAATAAAGCCACAACAAGGACTAATACTTAGCTTGTTATCAGGAGCAGTGAATAAAAGAGGAGGATGGGATAGTGTTTTACAAACATTCTTATGTATTAGGATGTATAGACATTCTTTAAAGGGCTGCATGTTTGGGCAGAAAATAAAAGTCATTGCATCATTATAGCCTCTGGTCTTGTAATGAAATCCATGACTTGCACATCTGACGCACTTAGGGCGTCACACTGGGAGAAGCAAAAAAGTGAGGGATGAAATTATTTATTTAGTCTTAACCACTAGTAATTTGTCTGGTGGCATTTCACTCCATTTTAATCAGGTTAAGGGCTTTTTTGTTCCTTCCGCTTCTTCCTTTATTGGGGAAGTGGGTTGAGACAGTTCAGGGGCCACCCATTCCTGGGCATGGCGGCACAATCTTTTTATGTGACATCTCGAAAAATCAGTGCAGTCAGTCGCTATTGGAAGACCTATTGTGCAACTCCACTCGTGTGGCAGAGCTTGTTAAATATTGTTCAACAGGTACCTTCTGGAAGCCTTATTTATGTCTAGTGCTTCATTGGCATTATTGCCATTCACCTTGCTGCCATGTTTAATCCGATTTTAGAAGCTGGCTTCTTTCCTCAAATCTGGAAGGAGGTGACGGCGGTAACTCTTACAAAAAAACTTACAGTCATTCTCATGGTTCTTAATAAAACAGGTCTATATCCCTGTTGCAGCTTCCTGCTTAAATGTTGGAGACAGCCCTGAATCAGGAGCTGTGTAGAATAAAGTAATGAACCAACCTGTTGGATACATTCCAATTGGGTTTTAGAGGTGGCCAAAGTACGGAGTCTGCAATAGTGGCTGTCACTGATGCCATTAGAGCAATGCGGGATCGACGGGGCTCTGCATCCCCGATCCTGCTGTACCTGTTAGCAGCATT
Source organism: Triturus cristatus (assembly GCF_964204655.1). Lineage (NCBI taxonomy): Eukaryota > Metazoa > Chordata > Amphibia > Caudata > Salamandridae > Triturus > Triturus cristatus. The sequence goes on along the minus strand of NC_140595.1, from coordinate 67,903,805 downwards.
TAAAACTGTGTCCTACTCTGCACTGGTGGCCTGCAGAGAGCAACTTGTTTTTAAAGGAAAGGCTCCAACCTATTTATTCTTTTCTGTCCATCTGAACATAGCCTATGTATGGCATGTAATCATTTCCATTGTAAATGCTTGTTGCTTTCATCTGGTGGACTTCAGAGATCTTTCCTGTGCCCCACCCTTTTTAATTTGTGTGTTTCTCTGCTGGCTAGTCTTATTCAGTCTTTTGGACTTAAGCTCCTTTCTTACGTTCATGACATGCAGATTATTGTTACCATCTCCGATGACATCCAACCTGTTGTAGCCAATTTTAGAAACTGCATGTGTGCATAGCAGCTCGATGAAATCAAACTGGCTTAAGGAGAATGGTAAAAAGACTGAGGTTCTGCTGTTTTGCTGAGATTTGGCCTTTTGGTCCAATACTTGCTGGACCTAAAGTAGTAAATGCCATTCAAGTGCCTTTCCATTCCACCTGGAATTTGGGAGTGGTTTTCGACAACTCACTACACCACTCCTCCCATATGAATAACGTCATAGCTACCTGTTTTGTCATTTTAAGGGCACTAAGGAAGATGTTTTGTTTAAACCCTATTTCATCACGAAATATAGTGTTGAGGGCCTTATTCTCATGGAGGTGGGATTAGGGGTGGGCGACAATTTCCGTTCCGCTCGCGGAAATTGCGACAATTCGACATTTTCGCGTTCCGCGCGGAACGCGAAAATGTCGAAATTTTCGCGATCCGCGAGGGAACGGAAATTGTCGCCTTGAGTCCTTTCCTGTCACAAAAATTAAGCCTCAACAGGAAGCACTTACAGATATAAATAATGCAGGGGCCCGAGTTGAAGCTCAAATTCAGTAACGCATTAATCAGCACAAAACATTCGGGAGCTAGGTCGAGGCTGGGCAGGTGTGCTTTTCTCCCCATATCTACCCTCAAAAATTAGCTGTGATCTTTGATGGAGCTCTGTGCAGCCATGACTTTCTAGAGCGCAATCCCCTTGTAGCTCCTGACACCAGAAGGTTCTGTCTCCTCGTCTGCTGCTCTGATCGGTCTCTGGCCCTTTATAAACAAGCGGCACGTGAACTGCATGGAAGCCCCGCCACACACACCAGCGGTGGGCAACGTCTTCCCACCCTTTCCCACACTATGATGGACAGCTGACTCGAGGGACCCCAGGGCCATCGGCGCCGTGGCAACGTTACAGACACACATCTGGTGGTCTTTGCATCCTTCATTTTCTCGAGCGCAATACTCGTGTAGAATTTGTGAGCGTGGTTAAGCATATGTGCCTTCTCCCCATTTCCACCCTGAAATGATAGCTGTAATCCTTGACGGTGGTCTTTGCATCCTTGATTTACTCGAGCGCAATCCTCCTGTAGTTCCTGTGCCAAGGCGGTTCCTTCTCCTTGTCTGCCTCAGAGACACTGCTCTGACCCTTTATAAACAAGAGGCATGTGAACTGGCCTAGAAGCCCCGCCCGTTAGGCCCCGCTCCTAACACACTAGCTTGCTTTATGAAACTTCTTCCCGCCCATTTCCCGCTATGATGGACACCTCACTCAAGGGACCCTAGCGCCTTTCGGCGCGGTGGCAAAGTTACAGACACACATTGCCACTGGAGACAACTCTTCTGGCCCTTTACGCAGCTGTAGTATGGGAAAAGCACTATACATTTACCCAACGAGGTAGCACTTACTGATTAGCCAGTAGAAAGTACTCGAGTTGAGTAGAGGTATTGCACAAAACGGTGGCATCTTCTTGGGTAAAGATGCAGGGCAGGATTCATTCTGGCACGATGCCCCTGTCACAAAATGTAAACCCCAACCGGTAGCACTAATCTCCGCGATCACGCAAAATATCGCGTGATCGCAGAGATTTTGTGCCGTTTCGAGATATTTTGCGAAAGGCACTTTCGCTAATTCTGCCCACCCCTAGGTGGGATTGCTGCCATTCCTTGTATTTGAGGTTGAGGAAGACACTGCAGTGTAGGCTTCAAGGGGCTCAGAAAGCATCAACTCGCCTCTTTCTCAATTTGCCTAGGAACCAGTTGGTCGCCAAAGAACTCCACATACTTCACTGGCTTTCTATCTGCAAAAGGGCCACGTTTAAATCTTTATTTTTGGCTCACAAGGTAGTGAATAATTCTGATCATAGTTTCATTACTGCAAGATTTTAGCTGTATATCCCTCCGCCTCTACTGAGATCTAGGGGCATATGTATCAAGCCCTTTTCCCGTTCGCAAACGGGCCGATTCTCAGAATCGGCCCGTTTGCGAACGGGAAAAGGCCTTTTGGGATGTATCATCCCAAAAGGGCATCGCAAATTAGAGAATCGCAAATTTGCGATTCTCTATTTTGCGATTGCATTTAAGGAATTGCAAATTGCGATTCCTTAAATGCAATGTAACAAGCACCCGAGTTGTGTGATTTCTCCTTAAGAAATCGCAAATTACCACCAACTTCAAGTTGCTGGTAATTTGCGATTTCTTTGAAAGATGCACTTTTTGGTATCTTTCAAAGTGCCATGTGGCGCACATACATGCCCTTAGGGCATGTATGTGCGCCACATGCGCGCACATGCTCATTTCAGGGGTGCATCAGGGTGTCCTTATGACACCCTTGCACCCTTGAAATTATTCTCAATTTGCGATTCTCTAATTGCGAATCGCTAATTGAGAATGTCTTCTCATTCATTCCTATGGGCCTCCTGGCCCATAGGAATGAATGGGAAGGTATTCCTCAATTGCGATTAGCAATTTGCTAATCGCAATTAAGGAATGCTAAGAAATTGCAAAACATTTGCAAATTTTTTATTACATCCCGTTTTGCAATTCTCAAATAGCGATTCCCTAAAAATCGCTATTTGAGAATTGCAAAAACGGAACTTGATACATATGCCCCCTAGTAACACGAATGAGCTGGTGGTTTCAAACTTTAAATTCAGAAGACGAGGTGGTAAATCTCTTTTCACCTCCTTCATGACTGAATAGTGGAACTTGCGGCCCTTAGCTATTGATCTTACAGAAAACCATCAATCTTTCAGGAAACTCATTAAGACGTTTGTCTTCTCTGTGATCTTCTCGTTCCTGCTGACTAGCTCTTTGCTCCAGCTTGCAGCTGCAAGATGCCTCTGAGTAGAAGTTGTGCTTTGCAAGTGCATTTCATTTCATTCCATAAGCGGGGCTACTGCTTCTCTTGCTCCCTTTTCTGATGACCCAGGCCTAACCTACTCCTCCTGGGCACCCTGGATTCTGATGCTGTTCCTATCCCTTTTCAGCCCAAACTGTGGCTACAGTTGTGAGACTAAAACAGGCAATGGAATAAGAGGGTCAGAAGAGAATCAGTGGGATAAATGCTCTAACTACAGACTCCCTGGTGTGTTTACAGCTACCAAGAACTCAAAAAATATACACAGGTACCACTTGCCCCAGCTGAAACCCACAACCTTCACACTTTTGGGGGCTATGGGTACTGCACTGTGTCCTTGTGTCTTTAAAGTCCAGCTGCTGACCTACAAACCAGCATTGTTGCAAGCCTGGAGAAGGCGCGTTTGTCAGTTTAACCCCCGGAGCTCCTTAAAGTCATGACTAATGCTATTGGCATGGAATCGCATCTATCTCCTTGACGCCACCGGGGCCTATTCATTGGAAACTAAGTGTTAAGATTACATTGGATACGCATATCCTCCCTGTTGGATTCACTATAGGAACCACGGACTTCAGTCCTCACCTTTAATTGATGGGTTGCCCAGTCCAGTCCTGATGAAGATCCGCCAGGCCGAGGAATTAATCGCCCTTTTGGCCACAAGTCGGATCGAAACGTCGACGCCCATTTAATCTAGCCTGGACCCCTAACCTTGTTTTCCACGTGCTATCCTAGAATTGATTTCTAGTCGGAACTGATTTATTATTAAAAACTTGTGTGATTATACTTGGGCCAGGTTACCCAAGGACGGTGATTTGTAACCGGTCCTCCCTTGTTTTTGCTTTGACATATCAAATTTCTTATATATTTCTGTTGAAATATTTCTTCTCATCACTTCACTCTCGAGCACTCTGTTTCATTGCACGTCTCCCTCTGGAGCAACCCCCCCTTTTTTCAAATTGCTATTTGTATTGCTTACTGCCTGGTTTTCACCAAATTGCTTTAAATAAATATATGGTGATCCAGAATATGGTCGTTTTTTGCACTTTTTATGTTGAGTACTTTATTCAATAATATGTTAAATCATAATCTCTGATTGATTCAAAATTAAAATATAGTTGCAGGACCACTGTCTTTTGTACCAAACATTACCCAGGTCCTTGTTTACTTTGGGTTACCCCGTTCTTTGAAATGATGACCTACAAACCATCAGTCCTGTAATGACTGCCTCAAAACTTTGCATGTTCTGGCAAGGAAAAGCCTCCATTCATGAACACGATTAGCACATCATTCCAGAGTACATCAAATGCAGGCCAGCGGTAAGACATAAAATCAGTGATATAATACCACCATCTGGATACATTCTGGTGAAGGAGCGCCTTCCTGTATTAACTGTATATATTTCAGTGAAGAATTTACCAGAATCCCGCTGCTTAACTAGTTATATGTTGATGAGTGAACACCTCCTGCAATATATAGATATAATCTAGTGAGGGAATGCCTTCCTGCATTACCTGGATGTACTCTGTGATGAATAGGAATTACGACTGAGTAGGAAAATAGCAAAGCTTGAGGAAAGACATTTAAAAAGCTTTTCACATTTTTTATTTTATTGTTTCCTATTGCTTTTTAAGGTAGCATAGTTTGTAATAATAGTCATCAGGGATTTTATATTATTTGTAGCTGTTTTCAATTGATTTTTAATATACTGATTCTTACCATAAATTCTCATTGTTGAAATTTTTGATTTTCCATTGGGTGTCAACACATAACTTTTCCATAGATTCTTGCTGGTGACATCTTTCATTATTTGTATTTCTTACAGATTTTGAGTTTGACATCCATACCCGCTTACCTTTTACTTAAAGTTGTGTTGGACATTGAAGTTCCTTATACCTTACTGTATCGTTGTATTGTTTACTTTTAAGCATTGCAACTAAATGCAGTTTCTCTGAGAATTACTTTATTGCACAGCCCACAACATTAAATACAAGGTAAGGTTGTATTTTGTATAACCTGTTTATTTGCCTGGATTGGCCTATTTGGCATTCTCAATAGGTCGGTTTCTCACAGTCACAATATATGAATCATTAATCCTATTGAGTGGATGGATGGGTCTCAAATGTCTTTTGCAAATGGAGTTGAATCTGCTACACATTTGCAATTTAATGGGTTTTCTTGTCTTGGCTCTGGATACTCAAACCCTCATGCATTAGTAATTGGAATCCAAATTGAGTCAAAGATTGTGTTCTCAACAAAAATACTGAATTTCATTGGAAGAGATAGCGTATAGTGTTTGCCATAGTGAATTGAATCTCAAGATAAGAGGTAAGGAAGTAAAGAGGCATACTACCAGCACTATATTGCATGCACTATATAGTGTGACAAAAATATTGCATCCACTTTAATGACCTAATCACTGCATTACATGCTAAATATCAACAAGCAGATGTCGAGTTACGAATAGTAAATATACACTCACATTGATGATTTAGTGGTAGGCAATATAACTGATTCTGTTGAATGATTTTAGAGTCCTTGAAACAGTGCCATATGTCTGTTAAGAAGTATCAGAAGTGCAAAAATCCTCAAACAAATTGGGTAGAGGTGGATGAAAGTGGATAAAAGGAAAAGTCATTGAAAAGGGAAGGTTTGAGTGGTGAAATGTGGAGAACTTAGAAAAAAAAAGGAAAATGTGATGAACTGCATAAGAAAGTATTACGTTTGAGGGCTTTAACCAGAGCACCTTTTCAAACATGACTGACATCCTTTTAACATTCAAACATTCAAACTAATGGTCGTTCTTTGGTTTCAAGGTGCCAGGACAGACTCCCGGGCTCAGGGTGAGAATAAGAATTCACCAAAAATCTTGGTAGCCCTATTGTTGGTGATTGTCCTTCTGGTGGCAGGATTGATTGCTTTGATCACACTCTGTAAGTACCTCGTGTTTTCTAATAATCTCAGTCAATAGGTCAGACTTGTTTCTGGCAACATCACCGGAAATGTATTTTTTTCATGCATGCCGTAATTTATTTTTCTAAATCATGGTTATACCATCCGCAGGTTTAACTGTCTCCTTCCCCAAGTACAAATGTGCCCACTTATATTCAAGTGGACAATCCCACCTTACCTAAACATTTTACATCTGGTAAATTGAGAAGATTCCCATTATGAATTCTCTTTATATCCAAAAATCCCTTCCGGTTTGTATCAATTATGGAGAGGTACAGGTGACTTTAACTCTTTTTAACTTTATTTTGAACTAGAAATTTCCATTGTTTATATTTAAAATAAATTACTTTTATTTTATGAGACACTGGAGGAAAGTGTTTCCCAAGTTACCTGTTTCAGAAAAAGGATCTGTGACTGTAAGACGTTGTTAGGATGTTATCTGAACTGATCGCAGCGTGGAGTCTAACTGGTAGAATTTTAAATGTTTTCTCATAGTCTCCTATCGCATCTGATTAATATTCTATATTTTTTCTTAAATGCCTCTACAATTTCAGCATTAGTGGTTTATTCAAATCCTTGGATTGTTGTTTCTAATTGGACTTTGACTATCTTTGCACAATTCTTCCTGAGTGAATTAGCACAGGACAACAGCCTTCCTTGAAGTGTGGTGATACCAAGGCCACAGCAATTATGCAATTCTGAGGCTACAGTACTTTCTGCATAATTACAGATTTGCTGTATTTGCCTCTTAATCCATCAGGTACATAATTTGAAGATTTTAGCAAATCAAAACAAAAGTTACTAAAAATTAGTTAACTCCTGTTGGTGCATGGTGGAAGGAACTTCACAAAGTTTGACTGGTAACCTTTCATTTGCTTGTATCTTAATTTTGGTAATAAACTGGTACCAGTTTTGCAACACCTTTGCAAGTTCGTTCTAACATGTGTAAAATGACTACATTATTAGGAAACAAATTAAATTACCAAATGTGCTGTATTACACAGATAAATTTGCCTGTTCATGCTGTATAATTTAGTTAATTCCACTAAATACGCTGGTCCTCATTTGCTGCAGAATTCCTGAGGCCCTAGTAATAACCTAGCATTAAGACCACAGGAGAGGAGAGATAGTATATTTGATTTTATTACGAAAAAGAGCATGCTGATTAACTCTGCATTATATAGCACAATTGTGTCCCCGAAATGTAATTACATTTCTAACCCGTGCTTACTCTGTCAATAAGCTTACTCTGTCAATAAACAATGTGAGTCTATGGCAAATCCCATATGGTAACTGCCAGTCGTCTGCATTCTTTTTGCAGGCTAACAGTTCACATTCACCTTTGGGACTAAGCACACCGTCTTGGTAACCACAACCGCAGTGTGGAGCTGAGATTGTTTACATTTTTTATAAATGAATATGGGAACCGTTTTAGCGTACATTTATGGGTGCTGCATGCGGGTTTCCAGCAGAGAGTTTTTGCATCTCCTTGTCCAGCAGAATGGGGTTTCTTCAAGGTAACAACAAAAAATTCAAAATTCCTCGCAGTGACTTTAGACTGTCAGCTGCAGCCACAGGCACAAATTCAAGTTCAAAGAGCTAATCAGTGGGAGTGCGAACACATGCTGTGAAGTTCCTCCTTCCCCATGCATCCACCAGGGATGTATGATGTTACAACGCATGCTTTTACAACGCATGCTGTTACAACGAAATTTTTACAACGCAAATGCAGTGACAACGCAAGTCTTTACAACGCAAGTCTTTACATCGACTTGCACTAGATGGCATGCTAACATTAAAAAAGTGTAATTTACTATTCTAACTCCAGTCCACGTAACAGTAGGGAAGGTGTTTGGATAGTAAACTACACTATTTTTAATGTTGGCACGCCATCTAGTGCATGTCGATGTAAAGACTTGCGTTGTAATGGCATGCGTTGTCAATGCATTTGCGTTGTAACAGTTTCGTTGTAATGGTAGTGCGTTGTAAAAGTTGCGTTGTAAAGGTTGTTCACCATCCACCAGGACACTTCAAGCAAGTATAAGGAATTATTTATTTTCCAGTAGTAAGCATGAGATTCCTTCTAAGCGACCAGCCTTCAAATGCCTTTAGTTCATGAACAAACGTTCCACTCTTGATGTCATGAACATTACAGTGACATGGACATACTCTTCCCAGGTTCGGATCTTCTGTGGGAATCTCCCCATCTTTTCCCTGGGACTTCTGACTCAAACTGAATAAAATAGGTTTGAATCAAGATGTAGGTAACCTGTACTCTTCTCATTACTTTTAGTCATTGTGGTTCTTAACTAACCAAAAGTGCTTGTTCCTTTAAACTCTTTGAGTTCTGTAGAGCAGGCCTATTTGACTATCTTTTTCAGAATTTGCTGGAGCAACACTTAGTCTCCTTACTTAGTCGGATCCCATGCTAGTGTTGCTCAGAATGTCTCCTCAGTGGACTTCATTTGCACCAGTAGCCTCCATTTTCTGATGGCTAGCCTTCATTTTACTTTTGAGATGTGTTTTCATCACAAATCACAGATATTTTTTATACTTTCTTTGCTATGCATTGTCGAATAAATTCTTTATCCGCTCCTCCTTTTCTACACCTGCAGCTTACTTCCTAGTTTCTGCAGGTGCTGTTGAGCTCATGCAGCTCTAAGTGTGGACATAAGCCCTCAGAAGTCACCCATATACAGTAAGCAAAGTTGTTTGGCTTTTAGGTTCCTGATTGTTTTTGAGATTTACTTTGTAAACACAGAATATTTTTGAAACATTGGGTCAGAAGACCTAAATTGTGCTTGAGAATGGAATTATGCTCAAAACATGAGGTATCTATATGTGTGCCCTCTCTAATAGAGTGGAAATAAATGGACAAAATTACATGGTTATTCGACGATTCAAATTTTCTGTGTAAATTAAATTTTTCAGGAGTGTACTGATACCGTGATTCTTTTTCAAACAGATGTTTGTAACATCCATAGATAACAGTGTGACTTGTATTCTTTGTAGATTTCATGGCATCCTCAAGGCTTCCAGAGTTGGAACATCAGATGGCACAATTGCAACACAATCACACCAAGTTGCTGGAGTACACTGGGTGCAAAAACAAATCTTCTGCTCACAATTGTAGTCGTGAGTACTCCTCCTACCCATCCCAGGCTTTCACTTGCATTTATAGCATTTAGCTGCAAAATATCTCATATCATTCCCACCATGTACATGGCAACCAAGGACTGCCAATTTGAGAGAAATAATAATGCCACACAGCAGCCTATCCTGATGGTTACACCAGGATACCAACTACTGTGCGTTACAGTGGATTCAGTTGAGGCAAGTGAGCATTTGGAATTGAAATACATAAAATCAGCAAAAGAAACAAAAAATATTCAACTAGATGAATTGACCAATAAAAACAATACTGTTAATAATAGTACTAATGTGTTCCCATGATGCCGAGTCAAGTGGAACTTCCCTACACTGGTTGTATGTCACATTAACAAACATTAAAATATCAAATGTTGGGACATAAAATTGGCTCTGTAATATGTTAAATTCAAGTGTACATCTTCTTTTATTAACTCTTCGGAGGTGGTATGTTGGACGGCGGTATTATGATTCTGATATATGTGGAAGTCGATGTTTTAACCGTATCTATACGGCCACAAAATGGTGTTGAGTTACCTAAAGGATTTGTTGCATGTTACTCCAGTGCAGCAATGTCAATCGTAGTTAGCCTTGATGTGTTATAGGAAATGTTCATAGTGACATCCTCTTGGAAAATACTCCACGCTTTAGGGACTCTCAGTCACACCCGCGCTGCACTGCTCCTTTTCTGAGCTGTACAAATGAAGGGCATACAGCGAAACTCAAATCTACTGCGAATATGGGTGACTCGAGCTTGTGTAGTTTTGGTACGTGCTGGACTGGCCAACGTTTCCCATTATTGGCAAGTGTTAGAAATGTCTGAATTCTGTTCTTCTTGTTTGGATATGTTCATTAATGACATCTACAGTGAAGCCTTAATGCAGAGCTATCTGTTGATGCAGAAGAATGACTCAGAGAAAATCCAGGGCCAACCAGATGTATTCTTGGATCAACCACTGTCTGTGTGCTCTTTATACCAGATTCTTACATCCACTGGAACCACCACCAGTACAAACAGCTGTATTTCAGGCTGCAAGCATTTTCCTTTGGTCACACATCCACAATGAACTTAGAAGCTTGACTGAAGACCCTATCCTGTCCCACACCTTTTCACACCACTCTTTTGACACACACATTCCTTGACAAACCTCACTAGCTCCACCACCTTAACAATGCATGTTCTTTATTCATCGTTTTTTTAGGTAGTCTGAATGGAAAGTTGAGACAAACTATTTGTGTTGGCATTACACACCCCAAAAAATGTTACTACACTAAATTGATATTAAGACACGGACATGCTAGTCGAGCAGCGATTTTACTTCTGTCTCCATTGGTGAAGATATGCATAATAGGGTTAAGGGCACTTTGATTTATAAATTGTCCACCCACAAAAAAGATTCAAACTTATGAACAAACCATATGTGGACTACAATTTATTTTGCAATTAGGGTGATTGCCCTACAACTCAGTAAGGGTTCTCAAAGCAAATGCTCTAACATAGAATGTATCATAATTGTCCCAAGGTCCCAAGGTCATATGCTCGGACATTCATCAAGGTCATCAAAGATCAAATTCCTGCATTCATAATGTTACTTCTAGCAGGGTAAAGTTAAACATTTAGGTTCAGACTTCCTCACGTTTGGCGCAACACAACACAGCAAGGCAACATGCAGCTCTGTGTTGCGTCAAATGGAGAGAGCTGCACAGCGCCATATTTAGAACATATGGCACTGTTCAGCTCCCCACTCACGATGGCGCACTGTGTGCTGCCTTGCGCCAATGTAGGCACTTGTGCGCCAAAGATTTTTCTCCTCCTTATGCCTCACTGGGAAAGGAGTAGCATTTGGCACATTCCAAAGTTTACTAGCTTTTGTACATCTGGAAACTGACAAAATCCATGAGTGGACACATGGGAAGGAACAGACAAGGGGCTGCGTGGCATTATACTTTTTTTACCAAGGCAAGCAAGACAGTCCTTACGTGGCTTAGTAAATATCAGCTAACATATGTGTCGTGGCTGCTCCAAAAAGTGGCGCAACCATGACACAAAATATTAATGAATCAGGGTCTTAGCACCCTTTGGCAATGAAGGGCTGCAGACCCCATGCACTGCCACCCATTAATATAAATTGCAATAATGGCCGCATGAAGTGATGCCTCCACACACCGTCCATACACAGCAAAAAAGGGCCATGAATCCTAAGCGGTACAAATGTAACTCTGCCATTAATTTTCATGTGGAAAAGCGAAATCCGTGTGATGAAATGAAATCCATCTATACTAGAAATCAAAGGAACCAATTCTGAACTTACATACAAGCACACATATACCTTAAACTAAATCAGGAAAGTGCCTATTTGTTGCTGATTGATTTGAAAAGGAAAGAAATACAAAACAGAAGAAGGGATGATATTCCTAAACACACATAAGAAGAGGAGATGAAAAGAAAGGAGAAAAACCTAGTCCAGAAGGACTTAGAGAGAAAAATTCTTAGCCAACTAAACATTGCATTGGAGGTGCCTTTAACCCATGGCTGCCCTTCAGTCAACTGGTAGCTCCTGGAACGTCTACAGCAACAGTAAAGAATTTGAATGAGAACATTAAATAATTACTGAAAAGCCACTAAGGAGGCAATTAAGGAAACAAAGATCTCTTTTACTCCATTCACAAAGAAAAGCAATATATAAACTATTGGATTAAAATTCTCTCAAATGCAGCAGGTGATGCAGAATGTGGCCTTGCACTGTCTGCTTTATAATCTCTCAAATAAACAAGGATTATGATGACATGAACAATGAAATGCCTGGGGCACGAAAAGTCTCCACTTTCAAAGATGTCCTCAAAAACAGTACTGATGTACCGCGAACCAGCAAATGTGAAACTGTTGACAACCATTATAGAAGAGACCCTCTAAGACCTCAATTTAATGGAAAGCCAAGAATGATCATTGGAAACACAAAATGTGGATAATTCAGAGGAAACCCAGGGTCATTACAAGTGTTCCTTTTCCAGGGTAAAATATGCTCCATTGAGGTCATAAAACTGTTTGACCTTGTACGCTTTGCTCCTGGTTGTGCCAGTCAACTGAGACTGTAAGCTAAGACAATAAGAGCCATGACCACTGAAGAGTACAAGAGGGCTAAGATTCAATAGCGTCTCCAACTAACGAAAATGAGGAAGTGTTCATAAGATACTTTGTAGACCGCACAGTAAAGCTGAGAAGAATTCAACCCAAGAGTGGTGTGATAGTTCCAATCTTGCAAATAACAGCTTGTATTAACACTGAAGCACGTCTGATTTCTATGAATGTGCTCCAGGGCCCATGCACACATTCATGGGAACAAATACCTTTGAAAATAATTGGAGCAGTGCACTACCAAATATTCAGTTAAAGTCACACCAAGTGGTCAATTTTCTTTCCATAGACAGAGTCTTTATTGTAGTTATCCAACAGAAATATGAAGGACGTCTCAGCCAACGCGTTTCGTTCAAAGAATTGAACTTCGTCAGGGCATGCTTGAGAATAAATCTTAGTTCCACAGTCGGGCCACTATCTGTTTTGTTGAGAGTCAGTCTCTAGAGGAGCCAGTAACGTTAACATGGTGTTTCCATATTATTTCGTAATATTTGGCATGTCTGAGGTAAGCGTGATTGCCTCCTTGATAAGGGCACAATAATGAATTCTAGAGCCTGTAACAGTCCGTGCTCCTTCCTCAAACCACCACCGGGTATTAGGTCACATTCATGGGAACAAATACCTGTATGAGCACCCAACAGTTATTGTGTTATTAACAGCTACCACTCTTGAAACCATTCTTTACCATGAAAATAAGAAAGTGCAAACTAAATTTGATTGCACATAGAAAGATATTGGAACATTTCTTTTTTTTTTTAAATATCTTTTTATTGCTTTAATCGAACAAAATAAATCGACATAGCATAAATGATAATCGGCAAAAAGTACAGTCATAGTGTGAGAACACAGTGGTGATGATAGCAAAATAATATACACTACACAAATAATGACAGTTTATTCCTTGAGGTGGTTCAGGGGGATAACGGTTCCTCCTCCGAGGAATGTACCGGGGCCATACAGATCCCTCCCCTATATGCGTTCCACCCAGACCACACTGCAGACCACTTTTTGGGGCATCCTTGTGCCATGTACATCGTATTTTCTCTGAACATGCACCAGTCTAGACTTCTCTCCCAGGAGGCCAAGGTAGGCGGAGCCACCGCTCCCCACTGCTGGGCTATATCTCATTTGGCCACCATAGTCCCCAATGTAGCCCAGGTCGTCTCCGTAGTTGTTAAATCAGTGGGACCCCACATGTTCAAGAGACATCGCTTAGCCTCCGGACGAATTGTCTTATGTAGCACCTCCTATATTACCTCATGTATCTCCCGCCAATACTGTTGTATCCAGTCGCATTCCTAAATTATGTGAATGAAGGTACCGGTGTGCCCACAGCGGCGCCTGCAATCGCCCCCGTCACCCCTCCCCATATGAACTAGCTGTGGCCCAGTGATATATGTTCGGTGGAGTATCTTGAGTTGGACCAGTCGCAGACGTGCCGGGATGGCGATCTCCCTGGGTGAGGCAATTGAAACATTTCTAAGCGGATAATCAACTGAGGACTGTGAGATGATTTACTTTGCACGTAGCGTAAACACACTTGGAGCTGAAGATATCCTAAAGGAGTTTGAACATATATTTAATGGGCCGGGGTATCAGAACACCGGACCACGGAAACAGCACAGTGACCCAACTATCAAGCTGGTACCACCAACACATGGACTTCGATCTTTTCATATCTGGTCACAGGTAGAAGCAAAATTCGGTATGCTTCAGAAGGACGCCGTCATAAAGAAAGTGACAGGTCCGACACCTACAGTGTCTACAATGATTGTTTCCACAAAATCAGAACAGGGGGCAGCTATCAGAATATGCAAGGGTGTGAGACTTCCCTCTCAAACCAAACTGAGAAGACTTGACGTGCACAATTGATGACATTGTGCCTGATCTAAAGAGTGCACTCTGCTTTTGAGAGCTGAACCTAAAGGACCTCCTTTGGGAAACTCTAGCAGGAATCACAGGAGTTAGGAATGTCGGTGATGATATCGCTGTGTAAACCACAGAAGTGCAATAACAATAAGGGCGCCCAAGAGCTGAGCTTCAATGAGTATTTGCGTGTGGACTGGTCCTGCACAAGAAGAAATGGGAGTTCATAAAAGATAGCTCTTAATTTTTGTATAGAATTCCACAGAGCATTCAAATATCAAGATGGCATTACCACCTCAGAATGCTTCAAAACGACACATTTCTAAACACGGAGAGTAGGACCAGGTGAAATATAAATTCATGCACTTCACAATAAGCCTGTTATGCAAAATGATATCATTATGCCACGTTATGTATTCAGGCCGCTATTTGTTCAAAATTATAGGGCAGGAGTGTAGGACATTGTGAATAACTGGAATGCAAGCGACTGTTGGTCGCAACAATTTTGTTTTTTGGGGATCTTTTTTAAAGTCAAATTGTGTCCTCACAGCAAAAATAGACACAAGAATACATTTTGTGATAAAAAACAAAATCACGAAATGACAAATTAGCATTTTATGTAAATGCGCATAATTTCACATAATTGTGCATAATTACGCAAAAATGAATTATGTAAATTTCGCACAGCTCTTAACAGCGGTAGATTTATTCCTAACCTAGCCACTATCACAAAGTCAATATGTGGCCTAACAAAGGTGAATCCGCTTGCGCATTGAAAGATACTAATGAAGCCTTCTACAGGACACAGTAATACATTATTTTGATCGCACTAAAGCTGCTGAACTGGTAGTTGGTGGTATTAGAGGTACAGTAAATGTGTCATAGCCTTTTATTGCATATGCCAGTCAGGCCACATTTGTACACAGAATACAGGTAATTACAAATTGAAAGAGATGCCCTCGAAATCAAATGGGGATGTCAAGATTTCTCTGTGTATTTATATGTGAATACCTCCAGAGTTTTCACAGATCACAAATCACTGATTGGATAATTCCCGTGGAACTGCGCTTAACCCTGTACCATATGAAAAAATGGGCTCTTCAGCGTAACCAATATCTTTTGAGAGCCGTAACTCCACTTCTTACCTCCTTCTGCACCCCGGTATGCCAATGAACACAGACAGCAGCATATAAAACAAGCATTAGAAATGCAATAGGTCTCTCATTTTTTTGAGTTAGAGCCATTGGCATAGCTCAACAGCTACCTGACAGAAATTGCCACTTTGCAGGTGCTGAACAGAGCATTGCTCCGTGAAACGGCCTGGAAGCATAAAACAATGTTGTTGGCCTACAAAATAGAAAAGGCAGATAGGGATGACCAGGAGGAACCGCAAACATATTGGGATGGCCAACGCAAGCAAACAACGAATGAAATCGCCTGGGCTTGACCCAAGGCACCAATAAAAAACCCGTAGTTCTAAATGGCACAACAACGAACAAATGGCAATTCATGGGCATACCAAAAGCCGATAGAGGAGATAAAAACAGGTCTTGCAGACAGCGCATGCGCTCTGCCTAGGCTCGACCTAAAAAGAATTACCTATCTTTTGGATAGTCCAGGAATCATGCTTTAAGGGTTTGAGCATTGAGTAAGTTAAAAATGCCATCCTTAAAGATGAATATCTTCAGAAAGCTTCTACTGCTGCGAAATCATACTGTTGAAAAAATGTCCTAGAAGGACATTGACATAAATATAGTGAAATACAAATCTCTCTTTAGGCCCTTGGGCAGAACCAAGTGTGTGCCACTGAAAGAAGGTTTGTAACAAAAGTAACAGCATCTGGCTGTCAAGGGCACCAAGCTATTTTCTAGACTAAAACAAGGCCAAGGGCATTAGTTTGGTTTCCAGGTTTTGACAAGTGATGCAGATGGTCATAAGTGGATGTAACCTCTGCTATATTTTGGGAGCAGATAGAGAAGGAACAGGAAAAATGTTGACGTATTATTGCACTATTTAGTTTTGAGGAGATTATTTGTTCTACAGCTATGTTTGTGCAGCTCTGATGTTTTAAGTGTCTTCCTTCAGTGGTGTGCTGTGTTACATTTCAATCCTTAAAAATTGACTGCCCTAAGTGTGCATCAAGATTGGAGTGGGCACCATTTAAGAGGTATTAGTGGTAGTATAATATGTTCATGCGTTGTTGTGTGTTGCACCTTAATCTCACAGCAGTGTGTAGAATACATTTTAGAAGGACTTCCGTAATTTGAGCCTACCCTTAAAGGACGGCTATTCCATATTCCAGTCATGATATAATGAGTGCTTGTGCACCCTGTTTCAGATATTTAGCAGGTGTTAAAATTCCGGATTGGATACAGGAGTTTTAGTTGGTAGTTTGGAAATGTTGCCTTAATTGTTAGCTGTGAATTTAAGTTTGAGTTTGCTTTTGAGGGTAGTACCAAGTGATTTTACCTTGTGCACTGTTTGGTACATAGGCCAGATTCAAGTACTTTGAATTGTAACTCCTCTGCGGAGTTACTGCTTGGACCGTGAGTGATAAATACCAAAACTGTCTTATTCTGGTTTAGCTTGAGTTGCTGAGTGGACATCCAGTTTTTATTTTAGATATACACTTATTGACATAGTCAATGGATAAGTCATTGAATAGTACATATATCGTTGTTTCGTCAGCGCATTGTCGATATGAAAGGAAAGTCAGAATGTTCTCTAATCATCCCAGTTACATCTGAACCATTCTTACACTGTTTCTGCTGTACTGAAATTGAAGGCTATTGAACTATGAAGAAATTTGCTCCATCAAGTGCGGCTGATATGTCCAATAGGATTAGAAGATTTGCTTTTCCTTTACCCTGCATTTGAAAGGGATGTATGACGTTACAACGCATACTTTGACAACTCATGCACTTACAACGCATTTTTTACAACGCAACATCCACTACAACGCATTCCATTACATCGCATGACACTACAACGCATTTTTAAAAACTACCTTTACAACGCATTCCATTACATCGCATACTACCTTTACAACGCATACCATTACAACGCATAATATTACATTGCATTTTAGGTAAGTATTGGATAGTATAGGGGTAAAAATTACTATTCTAACTCCAGGGGGTGCAACAGTAAGGTAAGTGTTGGATAGTATAGGGGTAAAAATTACTATTCTAACTCCAGAGGGTGCAACAGTAGGGTAAGTGTTGGATAGTATAGGGGTAAAAATTACTATTCTAACTCCAGGGGGTGCAACAGTAGGGTAAGTGTTGGATAGTATAGGGGTAAAAATTACTATTCTAACTCCAGGGGGTGCAACAGTAGGGTAAGTGTTGGATAGTGTAGTGTAATATTATGCGTTGTAATGGTATGCGTTGTAAAGGTAGTATGCGATGTAATGGAATGCGTTGTAAAGGTAGTTTTTAAAAATGCGTTGTAGTGTCATGCGATGTAATGGAATGCGTTGTAGTGGATGTTGCGTTGTAAAAATTGCGTTGTAAGTGTAGTGCGTTGTAAAAGTTGCGTTGTAAAGGTTGTTCCCCATTTGAAAGGCATCATCAATTATGTTCCACATAGGCCTTTCAACCGAGGGCCCTGATTTCAAACCCCAAATGAAATTTGTTCTGTGTTCCATTCCTTTAACTTATTGAGTTAATTATTTCCCTGCACGCCATATAATTTTGGCGAGAGGTCGGGCCCATAAGGGATGATTGTTTTCACTGCTGCCTTGATTGACTTTGGGTTTGGTTGGGATCGGCCTTGTGATGTTCATGTTAAGGAGGCGTGGGTTGAGCACAGCTCATGATCGCTGCTGGTGCTGTTTTTGCTGAGCACCGGGAGAGAGGAGGAGGGAGCTACGGCCATGTTGTTGATGGCATTCTGTGCAGAATCAGTCTTTAAAACCTAAACCAGTTATGCAGGGACAGGCAGCTGAAATTGTTGGGCTATTTTAGAGAGATCTGCATAAAATATACATTCAGGCCAGTGGAAGATGATTTTAGAAGCTGCTTTGCTTAAGTTGAGGGCACTAGGGACATCCCATCCCACAAGAAATGTGGTTTGAATCCCTATTTAGAGCACCTTGAGGCTTCACTTCTGACCCAACAGAAGGGTTCTTGCTGGTTCTCATTGTGTGTTCTTACTCCATGGATTGTCCTTTCTCTTTCAGAGTTCTTCTACAAGGATTGTCCCATAAATTGGCTGCTGCACAACGAAACATGCTATTTCTTTTCTCAAACCCCACTGTCATGGGAAAAAAGCAGATCCATCTGCCAGTCAAGTCAGGCAGACCTGCTCATCATCGCTGACCTGGCAGAGCAGGTAAGTTAAGGATTTGTTGAACGCTTTGATGTCATTGCTATACACCATCTTCCCTGGTCTATTTCTGCTTAGAAAGCGTTGTACTCTGCACCATCATAACCCTAGTTATATTGAAAACAGAGTTTTCAATCAATGTCAGCCTATAAATCAATTGTCAATCTATATGTTTCTCTAGCAGCCTATGTGTCTATCTATGTAGCCTTCCACATACAAACACTGTTGAAATAGACAACCTCAGGCCTATTAGTGGTCAGAGATGATTGAGGCAAGGTTATGGGAGAGAGATTATATAAAAAAGTACCATTGCCCGAGCCAATTGTTTTGACGTTATACAGGTACCATATAGGCAGGGCCACTTGAATTATGCCACAGAGAAGGACAACATTATGTGGCAAGGCACTTTCTGTGACATAATGCAGCACAGTTTGTGATAGTATTACTTATTGTGTCATTGTGCACACGATAGCACTGTTTGGCAAATTAATTCACCTCATTAACAACATTTTAACATCAAGCAATAAGGAACCCAGTCGAACTCTAAGATCATCAGTACATGGTGATTTTTCTGTTCCCAGATTTAGGCTGGCAAAAATGGTAGGCCATTCCTTTGCCTATTTAGGTCCTAAATTTTGGAATGCTCTTCCTGTGACCTTAAAGATAGAAACCAATCTCTTCCGTTTCCGCAAGGGACTTAAAACTTGGCTCTTTCAGCAGTAATTTGTAGCCCAGTAAAATCAGCTTGCTATTTTTCTTCTTTAGTCTGTCCCTGAGCGCCGGGAAACCCACTGTGGGTAGCTGCGCGCTTTAGAAGTTTAAATAAATAAATAAATAAAATAACGTAACTATGAATAGTCAGTCTTTGCAAAGACCTTAATCTAAGACTACAAGAACAACTGTTTCACTTTTGTGTTCCAAAATGGAGTGACTTCAGATGCACGCTGGTAATGTATCGGTAAAGTTCCACTCTGTATGGAGAGGATCAGTACGCCACACTTACAGTCAATGAACACACTCGTCATGAATGCTCAGGAGTGTAAGAATTTATTTGGCAATTGAAACATATGTGAAGCTTTCACTTGCTTCCTAACCTGCGCTATATATTTACTTTTATAATTGATTCTGTAGTTACCAGGGTCGGACTGGAAGACCTTCAGGTTAGAAATCATAAATGTGACTCCACAAATGTAAAATGTGCATACCTGCAATGTACATTAATTACACAAAAAGCAACATGCACACCCAGGGGTTTAAGTGACAAAATGTGCAACATTTACAAATTGTCTATGTGCACATGGATAAAGGAGATGGTGTAGGGGGAGCATTGACCGTGGGAGCAAATCCATGATTGACGATGATGGGATAAACGACAATGGAGTAGTGTTGGTCAATGAACTGCTGCATCTGTGTGTGCACCCAGTGAATGGATATTTATGAGATAAAGCACAACAATCCAGAGTATTCTGGTCTTAGTGCTCTTTTACCTCACCTGGTCCCTTTATTCTCCTGCAGCTTTTTATCAGAAACGAGAAGAAGGCGGGCTTCCACTGGATCGGCTTGACGGATAAGGATGAGGAAGGTACCTGGAAGTGGGTGAATGGCTCCAAGGTACAGCCAGAGGTGTGAGTCAACCACAAAGCACTAGATGTTCATAGTAAATAATGTTCATAATTTATATTTCAGAGATTAAATTTTTCTATTTATTCAGCGAATTTGTCAGTATTATTTCCAAAGCAACAAATTCTAAATCCATCAGTAACGCTAGTCAAACCAGCATGTAAATTATTTAATGTCATGTTTTGGGACAGAAATATGGAGGCTGAAAATAAGATGTGGGTTTGAGAATTTGACATCAGTGGAATAATAGAGTGAAAAAAGATGAGCACCTTGGTGAAAAACTTTCCTATAAACTATGTAGAAGAGAGTGAATATCTCATAGGCCCTTAATATGAAATCATTAGATTTTGGTGAGGGGATACAGGAGGACCAGAATTCCCAATTTATCTCAATATTCACGCACAATTACAAGTTTTCTCCTGACATAGGGAATAACCACACAGATCAGAGCTACACGGTCCTTTACTGCAGGATTTTTCAGTGACTTCAGTGATAAAACTATAGGTTTTGAGAAGGAAAAGAATGACATCAGGTGGTCTGGTGGGGAGTGTGTGGTGGTTGGGTGGGGCATCGGGGGGTGCTTGGGCCTGTCTGGGGGAGCTTTACCAGTTCCCCCACTCTAAGCAAGGGACCAGAAGCTGCGGCTACCTTCAGCCCACGTCTCTGCTGTCTCCAATAACTTTGGGCCTGGAGACATTGCAATTGTAGTTGCATTTATATAGCGCTTACTACCCCTGCCGAGGTATCGGAACACTTTTTCGGCGAGTAGCATGCTACTTGGGAACCAAAAAAGGATTTGTTGTGAATTAGTACAGTGAAATATGAAATTAATTTGAGCGATGGATATGTTAGTCTGTTATCTGGATTGAAAAGATGGTGGAGGGATAGAAGAGGGAAGGGTTTGCATTTATATAGCGCTTGCTACCCTGATGAGGTGTTAAAGTGCTTTTCGGCGAGTATGGGTGTCGGAATTACCCTAGGAGTAGTTATTGCTCCAGGTGAAATTGTGCCGCTTGTATTGAGGACCTAAGTAAAGAACAAACAGGGTAAGGGGACAAGTAACAAAGTAGGAAGAAGACCAAAGAGAGGGAAATAAAGTGTAGGGAGGAAATGAGGGACATTGGTGGAGAAGCAGTGTCAACGGATTTAGGTTCAATGCAATAATACACTGAGAAAATGGGATGAGTACTGTTTGAGGGGAAGATTGAAGATATGAGTGAAAAAGAGGAATGTTGAAAACCAAACACACTGAAGGATTCTCTTGAAATTGGGAGTGAAAGGATGCAAATATCAGGGAGCCCATGAAGGAATGGACAAAAGCCTAACATAGCACACAATATCCTCATAGTGACCCAAAAACACAATGTAATGTGACACACTCAACACAACACAATACAACAAAGCACAGCAGTTTGACTTGCAACACAGAACAAAACACAACATAGCAAATAAAAAACCTGGTCAGCTTACGAAGTTGCATGTGTTGCCACAGTTAGATTGACCTTAAGCAATGGTTTGGGGGACTCACCCTCGGAATGATTTCTTATGCATTATACAACAGGAAAAGTTAGACTGACTAACCTAAATTAGGAGTGTGCACTCCTCAAAAGCACTATCTTGTGGACATAGAGGAGGTAAGATTCATTGCATCTCAAGTCTCTGGTAACCCCGGAAGAATGGGTAATGCATTATGAGAGCATTTTTAACCCCAATGCCCTGGAAATAGTCAATAATAACAGGGGTGATTTTATAATAGTAGAACCAGTTGGAACCCCGCCTATAACACCAGAAGAAGTTAGATCGGCTTTGCAAAAAATTGCCAATGGCAAAGCCGCAGGTGCAGATGGGGTCCCTATTGATGTTTTTAAACACAACATGATTTTTTGGATACCTATTTTATTGAAAGTTTTTAACGCTACCCTTAAGGGCGTATTGCCGGCCACTTGGGTCGAAAGCATCATCGTACCTATTTTAAAAAAAGGAAAATGGAGGAAAAGCAAATTGTTACCGCCCAATATCTCTTCTCGATTCCACCTCAAAAGTGATGGGTCGTATAATGCTCGAAAGGCTGGAAACCTGGGCCAGTGAGCAAAACATCTTGACGGAGACACAGTATGTTTTCAGAAGAGGTATTGGGACGGTTGAACAATGCTTAAACTTAGAACTACTTATAGGGAAGTACACACTAGCGAAGGATGGGGCACTCCACCTATGGTTTGTTGATTTGACAATTGGCTTTGACCTAGTCAATCGTCAAAAATTATGGCAGACACTTAAAGAACTTGGGGCGCCCATCGCAATAATCATCTGTCTGTCTCAGATATACAACTTCCTAACCTCTAGGGTACGTTTTGGCAACATGGGAGAATGCACTCCGGATTTTAGAGTCACGCATGCTGAAAGACAAGGGTGCGTGTTAGCACCCTTTTTATTTTCCTTTTACAATAATAATATAGACCTTTTTCTACAAAACTTAATTGTAGTCGTCCCGAACGTTGGAAAACGCCCCATACCTGTTTTATTATATGCAGACAATGCCGTCCTAATTTCTAGGACAGCTAACGAGCTGCAACTTTTAATAGATAATTTTGCATCCTACATGTCTGACAAAGACCTACAGTTAAATTTAAAGAAAACATTTGTCATGACATGTGGGAATAACAGATCCAAGAACAGACAACACCATGTGGACGGGGTCTCTGTTAACAGGGTTTCATCTTTCTCATACCTAGAGATGCTTTTTAGCAAGAAAGGCTAGTGGAATGCACATATTGAATCATCTAATATGACATTTTTAAGAACAACGGAGAGTATCCTCAGATTCTCCACGAAACTAGGAAATAAACCCACCCGTGAGATATTAACCTTGTATAGGACCAAATGTGTTCCGGGGGTCTGCTATGGGGCTGAGATCTGGGAGACAGCCAACTTCACCTCCCTACAAATCCAGGAAAATAACTTTTTTTAAAGATTGTTAGCAGTCCCCAAGGCTACAGCCAATTATATAGTCCACAAAGAACTGTTGCCCCATATCTTAGCGACACAATAAAACAAGCATTTACAATGCAATGGTCTCGGCAATATTATAGGTAGAGCTATTGGTATTGCTTATTATTTTTTTATTATTTTTGTATCCCTAAATAAATGGCATTGTCATTTCTATAGGCATTAGCTTTTTTTTTGCATATGTGATACCTATTGCATTAGCAGAGAGAGAGAGTGAGGTAGTGAGATAGAGAGAGAGAGTGAGGTATTGAAATAGAGAGTGAGGTAGTGAGAGAGAGTTAGGTAGATAGAGAGTGAGGTAGTGAGATAGAGAGGGGGGTAGATAGAAAGTGAGGTAGTGAGATAGAGAGGGGGGTAGATAGAAAGTGAGGTAGTGAGATAGAGAGTGAGGTAGATAGAAAGTGAGGTAGTGAGATAGAGAGAGTGAGGTAGTGAAAGAGTAAGGTAGTGAGGGAGAGGGATGTTGTGAGGTAGTGATATATAAGCATAGAGTGATGTTGTGATGTAGTGAGATAGAGAGAGAGGTAGTGAAAGAGAGAGTGAAAGTGAGTCAGTGAGATAGAAAGAGTGAGGTAGTGAGATAGAGAGTGATTGAGGTAGTGAGTGAGAGAGAGTGAAGTTGTGTGGTTGTGAGCTAGAGAGTGGGAGCAGTGCTTCGTTCTAGTGGCAGGGGTGTCCCTAGAGCGGGGCATTTATCTAAAATCTGTGTCTGTAGTGGGGGAGTACTTACAATTACACCCCGATGTGCTTACAAATCCGGGGGTGGGGCGTCCCCAAAAGGCCTTCCTGAAGTTATTCCAACGTCACTGCCATGATGGACACTCAGGTGCAGTCAAGCACTGGCGTCAGAGCTGGTTTCACGTGGAATCAAACACTGCGCTTGAACGAGGGGGAGGCACAAAGGTCACCTTTTTGTGCAGTTTGACCAGGCGTCCCGGATTTGCCGGGACAGTGCCGGGTTTTCACCAGCTGCCCCGGCAGATTTTGGGAAATTTAGGCAATGTTCCGGTTTTTTAGACAGGGTCGATTTAAAACGGTGGCAGGTGCCTTTTTATGTTTTTCAAAGCAGCGATATGCAAGCAGCTGTTAGAAGAAAGCGGTTTAATTATCAGGCATGATACTGGCTTTAAAAAATGTATTTTAATGATGTTCTTATTGCCTCATCTGTAATTCTATGCTGAGGAGCGGTGTCATTCTGCGAGCCCAGTTAAAGTAAACTTGTAGTCCTTCTTCTGTTTTAGTGAAATGTCCCGGTTCTTGGCTTGAAAGTTCTGGTCACCCTACTTTTGGGGTACACCAGAAGCGTCTCGTGCCAGAGCCCAGAGGAATGACACGTCTTGAATACCCAGTCTACAGCGGGCCTCGAGCTCCTTGCTGCTTAGTCAGGCCTGCAGTCGGCGTTCACACAGCTTCAGGGAGCCGGACCTTTAATCACTAGCGCCATGTGCAAAGTTTGAGGGAGACTCCGCACGCTTTGGTGAACAGGAACCCTTCCATACGGATTGTTTCCAGCGTATTTGCCTTTTTGTTGTTAGTGGTACATAGGATACAACGGAAGCAATAAAGCCGTATAGAAACGACACGGTCTGGCTCCACGTTTGCCTCTGTGTGTCTCCTCGCGCAGCGCCTTGACTCTCTTCGGAGCCTTTACTGCGCTACAAACATACGCAAAATAATATGGGAGGTCTTGAAAGTTACCAACCAACACAGACCCCAGGGTGATACACACATGCCTTATTAATACTGCCCCCTTCGCCTGACCTACGTAATATACCGCCCACTCGAAAAACATGAAAGAGAAGCGAGGGAACAGTTTGCCTGAAGGCACATCTGCCACAGAAAGCACCTTGTTGTGTCTTATACAACACCCACGTCACTCGGAGACGGGTGTCACTTGATTTGCAACCACGAGGGGCGGGGGCAGTTACACGAGCGCCCTGGAGATTGCGTTTAACGTCAGTAGAGTCGACTATAAATATAAGAGCAGTGCTTTAAATGGGAATAAATAAGTGCAGGTACTCATTATCATGAGCTAGGGGTGTAGGGAGTGGGCGGGGCTAGGGGCGGGACTAAGGGCAAGACATGATGATACTTAACGACTTATATAATAGTTGCAGCACACACCAAAACACATAAAAAATGTGTTTATATAACAAAGCAGGTTAACTCATTACACAAAATGAAAGAGAAATGTGATATGTTAACATGACCTTTTTTTGCAATAGTTGCACCTTCTTAATGTCATACTGTTAATTGCTGGTATTTAGCACAATACTATATACTTTTGAGCATGTGAGTAGGAAGAAACTGAAAATACCCCCACTTCGAACCAAAGATCTTATGGCACCAAGCCAATGAAGGAAATCATCATGACCCTCCCCAGAAGACATCTCTTGTCGCTTCCATCAATCTATCCATTCATCCTTTCATCCTACCATTTACCTGCTGATGTCCACCCTTTACCCTTTACATTCTGTTGTCTATTCAGTTTTTCATCCATCATTTAGTTTTTCACCATTCCGTCGGTCCACCCTTCATATCTAAGCCTATCCATCCATCCATCCATCCATCCATCCTTAAACCTATCCATTCATCTTTTCGCTCATCCATCTCTTTATCCACCCTTTCACTCATCCAATCCTTTCATTCATCTATCCATCAACCCTTTCACTCCTTTATACCATCCACCCTTTCATTCCATCCACCCTTTCACTCAATCCCTCCTTTCACGCATCCATCATCCACCCTTTCATCCATCCTCCCTCCCTTTCATTCATCCATCCAATCTTTCACTTATCCACCCAATTTTTCACTTATCCACCCATTATCCGCCCTTTTATCCAATCATCCACCCTCTTTCACCTATCCATCCATTCACTCATACATCCACTCATCCATCCATTCATCCATCTATACAGCCATCCTTGCTCACTCACTCACTCACCCATCCATCCACTCACTCACCCACCAACCCTCCCAACTACGTTATTTATGAAACTTTGTTGCCAAGCAGACATGTACACACAAAGTGCCACCCATTTTCTTTAAAATACCTCCTGAGAGTGTCTTGATTCTCTCTCTCTCTCTCGCTTTTTTCTTACAAAAAACAGGCATACAAATGCAGGCAAACACACAAACATAAGTAGACACACAAAAGACTCCATGTTAAAAGCCATGTTATACTCTTCACCATGGCTTTTTTAATTGCCACTGCCAGGGGACTGCCGTGATTCCTGTTTGCGCAATTGCAGAGGATAGTGTGAATGTGGTTGACAGCACAGGGCCTGAATGGACCCCATAGCTGCCAAGGTTTCAGATTGCTATGTGTGACATTTCTCATATTTTCATTGTAATTATGTGAGTGACATTTCAACGACTATGAGTAACACTTTCTTGCTAGCAAAATTAAGCAATGAAGAGGACGGAATCATATAGATATCCGAAATGACACCCATTTGAGTATAGCTGCGAATATTTCAAATTGCTAATGAGTGACATTTTCATAGATTCAGTGGATTTACGAGAGTCAGGCAACAACTAGATGTGTAGCACTTAGAGTGGCACCTTCTTGCGACCAAAATCATGGAATGAAGTCGATGGAAACAGACAAATAACAGAAATTACACTCACTTGAGCAACAAGGAAGTCAAACTCTGCAGCAGGTGCTTCTGAAGGAATTATTTAATTTCTAAAGTAATCAGCGCCCTCCACCCCAACCTCAGCTACGGATGTATGTCGTTACAACGCACACTTTTACAACGCATGCACTTACAACGCATTTTTTACAAGGCACAATCCATTACAACGCATGACATTACAACGCAGGACACTACAACGCATTTTTAAAAACTACCTTTACAACGCATTTCCATTACAACGCATACTATCTTTACAACGCATACCATTACAACGCATAATATTAAATTGCATTTAAGGTAAGTATTAGATAGTATAGGGGTAAAAATTACTATTCTAACTCCAGGGGGTGCAACAGTAGGGTAAGTGTTGGATAGTATAGGGTTAAAAATTACTATTCTAACTCCAGGGGGTGCAACAGTAGGGTAAATGTTGGATAGTATAGGGGTAAAAATTACTATTCTAACTCCAGGGGGTGCAACAGTAGGGAAAGTGTTGGATAGTATAGGGGTAAAAATTACTATTCTAACTCCAGGGGGTGCAACAGTAGGGTAAGTGTTGGATAGTATAGGGGTAAAAATTACTATTCTAACTCCAGGGGGTGCAACAGTAGGGTAAGTGTTGGATAGTATAGGGGTAAAAATTACTATTCTAACTCCAGGGGGTGCAACAGTAGAGTAAGTGTTGGATAGTATAGGGGTAAAAATTACTATTCTAACTCCAGGGGGTGCAACAGTAGGGTAAGTGTTGGATAGTATAGGGGTAAAAATTACTATTCTAACTCCAGGGGGTGCAACAGTAGGGTAAGTGTTGGATAGTATAGGGGTAAAAATTACTATTCTAACTCCAGGGGGTGCAACAGTAGGGTAAGTGTTGGATACTATAGGGGTAAAAATTACTATTCTAACTCCAGGGGGTGCAACAGTAGAGTAAGTGTTGGATAGTATAGGGGTAAAAATTACTATTCTAACTCCAGGGGGTGCAACAGTAGGGTAAGTGTTGGATAGTATAGGGGTAAAAATTACTATTCTAACTCCAGGGGGTGCAACAGTAGGGTAAGTGTTGGATAGTATAGGGGTAAAAACTACTATTCTAACTCCAGGGGGTGCAACAGTAGGGTAAGTGTTGGATACTATAGGGGTAAAAATTACTATTCTAACTCCAGGGGGTGCAACAGTAGGGAAAGTGTTGGATAGTAAAGGGGTAAAAATTACTATTCTAACTCCAGGGGGTGCAACAGTAGGGTAAGTGTTGGATAGTATAGGGGTAAAAATTACTATTCTAACTCCAGGGGGTGCAACAGTAGGGTAAGTGTTGGATAGTATAGGGGTAAAAATTACTATATTATGCGTTGTAATGGTATGCGTTGTAATGGTAGTATGCGTTGTAATGGAATGCATTGTAAAGGTAGTTTTTAAAAATGCGTTGTAGTGTCATGCGTTGTAATGTCATGCGTTGTAATGGATTGTGCGTTGTAAAAAATGCGTTGTAAGTGTAGTGCGTTGTAAAAGTTGCGTTGTAAAGGTTGTTCCCCCTCAGCTACAGGTGCGGCCAAGCCACATGTAACAAAGGTAGCTATCTCTGTGCCAAAAACAGCAACGCACTGAGCTATCCACATACAATATAGTACATACAATATGCTTTTTTGAAGGAGACACATTAGCCCTCTATGCTACTTAATGGTGAGAGTGGAACTGCCAGTAGAGAAAATTGTGAGCGCTCTCCAGCGGGAACAATAATCACGACTTGTGTGCTGAGAAAATAAAGGGTGCTGCTTCGTAGTGTCACTGTCAAGCAGGGATGTTGAACACTTTGCACTACTAATAAATCAGCAATACAGCTAGTTTAGACAAAACGTAGCGCGTTTTCAGCAAAGACAGACAACTCAAGTGTGCCCATTTGCAAGGCCCTATACTGTGCTGGCGCCACCCAATCTTTGTCTTAACAAACATTTTAAATGTCAGCAGCAGGAGATTATTAAATTAATACCTGACTTACCTGCATCTCTTTACAGCTGTCAGAAGGATCCACCGAGAGGAGTTGCAGGCCTGGCATCGCGTGGATCTCTAGCCTGTCTCTTCTCCAGAGTCAGACAGCGAGCCCTGCTGCAGTGCAGCCTCAGCCTGTGCCACCTGCTCCCACAACGAGACTCACGCTGGCGTAGTGAGTCAGGGGCAGAAGTTGGGCTCTGCTGGGCTGGGCACAGCAATAGCACATCATGTCGAGGTCATGAGGAGGTGAGCAGGTGATCGATTCTTGAACACTGGCTTCCTCCCTTTGCCTCAATGCAGCAGGGGAATTCCTGGGTGACCTGGGGCCGGGAGGGCAGGCAGGAAATGCAACATCCTGCCTCAGCGCGGGTGCCGACCGGACATGGCTCCTCCGCAAGTGTGCCTATGTGGGACCTCACATGACCCGGGGAACACTAACAGCAGGCAGGGTTGGCGGCACTAGTTTTCAGCTTCTTTGGCATATAAGAAAGCCTTCTATGTACAGACCCGGTAATTGAGGCATTTTGCGTTAGGAAGGTAGGTGCCTCAGTGCAGAAAGCAGTTAGATAATCGCTCCAGGGGCCTCTTCGATCGCATTGTCCGGGCATTAACCCTCCGATCGAGAGAAAGTAAGGGAAATGTGAGAATCTGCCGCCCTTGCCCCTGATAAAATGTCTATGTTTAAAGTATTACCCTGCACTAACTTTTCACTACCTGAAGTGCTGCGCTTTGAAAATCACACGGGCACACTAGCAGGTAAATGAATCTCGACCCTGCTTTGTCAAGCACAGCGTCAGAGTGAGCACCGGACATTATTCAAATGAGCACTGCTGAATAGCTCAGCTGGGGCTCAGATCGGGGCTACTGAAGTGGTGCCTTGGCTTCCAGACACGTTCTACTCCTGCTCATTAGCACTCACAGCAAAGGGGAGCCTACTTTTTCATGAGTACCAGTACTCTCCTGGGAAGAAGAGAAGTGCCGGTTCTCAGAGCGATACATCTAAGAAGTGCCGGTACTCAGTACTGGTGAGTACCGGCCCATTTAAAGCACTGTAAATAAGAGCACACATTGTCGCCGCCCAGAGGCCGAGCGCCGGGATTACGCAGGCACATTCAAGCCCTCTGTGTCACATGAATTGTCTGTTGTCGCACCAAGGAGCCGTGACGAGGAGAGACTGCAAGGACACACGTCTGTCGGGTTCACAGAGTACTCCCAGGAAATGAAGCGCCCGCGGACATTTACAGTAAAGAGAATTAATTGTCAGAAGCGAGTCTAAAACCCGGTCAGTGCCTTGAAAGACGGCTACTGTCCTGGGCGAGCAGCCAGGCCCCGCCCTTCACTGGCCCCTCAGGCGATGCAGTGACGATGCGGCACACGCAAGCTGCACGAAAACATTCACAAGATTACAAACTGTGCTGAATTTTAAATCAGTGTCACAAGAGGTCTACATTTTCATATACCCTGTGTCCTTTCACGGTAATTATTTTTCATTAGCTTTAGCTATTTTACGGACTGAACTATAACAAGCATTAACAAGCACACCACTGCCTAAGCACACCACTGCCTTTCTCCGAGGCGAAGCAAAAATGCCTCGGAGAAACGCAGCGGCGGTTTCAGATTCGGGGGCGTGTTTCTTTTTCTCTCCTCTTGCCATTGGCTGGAGGAGAGAAAAACACGCCTAAAAAAGGGCGTGGCTAAAAAGTGGAAAGAAGAGCACGGAACACGACCCCGAATCTGAAAAAGACGGAGCCTATTTGGAGGGACGGCTCTCTCCTCCAATGGCTGGCCTCCATTTAGGAAGCCAGCCATTGGAGGAGAGCCAAAAAGAGAGGCGGGCTAAAGAGCCACTCTCAGAAACATAAGATCTCCGGACTTCCGGTTCTGCCTTCGGCAGACCGGATGGTCCCTCGACCTAAAAATGGCTGGCCTGTCGTTTTGGAGCGAGATTTGGGCAAAGGAGGAAACCAAATTTACCGGAAAATTCCATGGATGGAATACATTTTTAACCTGTTAACATGTTGCAAAGTCGAAATTGATAAAAAAGAACCCGTCATCTATCTTGGACTTTGCAAAAAGTGATTTGAAGCTTAAATATTTAATTGTCATGAAAAACGATAGGAATAGGGCTGCTAACAACAAATCCAGCGTAGTCTCTTATTGTGAACATCCTTTTATGATGACGCTTCAAACTTATTTAATACTGGTAAGAAATACCCCAAATAGATTTTATTCAACAAGATTAAGGTTGGGGACCTTACACTTTTTATTCGCATTTCCAAAAATGAAAAAATGGGGTCACAAATTGCCAAATTGCCCGTGTGACGGTAAAACATCACAATCGACGTTGCATTTCACCTTGTTTTGCAGCTTTTATGGAGATATTCAGAAATCAATTTTAAAACCACTGTTTTTATCAAATCGGCTTTATACTTATAAACAAGCCTTTAACCTCCTTTGTGGCCTGGGAAACCTGAAAATTATAAATTCTGTGATCCGTTATGTGCAATTTGCCATTAGGAAAAGAAGGGATTATACACATCTGGATACATTATTATATGAAGAAATGGACGAAAACTGATAAATTCCCCCTTTTAGTTTTCTTTTTAACCTTCATTTGCACTTTATATAAAAAAAACTAGGCAATTATAATCATTTATGCAGATTAGAGAATGTATGAAGAAAAGCGTGATACTATGCAGCTTATGTACCCTTATGCACAAAGTAAGCACTAGCACTTTTAAATAGAATGTTTTACTTGTATTGACTGAACGCGTAAAAATTTGACAACCTTTAAATGGATGTCTTTCAATAGCTCCATGGTTCCTTTATATGCCGTTTTTGTACTAGATTAAGCAACGTCAAATCTAACTTGTACAGATATAGCTTGTTATTGTTATGATTTTAATTACTTTGTGATGTAGGAACGTTCCTTTTTTTAGAACATGCTTAAATGGTGTTTTTTATTTGCACCGAATAAGGCTGAATTTGAACTTGAACTTGAGCATCTCAAGTCTGCATCAATTAGGGTCTAGTCTTGGGGCTCGGTGGACAAATGCATTTTCTGCAGAATCCTGTGTTTGACCTCATGGACATGAGTTTGAATCTCCATAGTTCCACTCTGCCCTTCATGCTTCTGAGGTCGATGAAATGAGTTACTTGAGTTGGGTAATCATAAACAGCTGTTATTCACTCACAAATGTTACAAATATATGTTACGTTCAGAAGCTACCAGGCAGAATATACACACATTTTAGTTAATTGTAGCTCATTTATTGATCCTTATTTTTTAGATTTTGGAACTGTAAACAACCTGATAACTATAAAGGAGAAGAACACTGTGCCACTGTGGGTTCGTATGAGTACTGTGGATATCCGAAGGACTGGAATGATGACAACTGTGTAAAAGAGCACAAGTTCATCTGTGAAAAAGAGGCTGAAGATACAAAGATGGATTTCATCCCATGAAATACAAAGCCAGACAATGGATCGCTTCTAATTTAGCCCTTTTATGTTTAAAAAAGACAACATTTATTTGGATGCAACAGAATGCACAGTTCATATTGGGGAACACGAGTTAGTTTGTGAAAACCTGAATGAAAATAGTTAAAGTTTATTGCTTATAGTTCTTAATAAGCATCACAAATAAATCAAACAGTCATTATAAATCCAGGTATAAATAAAAAGCATTTGTAGGTCAATTAGTTCAGTGTTGGTCATAAAAACCAATCAATAAAACATCTTTTCCAGGAACAATATAAAAAAATTAAATACCTACGCACTGTATGCAAGCATCTCAACAGATCTTCTTCACAGACTTCAAACCACCCAAATTGCCGCTGCAAGACTCGTTGTTGACCTACCGCACCAAACACACACCACACCACTCCTCAGAGAGCCCCACTGGATCTCCACCCAGATGCCCTGCCAGTTCAAATTTCTCACACATGCATCAAAGTCACTACACAAGACGGGATCAGCATTCCTCAATCACCAGCTTCACTTCCACCAGCCCACAAGATAACTTCTCCCAGTATCACTCTCACTCGCACATCCACCCCGCATCCACTGAAGTAGAATGGGAGGTCGATCATTCTGCTACCAAGCAGACACATTCTGGAATGACCTCCCCCAACACATCAGAGACTCCACCTGACTTCTTGTATTTCACAAGAAAACAAAGACCTGGCTACCCAATTAGTCTTTTTGCAGGACGTTGAGACTGCCTGTATTCAGGCCGAGCCTCACCACACAATAGAAGGACCTACTCTGCGCTTGGATACCCTCACGGGTGATATGCAGTGCTTTACAAATCCACCTTACTGTATATTACAACTACACATAAAAGATGATATAGAATATGTGTAAATGTGTCCATAAAGCATATTTTTTGTCTAATTGAACGCACAAATATTTCTATTGATAATACAAACCCAGGCCAAGGCAACCTTTCTGACACACAATTTGGGGATTTTAGTTTGCCTGGGCGGAGGTTGCAGAATTCAGCTAAGCGGAACTCCACAAAGTGATCGAAAAACTCTGCCGCGCTACGCAGAGTTTTGCAAGATGTGGAGTGCGTTAGGTCATGCCATTCATGCAAATTTTTAGCACTAGGTGTTTATCGAGGGCTGAAAAATCAGTGCGAACGGCACCATGCGCAGCGCAAGAGGGCGCTGCTTCTTTCTGCCGCTCGAGTAGATGTTCTACTGGAGAGACAGCGTCCTCAACTCGAACGGAAGGTTTCTCAACGCGAGCGGTCGCGCCCATCTGCGGCCGCCTGCTATCACAAATCTCGCTGGGAGGTAGTCTAGCATTGGATTTTCCTCGCTCGCCCTAACCAACTTAAAATTCGCGGAGTGAAGAAAACTCCGTAAACAGAGCGGAGTTCACCGCCCAGGCCTGGATTTTACCAAATTATATTGTGATTGCGGCATTATCCCACTTAAACATCAAAACAAGACAACCCTGCTCGATTATATTTGATTACAAACAGGGTCATCATACTTCTTTCAAGTTTAAAATGTTTATAAATATTTGTGCTAAAAGTGTCAATGTGTTTTACAGTACTTGTACAACAAGGGTTGATATGCGTCAATCAGTGTTTGATAAACCATAGGAGGAACAGCTAGTTTTATTAGTCAAAACAAGCCAATGCAGTGGCATCATGGCACATATACTCTATATATTTGACAAAGTTACATGAAAGTTGTGGGATGTTCCCATTTTAGGTGCTGAATCAAAGCTGCCCTACATGATCTGATTTGTAAAGTGTTGAAGTGCTTACTTAAAAAATACTTACATGCGCCCATCAAAATTAGACAAAATGTACAAAATGGGAATAAATGCTTTTGCTTTGTATCCACATAGATGACAAGATTGTGTTGGCTGAGTGCACTCCCAATATGGAATTATGTCTTTTGAGGATAGATCGCCCATCCTTAACCTCATGAACTTTGTCTTGATGTGGTAAGAATACTCAAGTAATACTATGGTTGCAAACAGATATAGGAGTTTAAAAGCAGCCATGCATGAGCTATCTTAGCAAGTTAATTCCTGAAGAAACCAAACAAGTCTAACTGACCTGCTTACAAATTGCTTAAAGGACGGGCCTGAGACCACAGAGTCCCATAACAGAGTAAGCCTTAAAGTGCTCAGTGCAGAGGATAGATACTCTTCCCAAGAGATATTTTATTTCACCAAAACCCATTTCTGCCCAGATAAGTGAGGGCAGGGAGGATGTGGGTGCTTGTTCCAGTGTTTTGCAAAACTAAATAAGTGCACCCTAGTGTAACAAGACTTGTCTAACTAAGCCAATTCCAGGAGTATCTGTGCCTGAGAGGTAATGGGTTGATGTCTAAAGGGGCGTCAGTAGAAGTTTGCCTAGAGAGTATCTAAAGGTTTTGAGTCTTGTGCACGCATTATTTCTGATCCATAACTAAGTGATGCTATAAATGTAGCCTCGTTTGTCTTAAGTATAGGAGTCCATGTTGGACCACTCAGTGTTGGAGTGTTTTGAATGCAGCTAACAATGAGTTTGAATTTTGTTTAGATAGTTAGCAATAAAAGATGATTCCTAGGTGTGTTGGTTATGCGCAAATTTTTGTCTAACTACCAAGTCAAGTTTTCTTTTTATCCCGGAGGTTGCCAAATGCCATACCTTCTGTTTTCTTGGTATACATTTGCAGCCCATTCCTTCTAGTACATTCAGCAAAGGTTGTTATCAGGAATTGGAAATCTATTGGAGTCTTGCTAAGCAAGACTATATCGTGCATGTTAGATCTGTCAGCCTTAGGGTGGTGTTCCATCAAACTTTTTGCCTACTTACCTCCAATTTTTGCTGAAATTCGTTTTTGTTGGCCTTAGGACTCTGTGCACTTTATCACTGCATAGTACAGTGAGATTTAAGGGGGCTTATTAGCTAGAAACTGGCAAGGATTTATT
This sequence comes from Triturus cristatus, assembly GCF_964204655.1. Taxonomy (NCBI): domain Eukaryota; kingdom Metazoa; phylum Chordata; class Amphibia; order Caudata; family Salamandridae; genus Triturus; species Triturus cristatus. The sequence goes on along the minus strand of NC_140595.1, from coordinate 67,868,534 downwards.
AACATTGGTACAGTCAAGCCCTATCGCAACTATCTGAGATTGTGCTGAGGTTGGGCTGTTCCACACCTACCTGTATAGATCACAGATTGAGATATCTAGCCATTTCTAGCTGCCTTACTGTATTGTGAGGATTTTTAAGCAAGAGTTCCCCAAAATAAAAAGATGTGCAATACATTTTTTAATATCCTCAATCTGAGGCAGATCTTTTGGAATAGAAAAGAAAGTCGCCTCAAAAGATGAAGAACTCGGAATCCCTCTTTGTTGAGAAGTGCTCCCATAACCTGAAACTCCAGCCTTCCAGCTGCAAAGAGGGTTCCTTCATGTTATTTTCACGAAAATACAGAAAGTCATTCCAGGATTTTTCCCTGTTAGTGACCTGATCCTAAGATCATTACAATTTCATTTTCATTCTCCACTTCTTCGGTGTACCTACTTCCTCTGTAGGGTGATTGCCTTTCTGCCGCTAGTGTACATATTATGGTTTTCTGCTGAATCCTATTTTATATTAATCTTGTAAATATGTACCTTGTGTTAATCATTGCTACTATGTAAAATGCTCTGCTGCCCTTTGGGTCTGGTTCATGTCATATAAAATCTACTAATAAATCAATCAATAATAAGAAAAAATTGAACATGTGTGAATGCTTCTCTCATAGCAATGACAGCAAAGTCAAACAAGCATTGGCATAGGCAATAGGTCTCGCCTTTGGGACCTTATAAGTGCTAATCCATTGAACAGTTGATGTTGTTGCACCAAGGATATTGTGCTGGATAACTAAACACTTATAAAGACCCAAAGGCGCGACCTATTGGCTATGCCAATGCTTGTTTTCTTAAGTGGTGGTCTTAGTGACTCAATGGTGGGCCTTTAGATAAGGGCACGACAGGCCCGAGCTAGGAACCCAGATCTAGACGGCCTACCAATTGGCTGACAACTTCTAACACCAGAGTGCCACGAAGCCACTCCGAGGCCTGGATACTAAGCCATATATAGGTGCATTGGAAGACCCATCTCTTGTCGCCTGCCTGCCACAAATTTCGCTGCATGTCCTAGTCCAAAGGTCTTCAAACTGTGGGGCGCGCCCCCCTAGGGGATCGTGGTAATGTTCCTAGGGGGGCGCAAATGCCTGTGTAAATACTTGTAAATGAAGATGTCCAGGAGGTGCGACTTTCTATATTCATCGCGTTTCCAGGCTGTCTTCATTTACATCCAGCAGGTAAAGGTCATAGAAAACCATGGCAACTGTTATTCTTGGCGCCATGGTGGCGGGTTCAAAGACGTGGTTAAGTGGCTAAAAAGGAAAAGAAAAACATTTCCTGTAAGTATTTGGTTGATTTTTCACGTTTAGCTAGCTGCATATGAATTAATGCACATACCATAAACGAAAAATAAATGCAAACTAAAATAATCCTTGGGAACACTATCTTTAATATTATCAAACCTCAATTCATTAATACCATCACTACCGTTGTCTGTGAAACCAGAGAATCAGACAATTGAATCCTGCTTGGTATAGTGTGGAATGCTGACTTTTGTATTTATAATTCTGTTAAGTCCCAGCCTGTAACATAAAGCACTGTGAATATGCAAGTAGTTATTTACATTTTTTATTATACACTATATAAGCAAGGCTGTTGGAATTATGCACCAAGAAGGATGAAATTATATGGCAGAGTTGACTAAATTATGCGGCGGGAAAAAAAAGCCAGCACATGCTGCTAACACAGTGCTTTTTGTGATAGTGTTTCTTTATTAGTTTATACATTTCACCCATGCTAGCACTGTGTGGGCAAATGTTTCACCTCATTAATGCCAGATTAACCCTCAATTCAGCAATAAGCAGCAGAAAGCTGACTGTCAACCTTCGCGATGGGCCTTCCACTGTGTGGCAACATGTGTTGTTGCATTATTAATAATTTTTGATACGTTTGAGCTAGAAACAGATTTTTGTTTGTTAAAATCGGTAGAATATGCAGCAGATGGTGAATTATGTGGCTTGAGGATTTTAAGTGGCGATCACTACAATTAGTGCAGCAGGTGTAGTGGCACTAGGGCAGTACACACCAATTGTGTCTGTGTTACTAGCATAATGGTGGATGGAAACCCTTTCTTCCTGGTAAGCATTAGTGCCCTAGTTCCCCTTGCAGCGCAGGGGACAGGTCCAAAGCAACAGGCGGCAAGATGTGGGATTTTCTCCCTTTTCTTTTTAACACAAAGGAGCAGACAACCTGCTTTGGGCCTCACGTCTAGAAGTGATTGACCAATGGATAGAGTGGGCAGAGTAGTAGGTATCATTTGTAACACCGAAGCGGTTGCATGGGGGCCAGGGGAATGAGGCGTGAAAATAAACCCCAATTCGGGTTTTTTTACTGTCTTTTCTTGATTATGTTGGGGCCCACTATTGTTACCATTGGTTTGCAAGTGTTGCTTTGGGCCTCGGACCATTGGCCCAATAGAAAGGAAAATGTAATCAGGGGAGGCACATTAGCTTAGGACTCAGAGAGGTGACAGAGTGGGGAAAGTGGCAAGATGGAGGCCCATTTTTTCCAGTAAGGGGAAGAGAAGACCGCCACCTCACAAGGCAGTTGATCTCATTACTGAAGCAGATGCAGTGGCCCTCAGGCCCAGGAATGAGAGGCCCAATGCATAACAATTATGACTGTCTTCATTTATAAAAGGGATTGTAGGCTTTTCTTCCTAGCATTAGAGGTGAGAGCACCCTTGCTGCAAAGTGGTGGACAACCTGCCTGAGCCAATTTTATTCTGAAAGTGACAGAGAATCTGCTCCAAGATTGGAGTGATGGCCGTGCATGGTGAGGTAGAGGTGAAAGAGGCAGAGGACACAGTCTGCTACTCAGGACTGCAGCTGTCATTAGTGCTACATGTGCAGTTGCATTGGGTCTCAGGAGTGTGAGGGGCTCACAATACCCCAAGTATCAGGAGTTGTGTTGATATATTCGCTCTTTTACCAGGGTCACATTTAGTGTGGATTCTCAGTTACAGAAGAGTACCCTGAAATGGTAATCCCACCCCCTGCACTCGTCTTGGATCTTTCCACTACCCCAAGTGCGGACAAAGTTTTCAAGGGGGGCCCTGACTCGAAAACATTTTGCTCAGGGGGGGCTCACAGCAAAAAAGTTTGAAGACCTCTGTCCACGCCGCTGGGTAGCCTGCACAGCTAAGCCCACGAAGAAATCGCACGACACCTCCAACCAACGCCTGGCCAAGCAAACACTATCGGCCACCTCAGCCCCGTTACCGTACCTCCCATTGCAGTCGTTGCGTGAACCCAAGTCCGCCAACATGCCAACACCGGTTTGCCCAAAATGGCAGTACAATTCACGATGAAAACATGAAAATGGTGAAAAGCGACGTCCCCCCGCAACAATTACTTCCATGTAATGCCCAACGCCATGGGGAGCACAAAACCCTTAACATACCAGAGGACATTTGTCAACACTGAAAGCCAAAAGCGCCCAGCGAAGCAGGAAAACTTCAAACAAGTCCACAAATCTCCCGGCCCTTGGGACTAGCAAGCGGCGGATCCCGGGCTGGATATTAATGGTGCTTGCTATCTGCATCAGTAAAAAGAGACAATATTATAAGCAAGGTGTGGACTTGTTACTGAACATCTTAGCACGGGCCCACGGAGCACCCTTAAAGAGGTGCACAAAATTTCACATTTGTGAGTTGAAAAACATACTAGAATTGGAACAGGTTGATGAATATGAAATGAAATGAAATGAAATGAAAAAAAGATTTCTAAAGCGCATGGCTGCCCTAGAGCGTCCCAGCGCTAGCAATGTACTGAACCACTACCCCAAGATACAGGGGGAGACCTACAGAGGAAAGAGGTAAGTCTTCAATGCTTTGCGGAATTTTGCCAAGTTGGGTTCTTTACGCAGAGCCATCGGCAAAGCATTCCAAAGTTGAACTGCATTAATGGAAAACCGACGTCCACCCGATTTCGCCTTTTTAGCTCTGGGTATCATTACTAGATTCCCATCTTCAGAGCGAAGGGCTCGCGTAGGTTTGTAGGAGAGGACCAAATCTCTTAGAATGGGAGGACCCGATCCTTGTAAGGCTTTGAACACTATGCATAGAGATTTAAATTTAATGCGCTCTCTAATAGGTAGCCAGTGCAAGGCCTTCAAGGCGGGCCGAGCTGAAGAGCATTTGGCGGTACCAGTGAGCATCCGTGCCGCTGCATTTTGAGCTCTTTGGAGAACATTCAGTGAGGATTCAGGTGCCGCCAGGAAAAGGGCATTGCTATAATCAAGCCTGGAAAGCACCAATCCCTGAACTAATAGTTTCCTGGAATTATCAGGGAGAAGCGACAGGACTTTTCGGGCTGACCGGAGCAGCCCATAACACGTCCCTGCCACTCGTTTGGCTTGTGTGATCATAGACAGCTCTGGTTCGAGCCATACGCCTAGACTTTTAATGGTGCCCTTAGGGGCTGGGGGGGCGCCTAGACTAGCTGGCCACATACATTTGGGCAATGATGAGCATAAATTGCCAAGGAGCATAAGCTCAGTTTTCGTCCCATTCAGTTTTAGCCGGGAGTCCGACATCCATGCCATAATGTTGGTAAGGCAAGCCGCAAACTTCGCCCCCTGGCGTTCCGACGGGGACAGAGAGACAATCAGTTGAGTGTCGTCTGCGTAGGTTGCCATTGTCACCCCGAAGGGGGCCACCACCTCCTCCAATGGGGCCATATAGACGTTAAAGAGCGTCGGGCTCAATGAGGAGCCCTGCGGGACTCCACATAGGAGGGGGGTAGGCAGAGATCTAAGATCGCCATCGCAGACCTGATAGGAACGATCACTCAAATAAGACTGAAGCCACTGGAGGGCCGACCCTCCTATCCCCATCTTTCCCAGATGGTGGATCAAGATATTATGGTCCACCGTGTCGAAAGCAGCGCTTAGGTCCAGGAGGACCATTGCAGCAGATCCTCCTGAATCCAAGATACATCTGCCTTCTTCGACCATTGCTATCAAAGCCGAGTCGGTTCCCTGGCCAGGTCGAAAGCCAGTCTGTGTCCGACCTAGTAAGTTGTTAGTTTCTAGGAAACAGGAGAGCTGGCGATTGACAAACTTCTCAGCGATCTTATTCAGGCCAGGCAGAAGCGAGATGGGACGGTAATTTGCCAAGTCAGCAGGGTCAAGGTCGGGCTTTTTCAAAAGAGCCTTGACAGTGGCCTGCTTCCAGTTAGGTGGAACTATGCCATAGGTGAAGGAGGCATTCAGGAGATCAGTTGCGGGACCAGCAATGAGATCAGCAAGTTGTTTGAGGATCCGGATGGGCATGGGGTCCGAGGGGGAGCCACTCTTCAGCGCCGAAAGCTCCTTACAGAAATCTTCCCTTGTAATGGGAGAGATGGTGTCTAGTCCCTTCCCAACAGGAACCTCTTCAGGGACTGTTATGTCCATGATTCCTGGACTGGGGGTGGGAAGGCTATCTAAGATGATCCGTATTTTGGTGTCAAAAAACTGAGCCAGTTGGTTACATTTGTTAGAATTCAACACCTGAGAGGTCGAAGGGGTGGGAACCGTGATAAGTTCTTTGAGAATCATATAAGTTTCCTTTGAAGAATTGGCTGCCTTAATTATTCTGTCTTCAAAGTGGGAGGCCTTAGTTGATTTACGTGCCGCCTTATAAGATCTCATGGCTTCACGGTACTTGTCTTTACTATTAACGGCCCAGTCCTTCCGCCATTCCCGTTCAAGCCTTTTGCATTTCTTTCTCATCATCCCCAGCTCTGGGGTATATCAGGATGACCTGTGGCTGTTACTTTTATTGGTAATTTTTTTGGCAGGCAGAACTGCATCTAAGGCATGACAGAGCCAGTCATGGAAAGCAGTGTCCGCTTCCAGAGGACCAAGACCAGGGGGGGGAGTGGACTCAGCGAGAGAACGTGAGAGGCTATCAATAGGGAGTTGAGCCCAAATTCTCTTATAAATAGGAGGTGTCTTCTGGTAGTGAGAGAGAAAAGGGTCCAAGCTGACGTTAAGCTCCCCTGCCACCAGGAAATGGTCCGACCAAGGCAAGGGAAAGGGGGAACCTATCTGAAGATGTGCAATGTTAGAAAAAACACAGTCCAGCAGGTGGCCCTTCACGTGCGTAGGTTCCAGGTTGTGTAGGTTAAGGTTAGATATTCTAAGTTCAGATCTGAGGTCATTTGCAATCTTATCCTCCTGCAGGTCAAAATGAAGATTAAAGTCCCCCAGTAGTACAAAGTTAGGAGAGGATGCCGCTAGGACGGGGACGTGGTCCAAAATAGAGCTGGAAAATTGTTTCATCATCCCAGGGGGGCGATAGACTAGCAATCCAGTTAGAGAGAAATTCGGAAAGAGGCCACTTTCAGCATCCAAAATAGGGCCCCTAACTACTCTACACGAGAACTTGTTCCTGTGAATAATGGCTAAACCACCTCCTTTTCCTTGGGGTCTATGGAGGCAGTGGATCAAATAGCCGGAGGGGAGAGTGTTGACAAGATCAAAGTTAGAGGAGGCTGACGTCCAAGTTTCGGTCAGATATAGAATGTCTAAACCGTTGTCTTGAATCAGCTCGTTAATTTCTGTAGAATGCTTAGGTAGAGATCTGCAGTTAAGTAACCCTAATTTAAGAGGGTCCCTGGCAGGGATTTTTTTGCCGCTGACCTGGTTCCTAAGGGAGCAGTATTCACAGGGTTTAAAAAGAGCATCAGTTCTGATGCCATGTGAACAGTGACGTGAGTCAGACGATTTAAGCAGAAGTAAGTCTGCTTTTGAATAGGTAATGGGGTTACCTCCAGGAACTGGCAAGGTCCCTGGCCCTAGGTCCGTCCTGGCCCGGACGGGCCCAGACAAGCTTGCCTCTGGCGCGCCTCCGGCGCGCCATCGGCGCGCCCGCTGCGCCCGTCCGCTGCGCGGACGGGAGGTCCATCTACTTATATGCATAGAGAGGAGGGTGGGAGGCGTCCAAGATCTGGACCGCTACCCTGCCTTCCCCTAAGATGGCGGCGCTAATTCTCTACAAGCCGGCGTCAGCGATAGGGAACAGCTGCGCCGGTAACAGTCGGGAGTGGGACCCCTTGGGGAGTAAGACTGCGGAAATGCGGTAGGTAAAACAGAGTAATTTAAAATATATACAGTTTTTTAAAAACAGATACCAGCAAAGAGCACAAGGAGCACCAAAAGCGTAAATGAAAAGAAAGGCGCCCCCGGCTTCCGCCTCAGGGGAATCGAGCAGAGCCACCTTGTGGCTTAAACAGAGTATGCCCTTAGGGGAAAACGTGAACGTGAACTAACTTCTCTTATGGCAATCCGACCTATTGTGCCATCAACCAACCCTGTAAATTATTTACATCACTCCAGTTGGGGTACAACATTTATCCAAAGTTACAATCAGTAGCGTATTTCGGTACACAATTCATGGTGTCCTTAACATGCCTGTAATCTGGAGTAACATTTATGCTGAAAATATTTAAACCATACCATGGTTTCATACTGCTTATAACGTTTACAAAATATTACACGAAACTCTTCCAAGGCTCTTTGCCACAGTTGGCTAATGGGCATAAATGATTGCAAACTAAGGCCCTGTGAAAGTCCAAACACATGGGAAATGCCGAAAGCAGATACGCTACCCGGTTGTATAAACCTTGTGCGGCGCACAATGAAGGTAGTCGCCTTAACCGGACGGATATAAAACTGTTACAAGCATCCGTCTTACTCGTTGGCTTCCAACACCCAAATTTTGCCTCCGTGAAGTAAGAGCAGATAATACTTGCACTGCGAGAAAGTTCTTGCCTAAAACATGGGCCGCCGAGACATGACGTCGAGTTCGGATAAAGAATGCTTCGCAGTAACCGCAGTATTGTGCAATGGACCGCACACGCCTATCAAGGCAATCATGAGCCCCCCAGAAACAATCTACTGGATGCGCATGCCCCCAGCAGCACCACCCCCGGTGCTGACCAGCACAGGCGAAGGTTCAAACCGGGCATCCAGAATCCAAAAGCACAGCACGACAAACAACCACGACCCGCGTAATCGCTCGCAAAGGCCCCAACATAATGGCCCAACCTTAATCATACTGCCACCTCCATGAAATTTGAGTGCCCCCTAGGCTATGGTTCGCCAGACACACCGCTTGCAGACCAGATTAGGCAGAATCGCTGATGCTGCCCCTATGCAACTCACGTCCCAGCAGTGAAGTTGTTTAGCTGGACGGGCAATTCAGTGAAAGCTGTTCAGGTTTGGAGAGGGGCCAGGGAATGACCTGGGTGGGAGACCCGCTTGCAGCGCGTTTCCTAATCAAAGGCGCAGCACCCTACCAGGAGCATTTAATGACTATATCCGGAGCAGCTGGTATGTCCTGAAATGCTAGCCAAGTCGCTGCAAGGCTGCAGTTGGCGCCACCTCAAAAACTCCTAACAAATGCAAACAATGTGCCCCCAGAAGTAATCAGCCATCGGCAATCGGCAAACTCAGGCCAGACTTTTGCTTAAAATCAGGCAATGTAATACCTACCCAGCCTGTGTCGGTGGCGTGATGCGATCTAGCAGTGCCCGCACAACTACTAACTTCGCCACTCCTATGAGTGTGACAACTCAGACTGCTAGAGGGAACCTACGTGGTTTGCCCCACTTCACAGGATGCTTGAACCTACCGCCAGACGAAGAATGATTTTGGAGCGGGCACTAGTTGTCTGCAATGCACACTGGACAACAAACAACTGTTGTGCTGCTCTTTTAACACACAACCAACACACAAACAGCGCCACCATGTGGCAGCGATCACAAGGGCCGGCGTCCGATACAAAGCTCCAGAAACCACTGGCTCAAACCAAGCTCAGCGAAAATACTGGCGAGGCAAACGCACACCCCGCACTGTGCTTCTGCACGTAGGCGCTTGACACTGGACCACATCCAAAGGTCCACATACAACAAATTACGCAACAGTATCCCCCTGTAGCAACCGTGGTAAGCACCGCTCTCCTTTGCCACCGGCCCAATTCAAACTCTGAGACAATACCAGCGCGACAATGCCAGCGAGGCAAACTTAGACCTTTATCCCTCCGATGGATACAAGTGGACAGCACAGGTCTGAGTAAATAATCTCGTTATTGCCACGCCAATGCGTTTTAGCATTATATTAAAAAGTGCATTAAAGCCAACTAGGCGCCATGCCACAAGGGCCCCTTGCCTTCTCCAGCGTGCCCTTAAGTTCGATACCATCAGGAGGTTTGCCTCATCCCGAAAAGCTAGCCAGTGGTGCACACGGGCACCACCGCCCCTGTCCCCCGCTTGGGGTCTGCCCCTAAGAGGCCCGCCTGTTGTGGGCACTGCAGGGTTCGCGCTGTGCCAGACATTTGCACCTTTCATTGAAAATTATACTTCAGAACGACAACACAGGTGTGTAGATGAATCCAGCGTCCATGCTCAACTCAAATATGCAACCCAACCAACTGAATGGCCCCCGCATGCTGTGGCCGTGTCTGTGCGGTGCCACAAACCTTTATTGGCATGCCCGCACGCAACACGGTAGCAGTAATAACCATACCGCAACCAGGTGACCTTCCTAGCTCGATGTCGTTACCACATCTTCTCCCCGCCAGACACAGTACCCCCCGCCGCAGGCCCGATCGAGTCCCCGCCGCCGGCGGGCATCCCCCGTGGGTTGCCTTACAACAATAGTGGCCACACCTTCTCCCAGGTCCGGAGGCTGTACCGCCAGTGTTCGCATATTACATTCCGTTGCAAGACGACCCGGCGCTGTTAGCACTAGTCTAGGTAATAGCCAATAACGCGGCAAGAAAAGCTCCAAACCCGAGCCACCCGCCTGAAGCCCGGCCTCCCCAAGGGGTACAGTTATGGACAACCAGTCATTCAGCTCGAGCATTCAGCTCGCTCAGCCATCGTACCTGCAGTGCTAAGCAAGTTCATAGCGCCTCACAGACAGAAGAGATGGTATACGAGGAGCCCTAGACTGTCCCCAATCTCAAGCATCACAGCGTGTAGTGGGAACATGCTAGCTGAAACCACTGTACTATTAAAGGAATGCAGGGCCCCTCAAGATCAGCCCGATCACTTCCCGACTGCCGCCACAACATTTATACAAGCAGCAACAGACACAAACAAATTTGAATTAACTTCAACACCGTACTGGGGAGCTGAAACCCCCCTCACCCCCCCACGGCCCGAGCATACGATTGGCCCCAGGCTAGGCTGTGCAAGCCCCAAGCCGCCGGTGTGGAGGGGGGGCTTGCGGGTACACCCCTTACTCAGCCCAGCCAACACAACGTTGCCCTGCAGTCGTTGAAAGATTCAGGGAGGCCCCGCTGCGTGACCGGAACCCCTGAAAGGGTGATCCATCGTTGCCACACCACCGCGCAAGCCGAGGGCACCTCGGGGCAAGGAGTCGTGGCAACGGTCGCACCCCAGGCCAAGTGCGGGCACCTATAGCCATTAATCTCCTGTCAGTGCCCCTGGACGAAAAGTCCACCTAAAGCGGAAGTAAGCAACGAGAGGAGGACCGCAATGAGCAGCATCCCACTCTTCCCACTCCATGCGGGGCAGCCAACCCTATCGCCATCCCCCCCCGGGGGCACCCCACAAATCATCGCGAGCAGCGGCATCGGGGACATTACTTCCAATACGCCCACCGCACGAATCGGGCGCAAGGAGGGGGGGTTGTGACACTACGACATTGGCGGGTCACAGGGGTTGTAAATGAACCTAGACTGCCATGGGGTCGCCCAAATGGACCGTGGGGTTAATCTCCCCGGAACGCCTGCACGGGCTGGCCCCCGCAAACCCAACACCTAACCGGAAAGCGTGGGTGGGGGTAGGGGTGCGGGGGTGATCGATGATCAACACCCGGGCCAGAGCCTCCTGATTGGCGAGGGTGACAATGACTAACCTCTTTCCCGATGGCAGCAGGGTTCACAAATGACCTCTAGACGGTGTGTCGGGCGCGCAAAGAGGACGCTAAGATGGTGGGGGAGGCATATATACCCTCTCCAAGTCGTGCCGCCCAGGAAGTGACACCCCTAGCGTGCCGCGACCAGGTGGGGGTGACTCCACCTAGAGTCCCTGCCCCTGATGGGGGCGGGGGGTGTGGGGTGCCCAGGTGACACTAGAATGCTGACCTCTCTAGTGGCCCCCTGCGGGGGCCTTGGTCAGCCGTATGTTCCACTGTGTCTCTGATACAGGTAGCACATGTGTACGGAGTGAAAGTATGGGGGCCACTTAGTGCCTGTAAAGCCTGCTGTGCCCTCGCCCCCCTGCGGAAGAGCCCCCAGAGCTGCTTCGTGTCACCCTTCCCCCCCAAGGCAGCCCTGGTTTCCGGTGATTCACGGCCCCGTCTTCCAGCAACACGTGCTCGCGGCCAGGTCTGTCAGTACCACGGATTGTTATTTTTCATTTTTATAGTCGTCGAAGCGCTTTGAAGCAGTCTCCGACAACGGCAGTGCTTCATTAAATTATAAAAGAGAGTAAATGAATTAAGTGGCGCACTTTAATGGCAATGGGCTCTCCTCGCAGTATCTTTTGGATAGGGGGAGGGTATTATTGTTGACAATGTTGGGTCCAAAGCACTCCATGAGACAGATTGGTTTCCAGCCATCTCCCTATCGTTGGTCTCTTACAACCCCCAAGATCCATGTTACGCTCACTCTCTCATCCACTTGCTTCTCTCTCGTCCCTCCCATTGCTCTCTTGTGAGTTTAATTTTCCACCCTGTATCCCTGTTTGTTTGGATCCCTCAAAACATGTTCCTTCCCCCACCCGCACCTCTGTGTGTTGCTTTCCCCCACCCTCCTGTTGCTTCTAAAACCTCAGTGATTCAGCCACCCGACTCTCCGTGTTGCTTCTATCCCCACTCAACGATCAATGCTGCTGTCTCTCGTCATGACTTGCATAACTTTTGGATCAACAACAGCTCCACGTTTAACCCATTGCACGCGCGGCAAATTCCGCCGCGGTGCGAGGGGGGGCGGGGCTAGGCGTGGCACCCAGGTACTCAGGACGGCTTCCGGCTGTCATAAATCATGGTGACGGCCGGGAGCCGTTCGAACTCCGCCCACTAATTAATTCGCCCGCACAGGCGGGGAATTAGCCGCGCGTGGGCGGAGCAGCAATGGTCGGACGGCTCCTGGCCGTCACGAGCACACGACTACCGTGACTCATGACGGCCGGGAGCTGTCATAAGCATGGAAGTGGTTAAAGGGGCGCCGTGGCACCAAGAATCCCAAGACATACTATCACAGACTGGGGTATCAGTGGAGGATGTTAGGACATATGTTGTTTTGTTTTTTAAAGTAAAATGAATGATTCCCACGCTCTCACCTCCCAAAGATGCTGTAGAGTGAGCGCCGCACAGGAGCAAAGCAGACGCTTCTTGTTTCTCCTCCACAAGATTTAGATTTGACTCCTAGGACTCCACAGCTTTACATCATCACACTTTGTAGCTCCTGCATACAAGACAGCTGTGAGCTGTTCATAGGAAAAAGCCTATTGTGGACCACAGAGGTTTAGGTTGAATGAAAAAGCTGATGGCATGTCCCCTTAAAGGGGTATGATCTAAAAAATTAGGAATGTGGCTTAAAACATGTGAACTATAATCCTGTGCATTATGGAACATGCTACCTGATGAAAATGTAGGTTCCTCTGTGGGAGTTTTCTGCTATTGCATCCAGACATATCACACAACAACAGATGTGTCTGAAACAAGCCAGATGCATTGGCTTTGTGAGTGCCTGTTAGCCGCATGCTATAAATGCGTAAAAACAATGATTTTGTTGTAAACAATTATAATTGCTAATTACAAATGGCACATATGTGACCATTACTATGTGAGTACTGGAGAGAGGCTAAGGATTGGATGAGCGTGTAATATCAACACTATTATGGCCCAAAGACTCACAGTACCTTCAGCTTCAGCTTGAGAGTTCTCAATTGTGCCCTATTAACACCCTCCCACAACCAGAAATCACACAGACACTTAAATGCGACTCAGCTCACATGTCCCATACATGCACAGGAAAACCCAATAACTCCAAATCATGCAGAATAGACCTCTTGGCTTTGCTAAAATGTAGAAAAGCCAATTGTAATTAAAATAACAAATTTTAGTAAAGCAAAGAGAGTTCACAAATTGACATAAAACATGATATGTATATACAGTAACATATTACTAAAGCCGTCGTCAAAGCCAGTAGGTACCAAAGGCGAGATGTATTGGCTTTGCCCATGCTTTTAGTTTGTTTGTGTGTCTGGTGACTCTAGCATAAACCCCTTCTGTGCTGGGACATCACACAGAACCCAACATAGTACTGCCCCTGGCACATGGATTTTTTTAAATGTTAAATTCTTTCATACATAATTTGAGGATTTCTTCCAGTGTCGATAGTAAAATGTTGTTGCAGAAATAGAATAGTACATTCAAGGATGCACAATTCTAACCGCTTAAAGTAATCATGAATATTGTGATCAACATTTACAGCTCAAAACAATAAGGCATTTTCTATTTAAATGTGTGTAACATGCCAGGCATGGATTCAATATTTCATTTCAAGTGTATATGTGAAAAAATTGTTCAAGTGTGGCCGATTTCTGGGTATTTTGTGCGTTATCTGCATGAGGATACATGTATGTATCGAACAGTATCAGTCTGTTATCAATTCTGGCAAACTAGGACAGATGTTGACACAGGTCCGGCTTTAGCGCTGGTGGTGCCTGGTGTGGCAATCAGTTTTGGTGCCCTCCTTGCCCTCCTCCTCAGATTGCCTGACTACCAGCAAGCAAAATTGCCCCCTATCTCTCCATAGCCCCTCTCTCACATACATTTAATTCATTTTAGAGCACTGGTAACGACTGACGTTACTAATAAGAATGTATATCGACCCAAACAAATCCTTTTTAGCAATATTAGGAATAGATATGAAAGACTGAGGGACACAACATAACGTCCTAACAATGTCATGCAGTTTGCATGCAGCTCTTTGATGTTAGTTCATAACAGTCATTGTTCTATATTAGAGATGTAACTTATGGACTGCGGTAACAAAAGGATCTCTGTGATAAAAACAGTAATCCACTCAGCTATCCATACAAAATACCCATCTGTGATCAGTAAGGTACATGTTATTTGCAGCAGGCATATTAACCCTCTGTGCTACTTTATGCCGCTAGACAAAACTCCAATCTCTCTCTCTAACAGGAACATTAATCACAGGAGTTATCTTGACCTTTGTATTGATGCTTGAAAGCTGGATGCACAAGGAACTCTGCAGAAGGTGTTTTTACATGATAAGATATTGCTAAACACAGCTACCCCACTGAGGTCAGCGCCAACCTTTTCTTTTTTTTTGTGTCAGTTTCATATAACGTGAGCTCAACCCCAAGGTATTGGAGCACTTTACATGAGCACCAGTTTCATTACACAAGGACACATTCATTTTTTGGTGGGCATGGGGAGATTAAGTGATTTGCCCTGAATCACAGGATGTTGAGCCGACGCCGAGACTCAAACCCCGTCCCCCAGCTCCAAAGTCAGCAGCTCTGGCCATACCACCACACCCTCTCCCTTCCTCAGATCAGTGCCCAGTGAGGCCACACCAGTCGCACAGCCCTACAGTGCCGGGCCTGAGGTTCTTCCAGATTCACTAACCACAAAGCAGGACAAAGAGGAAAGAAGGCTTGATGACTGTCTTTCACTCTTTGCGGTTGAGGCATGCTGCAAAGAGAAGTTGTCACTTGACACACCTTGCCCATCTGGGAATAACTAGAATATTCCATCAGCACCCTTTCAGATCCAGTGGTTTTGTTTACAAAATGTAAGCAAATTGTGCACTAAAATGCTCTATTTGGCCACATTTTTTCCATTTTGTTTTCAAGGAAAGAACGCCCCACAACCCAACTTGAGAAAGAAAAGCATGCTTGCTTAACTTACACGCTGTTCACGCAGGCACATGCATCGGCAGTCAAGTGGACAACACCAGTAGTTGAAGTGGGTGGCACCTTCTAAGAAACATTTTGGCCCCCTGCGCTTATTTATGTATTTATTCATTCATTCATTCATTTAATTTTTTATTTTACAAACTAAGCACTGCTTCAGGGGGAATGTATTCCCTGCATCAAACTTCTTTCCCTGCACTCCCTTTGATTTTAGGCTGTTCCTGGACATTTCTCACTCTTGAAAAAGATTTATTCCAGCCATTGGTAGAAGCAAATGTGTGACAACTGCGTGATTGGGTCACAAAATGGTTTGCAAACACATACATAAGTGTAAATGTGGTTCTTTTCACAAACTCTCTGGACATTTGTGCCTGGAAAGCACACTACATTCCAGCGGAAAGCATTTGCTAAATTGGAACTTTTTGTGTAGGTAAAGAATTGTACAATTCATAAATCAGTGAATTGCAAAAAATCGTTTGCACTTGCAAAAAATAATATATTTGTGTGTTATTCCGAGAAATATGTGCTGGTTAATGTGTGTATGAAGCAACTGTAGTCTCATCTCCCCAGTGACTAGGGGGGTAAAATCAAATCAGACACATTTTTCAGTGATTATTGCATAAGGAGGCTTTCCATGAAGTGAATGAAATATTCAATTGGAAACCAGCAATTTACAGGATGGAGGGGACCTTCCCTCATATCATGGTTTTATGAAGACACCTACTGTGTGAACTGTACGTAAATTGATGATTTAGTATGCAACAGCTAGACAAGTGCCCCAGTCATGGAATCCAAAAGTGACTTTTCTCACATATTTTATGTATTTTCTTCAGTGCAGTTCACAAAGATTCGTTTGTGCTCCTAAAATGCAATTGTTTTTTTCCCAAAAAGCTGTTCAGACATTTCTTGACTTATAATAAAAAGACCACTCATTGTCCTTTCAAAATAATTTCTTCAACCCATAACAGCTTTATGCTGTTCATTTTAAAATATCTATAGCTATTATGCCAAATTATTAATAATTTTGGCAAATTAATGTTAGGACTGCAGATATTATAGGGCAGTGTTGAACACTACCAGGGCAGCCATGACTCTGATGTCAAATCAAACTTTGTAAAAGAGTCAATAGTCCAAAGGAGAAAGTAAGTGAGCTAGAGGTTGACCACTTGAGAGGATCTGAATCAAAAAGACTGAAGCAAGGAGAAAGTGTGGCCCACTGGACTATCTGGCAACTATGGAAGGAAAACAACAGTGAAATATATTGTTCTTCAGTGTGTGTGTAGCAATGGGTATTTGGGAAGGGGGTTAGGAAAGCTGACCCACATTGTTTTGATAATGGACCCAAGGTGGACATCATCCAACGAGACAAACAACTATACCCTCCATTGATGACTTTAACAAAAGAAGTAGGAACAGTGGAAGAAGAAGGAAAGTGAGGAGGAAGAACAGAAGAAGGAAGAGGAATTGGAGATGACAGAGAAGAAGGAAGGCTGAAGGACAGGAGGTAAGGAAGAAAATATATATTTTATCAGAAGTACAATGCAAACGCTCAAATATCATACAGAGAAATATCTGAGAATGATTAAAATGGAGAAGATGCATTTTTATAATTTTTACAGAAAATAATTTGCTACTGTGTTCAGGAGACATATGACATCAGTATAACTCTTCAAAAGAACAGGTGACAGGATATTTATTCTCAATGTAGTCCTAATTCCGTGTTCCTAATGTTAAGGAGTTGATTAGAAGAGCTGGTTGGTCTTTGACCTTGCGTTGCAGTAATCGTGAAAAGACCCCGGTGGTGAACTCTGAAACAAAAAAGAGGGTCTTAAGTTATGCACACAAAAAAGAATGATTTAATTTATAATTTAAATTTATTTTCAATAGGCTAGGTTTGAGCCTGCTACATTGCCAATTAGTCTTTCCATAGCTATTATTTTCCATAGTCTTTAGTGAAACGGAGGGGCGGTTCGGTCTCTGCTACTTAAATGCAGTCAATAATTTTGCGTCTCTCAATCACTGTAACACAGCATACAGTTCCGTTTTGCAGAAGTGATCATATCCTGTTGGTCTTAGTCCTATTATGAAAGAGCCTGGTATGAAAGGTAGAGGAAAGCTCTGTATCTGCCATGTTGTTTTAGTTACCCCTTTCCATAATGTGAGAAGTCTTGGACAATTCCACCATATACATATTGCGTCTCCTTCTCCCCAGTGTCTCCTGCATAGACAAGTCTCCGCCAGAATCATGCAATGGATTTTGACTAAAGAGTAATGATAGACATACATAGTATTAAGGAAGAACTGTGGCTTAATGAGTCTAAGGAGTCTTCAAACATATGGAGATTTTATGAATAACTTTATGCAATGCTTTATTGTGTTTCTGCTGATTTGAACTTAACACTGTACCAACGCTCCCAGAAGGTTCCTTAGGTCTTTAATCAGTCATTATGTAGAGTATAAACACCACTAACCTTACAGAAGGACAGCCAGGGCTCTACTCACCCAGAGATCTACACAGCATCTACATCCTTAGAAGGTTCCACATTCTAGTATGTGGTTACAGCCACACAGACCTACTTATAACCCGTAACATTTCCTAGGTATTTTCTGTCTTCTAGGCATTTAGTGCCAGAACTTATTCTGCAGTCCATCAATGAGTAGATAGTTCAGTTGTTTAAATTGTGCTATTCATGCTTGTCAGTTTCCCTATTATTTTCTCAAAATCAGGTGTGTCTCTACAGTCAGCTGCTTTTATGTTTGGGTGTAGGACCTTGTATCGTAGTTGTGCATAATGTAATCCCTCTGTTTCCTCTAGATGTAATTCAACATTACATTGTGAAAAAGATGTTATAAAGGGGCCTTTTAAAAGGCCAGAAATCATCTCATATTCTCCAACTCTCCACTTAACTAGCGTGCCTACTTGGGATGCTGGGGTGAAGTCATTTTTTTAAATGTTGAAGGATTGGTGGGGGGAGGAATGTGGTTAGTCCATGCATCTCTGTGATCATATTCCACAACATAAGTATGGTGCAGAATGTTTTGGAGAGCTATGCGTTAGTGAGCCTGGTAGCTTTGTTAAAGCAAATTACTTTCTATAACGGTCTTCCAATGATGGCATGGGTCATGGCGGCACAGCGCTTACCTGATTCTGGTTTTGACCTTTTTATGTTAATTCGCATTTGTGCCGCTATATGTGAGCAGGAATCCGGAAGGGCTAAACTACCATTGCACTAAATCTGCTGCTGGCATTCTGGATCTAGCTTTATTCCCAATTAAACATAGCATGATTCTCTTCATTGAGGTGAAGAAGGCGGAATCCAAGAGAATTTGATGGGCCAGGAATAAATAGTGGACTTTTTACAGAGTATTCATTTTTATTGTATTTATGGGGCCCATACTTACAACTAAAAACAGAGCCACTTTTCTAGGTCTGTATTTGATTTCCACTGCTAAGAGGAGGGAGAAGCTGTTCCCATATATTTAATACAGGTAGTCGCACTTTGGAAGTCAGTGTACCATGTTTTGTGACTAATTTGTCTGTGTTGCTGAAGTAGCGGCCTATTGGCCCACTCGTGTAAAGTTTGGCTAACCCAAATCCTAGCGCTAACATTTCAATTGTATGTTGTATGTGTTTGTGTATGTAGCCTGTATGGTACGTGCATTGTGTGTATGAGTGAGCCAGAGTAACAGAGTCCTGTGGGTTCCATTTGAACGCCCCTGGCCTGTTTCTGTGAATGAGATGGGGGTGAGGTTGTTTTCTCAAACAGTGGAAGCGCATTGCTGACATTCTTGAACCTGGAGGGAGGAGACATTGACACTAAAGTGAGGACAGAGGAAATAAATGCCTGTTAGAAACTCGGTTGGGCCTTTATTTTTTTTTATTTTTTTTAGATTTTAAACAAACTTTATTGGTTTCCTCACGATCACAACTTGCATCATCATCAGTACACTGCATAACATAGCCATATCGACCGGTGCTTTGAAGAGACTCCAACCCAGGAAGCCGTGGGACAGATATCTACAGATTACCAAGGGACCAAGCCAACACGTGGCACCTAGCAGTGGTGCGGTCGTTGTGTCATCCAGAAGCCTATTATTAAGTCTGCAGCAATCTTGCCCCACGTATGGGTGCAATTCCTTGTAGAGTCCATTCTCATTCATAATGTACAATCGATGTCTCTGTGAATTCGCTTTATCCAAACCAATCTTAAAAACAATACCCCCCTCCCATCCGCTACCCCCAACCCAACCGCCCCCCCTACCCCTCCCTACCCCCCCCCCCCGCTGCCGGGTCACCGTAACTCAATGGTCGCTTATCAGAGCACTCACACAGGGCCACCTGCAATCTCCCTCTCACGACCTGGGGTCTCCCCCGCTCCGATGGACAGTCCCGCTGTACTGGATATAGTGACCTGGGAGGCCTGTCCCGCTATGTCCTGCATCATTGCCCCCCATGCTAGTAGCACCTCAGGCAACTTGGGGTCTCTCCTAGTGCTTCGTATGTGCCCCTCCTCTGCCAGGGCCCATTCCCGTAAATCTGACCTCCACTTTGCCAATACAGGTCCTTGCTGCGTCAACCAGTGGATTGCTATACCCCTTTTGGCTATCCCTAGCCCCAGGACCAGAAACCGCCTGCTTAGCTTGCGTTTCGGGTCTCGCGGAATCAGCCCCAGCAGACATACACGGGGATCCAATGCGATCGTCCAACCGGTTATCCGGGTCAGTTCGTCAATAATCGCCCCCCAGTACGTCTGGATCGTTGGGCACGTCCATACCATATGCAGAAAATCTGAACTCGGTTGGGCCTTCTGCTGAGAGGATCTGCTGAGAAATCTGCCTGGAGCACTATCATTTGGTACATGGTGGTGTGAAGGGTGGGAATGCAACTTATGTTGTTCAAGGTGAAACTGAACGCTTTAGCTGAGCCTGACCTGTCTTCTCTTCTCTAATTATTGTTGACTGTGGCTGTCAAAAGCCAGGTGCAGAAGGTTCACACCTCTTTGCGCCTCTTATCTGTGTATTTCAGGCTGGAGACTGCCTTGGTGTGAAAAGCATTACTGTACACAATGGCTGTGTCCGGAGAGCAGCCCGGAAAAGACACTTGAAAGATGAACCACCCCAATCTGATTCTGGAAGTGCAGGCAGGGAATCCACATTTCCCGTCTGCTTTGACGGTATAAACTGTTTCATCTATAAACTTTATTTTGATTAAAACAATATAAGCACAAATCAAATCAATAAAAGATTAAACTGTTTCAGTTCAAAGTTCTCTTCGACCAAGGAAGGGAGTGTTTCTTAAAGTACTCAGAGACCTGTTGTACAATCAGAGCTGGACTCTGCATGACAGCCTGCTGCTTCCCAGAGGTGAGGGGTCTTGATCTGAAGTCTTTTCTTGCTGGCAGAAGGTCTTTCTCTGATCTGAGCAAATTGAAGCCAGCTTGCCTGCTGAGAGAGAGAAGGACCCTAACACTCCAGCAGGAGGTGTGACTGTCCAGGAGGGCCCGAAGCAACTTGACTGGATGGTGTGAAGCTCTCCAGCAGAATGAATGCTATAGAGAAAAATCTGCAATTCCTAGTTTCAAGAGAAAATAGCGGAAATAAGTTATTGTTGCGATTACCAAGAGCTTTACGTGGCCATCACTTTTGTGACTTGAGTTGTGATGAAGCCGATGTTGTCACTGTGACTAAAGTTGTGACAAAGTGTATTGTGCCACCGCAACAGAGAAGTATGCACAAGGCTGACTGTACAACAACAACAAAGATCTTTGCCAGAGGAGGACGCTGACACCACAGTTCAGTAACGCACCTGTGGTTTCCCTCATGCTGCTGTAGCCCCCACCCACTGGCTGCCTATCCGCTGCACCTAACAGTGAGAACCAGAAACTGGACCAATTCCTGGTGTGAGCTCTTGCTAACGTTCAAAACTTGCACCCACTTGCAAGATCATGAGGGAGTGGTTCCCGGTTATATCTTATTTGATGTATTTATTGTTATAAGCTTCTTTATTCCATGTACTTTTCCATTGCAATGTTGTAGTATCTTCATGTAAGGTTATTACTGTCCTCCTGTATCTTGTAACTAGCTGCTCAGCCAGTGTGAGAGTTCCATGTGGAATGTTGACGTGACTGGAATGTTGCGTGTTGGTTTGGTGTGAGACAGGAGGATGGGCTGAGCAGCTAGCAGGCTGCTCTTGGTGGGGTTATTCTATGGACTTTACTAACTTAATAAATATCCTAAAGATACATCTAGGCTACGTCTGCTGTGTCACATCAACCTATGGAACCAGGTCACTTCATTTGGCGACGATTTGGAGACTTATCCACGTGTACAAGCTACCTCAAGGAAGTTTTAATATGTCAAGCCTTAAAGGAAGTTAAAAAAATGATTAGCCATGGTCTTGATCAAGTTGGAAGGATGTTACTGAAACTTAAAGCGCTGATGTCACATGGAGAGCTTCGTGATTCACTAATGAGTTCACGCACAGCACATGTTTATTTCCAGGAGGAAATGGTATACATGAGACATTGGAGGAAGTGTGGACAGAGAAGGCTAGAGTTCTACAAGAAACTGTTGACATGGAGTATGAAGAAACAAGAGAAACTGAAACAAACAAGTGAAACTGGAGTATCATGCCCTGCAGCCCCACCAGTGTCCACCACATCGGACAGCCCAAGCAAGGCATGCTGTACCTTCATCTCGTCATTTACATCACCAATAAATATGGTTAGAAGCCTGCGTACATTTTGGAGAAGAAACTATGCCACAACAAATGTCTGCATTGCCACAAAAACGTCTACTGTGTCACAACCGATGTTTTTTTGTACAACAAGAAACAAGGTAATCTGTGGCTGCCAGTGTTTGTGTCTCCAGTGCGGAGTGTCATGCTGCCGTTTTGCATCTTGCCTCGCTTTTGTGACGTTTTAAAATTAATTCGCCTCCGTGTAGGTGCAGGACTTGAAGAGCTCAACTAGTGCTTGTTCACCCCATTTTTGCTTGATTACAGCGAAAAACTGACTTTTCGTATGTTCATGTGCTGTTTGTGTCTAGAAAATTGCTCGAACATCTGCCTGTCGCACTTGTGAGCCAACTAGGTGAGACTCTTTTAGTTTTCATTGTAAACTATGTGATGGTTTGTTTTTCCTACGTTGTGGCCGCTAGAGCAACAGTCACGCTCTGTTATGAATTTAAAATACTGCTCGCGCCTTACCTGGTTAGTGGAGTCACGCGGAGCAGCTCAGGAGCCTTCCATGACGTCTTCTATTCTTCCCGGTCTTCCATGATGCCTAAGGACGTTTTGATGCAAGAGCACGCTGTGACCCACTCGGCGTGCGTCTCCTCAGCGTGCCGCCATCTTGGAGTTGGCGGATCCAGGCTTTCTACATCCCTGGTTATTGAAAGTGCCCGCTAGTACTCTGCCAACCATTGTTCATTCAATAAAGTTTTCTTTAATGGTGAATGCACTTCAGCAGCGTCGTAATGTGAGGACCTTCTTTCTCAACATGGAGTGTCCGTCTCTTCAGTTCATCGCTCGAGTAGTGAGTCATGTTATTCATGTCACCGGACACTCGACTCCGGTTCTTTCCATCTTCTGTGGACATTTTAGCTACTGCTGCCATCTGCTATCAAGTACTTCGATTTGCTGGCAAGTACTATGTTTCGTTCAAGCACTGATGTACTCTGGTTTCAGTGGGCACTGTATCGGTTGCAGAGTATTTGCTTCTGGATGTCAACAAGTACTGTCACACACCTGTCTTATCATCGCGCTGACAGGCACACCAGTGTCATTTTAAGCTTAGAGTCGTTATTTTTAACTCTGGTGGTGGTCATTCAACATTTAAAAAATGTAGTGTATTTCGAATGTCATCTTATTTGCTCATGTGTAGTTTAATTACTACTGTATTTTCATTCTTTAGGTATGTTCTCTTATACTTCATGATGAGTTTCTGGAGGTGTTTGCAACATGTCACATCATTGTTGCTTGTGCTTCTAAAGGTTATTAGGGTTGTGTTTTGTGTGTAGCGTGTATCAGTCACTTTGCGCTTCACGTTGTCTACTAATCTGCGTGTTGGTCATGCTGTGATTCACTTGTCGGTGTATAGGGGGTGTTAGGCCCACCTGTTAAATTAGTAATGGATGTTAGTCCCATATACGTAGTGTTTAGGGGGTGTTAGTCCCACCTAGGTCATTGTTAATGGGTGTTAGTCCCATATACTTAGTGTTTAGGGGGTGATAGTCCCACCTATGTTTTAGTCTTGGGTTTTAATCCCATTTACTCAGTTTTCAGGGGGTATTAGTACTACTTCCATTAGGGGTAATTGGTTTTTGCCCCATCTACTCAGTGTATAGGGGGAGTTGGTTCCACCCTTGTAATCGGTATTGGGTTCCTGTGCCTTTTATAGTCTGTTTTATGGGTTTTTGTCCCTTGTTGTTGTCTTCCTCATATAGGAATACCTTGATGGGTGCAGTCCACCCATATTTTGGAGTATATACACGGGTGAGATTCATCCGTAGTGTATTTGTTCTGGGAGTGATTCTTCCTGTATGTTTCTTCAATTTCTAGAGTACCTGTAGTCGTTTTCTATTGTGATTCTCTGCGTTCTTTTTCATATGTATCTTAGGTGGTTTCTTTTCTATTTCTGTTTGGTAGTTTAAAGTTCTTTTCGTGTCTTATTAAAAGAGGAGGTTGGTGATAGTGAGTGAGTTTAATGTTCTCTTTGGTGCCTTATTATAAGAGGTGAATGGTGATAGTTTATTCTTATCTTATCATCCTTTTTCTTATCCTTTTTCTGCCGTTTTATAGTCTGGGTCCCTTTTGTGGTATAGTTTATTCATCTTACCCTTGGGTTTTGGACTATTTTTCTCTTGTTTATA
The DNA here is from genome assembly GCF_964204655.1 of Triturus cristatus. NCBI lineage: Eukaryota > Metazoa > Chordata > Amphibia > Caudata > Salamandridae > Triturus > Triturus cristatus. Next base: position 67,844,715 of record NC_140595.1, on the reverse strand, counting down.
TTTTGTGTATAGTTGCTTTGAAGTTTTAGTATTGTTTGTTTTATTTTCAATTGTAAAGAAGGGAGATATTGTAGTATCTTCATGTAAGGTTATTACTGTTCTCCTGTATCTTGTAACTAGCTGCTCAGCCAGTGTGAGAGTTCCATGTGGAATGTTGACGTGACTGGAATGTTGGATGTTGGTGTGGTGTGAGACAGGAGGATGGGCTAAGCAGCTAGCAGGCTGCTCCTGGTGGGGCTATTCTATGGACTTTACTAACTTAATAAATATCCCAAAGATACATCTTGGCTACGTCTGCTGTGTCACATCAACCTATGGAACCAGGTCACTTCAAATGTTTCGCCTCATGCTGTGCATGCTGCAAGCACTCTGAGTGTCCAGTCTTTGTGTTCTTATGTTACACTCCATCCTGTCAGTTTCTGCTGTGCTTTGCTTCTAAGAAGATTATGAGTATATCCTGTTTATATCTTACCTAGATTATGATCTTTAAGATTGGTAACTGCTGGGCCAACAAACTCCACACCACTGAGTAGGCACAGGACACTCATTTCAGCTTGGAGCTTTCCGTTCGCAGTGAACCGCTATCGTTGAAAACACTGTGGGCGGGCAGTGCACAGTGAAGTGCGTGTACTGCCCTATCAATTGTCACACATCTTGGGTTAGGCTAACGCATTTCAGTGCTTGTCCTGCACAGGGCCAGACTGAGAACCGAAACCAGCCCTGGCAAACTGCTCTGCCGGCCCACAGGGGGAGGGGGCGGGGGTGCTGCTGAGTTGTTTAATAGAGCCAGTTTTGGCCAATTTTGTTACAGGGGGCCAATAATGCCGGTTTCCTCAGGGGCCCAAAACTGGCCCCCACCCTGTCGGCCCACCAGGGAGATGCTCGGCGACCACTACGGCCAGTACGGCCCTCATCCTGCATCACCACACTGAAATGTATTGCTCATGCGATTAGTGGTCCACTCTGCCTTTGTTATTACTTGAGATGCTCGTCTAAGCAGCCTATTTGTTTGCAATTATACATTTCCAGTATAAGACTGCACTGTGTGGGTGCCAAAGCAGAACCTGCGGGTCAAGGAGAGGTCAGGGTGCCAAGGATGCAGCAGTGTCTTCTCTTCCCCAGGCTCTTACTCCACCCTTGACAGGAAACCAAAAGTGAAAGGAAAAGCAGAAAACAACCATGACCAACTCTTCCTCTGCCTGCACACTGCCAGCACCTCAGACCATCCTGCACAGCCGGCTGACGGGGTTACATTTCATAGCATTTGGCGGCCTCTTTTCGTCCACCTTACTTCCACTCCTGGGCAGTGCCTAATTTGTTATAAAATAAGTGCCAGGGCCCTCGTCAGGAATTCACTGTAGTTTGCACCACCAATTGCCCCTGCCATCGCTTCCAATGACAGTACAAACACAACTACTAACCATTCCATTCCTGCAAGTGTGACAATTCAGACTATCCAGGCCCCCAAGGCTAAACAAATATCTTGGGTGTCAAATATTGGTTGGTATTATGTATATTAGACTAATAAACAGCTGCTATTGTGCTCATCTCCAAATTACACAACCAGCACCACCATGGTGCAGACTGACATAAATGCAGGTGTTGACAATTAAGTGCCGATGCTGAGCACCAGGAACCACTGGCACAAATTAAGCACTTCTCCTGGGTCAGTGGAAGCCCGTGCTAGGTAGAGCAGAGAGATCATGGATAGCTGAGGGGGCAGAAGCATCACAGGGCAGTTTCAGCACAAGGGGTAATTGAGACAGGTCTGCTTCTTGCACTCCACCTAATCTAATCTAATTTAATACAATCTGTCCCATCCTTTCTGGCTCAGTGCTTTCTGTGCCCATCCTTTTAAATTGACAGAACTACTTTATTCTACTCGCTCTTAAGTGGCATTCAAAGCAACATACATAATGCATTAAATTGTCACATGTATGCACGTTGAAAACATGACTGTCACACGTGAACTGGAAACTTGGCAGTAATTCTTATAATTATGATTGAGGTTATCTGTCTTGTACCTGTTCCTCTCCTTCACCCTCGTCCTTCATTTGCAGGATTCGAAGTTGAAGCAGGTGATCTGTTTCTGTTTTTCATGAAAGTGCCAAACGATCTAGTTTTACCTTCCCCTCATCCACGGTAGGTCTTATATTTGTCTATTGTGGAAGAGAGACACCTGCTGGCCGAACAAGAGATTGCGGATCTCGTTCCATAAACTGTGATGTGCACATAATTTTTAATTAACTTCATACTGACCATTGCTCCTGGTAATGTTTTCTGTGATGAGCAGTTTATTTATTCGTTAGTGACTTTATCAATACAACTTCTCTGAGGTGCACACAGTTGAAACCAGTTCAGCCAGGAAGAATCTCGATGGCACCGTTGAAAGACAGCACTATTGTGTTCTGTGATGAGCACCTCTTTTACTAGTTTAAAGCAGATTTAATCCAGAGGGAATCTCATATGATTACGCTACACTGAATTACGCAAGTTACGCCCACCCCTAATCGATATCTCACAAATGCGAGTGAACCGCAAAAACATGTGAAAGTGAGATTAAGGTTACATACCATTTACAAGTGTATGCCCATCAGTGAGTCATGAATGGGCTTCTTATTTTTTCATCCTGCTGGGGCATTGGATTGTTTTCAATACACCTCCTTGTGTGGGACACTGCCATCTTTTGAGTAAGCTGGAATGCATAAAGGACTCACACATTAGGATGAAACGTACCTGTGCAGAAAGCTTCACGTCAAACATCACACACCGGTAAGTGCAAGACAGCGGACCGGAATTTGCCACGCGCTTATGCTTTGGTGCACGCCTTACCATCCCCTTCTCACTCTCCCACACTTCTGCAAGTCTCCATAAAAGCCCAAAGACTCCGGAAAAACACTCTTCAAACATAACCCTGAGGAACGATTTAAAAAGTCTCACAGTTCCTTTCATTGTACTAAAAGTTTAGTAGACTGCCGCTGTCAGTTTTTGACACCAAACTATTGAAATATTTTTGTTTTTGAGAAATAAACTCCCAAAGTGGGAGTTAATGTTTGTAAAATACAAAACGCATGACCATGACACCCTGGAAGTTTTTTTCTCAGGGTTGGGGGTCATTATTGCTTTTTTTTGTCCCTCGCCTCCAGGTTTTTCTGGTGTAATGTCCGTCCTCTGACTGCCCCTACTCCTTTGGGATGCTAAAGGAAGTATTCTCTTGATAGAGCCAACGAGGTCTCCGTTGACAGACTAGTTAAGGTCCACTGTCTCTAAATGATTTTGGTGGGAAACTTTAGACGTGTCCACTGTGAGTCAAGCTGAGCTGGGTCCATGCCAGATTTTTAGGAAAACCACAAAGAACATGAATATGGTAATTTAGATGGATTTATAAATTTTTTATGTGGATATCCAAAAGGCTTGCCTTGGATCTGGACCTAGGTTGGACACCCAATTTAGGTGAGCAGGTTGGACATGTTCCTCTATTGACACGCCAAGCCTAATTGCACAAGACGCACAGGTATAGATTGGGAAAAAAGACTTGAAGAAACTGTCTCATAAATAACACTGAGAATCTGAGACTGGTGCGGGTTCCAGACATAAAATGGAAAGATTTTGTGAATTCCAGAAAGTCGTGACTCTGCAGCCATGTGAGGGTGTAGACCTACGGCTGCAGAATTATGACTTTTTCTGAGAATTGGACATTTATTATGCTTAATTTGCAAACATCTTGTAGACTTTCTAGCTAAGAGGAAGGAGTTAGAAGCCACAAACCATTTTGGAGAAGTCACAAAAATACTCTGTCCTAGATGTGGGCATCACTTCACAAGGGTGTATCGACTAGAGAGTCACCGTCTAGAAGCCTTGTCTCGCACTTTTGCTGCTAAGAGCTGGATTTTCACTGCCACTGATCCCGGGTGATACCATTGACAAATTGCTTGACTAGTGTGCAGATCTGCACTGATAGAGGATTTGGGTTTGTGTGTAGCACAAGCGCTAAAGGAATGGAGTATTAAAGTAAGTACCCTATTAGGAATTTATTTACAGGCCACCACTTGATTGGCTTGTGCACCAGGAAGCTTTATCCCATTTGGTGCAAGCCGGCTGTTGCATGGGTAGTTGCTTTTTCTGATTTGGTGCAAGCAAGACTTTCTCTGCGGGGATGCATTGATCAAAAGTGTAAGCTGGAAACTGCATGCATGGTTTCAAGAGTACATGGTTCTAGGGTGGTCTGTAAAGGAAAACCTTGGGTTGTGTGTTTGGTCGCAAGGGAGGCCTGAGTGTGCAGTTTTTCACATCAATCATTTCTTGTCCAGTGGAAGACTAAAAGATCAAAAAACTGGTGCAGAAATATCAGCATTAAAAACCAGTAGCTGTGACAATAATAATTCACAGTAGATATTAAACCTTGATTGGTAGACCTGTTGATTTGTATCTGTGTTTACATAAAACTTGCTGTTGTTATTTGTTTCTGTTGTACAGTAGAATCCATGTAACATGTATGTACGATTTAGTTCAAGCCAGGGCTTTACTTTCAGGAAACCTTGACTGCTTAGATGCAAGCCAGATCTTGCAGGTCTAGGCAATATAATGTAAAATTTGTAGTCGGGCACATGTAGCAAGTATAGTTGGGTGTGAGGTGCTAAGTGGTGTCTCAACTTGCCTTGTGTTGTATGTACGATTGTGTCATGAAGAAGAGCAAAGGGTACTTCAGTATTTTATGGATGCTTATAATCAATGTCTTTTCATGTGCGAGGTGTACCAGACTGATGCTAATTTGGTTGTTTTGTCTGAAGCTGTGCACTGCAGACCTTGAGTGCTTGGTTGCCTCTTCTGTAGATGTGTGCATTAACCCCTTCAGCGCGGCGCGGATTACCGCGCTGTGCTGAAGGGTTCGTACGCGGGCGGGGCCATGACGGAGTGGTTCCGTCATCCGCACAGCGCAACAGATGCGCATGACGGAACCGCTCCATCATTCGCATCTAAGGGGTTAAGCTTCTGTGGGTGGTTTCCTCCTTTGATTTGGAGGCACTTGGCCTGAACAAGTTAGATATGTCTTTGGTTATGATACACCAACCACAGACAAGTGCACTTTCCAGTGCTTAATTTGTAAAAGTATAAGTGCAGGAGCCCCAACTGTTGCTCAGAAGCCACAGCTGGCACTAATAAATGTCAGGGCTACCAAATACCAAAGCCCCAAAGGCTTGATTCCACCTCATGCCTCTTTGAGCCACCACCTGACACTCCATGCCTTCTTATTTCACTTTTTCAGGTACTTTTTAATCCCTCCTATCTTTCCTTATCACTGTTTTTCTGTCTTTCTCTTCCATCTTCTTTCCCCTTTTTTTGTGTTTTCCGATCTTGCTCTAGGTTAAAGACTGGTGAGGAAAGACACGCGGCAGGGACGAAAAATGAGTCCACCTGCAACCACCGGCTCAAATTACGCCCTGGCACAGTCATAGTTCAGTGTGGGTTTTCCTAGTTGCACGGTAAGGGGTGGATGCACAGACCATATGTGCCATTATAATGAACATTAAAAGCCAAATAAGTTGTGAAGTCAGTCAGAATTCTGTAGATGTAATTGTATGATAATAATTCAATACAAGTTACAGTATAGTGATTGAGTCGGGGGTTCAAACTAGAAGCAAGGACACCCGATTTGTGTTGCTTTCTTAAATACAATTTGGGCCGTGTGTTTCCCTATCCGTAGAGTGTTGCAATGTTTAGTGGTTTGAAGACAGGAAGCAGCTTCCATTGTGGTGTTTATTGAAACTAGACACAACAAAAAGTAGGACATCCTTTGTTCTGACATTCTCTGCTTACTAGACGGCGACCTTTTGTTACAAGAAGATGGGATCTTCACTGTTGAGTGCCTATGTGTGAAGCAGAGTGTCATAAAAGAGATACTCTGGGCTACTGGGACCCAGCACCATGTGTGAAAATAGGAGATGTGGTCCCAGGATTGATTGTGGAGGAGTCATTTTGATGCTGTCATGAGGTGTTCGCGAAATTTGTGTAATTGACTCTGGAGTAATTACGCATAATTTCCAGAAAATTACGTGTGGATACATGACATGCAAATCTGTCTTCTTGTACTATATTTTAGTGCAAAGTGCTTCCTCATAACGGCTTTGGACTAGGGACACATTTTGCAGTAAAAACAAAAAAAATAACAGAAAAAAGCAAGTGGCATGAGCAACAGTGGCTTTTGTTCTGGCCGCTCACGTTATTCCACGTGCTTGCAGTAAAATCTTACTGCGAACGGCATGTACTTAAGTGACGTGACATAATGGCATAATTTGGGGAATTTCTTGTGACAAATGCAATGAAAAATTACATAAACTATGCTGGCAAGGGTGGGCCAGCTACATTGGGTTTCCAAGGTCAGGCACTGGGGCTTCCCCTTTCAGGTATTGCTAAGGCCAAGAGTTCTATTGTGGATAGGTTGCTATAACACTGTCTAAGTGAAGAGTATCAAATCGGTTGTAATCAAGCACTAGCACTATTTCCTTTAAATTGGACAAGTTTATATAGCGGTCCCTTATTGCAAGGATAAGAGACACCGGGACATATCAAAAACGGCCTTGTGGTGTGGGAAGAAAGACTGTAGGTTTCCAGGTTGCTCACATTGTCACTCAGCATTAGTGATAAGTGATAAGTGGTCCTTTGTTGTGAACGATTAAAGTCATAGTGATTAGTCAATGTTAGACTTTCACAAGACCACGTGAAGGACTGCGGTGGAAGAGTACACCTTTATTGAGTATCAATTTACATAGGGTCAGTACTACTTGGAGTTTTGCTCTAGAAGGATGAGCAAAAGAAGTTCTAAGCAGGATATGGTCTGAAGTTAGGCCCAAGGACAAAGTTTTATCCTTTGAGGAGGCTGGCATGACACTGGATTAAGTTTGTCAACTCGTATCAAAATCTGGTGCTTGGGTGTCAATCCTTAGTTTTTATCGACTGACCCAGCCCTTAAACTGTTAGTCTCACAGTAAGTGCCACAGACGGTATCCATTGTTCTTCTGAGTGCCAATGTACAGTTGAGGGACACAATTTCACACCTTTGGATACCATCAGGGTGTTGTGCATCAGTGGTTTAAAAAGATCAAATGGGCACATCTACTGGGCCAGGCATGTGCCGCTGCCCATCAGAACTGCTCAGTATCTTTCTTCCACCCTTTCCAAACCCAGAGGTGTGATGCTGATCTTCAGAGGTGGCGTACCATCTCTGGACTCCTGGAAGGACAGAGGGCAAAACTAATGGGGCACGCTGGAGTGCCGTCATGGGCGAATCACCCCTATGATTTGCTATCAGCATCTTCATTTCCTTCCAGGGAAACGTAACTAAGTGAAATTATAGAGATGTGGCACAAGACAGAGGTTAGCGTCACAGATGGATAAGCAGGTCCCGGGCCAGGACTCAGGAAGGCGCTGGACCAGGAGCAGCAATGTTCACTGCCCAGTTCCAAGGTCACTTGCATGTTATTGACACCAGCAGTCAAACAGTCGTCCTGAACACTCCATAACATGACAACCTCACTTCATGTCTACTTTGCGCACAGAAATCCCATTTAGTGGTGCAGCCTGTGCTTAATTTGAGCCAGTGGTTGCAGGTGGCGCCCACAAGCACTCATTTTTAGGGACTGGTGCTTATTTTAACTCGTTGTCCAACAAAACACAAAGGTGGAAAGGAGGAAAGAGAGAAAGTCAGAACAACAGTCACAATGGGAAAAAACAAGAACCTGCAATAGCACGATAAAGGGGAGGGAGTGTCTGGTGGTGGATTAAAGACGCCTGCGGTGGAATCAAGACTGGTATTCGGCACCCCGACCTTCGATAGCCGTGGGTGTAGCAATGATGCCATTGGTTCCAATGCAAGCAAGGAATGTAGCCTCCCAATCCACTTGTTTAGTTGCAAAAAAACACATTATAATTCAAGTGCAGCAGGCCCTTGCGCCCCAGGGCCGGTGCCACTGCACCAGCGACACAATTTATAGCTACGCTCTTAAACACAGCTTGCCTGTTTCTTTTTCCCAATGTCACAGATTTCACATGTTATGAATGTTCATATTTCCTTCAGGGCTGTGCTGCCTTGTGTCAATGTTCACATTTACTCCTCTGATCTCTTTGTGTTCATGGTGACATTTACCCTGAGTCCCTTTCTGGGACTTGTACCTTTGTGCCTGTGTCCAGGTTTCTTATTCGTAATGGTTTCTTTGTGTCAATAATCACACTTCCTAAACCACTGAGTTGCTTTACGTCTATGTCCGGGAACAGTTACTTTGTAAGAAATGTTTAGATCTCTTTATGGGGTTAGTTTCTCTGTAGCAAACTGCACTCCTCAATGGCAGCCTTTACATTGCCAAAGCTCAGTTACTTTGTATCTGTTCTTTTCTTAATTTAATCTTGAGTGAACCGTAAAAGGATAATAACTGCAGGCTGTTGTTGAAGGTTTAATAAGCTGCCAACATGCATTTGTGTGACATGAACACAAACCTGTACTAAGTTTTAAATGTGTCTATAATATAACTCCTTCGCCACAATGAAGGCCCTTCTCTCTCTGCCACCCCAGTTCTTTTGCTGATTCAACCTAGCGCCATGATATAACTGCAAGGTTTCACGCAGCACTTTACAAAACTTTTTAATAAGTAATTAAATATGTAAACGTATTTTATTTTAATTATTTCTTTACTTACAAAATAAAAAATAAAGCTCTGTTTACCCATGCACTCCGTCATCCTCCAGTAAATAAATATCAGATCATTTAAAACAATTTGTGGGGAAAATTTATAACAAAATGCTGGCTCTGGTGGACTTTGCTCTCTCTTCTTCCCTTGTTGGTGTCCTGCTGATCAGGGGTCCAGACAAGACAATGTTGCTCTTAAAGTACTTAAGGTTTTAAATTGAAAATGGAAGCTTCAGCTCGCGCACCTATCTGCCCGCTGTCCTCCCCTTTCTCTGATCATAGCCTTAGGACCTTTAGACTACTCAAGTACTGGGGATGCCCTCTGCAGAATGCTGACAGGAGCCTGTGAGAAGTTGGCCTGATGTATGATGTCACTAGTTATAGTGTACACCTTATATCAGTCCAAATACCCTTATGGTGATTGGTTGTAAAGTCAACCTTATAGACCAGCTATCCTAGTGGTAGCATGGACAAGAGCAGTCTTAGGCTAAACCCTGAATGGCATGTGAAGCCAGCTGTGATACCATATATAATCCCTTGAATACCAAATGAAAGGACACCACAACAGATATATATATAAAATAAAGTGTATTTATTCTAAGCAAACCCTCAGCACTCTTTATGAGATTAGAGGTGAGTACAACACAGTCTTATTAATGCATACAGTAAGTCACACAGGTAAGTAATACAGTTAGGCCCTAGGGGCCACGCAAACCATATACTAAGTAAGTGGTATAAGAACCACTGTCACGGAAATAGAATAGGCCTAGGGAATCGCTGGGGCTGCACTACACTAGCGTTAGTTAGGAAGTGGGAGGCCCACGGGATTCGTGTGCAGAGTGGAAACACTCACGCGTAATGCGTAAAAGTCAATAGCAATAGTACAGTTTTAGAAACGGTAGATTTAGGACACTTCCGGAGTAGCTAGGAAGTTGAGACTTGAAAACTAGACACTAGGATAGTCACTATCCTGATGAGCACCGGAGTACCCAAGTTACCTAGCCCACAGGCTGCGGGTGCATAGGGGTGAAGATGCGTCGTTTTCGTCGTCGACTCCTATGGATGCCTGAAGAAAGATGCTGACAGGCAGTCAGTGAAGAGTGTCCGGTGGATCCCAAGGCTGGGATCAAGAAGAGAAGAAACCTGCAAGCAGAAGGGACAGAGTCAAGGTCACTAGCCAGTGACCACGTGGAACCAGGAAGGAACCAGGCGATGTCGTGAAGACTTGCAGGTGAAGGTGAAGCTTGTCGCTGCAGCCAGGAGGACCAGGAAGCGTCGAGGACGACCAGGACCAGGAGGCGAGCTGTCCCACGAAGGCTCTTGCTGTCGGCGGCGTCGAAGTTGGACTAGGACTCACCAAGCCTTGGCAAGCGGAACCCACGAAGAACGAAGGACTTGCTTCTGGTGCAGACCAGGAAGGTCTGGGGTGCTTCTTCTTTGCAGAGAAGCGGGAGCCAGTCTGGAGGAGCCAAACCAGCGCAGAAGATTTCAGGGAGCGTCGTCCCAAAGGCCACTAGCCAGCGGGCAAGCAACCGGACAGACGCGGCAAGCAGGAAAATGCTGAAGGGCCCCACACAGGACTCGTGGAGTGTGGGGGGCTGATCTTCGGTGCAGATGGTGCTTGGGGTTGGGGCTTCTCAATCCCCGGTGCACAACTTCGAGGGTACCTCAGAAGCTGCGCTGTAAGTTACTAGCCACTTTTCCCAGGTAGCCGGTCCCACGTCGCTCGTCGCCTCCACGGATCTCAGCTCTGCTGCAGATGTGGATGAGGGTCGGAGAAGTCTGGAAGTCAAGGCTCTGGTCGGGCTCTGCAGTCGGTTCCTCGTAGAACGGTCGCAAAGCAAAGGGTAGTCTCTTGATGGTGCCTGTTTGCACAGGGTAGCCACTCCTTGGCTACAAGGGAGATTCTTCAGTCTTCTTCTTTCGTCGAATGTCGAAGGTCCAGAGTTTCTGTTCAGTTTTGCAGGTTCAGGATAATCTAAAGTCTTGAGGCCCAACTCCCACTCTTATACTAATCTGGGGGGCTGGGATACCTGCTAGGTCACGCCTTATGGGTGGGACCTGGGAGGGGGTGGTTACACCCACTTCCCTTTGTCCAGTTTCGCGCCAGAGCTGGGGCTGGAGTGCCCCCGCGCCGGTTTGAACTGGACTATGCAAGGAACACCTTGTGTGCCCCAGGCATGTCTCATTCCTTTCAGCCCACCCTGCCCCAATACACTAAAGGCTGTCTGGGGAGGTGCTAGCACCTCCCCAAGCAGGAAACCTATTGTCCAGGCCTCCCTGGCTGGGATCACTCCCAGCAGCAGGAGGTCAGACTTGTGTCTGTGGCAGCAGCATCCATTTTGTGATGCTGAGGCTTTGGTTAGAGTTAAACAGCAAAGTAGGATTTTAACATGTCTCTCCCTCTAGAAGGGGGGAATAATATCCTCATCACCAGAAATGGTATGGGGGTATTATTCCAAAGTGTTAGACACCTTACACGACATGTTTTGATAAAGCCAAACCATAGTTACCATAACCGTTTAAGATTATAAGGCACTTTAAGAGTATATGGTAGGCTATATCATAGAACAGCTATAAGGACTTGGTTCCGAAAGCTGCAGACAGGCTCAGCTCATGCTAGAGCACCATCTCACATGTTACCAAGCACTCTGCCTCCAGGATTGTTAAGGCCTGCCATAGGAGTGACTGATAGGTACACATGTGTCTATATATAAGGGTAGATATAGGCATACTATATCTAAGCAAGGGGTGATTACACGACCTTGCCCCAGCTGAGTGATCAGCCAGTTGTGTCTGATTGGAAGGCCAGACCAGGGGTGGCATAATACATGCTGCAGCCCCTGGGAGGCCTAGGGTACACCTATGCCCTGGGTACCTAGGGTACACTGTACAGGGTCCAATAAGGTGATCCTTACCAATTGGTTATGTACCTAGGGTACATGGAGTCCATTTTAAAGAGAGAGCAGACAGCCTGAGACCCTGAATGGCAGGATCTCAGGCCAACTAAGTCGAAAAACCAGCTAGACACTATGCAAAAAGTTGGGGGTAACCATAGTCAGATATCCACCTTCCTACACAACCCCCTCCCCCCCAAACGAAAGGAGATAAGGCTGGCCTTGACAAGGTAAGCCTCTATTGCCTAAGTGGCCATATAAGGAAGAACCAGCACTGGCATGGTTACCCCCTGTCTCATGGTCCACTAAGCAATCCCTCATCCTAAAGATATCATAGGGTCTCCACCATAGGGAATCTCTACCTTTGGTGTGTCTTTGCAAAGTAAAAGGCTGGTGTTGAGATGGAGTACTGAAGTGAGTGCCCTCAAAGTGAGGCCTCAGCTTCCTCCAATCATCCTCCACCATGGATGCCTTTCTTTCTCTAACTGAGTTGCACTGTGCTCTCAGGGTCAGCCTCTGGCTACCTAAAGCTGGAGGCTGGGTCCCTTTTGTGGGCTTACTGGAGGGACAGGTCAGGTTTGGGGCCCTAAGGTCCCAGGTTTGCCTGTGCCCAACAGAATCCCTCTGGGGGAGGTCCCTAACTACCTGTAAAGGGGATCCCTCAGGAATGTTTTTACCCATCACCTGGCTAGGGCTACTAGCCAGGCAATCCTCATTCTTTTGATTGGGGGGTTCTTGTGGACAGGGGCCCTCTTGGGGTCCACTGGCCTCCCTGTCCTCTGCAGCCCTGGGCTGACTGAGGCAGGGTAGAGAGAGGCAGGCTACCTGCACCAGACTGGGTCCCACCTTGGAAGGGGCCACTGACATCAGAGGCTCTGCCAGGCCAGGCCTGGCTACCTCTGGGGCAGTTCCTTCACAAGGGGTGAGGTCAGATCCCTGAGGAGGCTGACCTTTTCCTAATGTCTGGGGAGAGGGAGACTTTTCTTCCTCCCCACTACTCTCTGTTTGTGTGGAGTGATCCATAGTTTCAGGCTTCACTACACCTATATCAGTCTGAGTGTGGGCTGAGACCATTACAGCCTTGCCAACCTTTTCAGGAAGGTACTCAGTTTGTGTTTGAGCTGTGACTGTCACAGCTCTGCCAATTTCTACAGGGAAGTCTGTCTGTGCCTGGGCTGTGGCTACCACTGCCCTTCCAGCCTTTTCAGGGAGGAAAGCTACTTGAACAGGGGTTGTGACTGGCACAACCCCACTACCCTTTTTGGAAAGGCCTACCATTTTAGAATGGGTGTCTTGTTCAACTCCAGCCCAAGCTGAGAGTTCTAAGTCATTCCCCAGCAAGCAGTCCACAGGCAAGGTTGGAGACACTGCCACCCTTTTAGGGCCAGTGACACCTCCCCAGCTGAGACATACCTCTGCCATGGGATGACTGTTCTGTTTGCCATCAATGTTAGTTACCTGGTATGAGAAACCAGGCAAAAGCTGCTCAGAGGAAACTAGCCTATGGGCCACCATAGTGATGCTAGCTCCAGTGTCTCTGTAGGCCTCAGCTTTTCTACCATTGATGTAGGGTTCCTGTCTGTACCTACCCAAAGTGTTGGGACAGGCAGTGAAGTTGGCAAACCCCATGCCACCATCACAGACAAGAGTAGCTGGTGTAGGGGAATTGGCTAAGCCAGGATCCCCCTGTGTTCCCCAAGAAAACCCAACCAAATTTTTGGGGGCACTCCCACCACCTGGGGGATTACTGCTGACAGTAATAGGTGGTGTGACAGGAGTAGTTGGAGGAACAGTTTTGTTTTTAGCCTGTGGACAACTGCTGTCAGTTTTCCAATGCCCAGGTGTTTTACACACATGGCAGTAAGGCTTTTTAACTGTGGTAGAGGAGGGAGCTTGGGACCCACCACCCTGTGTGGAGTTTTGGGGCCCTGAGGAAGATTTCTCTTTTGCTTTATCCCCACCCTTCTCTTGAGGCTTGGTGGTATCTTTCTTTTGGTCACCACCCTGATTTTTAGGCCTAATCCTGGTCCTGACCCATTTATCTGCCCTCTTTCCCAATTCTTGGGGAGAGGTCAAATCTGAGTCTACCAGGTGTTGATGGAGAAGCTGGTTCTGACAATTACTAAGGATCTGCTCCCTCATAATCAAGTTGTACAATCCTGTATAGTCCTGCACCTTGCTGCCATTTAACCAACCTTCCAAAGCCTTAGTGGCACAATCCACAAAATCAGACCAGTCCTGTGTCTGTGTCTTCTGGGTGTCTCTGAACAACAACCTATATTGCTCAGTGGTTAAGCCAAACCCATCTATCAGAGCACTCTTCAGGACTTTGTAATTGTTTGCATCCTCATCACTGACTGTGAGGAGCTTGTCTCTACCTTTGTCAGAAAAGGAGAGCCACAAGATAGCTGCCCACTGACTTTGGGGTACCTGCTGTACTTTGCAGGCCCTCTCCAAAGCAGTCATCCATTTGTGGATGTCATCCCCATTCTGATATGGGGGGACTATCTTGCTTAGGTTTCTATGGTCATAAGACCTATCCCTATCTCTAGGAATGTTGCTGCCACCAGTGGGTTCTGACCCACACAATTTTTGCTCTCTAGCCAGAGCAAGCTTCTCTTTGGCAAGGGCAATTTCTTCCCTCTGAATCCTCAGATTAGCTTCCCTCATTCTGGCTTTATGCTCCTTTCTCTCAGGTGAAGTCATTCCCCTGTGAGAGGAAGCATTAGAGATGCTAGAAACATGGGAGTGGATGGATTCCCTTGAAGGGGATCTGTCCCTCCTGCTTCTCTGTGAAAGCCTACTTGGGGGTCTGTATGGGGGGACCCCATGCAAACTCCCATGTAAACTTAGGTTAGCCTGGCTAAGTCTTCCTACTTGGCCCTGGCTGTCTACCTCTTCATCTGAAGTCTCCTCTGACTCCTCTGTGGTGGGTAGACCCTCCTCTGTGCCTAGGGCACCTGCCTGATATGCCTTAAGAATGTCATACTCCTCTAGGAGTTGTCTTAACTGAAGGAGGGTAGGGTTTGCACCCTGTTTTATTCCTCTGGAGGTACACAAGTGTCTCATCTCCTGGAATGTTAAGGTATCATATCTAGAGGGGATCTTTTGCAGACCTGATCCTCCTGAGAGAGCATCTACTTGATCTCCTCTCAGAGACATGATCTAGTGAGGGTGTGGTGTGTGCACCTACCTACACTAGTTGTATCTACTAAACCTCTCTAGTAGTTGTAGTCAGGGTGTGTTACTCCCTTCAACCTACAACTACAAAGTCCAGTAGGACTTAAGTATAATAATCTATGTTATATGTACCTAGATAATATCTGTGTGATCTTTCAATTTAGTATCTCAAGATTACAATGGTATTACAACAGCAAGCTCAGATCCCAACCGCTGCTCACCAATGTGAGAAGTTGGCCTGATGTATGATGTCACTAGTTATAGTGTACACCTTATATCAGTCCAAATACCCTTATGGTGATTGGTTGTAAAGTCAACCTTATAGACCAGCTATCATAGTGGTAGCATGGACAAGAGCAGTCTTAGGCTAAACTCTGAATGGCATGTGAAGCCAGCTGTGATACCATATATAATCCCTTGAATACCAAATGAAAGGACACCACAACAGATATATATATAAAATAAAGTGTATTTATTCTAAGCAAACCCTCAGCACTCTTTATGAGATTAGAGGTAAGTACAACACAGTCTTATTAATGCATACAGTAAGTCTCACAGGTAAGTAATACAGTTAGGCCCTAGGGGCCACGCAAACCATATACTAAGTAAGTGGTATAAGAACCACTGTCACGGAAATAGAATAGGCCTAGGCCTAGGGAATCGCTGGGGCTGCACTACACTAGCGTTAGTTAGGAAGTGGGAGGCCCACGGGATTCGTGTGCAGAGTGGAAACACTCACGCGTAATGCGTAAAAGTCAATAGCAATAGTACAGTTTTAGAAACGGTAGATTTAGGACACTTCCGGAGTAGCTAGGAAGTTGAGACTTGAAAACTAGACACTAGGATAGTCACTATCCTGATGAGCACCGGAGTACCCAAGTTACCTAGCCCACAGGCTGCGGGTGCATAGGGGTGAAGATGCGTCGTTTTCGTCGTCGACTCCTATGGATGCCTGAAGAAAGATGCTGACAGGCAGTCAGTGAAGAGTGTCCGGTGGATCCCAAGGCTGGGATCAAGAAGAGAAGAAACCTGCAAGCAGAAGGGACAGAGTCAAGGTCACTAGCCAGTGACCACGTGGAACCAGGAAGGAACCAGGCGATGTCGTGAAGACTTGCAGGTGAAGGTGAAGCTTGTCGCTGCAGCCAGGAGGACCAGGAAGCGTCGAGGACGACCAGGACCAGGAGGCGAGCTGTCCCACGAAGGCTCTTGCTGTCGGCGGCGTCGAAGTTGGACTAGGACTCACCAAGCCTTGGCAAGCGGAACCCACGAAGAACGAAGGACTTGCTTCTGGTGCAGACCAGGAAGGTCTGGGGTGCTTCTTCTTTGCAGAGAAGCGGGAGCTAGTCTGGAGGAGCCAAACCAGCGCAGAAGATTTCAGGGAGCGTCGTCACAAAGGCCACTAGCCAGCGGGCAAGCAACCGGACAGACGCGGCAAGCAGGAAAATGCTGAAGGGCCCCACACAGGACTCGTGGAGTGTGGGGGGCTGATCTTCGGTGCAGATGGTGCTTGGGGTTGGGGCTTCTCAATCCCCGGTGCACAACTTCGAGGGTACCTCAGAAGCTGCGCTGTAAGTTACTAGCCACTTTTCCCAGGTAGCCGGTCCCACGTCGCTCGTCGCCTCCACGGATCTCAGCTCTGCTGCAGATGTGGATGAGGGTCGGAGAAGTCTGGAAGTCAAGGCTCTGGTCGGGCTCTGCAGTCGGTTCCTCGTAGAACGGTCGCAAAGCAAAGGGTAGTCTCTTGATGGTGCCTGTTTGCACAGGGTAGCCACTCCTTGGCTACAAGGGAGATTCTTCAGTCTTCTTCTTTCGTCGAATGTCGAAGGTCCAGAGTTTCTGTTCAGTTTTGCAGGTTCAGGATAATCTAAAGTCTTGAGGCCCAACTCCCACTCTTATACTAATCTGGGGGGCTGGGATACCTGCTAGGTCACGCCTTATGGGTGGGACCTGGGAGGGGGTGGTTACACCCACTTCCCTTTGTCCAGTTTCGCGCCAGAGCTGGGGCTGGAGTGCCCCCGCGCCGGTTTGAACTGGACTATGCAAGGAACACCTTGTGTGCCCCAGGCATGTCTCATTCCTTTCAGCCCACCCTGCCCCAATACACTAAAGGCTGTCTGGGGAGGTGCTAGCACCTCCCCAAGCAGGAAACCTATTGTCCAGGCCTCCCTGGCTGGGATCACTCCCAGCAGCAGGAGGTCAGACTTGTGTCTGTGGCAGCAGCATCCATTTTGTGATGCTGAGGCTTTGGTTAGAGTTAAACAGCAAAGTAGGATTTTAACATGTCTCTCCTTCTAGAAGGGGGGAATAATATCCTCATCACCAGAAATGGTATGGGGGTATTATTCCAAAGTGTTAGACACCTTACACGACATGTTTTGATAAAGCCAAACCATAGTTACCATAACCGTTTAAGATTATAAGGCACTTTAAGAGTATATGGTAGGCTATATCATAGAACAGCTATAAGGACTTGGTTCCGAAAGCTGCAGACAGGCTCAGCTCATGCTAGAGCACCATCTCACATGTTACCAAGCACTCTGCCTCCAGGATTGTTAAGGCCTGCCATAGGAGTGACTGATAGGTACACATGTGTCTATATATAAGGGTAGATATAGGCATACTATATCTAAGCAAGGGGTGATTACACGACCTTGCCCCAGCTGAGTGATCAGCCAGTTGTGTCTGATTGGAAGGCCAGACCAGGGGTGGCATAATACATGCTGCAGCCCCTGGGAGGCCTAGGGTACACCTATGCCCTGGGTACCTAGGGTACACTGTACAGGGTCCAATAAGGTGATCCTTACCAATTGGTTATGTACCTAGGGTACATGGAGTCCATTTTAAAGAGAGAGCAGACAGCCTGAGACCCTGAATGGCAGGATCTCAGGCCAACTAAGTCGAAAAACCAGCTAGACACTAGGCAAAAAGTTAGGGGTAACCATAGTCAGATATCCACCTTCCTACAGAGCCCATGTGGCTGTCCTACAGATTTCTGATATATAGCTATAACTTTAGAAGTTAAGATTCCTGCTGTTAATCTGGTAAAATAGGCTCAATTCCTGTAAGGATCAGGTACTTAGACCCAGATTTGCTTAGATTGTGCCTTGGATTGCGTCTCTTTTTTGCTGCGGCACTGATGCAAAATCTATTTTTGGATTTACAAAGCCACTCAAATCCTGATTTACTTGACGTTTGCAAAAAGCAATAGTAGCACAAGGCAGTGCGCAGTACTGCCTTTTGTTGCTTTGCTTCACGTAGGCGTGATCTGGGCATTCACGTGCATCCACACATGTATTTTGACACAGACCCATATTTACAAAGACTTGTAAACATGGGTTTGTGCCAAAATGGTGTGCGTGCTTGAGGCTGGTGTAACTAGGGGAAATATCTTTATCTCTACTTGTTATTTCCTCTTTGCATGTATTCTGCGTTCTGCAGCACGCACCCAAGGACAAAATACCCTAAAAATAATTTGGACAAGTGTGCCTGTCAGTTTGTAATGAACCTGACCAAAGTGGGCATGAAAGAGCCATAATTAGGTCATAAATTCAAAGCTGATCCGAACAGGGTCCCCCCAAAATACATTTGGCCCGGGGCTCCCAAAATTCTTAAGATATGGGCTGCAGTCCATGAAAAGTTAGTAAATATGCCCAATAGCATCTAATTTTGGGTGCGGTGTTGCCCGGGAATACTAGTGCGGACGTCCCAGGTGGGCAGTACTTCCTTTAGGTGTAAAAGACGGTCCGCACAGTTCTCCCCACCTTGCTTTGTGCCCTCTACTGTAATATAAAATGTATATAAAGTGTCACATTGGCAGCAGTGGTAAACGTGTTATTGAACATCCACATCCAGTTCATGGTTGCACAGGAAGTAATAGTTGTACACTACAAAAGCCGTTAAATGACCATGATGAACCTAGGTACCAACAATGATAGTTGGCATTGCTGGATGATACATTCTCCCATGCATACTCATGTCATAATATAATAAGAAGGTTACAGAGAACAAAAGGTCCTTCAAAAACACAATAAAGTGACGATAAATATAGACTAGAATCAGTTCAATATTAATGATGTCCAGCCGGACTACTGATTTAATGAATCAAAACAATTTCTAAAGAATTAAACGCACAGTAATAGAGTGGGACACAGTCCTGCGTCCTACAAAAACACAAAACTATTACAAATGGACACACACATTTCAGGCAAAACAAAAGTAGCTTATGGCCAATACAGATAATAAGGGCAAGCTTTCAAATAAACAGTTATTGCACTGTTTTTAACACACTGGTTTAAGTGCACACTGTTTAAACAAGTCGACGACGTTTCGATCCATTAATTAATACTAGGATCATCATCAGGACGGGTGTTATACAAGCCTGAAATAATACACTGCCTTACAGCTCTGTGTGAGCTAGAAATGGATTCGGGCAATTAACGTGGGAGCTCACGAGGAGCTACAGGGCGCTGTGATTAGCGATCCTAGGCTAAAACCGGTGACGGTTTTGGCGTTCTTCCATGGTTAGGGAATTAGGATGACCCTCGGCTTAGGATGGCTGGGTAGAGGGCTGAGTGTCGATAACACTTGCAGCCGGGTTGGTGGTCATTAGTCCTTACGATCGTGAGCTCAATGGCTGGGATGAAAGCACACCAGTATCTTTCATTATTAATAATCAAAGACAATTTAGTGTATTTATGTTAAGTATAACACCCAGGTACTCCAAAGTTCTATCCACACACCTATATTTGGAGACGTTCGTCTCTGGCTCTCCTATCTTTTTTGTGTGATGATTTCCACCATGGTAGAGGAGATCCCCGTACACAGAGATGTAGGTTTCAGTACAAAATGTGGGATGGACAACGGCAGTACTTACTATTAAATATGAGGCACATTTATGGAGGGGTTTAGACAGGGGCATGCTAATACAAACCTACTTCCACAAAGGAGTTGGGCTATTGCTATTGAAAAAATACACTTTTAAAGTTACTACAGTCTAAAGACGACAAAACAGTTGTAAATATACTCTGACACAGCCATAGAGAATGTCAAGCACCACGTATCGCGACTCACATGATAATATGAACTGCAACACATTTCATTAGTAAATAATGGAGAAAGAGAAATAAAATAACATCTCTTACGAAATAGTGTAATGATGTTAAATCAATTAAATTATTTCAACATTGAAATTACACATATATGTGTAGATATAAATATTTGATTATTACATTCTTTAATTTTAAAATGTCATATTAATCGACTTTAAACAGTTAAATAAACCTTTACACATGTATTTAAAATCTAGAAATAATTTGAATGAATTGAACAAATAACTTTACCTACATTTTGTTATTAATAACTAAAAATACACCTGTTACGAAATAGTGTAATGATGTTAAATTAACTAAATTATTTCAACATTTAAATTATATATATATGTAATTATTACATTATTTTATTTAAAAAATGTCATAATAATCTGACTTTAAACAGTTAAATAAACTTTCACACATTTATTAAAAAACTAGAAATAATTTTAATGAATTGAACACAACTTTTAACAATATCTTTTAATTACTATAAAAAAAACCAAATGTTATTGTTTGATTTAAAAAAAAATGTTGCTTAAAGCTGTTATTTATTAATTAAATGAATATATTTTAATTCATTAATTTTTAGATACACATTTTTTTATTTGATGCGCTAATGTGTTGTAATATTTTGTTACTAGTTATTTGTTAACAATAAATAGTTCAAAATACTTGCTTTTTATGTTTTACATTAAAGTATGTTTAAAGAATAATAAAATAAATTACCAATATATGTGCACAAAGTTACAAGTAGTAACCTTATACTTTAGAATTCTGATGTAGGATGCTCTACTCCCTGATTTGAGGGGGCTGGAGACATGTAAATCTCACCTTCGTGTAAATTTGCACCGTGAAATTGTGATTAGCACAAATGTCTACAGTTACAACTATTTATAGATGTAATATTCACATGTATATTTACGTTAGTGAACATTGTGCATTACCTTTACGAGCCAACATTATTGGGACTAATGACTATTCAACTATTGGAACGTATTATCATGACCATCCTCGATAGACAACAATGAGACTGCAGACCATTGCATTGGTATTGCTAATCAAAATGTCAAGTGTGTATGTGCATAAACAGGTTGCATGCACACTGACACAAAATTTAGACATATGTAAATCGGGGATTAAGTAGAAGTACCAAAATGACTGTTTTTTGGAGATTTTTTTTATCTCATAGCAAACATATTTTTTTTTGAATAAAGAAACTTATTTTACCTTTCAGAGGATAAAACACTGAAATTTACATAAAACATAAGTTGAAGGGATGCTATGAAAAAATAAACTTATAAAACAATGAAATTTGCTAGAACAGAGAAAATACATTTTGCTAGCCTTATTTGGAAAACCTATGCAAGAGTTTCAAATTGTGCAACTTTATTTTGAAGTGAATACATTATGGGAGTTACCATATTATTTGCATGTAGATTATCTTTTAAAAAGATATTGTGATGTCACTCATGGAAACTTCATACAGGACTCGAATCTATGGTTTTAACACTGAATTATTTTTTACCGGTTAGAACAACAAGTCATTTACTTGTTTCCCCTCCCCTTCCTCCCCACAAGTGTTTTACACAAACTTTGCTTTGGTTTTACCTTGTCACTTTCAGGTGATGTGAAGAAACAATTTCCTTGGAAATTGTACCCTTGGTGTAGACAAGATTGGAACCTGCTTCGATGGAGTCGGAAGTGACATATGTGGATTTGAAATTTACATCAAATGTGGGGAAAACATCTAAGTTAAGATCAGGTAAAGGGCACTTGGGGGAAAGGGAGAGGCTCAAAGGTCTGAGAGAGGTTTCCTGATAGGTTACTGCATGGGAAAAATCAAAATGGGTATAGAAATATCACATCATGGTATGCAGTGTGTAAAATGAAGTGATGTTTGTGCTGGTGTTTGTAAATAAGTAATAGTGTTTGTTTCACAAAGTGTTCATGGGTGTGTGTGTGCGTGTGAGTGCTTGTGTGTGTGTGGTAGATGGTGTAATGTTCCTCCTCTAACAGTCCATACTCAGTTGTGCATTTTAAAGTAGTTATACATCAAAGATTAATGGAGTTAACAAGGCTCCATACACATTACGCGTAGGGTCCACCCATCTGTAAATGAGGAGGACGTAGACCAAGAGTTTGGTATAAGGGTACTGTGTCACATTGTGATGAGGTACTCTGTCAAGAGAGGTGTGAATCCGACTCTAAGGATGGCGGGCAGGCTTCAGTCCACCCACCACCCAAGCGGTGCTGGGACCAGATACCAGTTATGCGGCGGTCCCGCACCGCCAATTAGGATGCGACCGCCACCTTGGCGGTCGCATCCCGCATCTTTGGCATTGCGGCGGGTGGTGCTGTAAGCAGCACCCACCACAATGCCAAAGAGGCATGTTGTGCATTGCCATGCACAATGTGACAGGCACCGCACGGTGCCTGCCACCTTGTACATGACAATGAACGGGGACCATAGATACCCCCCAGTGCAGCCACCCTCCCGGGGGCCCGCAACGGACCACCAAAGTCATTTTTCGCCTGCCTTTCCATGGCGGAGTCTCCACCATGGAAAGGCATTCCCACCGCAGCCCTAATAATATGGATGGCGGTGCCTGCAAGGCACCACCACCATATTGTAGGCTTTTTCCGCCTGGCCGGCAATCGTGACGATTGCCGACCGGCAGAAAAGTGGCGGACGGACTTTCCGTCCGCCGCGGTACCCCCCGCCATAGTAATATGGCAAGGGGTGAATTGTGAAGTGATGGCGGAAGGATCACCACCGCCGGCCTGGCGGTGGTGATCCACCCGCCATCTAAATGGCCCCCTAAATGTCAACGCAATCTAAAGGCTTTATTATACATTATGTTTGCCCTGCCACCTTTCATTCATGCAAAAATCCAAAATCCATTGACATAAGAAGCAATAAATAGTTTCAAATTGCATTGCAATATTAAAATATTGCATTCTAATAATTATAAATGCATTCATTTTGGCAAAAATAAGGGCCCTGCTTTTCAGCTCAGGTATCACACCACTCACACATTTGTCAATTATCAGTGCATTGACTGATAAAATGTTAGAAATCCGATCCTCCATAAGGGCTGACATCAGCAGCGGTTAACTGTTATTTTATTGCTATCTGACTTCAAGAACCCATCCTCCAACTGTTTAAGACACTTTGGGTCCATATATTAAAAGAAATCCAACTTGCCCTTCCTCCTTTTGAAAATCCTTTAGATTCTCAGTGACCTTCCTGAGAATCATTGTACGCTCCATTCTTGTTAGTGTTAACTCTTGATTTCCTTTTCTCAAATTAGACCAATCATATCAAACCCAGAAAAATTATTTGGTACTCATCTTGAGACAATGAGAACAACCATTGCACTTGTTCAAACCAAATTTGCATGTGGTATACATACAGATGGCAGAGACACAGCATCCATGGAATTTGGAGGACGGCTAAGTCCTCTGGTCACAAGCTTTCAAAAAGAAACTCACATTGATTTTCTCTTTGATATGTGGACCTTTCTTCCAACCAACTAGTTGGCTTTTCGGTAAACTTGAAGTAAAAGCCATTGGTTAGCCGGGATCTATTGTATGCTTCATTGCTATATTTTGAGGTAACTGTAAGAAGGTGACCAATGCATTTGCCACAGCTCTTCAATAATTATATAAATACATATTTGAAATCAATTTTCCCAAAATCTTATACTGCAAGAGGTTAAGATAATATATTATGAATAACTCAGGGTGAATAACCCCTGCTTGAGTATACAGAGACATTTTCATAAAGTGTCAAACTTATCCACCACACTCAAACATTTCCTATCTGCACTGATAATCTCCCAATAGGTGACATAAGTTTGTAAATGTTCACCTTTCACCTGGGTGATGATGATGTTCTCACAAATGATAGCCGTCTCTAATCTATCACTTATAATCTTTATTTGGAAGTTCAGGAATTCAGCAGAGAGATGGGCTTTAAATGTAAGGATCACAATTCACCCATTGTAATTCAGAAATTGGACATATTCTTCCAACGGATTCTTTGCACCATCCTAAATTATAAAAATGTTAAAAACAAGATCAAAAGTGCAACTTTGTTTACCAAATTTCTCCATCCTAATGCTCCATGTTGCAGTTTACTCCCAGTGACCAGTGGTCAATTTGATGTGAGATGGAGCAAAGCAGGAACCAATGGTGGTACACTCGATCAGTTGACGAAATAAAACACAATAACGGAACTACATGATCATGAGTATGAAGTTCTCCTTAGCCAACAACATGATAGTGTGCTTATAATATGATAAAGGACTATCGTTCAAGAAATATTTGAGTGCTTCAGAAACATTCGAGTGTCCAAAGTTTTCTCAGTTCCCGAACTATTGCTCTATGCTTGCGAAAAGTGAAACCACTTTGACAGACACCACAGCAGACATTAAGTCATCTTAATAGATCTTTAGATTTTTTCACATATGAAGGTGATGCCTTAAATTACAGAGTCACTGTACTTATCGACAGAGTCATCATTACCAGAAGCTCAGTAAATTATGATATGTGACAGCACATATTACAGCAAATACAGTAATTATGAGTTTGGTTTACTTAATTTCACCCAGTAAACACTCTGTGCAACAACAAACTGCATCCATTTCCGCAGGTTAAACCTGTTGATATTTATTGAAGTTCAATATCTCATAAATATCAGACCAATAAAGATTTTGGTATGGAAAGCATCAAAATCATCGTGTTTCCCCAATTAGGGAAAAAAGTTGTCATAGAGGCTTCATTGCACCCAATACATCATGTACCATAGGGCTTCATCAGTTATCAGATGAATAAATATCACACTTATCAAGTGGACACTCGTACCAAAGACAATAGGCTTCAGCACTGACCTATGAATATGATGAATCCAGAATATCAACATCTCCTACGTTGTATAGATTTACTACAGTCTTATCTCTACATCTTTGTAGTCAGTATTCTGAATACAATATTTGTATTGGTTGATGTGAAAAACTTGATATTTTTAATATGCAACCAGTACTATACAACAGAATGATTATTAGAAATTGTACATATTATCTCTTTGGGAGAAGATATGAAGTTGATATTACTTGAAATTCATTGAAGAGAAAGAGCATGGGGGTCCTGGGAAATGACATCATCCCCGCAGCAACCCATCAAAATGTACAACTGAGTTAGAAGTAAGTTGTTTGGATTCCTAACCAATTGTTTACAATAAATACATCCATCTGGTGTTTAAATTGGCAATATTTCTACATTTATAAGATACTTTAATAGAGCTAGTCTCATCTCCTCACATTCCCATCAGAAATTCAAAATTATCTCTCATCAAATTCCTACGGTTATTCCGCTTGCTAATGCAGTTCTTTTGGTATTGTCACATTTCAGTGTGACATATAATTCAAGGAGATTGCCATCTGTGTTTGGAAGACAAAGGTGATATCTCATCTTGAAATCCCTCTGCAGTAGCTGGACTACCTCAATTGTTTAATACTTCATTCAGACATAGTTGGTCTGTCTTAGGTAGAATACCTCATGCAGCTGTGCTGTATTGAGTGTGTCTGAAATGGGCAATGCGACATGCAGTTGCACTCTCTTGCTTGTATAGTACCACACATAACACCTTTGTATTCCTGATCATCTTCATTTCTTACTTCTGGGATGTCTGCGTTGCTTTCCCGGTGGCTTCTTGTCCCAATTGGTTTTCACAGTTCATTGAAGAGATAGCAATAAAGCCCCTGCAAGATATCTAAATTTTGATATGCATTAGGTGTATGGTACCAGAATATCATGGCCTAAATATTGTCTGGCATAAATATTGTGGCCTAAATCAGGGGTGGGCGGAACTCACTGAGTTTCACTCCATGGAATTCCATAGAGTTATATGAAAACTCTGCGTGAATCCGCAGGGTTCCGCGAATGAGCGAAATTAGGCACATCGTGCTGCTTGCACAGATTTTTTTGTGCCGTCAGCTCATTACGCGCTGAAAAATCAGCGTGAACAGCACCAAAGGGTGCTGCTTCTCGAGTTGATTTTGCTGCCGCTTGAGTAGATTTTCTATTTGAGTGGCAGCTTTCTGACCATTAACATTTGCGACCGACCACGATGCCCGCATTTGGGAGATCTCACCAGGTTCCCTTCTAACGGCTGGAATGCTTGAATTAAGCTCAGCCAATGGTAATTACTCAGGCCACATCTTAATCCATCATTATTTTGCACACCATGGCACCTCAGTTTAGACCCAGCCATATGCAAATCAGTCCTGACCCTGCTCCAATGAGAACAGTTCAGTCCGAACTGCCATGCCAGGTCCTCCCTCAGCTGGAACACAAGCAACCCAGGACTGGTTTCACTCCAGTTAAGGCTCACCAGACAGATATAGCTTAGTTTGAGTGGCAAGGTGTGCACGGACACCATTGATTAATTCAAGCATTGTGACCATCATATTTTGTATCCTTTGGTGTGTTTCCCTAAGTAGAATGGGTAGGCCCAGATGTGGATCCCAGGAGCAGCATCAAGCAAGCTTGGTCATACCAATTTTCTCATCACCGGCATTCACTAGCTCTTGTGAGGGAATCCCTTATGTACACATATTTGAGTAGGCAAAAATTAGGAATATAGTACATAACATTAATCAGGTGGAGAACTACATGGAGGCATGTTTCCCTAGAGGATTAGGACACTTACAAAAGTACTGAAAGATTTTTGTGCTTTGGTTAAATTATTTGGATGAAATTGATGCTGTTTGGATCCCACTCAAGGGATGTGGAGCCACTGGCTTAGGCTACAGAACAGATATGGGTTGATTCTCTTTCAAATTTCTTTTTTTTAGCTTTACTTCAGATACAGTGTTTGTGCAAGGTGATGACTCTTACAGCAGGTAGCAATGGGTCTGGTATCAAGCAGCAGTATTCAGATGGATCTCACAATTGAGTGTGTGGTTTCTGCATCAGGCCATCCTCAGCCTTCCTAAAGTTCAAATATGGGCAGGGCCCGCCTGGAAACATTCTCACCTTGAACAGCAGAAAAGCATTATCTCTCACCTCTACCATCTAACTTATTTTCTAAGATGCTAATTTGCATCTGAGAGAACTAAAATCCTCACATCACAATTCTATGAATTAGGACTTACATATTTGTCTGGATACAAATTTTAGTCAGTTGGGTTTTCCATAGCCAAGGGGGACTACTCTAGGGAACACAAGTAATATATTGGTAATTTTAAGGAGCTGAATCAACAAAGGGGGCTTTTACAAGGTGGCTATAAATCAGTACAATACCTTGCACCCCATTACAAACTGATCCCTGTGTGTTCTGTAAAAATCTAGGAATTGCAGGGAATCTAGAATACTGCCTCCACTAATCCCTTTTCTTTCTCTTGAGTTTCACCCAGACATTGCAGCTGCTGGTAGCTACGAAATTTTAAGGGTGTATCACATCTTATTGCTCTGTTCATATAGATCCCTTATCTCAGATGAGTCCAGAAGCTCACGTTTTCAGCCCCGTTGGGAACACAGTGTCACATAATTACACTATGATAAACACTCAATTATTTCAGGGAACGTAGAGATTTTTCCACTTAAGGAAACGTTTTTCAAGTGAAAAATTATTAGTGGCAAATGTATGTTTCAAGTAACCACAAAAGTGAAGACAAATATGCAGACATATCGTTGCAGTAAATAAACAAATGCCCTTAAATCAAGACTTTGTAATGTGGAATCCTATGAAAATCATACACATACAGTTGCAGGGCATCTTTATTTGTGATTCGAGCCTACATTGACCAGCTAAACATCAACCTGTTTTGTTTTCTAGCCTTAACAAAGACTACACCCACACAGAAACAGAAGACCCTGCCATGGAGAAGACTACTGGTTTTAGCATTGGTGATCTGTTTTCTCCTGCTCGCTACACTGATTGCCCTTATAATAATGTGTAAGTGAGATGACTTATTTTTGAAAATTTTAACAAGGTTCAAAAGAGCTAACCTTCCCAAAAGGTCCTCTGGAGCAATTCTAGGGATGGACAAATTTTATTACATGTTTTGGCTCACCCAATTTGCCCTTTATGTCGCTCCGCCAATTTCCTCATTGTGAGCTTATTCTCTAAAAAGTATGCACTATTTTATGAGAAAGGATTGAACTTTTAATGTAATCATATTATGTTTATCTAAGGCTTTACATAGTAATGAAATGTCCTTCTTCCAAACTTTACAAATCCTCCCAGAGATTATTCTTAACATCCATAGATTTCAAATATCCCTCCAAGTGGATTTTCATCTTAAAAAATAAAGGACTTTTGTGGCACTTTTAGGTTCTAGTGATAAAAAAGAGACCACCAAAGTTCATTCAGTCACAAGGAAAATTAAGATGAATTTTCCTCACAAATAAATGTACATCCATTTCCAGTACCATCTAGCACTCTCAAAGAAACATTGACCCTTTGCTTTGGAAAATGACAGCAAGGCTTGAACATACAAGACTCTGTCAACAATGAGTAGCTCTACTTTTAGGCTTGATTGTTTTCAGTCTGGGAGGACAATATTCAAATAAAAAAGTGATTAAAAAGTTATATATCGCATTAATAACAATGTAACAGGGAAAGCCTACCGATTCTGACACGAACACAAATAAACGACACCCAGACAATGGCAAAAATGTGAGCATGTCAGGGACATTTTTTAGCTTCAGGAGTTTGTTTTACAAAGCAAACAAAATTGGTTTATGGTGCAGTAATCATGGCTCCCACACTAAAAACCTTCAGTGACTTTAGAGGAGATACAGTGGCAGTAACCCCTCTTGAGGGCAA
This sequence comes from Triturus cristatus, assembly GCF_964204655.1. Lineage (NCBI taxonomy): Eukaryota > Metazoa > Chordata > Amphibia > Caudata > Salamandridae > Triturus > Triturus cristatus. Next base: position 67,816,035 of record NC_140595.1, on the reverse strand, counting down.
GAGATTTTAACCACAAGCAAAGATCTACAAATACAGTGGAATGCTGTTCTCCAGGGCAGTGGTAATAGGCTATCCTGATTTAGATTTAAGTCTATAATAACTGATAAAACCCCAGTGAAAGGGAAACTGCCCTCATCAGTGTAAACATATAAACACTGATAAATACCTAGACAACCGCAAACTAAATTGATATTCAAAGAAAGAAATATGAGAGAGAATTAGGTTGTTTTAAGGAGCCCACACAATGTATCTTTGTTATACAAGGTAGCAGCAAGAAAGACTGGTTTATAGTTATTCTGCTTGAGTTTATGTTATTTAGGGATTTCACAAAACTATTGTTTCTTCTTCCGTTTGCTTCCTTCAGTTTTGTACGCTAGGATCAAAGGTGCATGAGTTAGACACATGTTTTAGGTCTGATCTAAGTATTTTTGTACACTATAGAGTATGTAGGAATATTTAGATCATATTTGATCTCTTGGCAGTGACTGGTTAAATGGCTTGCCCATATGATTCTTGGCCAATATGCACTATCACATTTACCCATAGACACAGAATGGGTAACAAGCCGGTATTGATAGCAGGTTTCCAGACAAACACCCAAGGCTTTAAACATTCAATGCAAGGTGTAGTGACTGGTACAGTGTGAAAGGTTGCTGTCACCATTCACATTGGATAGTGGTGAAAACACGACACAAGACTTTACCCATACCAACAGAATTCATAGTTGAAAGATGACCCATTGCTTTGTGGGATACCTTCAATCAATACTGGCATTTTACCCCACTGTACTTTATTGCTGGGGGTTTTGAGCCAATAGTTACAATGTTAACAGCAAAACTTCTAGGTGTGGTGTTCCATAAAAACTGCAAGTTTCCGTGCAGTTTTGTCAACAGACAGGCATATATGCATGGCGTGCTGCTCGTGGTGCCATTTAGAGCAAGTTGTACGAGTAGCACTGAAAATTCAGCATGAACAGCACCATGCAGCGCACAACAGCACACGGCCATTTGAGTTGATTTTGCGGCCGCTCGAGTACAAAATGTATACGAGTGGGAGAAAATCTACTAGAGAAGCAGCCTTCTCACCATGACGTCTCGTGACCGCTCGCCACCGTCTGTTTTAGAAAATGGCGCTAGGGGACACTAAGTCTAACTCCCACTGGCATTCCAAGTCTGCCACGCGGCAATTGGCGGAATTTAGCTGGAACTCCATATTACAAGAGTAAACGCCAAATTCCACCAATTCTGCAGGCGAATTAAACATTCTGCCTACTCCAAAAAATTTCAAGTACCAGAATACCTTGCAATGTCTGTTAAAATGTCATTACTGACTTAAAGTGAGACATATGCCGTGGTGAAACGTGGCAGCTAAGAATGTCCACACAACAGCAGCACCACCTTAATGTCATCAGGCAAAGAGTGCAGAAAAACAGTGGAGAGCATGCTTAATGCATCACTTTCAGGTATCTTAGAATGCAGCACTATAATTAATCAGGTGTAATTCAAAATATTAAAGGTCTCTCAAGGTGCTATGCTGTTGGTAGGGTTGACCACCCCGACAATGTCATAATATTCAGTAAGGGTTCTTGAAACAATTAAATATAGCACCCTTGCTTTTTAATCCATTAATAGTCTTGTAAACCAGAAAGAGTCCAGACAGAGTGAGTGTGAGCGGGAATGAGATGTTAGAGAAGGTGATGAGATGAGAGTTTGATTGAGAGTGCTATGCACAGACTTTCTATACTTAAAACAATCTAGCATAAGTCAATTGGACAAACTGCCGATGGGAAGACACAACATACCCTACATTACTTCTCCCTAAAATAAATTTGTGCTTTATAACAATCACTGCAACAAAAATAAACACGTTTTGTAAACACTGGAAAAACACCTTTTATCTATTTTGGGGGTTAGGCAGCTGAATGAAGACTGATGCGCACTGAATTTAAAACAGTGGTAACACACACTAGAAAATGCCACTGAAACCACAAACATAAACACTGAAAACAGAACAGCCTAGGCGGTGCACAGCCAACCTAACTTAAATTGAGGCCGAGCTTTCAAGGAACTCACACTCATTACTCTAATCTTTCTAGATTCACTAATGACTGCCAGACTCCAGCAAACTGAGCAGAAAATGGCACAACTACAGATCAATCACAGCCGGGCACTGATGTACATTGGTTGCAAACACAAAACTTCTGACAGTGTTTGTGAACGTAAGTATTCTGGAAAGGACCTGTGACTGTACTGTACCAGAGTTGGTCTGGGAGCTATAAGCTTGTTGGACAGGATTACAACATCATACTCATATTGTGCCGAGGGAGCAAGCAAAGTGAGCAAGCCCGCTAATGAGGGTTTGTGGGTGGGATTATCCACAAAAAGACCTTGGACCACTTAATAACTTTCATAGCTCTTTTCCAAATATATTGCATTAAATAAATTCATGAGTTCTCCTTCAACGTCAGTAGACTTTAAAGTCAGGAGGATGGTTAATAAGACACAGGCACAATTTATAAGGGCAGGCTGAAGTCCATCCTCTGTTGCCTATGTGGGAGCCTAGTAGAATGGCAATCACAACATACCTAGTTAACATTCTTAAGTTTAAAATATGAGCATGGGCGCATAATGATATAATAAAATATGCAAATAAATCAATTTGAATGACACTCAATAGGCCATTTTGGAAAGCATTCTTGGAATCCCACATGGGTCCTGTTTGCAAGGGTTCTGGATTTTATTTTGGGGTAACTAACGGTTGGAAGCTTCCATTCAGGCCAATATCCCTGCTCCAAATTTCAGTGATCATGAGATTTTTCCCCTGAATAGAGCGTAACAACAATAAAAAGTGAAATACTGTTTGCTTTGCCCAGCAGCTTTTCCTGATTTCAGGAAGAGAACTGTTGACATTTTTCACCTGCACAGAGAACTCGTAATGTGTCTATGGAAGGGCCCGTGGAGTTGGTGGTGTGGTGGGGGAAGATGTTTGTGGGCAGGGCTGAAGCAGACTGAGGAAATATTGCCTGCTCCTCCTGCGGCGCTGCAGAGGTTGTCAGCAGTCATACTGTGCTCTGCAACCTGTCCATGTCCTTGTTCCTGCAGAGTTTCAATGAGTATGGATCTGCACCTGGTGAATCCGGCTGGTGGCTCCAGGCTTGGAATTACTGGGCACAGAGACGCCAACGTAGTCGAAATGGCCCGGGATAGTAAGCCAGCATAGGTAACTCTCCATTTGGGATACTGCAACTTGCAATCAGGGCCAAAGTGTTATCAATCAAATGGCTGCAGGCAGAAGTAGCCACAACACTCCAGATATCAAATTAAGGACTACACAAAATACTGAATACCACGTGTCAGAAAGAAAATGATTACAGTCACAAGGTTTCTACAGTGTACATGCACAGAGAACCAAGATCTAGGGAAACAAGGCAGTGAATACACAAAAAAACAAAAAAAAAGAATGAAATGAGAAGATTGTTAATAGGGGTGGTGGATTGACAGTTGAAGAAATGAATGAATTTGGAAAGATGTGAGAAGTGAAGATTGAATTGGAGGAGTATGAAAGGCAATTAAGGAATAAGATATCAGCAGGTGTATGATGCGTTTCTGAATTAATACTATGTGTGCTCTTTAACAATGTCCTATGTTTTCGTTGGCAGAATATTTTACTAGGAGTTGCCCAAAGGACTGGTTGCTGAACAACAGCCATTGTTATTATTTTTCTGTTGTAAAGTCGTCGCGGGAACAAAGTAGGGAGAACTGCAGATTGAATGGGTCATTTTTGGTGAGCATCTTAGATCGACAAGAACAGGTGAGTGTTAGCACTTTACATGGTCTCTGTGTCCTGCCCCACACATTTAAACAATCTGGTATTTCCATTTGCCACTGAAGAATAGGCAGGGTTAGGTCAGCCTGACCCTATACAATCACCAGTTCTATAAGTGTACCCTATCAGATAAGGTACAGATAGTAAAATCATTTCTGAACCTTCCTAGATGAACAGCCAGTTGCGCCCCTGATTCTCCACTCCCGGGAAAAAACATGTTCTCTTGGCGCCTACTACCAGAAAGTTCTGCCCTTGAAATTACGTCATTCCACTTGGCTCACATATCACAGTTCCTTTGAAACAGCAGCAGTGCCACCTATATGGCAATCTTGTACACTAATTCAGAGGGATAGTTGTCAATCAATCTGTATAAATTGTCAAGTTCCTGTATTCATAAGATATTACTGGCCGGTGTCAACAACCCAATAGACCTTGATGGTAGTCATTGTATAATTTTGATTTCCCATGCAACTCAAGTTAGAAGGTGAAGTGGATGTTTCATTCTGTTCTGTAAATGATGCCCTAAGCTGACCATCACCAGCTGGCATCTCCTTAGCTGTCTATGGTGAGGCATGACCAAGATGGGAGACCAACTACCGCAACTTCTCTGTACTTACTTCAGTAAATCCTTAAAAGTGAATCCTGTTTGATTTCTATTGGCAATCCAGATATGCCAAAAACAGCAATGTAGTATTATTGGTGGTGCCTTCAAGTTAGGAGGAGTAAGTTTGCAGGATGGTCATGTCAGAAAACCAGAAAAGAATCTCCCCGTTATCTGAAGTCTACATATTGTAGATTCATTTGGAGTGGAGCATCTGCCTCTCTTTGCTATTCCTGGAAGAAAAAAGTTTGTCACTCATTTGCCAGGTGCCATATTCTTGAAGGAAATTTCCAAACCTGACAAGGCAGTCAGATTTATTGTTTGCTGAGTTTGTGGAGGTAGCATACAGGTCTCATCATGCCTGTGGGTTATGTTGACAATGTTAAGGTAAATCTACGATACTCGACCAGACGCTGGTCTGTCTTCTCCTATAGGTCAGGCTGTATGTCATAGGTTAGGGAAAGTAAGGACTCTTCTGAACAGTGGGTCGATAGGCTTTTCCAGTATGCGGCCACACCAGTCACGTGAAAAGACTGCTGACATTGGTTAGGAGTGATGGTTATCTGTCTGTTATCAGTGGGTTTAGTGGGACAATATGGGGTGTTATCATTCAGAACCCTATGGTGATTGGGATCACTGATGTGTATGTTATGTTATGTTATGTTATGTTATGTTAGCATCACTCAGTACAGTGCAACAAATCACCCCTGTAGGAATATCTCGGCGCTTCAGCTGATGTATAAGGCTGACGAGAACTAACTAAAGCAGCCACATTTTTTGGAGTTTTTGCTGAAACATGAATGGGAAGCAGCTGTTAACACTTTCCAATTAAGTCAAAAATTGGAGAAAGGCGAGCAAGATAGGCATCTATGTTTAATAGCAATCAGAGGAAGAGGAAAGACAGATTTGCCATCTTTGAATGTCATAGTGCTACAGCACTAAATGTAGATATTTCAGTTTCATAGCACATAGCGCTTTATTTAGCAATTGCTGGGGTAGGACAATATCTGTGACCTGACAGAGCTCCTAGCCCACTAAAACCTCAGTTTTTCCATATCCTTTAGAGGAAGGTATTGTTAGGTTTTCTGGTGCAAAGTCTTGTTTTAGAAACCTTTTGCTGGAGCACATCGCTCCAAGGTCACCGACTAATGAATGTTGGAACACCCACCTTTTTTAAAAGAGTCTTTTAATGTGCATTTTCTGTGCTCAGAAATACCACATGAAGTAAGAACCAAGGTAGGAACATTAATGCAATGTCCACTATGCACAAGAGAAAATTTCCAGCACATTAAGGACATTTCATTTTTTTTCTCATATAAAAAACAAAATTGTTATGGAAAGTGTGGCTTCAGAAGCACTGTCATCAGTGACAAGCAACATTTCAACTTAATGAACATGTTGGAGAGGCCGCCACTTGGTTTACAGTGGATGATAACAATCTATTTAGGATGATTGCAGATAAGCTGGATAGCTAAAATCATCCACAAGAAACCATATGATATTGAACCAGCATGCTCTTCACCTTGCAGTATCTTTCAACCTCTGGAGAGGGCCATATGAGATGCAGTTACATTTAAAATGTTGCTGGAGGAGGTTGTAGCTTTTTTCATAAAGTTATTTGATTTGAATTTGAGTTTGTTGAGGAGGGGGGATATATTCCTGCAAATCTTACTGATTCTGGAATGCTGCTATGATGAATCAGGGGCGCATACATTGATCAATTATTATTAAAGTGGCCAAGGTGTATGGCAGCTAAGGGGTAAGGGTGGGTATTGCCAGGTCCCACTGGCCAAAGCCCCTCCAATACCCTCTCATCAGTGTCTCAAGAATTCAAGGTGAGAAAATCAAGGATTTGTATTGCCACATTAAATATAGCATGCCCCCCATAGAACTGGGAAACAAGGTGGGATAGCTCAACCAGATGCTGATGTCTGCCATTGACGTGCAACAGGTTACCTGCCTCCTAAACTGCAATGTGGTGTGCAAAGGTTGTGCCTCCACCCACATCTAAAGCGACCCCTCAGTAACTTATACCCACTCATGAAGGGACTTAACCTGAAGCTTTGGGTCAAGATCATCTTCTGACTATGGGGATGCTCTGGTTGCAATGCAAGGCCTCTCATGTGCCTGTCTCAAAAGGCACATCTACTACCAGAAACAATGATTTAACAGCTCAGAAACCGTTCTCTAGTGGACAAGTTTTTTCCTTTGCTGCAGCGAGAGGGGTTTGGAATTGAATGTTAGCAAGACAAAACGCATGGTCTTTAACCCATACACAAACGTGAGGGTGAATACAATGGTTAAAGGAGCACCACTTGAGCAAATTCAAGAATCTGTCTATCTGGGGGTCTGCATAACAAATAAACTTAATTGGGGGTCACAGAAATTTCAGCAGGAGACTGGTGCTGTGGCAAAGCTGCGGAAGAAGCCCCAGGCCAGTCCTTTAATACCAGCAGTGGAGAGCTATAATATAAAATGTAGAGGTGCAGCCATGTACAGGTCAGAGCTATGGGGCACGCAAGATTTGAACCCAAAGCTGAAAATAAGTTAATCAGGAAACTCTCACAGAGCGACACTCTCTTCCCCAGCTCTTTGGCATGGGCATTTTTCCGATCTGATTCACCTTGCTCTCCAGACCCAGGATTTATTAGCACAGGCTGTGGTCCACTGATAAAGGAGCACTGTAGGGGCTATCTCTGGGAGCGAGAGATGAGGAGTATTAAGCCTGGTCGCTTGACCGACACATTTTTAGATTGGGGCCTGCCCCTGCATACGAGTCATTTCTTGATTTCATTCCGGGGGACCATGCTGGACAACTATTTCTGAAGTGGAGATATGGGGTACTACCAGTAACAGCTTCACAGCCAACTGGGCGGTTGATAAAGCCTACAATGGAAGATACCACTTATATAATAAGGAAAAAGAGACACTTCATCATTTTGCCTTTTCTATAATGCATATCCCACCCACGGGAATGGCTTAAGCCAATATGCAAGCTCCTGGGCTTTCGGCAGTATTCCACCACACTCAGAGTTTTGCGTACAGATACTAGAGAAGCAGCAGTTATTGCAGTATCTAAATATGTTTATGCAGCATGGCTCATTCAGCTTCAGAGGTAACATATAAGAGGAGAGCTTGTAGATGTAGGTATCCTCCAATGACGGGAGGACCACATTTTAAAGGTTATGATCGTTAGAGTACCTTAGAACCCTCTTTAAGAAGTCATCACTTAATCTTCACTAAGCACTCATACTTTTTTGTTCCGATAGGATGCCAAAGTGACGTCTTTAAGTGAATTGGATTTTATGCTAGAGTATTAGGTTTTCCATCAATTTTTTTGTATAACATGCACCGAGATGATAGCAGTGCTTTTCAAAATTGTACTTTTTCTTTTTATTTATAATGAAAAAGTATTGTCTGTTTTTTTTGTGGTTTGATGGATCCTTTGAGATCCAAAATAAACTAATAATGATGATGATATTATTATCATACATAACTATAATGTCACTTTTAACCTTTGTTTTTTTGCAGTGAATTTCTAGGTTTTTTTTTTCACATAAAGTATTTTTTTCCATACTCTACTATTACTAACCCTGCCAAATGGGTGTTGGGCACTGGGCCTGGCTGCCCAACCCCGGTGGGTGGCCAACTCTGTGCCAGGCATGGCCTTTGGTCATACACGATGTGGCATTGAGCGAAAGGCCTGGCCTGATGCCATGTCTTGTGCCCAACCCTTTCATGATCAGCTAAGCCCATGCCGGGCATGGCCTTTGACCATGCGCTTCATGGAGTTCAGTGCATTGTCTGAACCCAACACCTTAGGGGCACTCAAAACACCACCCGTTCATTCACGGCACCACAGACTGTCGATCCGCCGCAGAATCTCACCCCTGCTCCGCTGATCGACACAGTAGCTCCCCAGATCAGCTGCGCCGCAGAGTAAAACATTAATTTTTCATTTACACCTGAGGGTGGGTCATCTGAGACCCCATAACTACACCCAGGTGGCCAGGGTACCCCTACCTGCCTACATATGCTTTTAAAAAAAAAACATTTAGAACACGAGGACCAAGTCTCCGAGTTCTTACATGGCAGCCACAACTTTTTATTCAGATTGTGGCCAGCCAATACGATCACTTGGTTTGAGTTTGTAGATCCACGGACCTCCGCAGTGCACCCGTGATTGTACCTAGGCTGAAATATAGATACATTCTGAACCTTAATTGCTCAAAAACTACTGAAAGTATTTACACCAAATAACAAAATGCACACTTTCTGGGTAAAGATCTGGCTTTCTGCTAAATGCGTTTTTTTTATGAATTGCTGTTCAATTTTTTCTTGACCTCCATTTCACAGATCACTTGGAAACTTTCCAGGAAGGAGCCGAGCTGAATGGGACTGGTTTTGTTTTGTAAAGTTTCATGAAGATTCATTAAATGGCGGCAAAGTCATTAGCAAACCAAAAAATCAATTTTCTATGGAAACACATCCCACCTATAACTACCCAGTTGTATAGATATCTTCAAGGTTCATAGATGTAAAGTTAAGAATAGTTCAACCGGGGGGGAGGAGCCTAGCGCGCAACCAAGATGGCCGCGTAGGTGCGAGGCTCCCGAGGACCTCCGCAACCTCCCACGTTTATCCTGTCTTCATCCTGAATCGGTTGAGGGGACTGTGTCGGTGAGCCTGAGCCGAGGTGGTACCCGTTTTCCGTTTTCGAATCGGACCCCGGGTGCCGGGGTGAGCACCGACTGAAGTTTGCGGCCTACTTCTCTCCTGACCCCGGATTCGAGTTTGGGGGCGACCCAGTGGCGAAGTGAACAACAACGGCGGGCTGGGCCTGGCGAGTTGCGTACCCCACACTTTCACTTTCGCTTTTGAGTCCCCTTGCCATCATCGCAAGTGGGATTACGGCGCTTCTTTGTGTGGGGGTGGCCTCGCTGGGAGACCCTGCCTGCCTGCGGTGACCCGCTCTGCCGTCCTGGGGTGACCCCCGGGGCTCTCGGCCTTGATTGCTTGCTCTCCACTGCGTGGCTGGTGAGGGTGCGAGACACACGACGATGGCCACGAAGCAGGATGGGGATCGGTTGAAGGCCAAGTCGACCCGGCGTGGCACCGCACATCAGGCCAACATCATGGACCGCTACACCCTCCCGAAGGGGTCTCCCGGCGGATCGCACAAGTCCTCCGAGTGCCCCCCGGATGCCCCTGATTTGCCTACGGATCTGACTTTGCAGGACGTCATGGGCGCCATTGCTGAGATGAAGACCTCAGTGGGCCAGCAATTCGACACCTTGGCACACAAACTCGACGCGGTCCTCATCGATGTCAACCTTGTCAGAGCCGATCTCTCTAAGACAAATGACCGGGTCGATTCCTTGGCCCACACCACGTCGGGCCTCACGACTGAGGTAGCGGCCCTTCAGACGGAGGTGCACCGGCTCCGTCAGGCAAGTGCGCTCATGGATCGGCGCCTGGAGGACTCCGAGAGCAGGGCCCGGAGGAATAATATTTGCATTATCGGAGTGCCCGAGGGACGGGAGGAGTCGGCGGCGGATCTCTTTGTGGAGGACCTGATCTCTACCCATCTCCAGCCTCGAGAACTGAGTAAATTCTTTGCGGTGGAGAGGGCCCATAGAGTTCCCGGTGGCAGGCCGAAGGTCGGAGCCCCTCCGCGGCCTCTTATTGCCCGTATTTTCAACTTTCGGGACAGGGATGCGATTTTGCAAGCTTCCAGACTGCAAGGGCCGATTAAGCTGGAGAACATGGAGGTGAACTTTTATCCTGATTTTACGCAGGCGGTCCAGAAGCAGAGATTGAGTTTCCTGGGCGTCAAGCGGCGGCTTCGAGGCATGAACTTAAAATACGCCATGCTCTTCCCGGCCAGGCTGCGGGTGGAGGCGGATGGTCGCACTCACTTTTTTGACCGTCCTGAAACGGCCGGGGACTGGTTGGACACTTTGTCTGGAGGACATGGTCGGGATGGGGGGGGGGCGACGGGAGGAGAGTGCCCACCGGACCGGGTCTGAGGTACTGACACGGGGGCTCACCCCGGATGATGCCACTTTCGGCCCAGCTTAGGGTCTTTTGACTGTTGTGTCTGGTTTCCCCTCCATTGGGGGTGGTGCTGGGTCTCGAGGGGGTTCTCCTTCCTCCTCTAGGGGGTCTTAGTAGTTTAATTTACATAGGGGCGACAGGCACACTGCAAGTTGGGGGGGCTGTTTGGGCTCATGCAGGGGTGCAGGGAGGGGGGAGTTTTGTTGGGGCTGTTGGGTTGGGGTTGGGTATTGTTTATTTGTACCACAAGGCAGAAGTATTGTTGTGCTATTTCTAAAGTGCTCTCTGGGGGGAGATTGATCGATTTCGGCTATGATGGGGGGTAGGGGACTGAGTCTTTTGTCCTGGAATGTTAATGGACTGGGGGACAGGATAAAACGGGGGGTGGTCCTGCAGTTCTTAAAACGAATTTCACCCGATATAGTATTTCTGCAGGAAACACACCTCATTGGCAACTCCTTTCGTGCCATGAACAGACGGGGCTATCGCCTTATAGCCCACTCGGGCTTCACGTCTGGTTCGAGGGGTGTGGGCATTATGGTTAAAACCTCTCTCCCGTTGGAAGTTGATGAGGTGCTCCATGATGACAGGGGACGATATACGGCTCTGGTGGGTAGATTGGAGGGTAGAGTGATTGTTTTCGTCTCTGTTTATGTCCCGCCAGGGTTGCAAACAACTACTTTTGCTGATCTGGGGCGCCTCCTCCTTGGCCTTCCGGAGGGGATTCTAGTGGTTGGGGGGGATTTTAACGCTGTAGTTTCCAGGACTGAGGATCGTCACCCTCCCAGGGATCTCCCCTGTGCCCAAACTTGGTTATCCGGCCTCTTGGATACCTTGGGGCTGGTGGATTGTTGGCGGCTGAAACACCCTACGCAGATACATTACACCTTTCATTCCGGGGCTCATGGCAGTCTTTCGAGGCTTGATTATGTCCTGATGCCAGCGGCACAGGCGGGGAGGGTTGGGGAGGTACGACATTTGGCGCGGGGTATTTCAGACCACTCCCCGCTCCTGTTGCACTTCGACATTGTCCCGAGGGGGGAGGGGAGGGTGGTCCCGATTAATCCCTGGTACCTGCGTGACCCCACAATTCGCACAGACTGGGTTAAATCTCTTGAGCGATATTTTGAAGACAATGTGGGGTCTGTGTCGGCTGCGGTCTCTCTGTGGGAGGCGTTTAAGACGGTACTCCGGGGGGAGGCCCTATCCCTCATTTCCCATTCCCGGAGGCGCGAGCGGGAGGAGGTGACCCGTATTGAAACTGAGATAACTGAGTTGGAGGGTGATCTGGAGTGTGGGGTGACGGATGATAAATTGCATGCTCTCCGACTCAAGCAGGCGGACTACAAGGCCCTCGTCACGGAGGCAGCCAGGGGCCTCAGTAGAGAGCAACAGGGGAGACTGTATGATGTGGGTGATAAGGCTGGTAAACTGATTGCGTGGCTGGATAAAAAGGAGAGAGCGAGTCGAGTTGTCCCGTCGATTGAGAAATTGGATGGTGTGTGTGTCACTGAACCAGGAGAAATTGTTGATTGCTTCGCAGAATATTTCCGTGGGGTGTATTCCCCGGTATCTTCCCGCTCGGAAGAGGATTCCCATGCCCTGCTTAAAGACATTGCGCTGCCTTCCCTTTCGGAGGAGGATAAAGTGTTGTTGGACGCGACCCCAACATCCGAGGAGATTGCCCTCGCCATACGTTCGGTCGCCTCCGGCAAGGCCATGGGTCCTAATGGCCTTCCCATCGAATTGTACAAACTATGACCAGATACGCTGGCGCCGCATCTCCGTGCTATGTTCCTCGCGGCCCGCTCGGCGGGTTCCCTCCCGCTGGACCAGCGTCTGGCCACTATCGTGGTTATTCATAAGGAGCGGAGGCCGCGGGATCGGGTCACGTCTTACAGGCCCATTTCGCTGCTGAATGCGGAGCCCAAAATTCTAGCCAAGGTGCTGGCCAATCGGCTGGTTGGCGTGGTGTGCGATCTGATTCACCAGGACCAGTCCGGCTTTATCCCTCATCGCAACACCGCGCTAAACCTGCGGCGTTTGCATGGGGTGCTCGCGCTGGTCCCGTTCATACGAGAGCCGGACATTTTGGCGTCCTTGGACGCCACTATGGCGTTCGACACGCTTGAGTGGCCATATATTTGGGCGACGCTGGCTAAGTTTGGTTTTGGCCCGGGATTCATTGGTTGGGTGAAACTGTTATACTCCGGACCGCTGGCGCAGGTGGCGGTGAACGGTAGAGTGTCGGCTCCGTTTGAACTGGGCAGGGGCACGCCGCAGGGCTGCCCGCTGTCGCCGCTCCTCTTCGCGCTTGCCTTGGAGCCCCTGGCGGAGTGGCTGCGGTGGCATCCTTCTATTCGTGGTCTCCGATGGACCCCCGAGTATGAGGATCGCGTATCCCTTTACGCGGACGATATTCTTTTATACCTCGCTTCCCCGCGTAAATCGCTGATTGTGCTAGTGGATGTTTTGCATTCATTTGGCCGCAACTCCGGCTTAGTCATCAACTGGGCTAAATCCTGTGTGTATGTCCTCTCCGGGGAGGCTCCTATCCTTCCGCGGGGTTGTCCTATCCAGGTGCAGGGATTTAAGTACCTGGGTATCTTTATTACCCTGGACGCTGAGGCCCGATATAAACAGAACTTGCTCCCCCCCCTCCAGCGCCTGAAGGAGGACGTGGCGCGTTGGAGGCGCTTGCCGCTCTCACCGCTCGGTCGTGCGGCATTGTTTAAGATGATGTCGCTGCCACGTTTCCTATACGCTTTACAGAACACGATGGATGTTGTCCCGGCGCGCTACTTTCGCGAGGTGGAGGGTCTGCAGCGACACCTGTTCTGGGAGGGGAGGCCGCGTATCGCCCTTGCGAAGCTGATGCTCCCGTGGTGCGACGGGGGGGTCGCCCTCCCAGACATCAAACGGTATTACTGGGCCTCCTAGCTGGCTGCGATAAACCACGGCCTTTATGGGCCCGCTCTTAACCCGGCCTTTGAAATGGATAAACTGTTACTGCCGGGTGGTGACTATAATCGGGCGCTTTATTCTAGATCGCTCGACGCACGTCTGACGGGCCCTACGCGGGTCGCGGTACGGGTGTGGCACGCGGCGAACTTGGCGATGGGGTGGAAGGATCGGTTGACCCGGGCGACGCCACTGTATGCATCTGAGCGGCTGGGCTCCCTGTGGACCTCGAAAGGCTTTGAGAAGTGGGACATGATAGGCATCAGCAAGGTGGGCGATCTCTGGACGAGGGGGGGATTCAAAACGTTCGATGTGCTGCAGACGGAATTCCAATTGCAGGACAGGGAGTACTTTCGATATATACAGGTCCGTCACGCGTTGTGCTCCGTATTCCCGGATGTTGCCTCCATCCCGGAGTACTCCCCTCTGGAAGATAGAGTGCTAGATGGGCATGTACCGGATGGCACGATTTCATTGATTTACAAAAAGCTCATCAACGATCGCTCGGGACTGCTGACTAGCCTTCGTGAGGCGTGGGTCGCCGATGGATTGGAGCTGGATGACGAGGACTGGGTGTCTGCGGTGGCCTCCCCGAAAGAGGTGGCCATACCGGCCCGCCTTTGCTTCGTCCAGCTCAAAATACTCCATAGGGTCTGATGCGTATGGGATATGCCGTGGATGGGTTGTGTAAGCGTGGGTGTGGTTCTTTAGGGACCTTCTTCCATATTTTGTGGGAATGCCCGGAGGTGGCGCGATTCTGGCGTGGTGTGCATGCGGTGTTGCAGGCGGTCACGCATGTGACGCTGCTTCCCGAGGCGAGGAGATGTCTGCTGAATGTGTGGGAGCCAACTGACTACTCAGTGCCGCAGACGGGGTGGGTGACTCTGGGATATATGGTAGCCAAGCGTGACATAGCGCAATTGTGGGGCTCCCAGAGGTCGCCAACGGTCTCGCCGTGGAAGGACAGCATGGATTGGTGTATGTTTCGGGAAAAGGTAGTGTATGTTGCGAGAGGTAAGCCTGGGAAATGGGTGAAAGTGTGGGGCCCCTGGAACTCCTACCGTGGCGGAATTTGCCCGCCACTGACGCCTGAGCTGGCACTTGCCCCGTCTCCCTAGTCTGCTTGTCGCCTTGGTTCTGGGAACTGAGTCCACTTTGTTTCCGCCCCGGCCTGTCCCCCCCCGCTATTCCTGTGGATCGGTAGGGTCCTCCCCAGGGGAGCTCGTACTGCTGCTTTGACTTTTGCTGCCTTGTGGATTTGTTTGTTGTTTCTTATATAAAAATGGAACCGCCATTTGGGGGGTCCGGACGGTGTGGCCGCCAACGCTTCTTTCAACTCCTGTGATCTCTCTCACGCTGCAGCGTGTGTTTACTAACTGTATTTTATGCTCTTACTGTTTGCTAGCGGCCGGCCCGAAGGTTGTAGGCCCATCTTTGTATATCTTTTGCATTCTGTAATAAAGGTTTCAAAAAAAAAAAAAAAAGAATAGTTCAACCGTACTTACTCATATATACTTATTCTGATCGCTTTGATGGTTCTGTTCACCATCCTGCCTCTTGATTCCCACAGGACTTCATTACAAGAAAGAAAGGTCCTCACCTGTACTGGATCGGACTGACAGATATTCACAAAGAAGGTACCTGGAAGTGGTTGAATGGATCTGCACTGCAAAAAGACAGGTGATATTACCACAATGCAATTGTATTAATTCATCTATAACTGCATTACCCAGGCATTCATGCACTTGACATCGAACAACAACGATGATAATATATTAGAGCCACAAATTAGACGCACTAGAGACATACAACAATTGTCACATTCAATCTAGTGGATCAAGCAAAACATACAAGAATAAATCATGCCTAGTGACAGTGGCCAGTAGAGTTGATGCTCAAAGTGAGAAATGATTTACCCGTTATTTACAGTTAGTGAGTGCAGAACATCCTTCAAAAGTGGAGCTTGTCCCCTCTGCCAATGACTCACTCCTCGATACTCTCAAAAAGGCCCTCTTAAATGTGGCTGACTTTAAGCATCACCAAGATGGATCTTAGAAGTGATTCTATTAATAGCAAATTATCATATACCATTAAGACTGGTGTGGTTTTGGGCAATTAGGGGGATTTAAAAATGTCATACTCTGCTGAAGAGGAATGTTTTGAGTGGTTATCCGAACAACAGAAGCATTTGATGAGGTTGATGCCGTCTAGGCACATGTTACAGAGTTTAGGGTTAAGCAGGATTACGACTAGTGGGAAACAACCTTTACAACGCAGTCATTACAACGCACTACCTTTACAACGCAGCGATTACAACGCAAATGCATTTACATCGCATGCCATTACAAAACAGGCATTACAACGCATGTCACTACCAAGTATACCATTACAACGCATACCATTGCAACGCATGCCATTACAACGCATTATAAGATAAGTAATGGAGTTTTGTTTTGTTTTAGGGTGGGTATGGTTTTGAGGGTACATGGGAATAGTAAATTTGACCCCTACACTATCCAACACTTACCCTACTGTTGCACTCACTGTAGTGGCAATAGTAATTTTTACCCCTACACTATCCAAAACCTACCCCACTGTTACCCTAAAAGTATTATGTGTTGTATTGGTATGCGTTGTAATGTAATGCATTGTAAGGGTAGTTTCTAAAAATGGGCTGTAATGGCATGCGTTGTAAAATCATGCATTGTAAAGGTAGCTGCGATGTAAAAACCGCGTTGTAAAGGCATGCGTTATAATTGTTTGCATTGTAACATCATATATTCACGCCTAGTTAACATTTTTTAAATGTTTCCTCTCATATATGTGTTTGATTCATTGGGTATACCTTATATACCTTCATTGAAAGCTTTGGAGTAGGAGGAGATGGCCAGTGAGCTCCTAATATCATAATGGGGGGGATTAAAATACTGAAAATTATGAGCCTGTTTATATAGAGCAACTGCAAACCCCCCTCTAGACCAGCAGCATGCCAGACTGAAACCAAATCCCACTATTTTGCACCAAGTAAACACAACAAGCTTCTGTATTGTTTTGAAGTAATGGACCTAAATGCTGCATTAATATCTTAGGGTATGTCGCCATGTACCAAGGAGCCTCATGCCGCTGTAGCAGTACAGTTCAGAATCTCATGTGTTCACGCCCAGCCATCCTGTGCTGTTCGGAGTGTCGTACTATTTCAAATGCGGAAAAACAACATTTACAAAAGAGGGAGAAAGAGAGTTGGGCCCTGATTCTTGGCTGTGCAGAGTATTTACCCCATCTAGAAATCACTATTAGTCCAGGGTAAAGTATACATAATGATTTTTGAACTTGTAAATGAGGCATAAAACAAAAAATCGGTACCTAGTACATGCAATTCAATATGTTTTTGCCCTTTTTTAAAAACGTTTTCCCCCCACAAATTTTGGCCGTTTTGAAATCTATCAGCTGAAAAACTGAGACTGTGTTAATTATTACACAACTTGCTATTCTGATCCCTATGCAAATTCTTTTTTCACAGGGATCGTAATTTAGCTCCAAACTTGCAAGCAAGTCCTATGAGGTGAACTTTCAACTAAAGTAGAAAAAAATAACAGAAAGCTGGGGTTGATACAAAAATCCTACAACAAAATATTTCAGCTTTAAAAGAAATTGCCAGCAAATACTCACTTTTTTGTAGCAATCTTTGACTGGGGCATGGTTACGCCAAATTCCAATCTTACTTTAGAAATGCTCAATTGCCAAATTAAGCACTATTTTGACTTTTGAAATGTGAAGCCCAGTGATCACTGCTCCTGTTAAGCAAATACAGCCAAAAAACGAACAAACATGAGGCAGGAAGTCTAAGTCGTGGATCGTGCTTAGGTTATGGCTTGCTATTTTGCCTTTTAGAAGTATTTGTTAACTGGCAGATGGTGGGTTTTGTTCTCTTCCGTGTCTCCCTTGGAACCATGTCAAGTCCCTTTGCCCAGATTGGAACTCCCAAAATCCCATTGGCTGATCTGCCTTTTGTTTTGCTCTTGGAAGTGACAAACTGAATTTATGAGGAGGAGTAACCCTGGCTCCTCAGTACTTTTGCAACTGACCTCAAGCTTTCATTTTGTTGTGGAAGCGATTCACACCCAAGAGCTTAGGGTCCAGATCACAAAAACATTTTTGACTGGTGCTAGTTCATGTCCTTGGTAAGTTAATATAGAAATTGGAGTAAACAAGTTGTAATACCTTATTTTGAAAGCAGGCCCCTCGAGATGGTAATGTATGACAATAATTCTGTGCATATTTGTAGTGTAGCATTTTGTTGTGGTGGTGATGTGTTCTTTTAGTTTTTTATTCTGCTCTGTTCTTTTAGCATTTAAATGTGATATTGCTGTGGTGCATTGTAATTGTTGTGTTGCCGTTTTGGATGCTTTATTGTATTGTGACTTGATTGTGTTTGTGTTTTTCTCTATGTATATTATTGTACTATGATCTATGGCTTACTGGATGGATCATCAAATGTCGCTACATTTCCAGCCAACGTAGCACATGCCTATAAAGCCTGCCCCAAGCATCCATTTACTACCATGTTGGGTGATAAAATAGCTCTTGTCCAACTCTTCCACTATTTGAGACGTAAGTTAGACCAATACCGTGGCAAAGATCATACTTTAAATTAGCATTTGCCAGGCCTTCCTTACATGATACAATCCTAAGTATTGAAGTATTTTAATGTAACTAAATGTGCTTGTCTTCTAAACCCTTTAGGCTTGAAAGTTTACTACATTCTACCCAATAAACGCACCTGAAGCTATGTCCATGACTAACAACTTACAATAGCTGCTAGCAAAGGGAAGCGAAGAATACGAAGCACGGGCCTCATTCTTGCACAGCAGTACATTTACACATTTTAGGAATTCTCAAATCTTTTCCAGTTTATGCTCTTAACCTTGTACTCATCATAGTTTTTCATGCTGAATACGGGAAATATTTTGTAAATTTCCTAATCACGTGCAAGAATATACATGCATTTATTCTCACAGTATCACACTTACTCACTCGGTTTATTCCTCCCATGAAGAAACCCCCTTCCTACACATCTTCATAAATTTTGGAAGATGTTCCCTTACCTCTGCCATCCTAGCCCTTGACTGGAGTAAATTGGCAAATTTTTTTGCAGGATGGGCAGATGTCAGTTAATGATTTGTGAAACCCTCAAAAGTGCAAGCTACTATGTCCATGCAGCAGTGTATTACTCATTGCTGTGCATAGTTTAGAATAGTTTATGTTTATATTTACTCTATGTTATCTGTATCTCTTATTCTTGCCAAATGTTGCTCTGTTATCTCATATTTCTCGGCTAATGAACGTTTAGCGTTTCGCAGTGCAATAGTCACTCTACCGCAGTGGACATGTGGCAGGCTCTCAATAAAGATTTGACCTGTTCCCCTCCCCTTCATTCTTCCATAGTCTACCCAAACATCTAGGACACTTCTGACCTGCAATGCCCACTCCTCATACACAGAAGCACATTTTCTCACAAGGAAGCCTCTGTGGAAGTGCAAAATCAAGTGTACAGACTGGAAAAGTGGTTTTGCAAGAATAAATCAGACCAAATCTTTGATTCATATGAGATATGGCTGCAAGTTTTAGAAGAAAATCTATATCACCTTCTTTTCACCTTACGAACGTATATCCTCCCGCAATAGTGAATATCTGCAAAGTCCACTATAGCCCACCCTATCCTTTGCCACATATTTAACTTGGTGCCTGACACAAAGTGAGATGGGATTATTCCTCTCGCGCTATGTTCTCAAAACTTTATCATCAGTTTTGTCCATATTCACGTCATATTTTCCAGGTGATATATTGCCACTCACACGCCATTGGCCTGCAGTATCTCAACATAATCAAAGTTCATGAAGGAAGATCCGTGGTTACGTTTGATCCTCTAAGATGTCTTTTAGTTTTTGATAGGCATTTGCAATGTTAAATTAAAAAAGCTGTAGCCACTGTACTAAAGTTTGCTTTGGTAAAGAGAGACATTTGTGAGCTGAGAGTGATAGAGAAAGTGTTTGCAACTGCATCAGAGCATCTGAATGAAGCTATCTTTTGTCTGACTCTTTTCCTCACAGATTCTGGAGATGTGATCAACCAGATAAAGTAGGTGACAAAGATGAAGGAGACTGCGCTACTCTAGGAAGTGCACCTTGTGATGGAGATTCAATCCTCCAGAACTGGGGTGATGAGAATTGCTGGGAGGATAACAGATACATCTGCAAAAAGAAGGCCATGGAAATCCAAAAGGAATTTGTACTGTAGAAAGGAATACATCTGAAATGCCGCACAGTACACTCACACAAACATGAATGTATGTGCATCCAGGCTTCAGCTGTAGCAGCTCCGTACTTATTGTTGATGTGCTTAGTCTATAGGAAATTAACTGTTTTCTGTACTAATAATTTGTGTGCTATATGATGAATCTACACAAAAGTTTGAAGCAAGTAATTTAATCAACCTAAAGGTAAAATCAAGTACATATTTGTCAAGGGATCAAAAATTATTTGGCAATAATATAAAAGACCATTCTGACTTAAATTATAGCATTTTATCTCTGCTGTTACTGTCACATTATATGCAGGGCCACTGGAATTATGCAGAAGTGGAGGGCTAGATTATGCGGCAAGGTTTACTAAATTATACAACAGGAAAGGATACATTATGATTTTTAATGTGGCACATTTTGTGCTACCAATATGTAATTATTTTGTCATTTTTACAGTTATTAACCTAGCCTGGGCATAGGTTTCACATCATTAGTACCAATTTAACACCCAAACAGAACAATAAACAACAGAACGGTGACCGGGCCTTCCATTGAGTAGCAAAGTATGTCACAACATTTTTTGTAACTTTTGATCCATTTAAGCTCGAAACAATCTTTGCTTTTAAAGTTTGCAGATTATTCAGTAGATTATGGGTAATTAGGCAAATGTGACAAATTTATACTTAAGCGTAAAATCGCTTCATTTCAGTGGCCCTGATTGTATGTGAGGCCATGAGCAGTGCTGTAGTAAGGGGGTTGCTTACCCCACAAACAATTGTGATTTTCAGTTTTTTTATTTGAATTGTAACCATAACTTCTACTTTGAATTTGCATGAATATTTTTTTAACACTTTTAATTTTAATTGATTTATTGTGATTAAAGAACCATTGCTTCCCTTTATTAAAATGTTTACAAATTAAAATGTGTGCTTTTGTGTGTTTATGTTCGTGTCGATGTTTAAACACATAAAGATATACATAATGCATTTATGCTACATTCAAAGTGACAAGTTTATATCACAAATGTTACTATGCGGCATTAACCTGAAAACGTTATTTTGTTAAACCATGGAAATATTTATTGAAAACAGAAAATAATTTCTGGACCATACGGTTTGGTTATCTGCAGTAAAAAGAAGAAAACAATACTTATATAGATTTTCAGGAACACACTATTTGCAGTGTAAACAACCTGCCTGTCGAATGGAGTGGTTTTAAAGCTGTTTTTTTCTGGTTAAAAATGCATCAAATAAGAATGTTAGTGAATGTGGAACATATTGATGCACAGTTTAGTCGTCCATTGACACATAAGCCTAGTAGCCCTGATAATAGCATAGCTCTGTTTAGTGGTTTGGTTGGGTCCTGACATTATGGTGATGAAACTGTATTTCATGGGGACGTTTTGCATGCTTCTATATTTCACGGATCCCTGTGAAATATGTTTTTTTTGCCTATGCATTATCTGCAATGAAAGCACGCACACAAACACTCACACACACACATATATATATATATCAAGGGAGAGAGACAGTGGCGGGCGGCACAGATCGGGGTGGGAGGGCATGGGGGAGACAGGAGCAAAGAAAATAAAACTTACTGTCTTGCCGCTCTTTCTACCATCATTTCCAGAACAGGAGCAGAGCACCCAGGAAGCACCCATGCTCCCTAAAGCAAATCACAATGCTGCAATGCAGCATTGTGATTGGTCTGAGCGCCGTGATTCAGCACTCAGACGGGGACAGGGAGCCTGGGCATGTTCTCCACCCAGGCTGCATTACAGGCCAAGCATTCCTGAGCACTAAGGGAGTGAAACCCCTCCTCCCCTCCCCCGCTCTGTCAGCAGAGCAGCCCCGCTAGCAAATCTGCCGCAACAAGAAAAAAATAAAATGATAATAACTTAGAGTTATTATCAGTTTAACTTTCCTTTATAGTGCTGAAAAAAAGTGGTCCGACACTCCTCCGCCTTAGCGGAGGAGCTGTAATTGGAGAGAGAGACAGAGAGAAAGAGATAGATAATGAATAACTATATAAAATGATTCTCTGTTTTTGTCATCAAGAGATTCTTCTGAGATTATAAACTAAAAGGCCCATGGCTGAGTGTTTGTAAATGTTCCCAGAACTCTCAGACAGCAATGTATATTTCATGTTCATTTTGAGGCTGTCAGGATGAAAAAGGTGTTTTTCCAAATGGAGACATGTCTGTTGAAAACAGTATGGCAAATATATGACTATACAGCTTTTTCTCTAGTAAAAAGTAGGGGGAAAAACTTAATTATAGAACAAGTACACTGTTATATTAAAATCCTTGTGTCTGTAGACTCTTGGCCTTTCCCCTTTAAGGTGCAGCAAACCCTGGTCAATAAGCAATGGAATTAGACTGTTAATTTTTGGGAAGCTTTGTGAACCAGGAAGTGAGTGTGCGATTGAGGCACTCTGATGAGGGGTCTATAGTTAAGTCATTTTCAGTTTTCATTGCGCAGTTCTCCAGTATCCAGCCCAGACTAGCCCTGTACTTGATACCAAGGACCGGATATGCAAAGAGTTTGTGCTGTGTTTGCGTCACAAAAGTGAGAACATTTTCTTGTCAAAAAGTGATAGCTATGTGCTGCAGGATTTCTTTTTAGTGTGGTTAATTTCTTAAGGTGGGATATAAATGAGTCTGTTGATAAGCCTAGTCAGCAAGGAAGAACAGCTCAGGGGTGGCCTACTGCACTGAAAACTGCAAAGGACAGCCTAGGGGGGAATAGAAAAGAGTGTGTGGGGGCAAAAGTGATAATCTGGAAGGCAACTGAAAATAGTAGAGAAAAGTGACAGTCATGGCACCAGTATCACTTGGTGATTGACTTACACATATACACATATCCAAGGGAATAGGTATGCAAACCATTCTGTGAGGATGCTGAACAGTTAGGGTACAGCCCTGCAATCTCACCAACAACCACCAAGGCCCAAATTAAGGGTTGCATGAATTGCATAATATGTGTCAGTTTCCATGCAGCAAATTGTGAACTAGGGAATTATGAGTAAACCCCAATGTAATGGGATACCCCACCTGGGGCTATTTTTTCTGCTGGCTGTAAACCCACTTGGAATCCCCTATTCCATGGGACTCGTTGAATACTGTTATCACCAGCACTAAGCAAGTGATAAAAATAGTCAGGGGCCAGTGTGTGGGACGTGAGGTGAGAGCATGGTTGGGGGGATAGGGCAGAGAAGTGAAAGGTGTGTTTTGTGCAGAAGGAAGCACTGCATCTGATAGAAAATGAGCATCACAAGACTTGGCTACTTCTGCAGCCAAAGTCTTCTGAAATGTTTTCTGCCCTGTTTGTCTTGCAAGAGAAAAACACAGGTCAGGTTCTTCCAAACTTTGTAAATCCAGGTGTGGAAAAAATAACTTAAGAATCAAGTGAAGCAAAATTTACACATGCATAACATTGGTACAACAAACTTGTAATCCGGTCTCAAGAATATTCACCCATAACTCATACAACTTGGAGCATTTCCTGAGACTGGAGCATATTGTTTCATACTACTGAATCACTCAGGAAAGTACCACTTCATTACTGAAAGCTCTGCACTTCCATACTAACGAGAGCTTGTGCTCTATACACATGTCTGTAACATAACTCAGATTGAAAAGTGGTTGTTCCAGTATGCAGTAGCTTGGATGAGAAAATGATTGACACCCTTGGAAGGAAAAGTAACAGGGTGGGAGTGAATAGAAATAACTGAGAGGAATTGTATTGAATTATGGATCTCTTATGTGATGTTTTTAATGCGCTGAATGTTTTTCTTATTTGTAGTCTTTTATGGCTGCTTAAGCCAAAAAAAGATTTATTGATGATGATGATGTATTGAATTATGAGAGACCTGAAATGCCAATGAGAAAATGTGACAACCAGAAAGGAAATGAAAAAGGAAAACAAATTTATTGCAATGGGAAGTGATATATTGAGAATGAACCAGAACAACTGTGTAGTGAAATGCAATAGCCTAGGCCTATGTGGAAGAGTAAGTGGGTAATATGGTTCTTAATCTCTGGTCCGGCGACCCCTTGGGGTCTGCGATGCCTGCTCAGGTGGGTCTGCAAGAGCTTAGAAAATAAAAATAACATTGACAGATTATTGAAGTGTGTAAAAATAAGCAATATTGAAACATGAACATTTTAAAACGTTTGTAAATGAGAAGAACTTTGAAAGTGGAGGCTATATATTAAGGTTATATCCTCTGATCAATTCTTAGAAGCAGTGCATGTGCATCAAACAGAATATAACATGGATGAATGGTGGCCTCTACTGAATTTTGAAAACCTCCAACCTTCCGATTATAATTAAAATGTAGATTTTTTTAAATTGCATTTGTTTGTGCAATAAATAAAATATTTAATACATTTGTGTATTTGTTTGATGAATGCTTGTTTCTGTAATTTTGTGTATTGTTTTGCAGTTCAAATCATCGAACTTGCTTCAGCCAGTGTCTTGGAATTCTAATAATGACTCAATGTGAACAGACAGAATTTCACACAACACTCTCTTGATCACCCTAAGGACAATTTCAGTCTTCACTTTAAAATATAATTTAAAATGATGACATGATCTATGTTGCATGTAATGTGAATGAATGTACTTATTTTGTGATTAAGAAGTTGTTTTAAGGCACTGGGCAGCATGGATCAGATGTGGAATACGAGAGAAAGATGTTCCAGACAACGGTGCTTCAAACTTGAAATCCTGTATGTCTTTGTTGGAATGGATAATTCCCCTGCACAGCGACTGAGATACACCCCTGCCCTGAACTTCGTGCCTCAGCTGCATGGATATCTGGAATCCTGATACTAATTTTTCGTCATGGATGAACACAGATCATGCATGTGCACCATGATCTAGTCCAGTTTCACCGTAACGGGGTCGGCTGAGACTGGGAGGGTCGCATCAAGTGCTACCCTCTCAAAGGTAAAGGGCTACTCCTGTTACCAGGAGTTAAGTGACATGAGCACGGTGGTGGCAGTATACCAGTCTTTGTATTCAGTAGAATCTGCAGTGTGAGCAGGCTCTTTCTTACCTGGGTCACTGGAGTGGGGCTACTGGCCCACTCGTGTAAAGTTCCATGGTGGTGCACTTAACTCACCCATGGCCTGCATGGATTATGTATCATGCCGGACAGCATGTGATACTTGCATATGTGTGCTGGGTTGCATGTGTGTGTCTGTGTGGGAACATAACATGCCTGTGGATTCCATTTTGGAAACACAGGGCCTGGAGAGGCTTGAGAGGTGAGGACTGCAAACACCAGACAGGAGATGCGTATTGCTGACATTCCTTCAGGCTGGAGTGGGTGATACGCACTGAAGGGAGTGCAGTAGGGCGTCCTCTTCACACATCAAAGGTCTCTTTGATTCCAAGAGTTACAGGTCAGTAGGACCAGGGCTCATTGTCAGGGGGTTGGTCGGCCTGATAATGTTGGCACTACCAAGGAATTTTGAAAGAGGGGAAGGTTTAGTCCTTTGAGCATTGTGGGGCATAGTTCAGTGGAGGATGACCACATGGTGTTATCCTGTGTACTCACCTGGCCTGTGTTGTGGATCAGTTAGAAATGGAGCCACTCCTGCTGTTAGACTGTCCTGTTGACAAAGGGCTATGTAGAGGAGAGAGCACTTCAAAGAAGCTGACAACCTCAACAAGAATTTCAAAGGCCAGGCACTAAATCACATATGTGTCTGGATGTGGACTATAAAGATAGGATGATGAGTCCTATACTTAGTTGGACAGTACCATCTCATCAGGAGAGGGAAGATAGCCAAGACTTCTAGCTGCTGGAACAAGAACAGGAGACCAAGGTATGCCATGTTTTCTACTGTGTGAGGGCCCATCACCCAGGACGTCAAAACCACTTGCCCTGAGCCTGGAGCACCAGCCTTTTGCCCGCCTGCCAAGACCAGCGGACACTGAGGACGAGAGCGCCTAGAGTCCATTTGATGGCCAAGACCAGTGGGCCCCTTCGAGGAGGGGGAAAGTGCCTGGAGGGAGCGGGCGCAGCAGGGATATTGCCGAGAGGATTCCAGTGAATGACGTGTGAGATGCCATATCTGGTTGGGATCATTTTAAGAGTGTTGGCTGTTTGCCTGGTCTTCCAGAAGCTAGGGAGCTTGCTGTGGTGTGCGTGCTGTAGTCAGTGACTTCCGTGCACCTGTAGGAGGCCGTCGCCTGTGTGCACACTGTAGTCGGTGAACCCATGTGCCAAGAGGAGGCTGCATGAAAGACAAGTCTATTTGCCTGCACAAAATTAGCTAGTTCTATCTGAGTACAACTGGGTACAGAAAGTGATCCATAGGTAGAGGTGGTGGCCTTGCAGCTGTCATTATTGCAACCAACTCAAACTGTGAGATTTACCTTTCAACCACCCCATAAATCTGAAATACTTCTAATACTATACAATTCTCCGCCTGCCGCAAAATTTCCTCTCTGTATCACAGAGTTCCTGCATCTGACTTCCATTTCATTCATTCATTTTTTAATTTAATGTTTTTTTGGTATGTATTAAATCCATTTTGTGAGCTGAAAAGCCTTCCCGGCTTGGAAAATGCGTTTACCCTTATCAAATTGCAATTCAGAAGGGGCGTAAAAGGGTCATCCTCTCCTAGATTAGGTACGGTAGGTATCAATAGTTTACAAAAGCAATTGCGACTGCAAACTAGTGATCATTTACCAACACCTCAAAGGAAGTCATGACTGATTTGCAACAGGGAATGTGCCCCTTTGTTTGCTTAAATAAAACTAGTTGCTCTTTTGGGAATGCAAACATAAGGATGGTGGTTTGCTGTTCTCTGCAGGCCAACATCCCCGTGTTTGCAGCCAGTCCCAAGGCATCAGAAATAGAGAACTGCCTAATTAACATTCATTAAACGTTGGTGCACAATTTATCAACACGTTTCGTGGCTTTAGTACATGGGGCTCCTTATTTCTTATTGTGTTTGTTTTCCTTTGCACAGATAAGAAATATTTCTGTTATTATTTCACAATGTTTGTGACCCATGCGGTATCTGATGGTAAACCTTGTTGTATTCAAGAAGATGCAAGATGTGTCTAATGGGCTTCTGCATAATTTTGAAGATCCAGAAAATTGCTCATTTTAGCCACCTAAAATGTTGCCACTTTGGATGCATTAATAAGCTTCCCTTCAGAAGCATCTTGACAACCTATGAAACGTTTGGGAAAAGGTTTTATGATCTGAACACTTTTATCCAATTTAAAAATATTTTTGGTATTAAATCCATGTAGGTCCCAGAGAAATTTGTAGACACCTCTCTAAGTTCACTAGCTAAGAGACACAGGCATCGCTAACTTCAACGGTATTTGGTTTCTCCAATGGCCCGCACTCAAATGAACATTTTTACGGTCCCACTGGTCAACAGGAAGTCTAACTAAATTTGCATGGCTAAGTCCTCCCCTAAATTGATTAATGCCTTCCCCCTTGTACCTAAAGATGCCACTTATGTCAGAAGATGTGAGTCAAAAAATAGTAAATCTATACTTAGCTGTATATCCATACTTTGACAATAGAATGCTGGTCAGTATCATGGATGTTACCTTTTTGCATGTCGATGTGTTGACTGACAACACGGCGCACTTTCAAAAGCCAATACACAATGGAAGGCCTATCGAATGAAGGTAATTGACGTTTTAAATTTGCCATTTCATTTGCTTCATAGCTTTATGACACATTATACGCAAGCAAGGCCCTCGCTTTTGCAGGCGGATGTTTCCTAACAGTGAAGGACAGTGTCTATCTCACCTGGAGAACGAAGGATGCCCCTAGTCCAACTAAAACTCACATCTGAACATAACAAACCTGCCATTACCTTTTGCCTAACATTTGAACCCATATGCAACTTACCCAGTAGCCCTTTAATGTCTCGTGTGGCCGTGTGGAGGCCGTTAAACGGCCACATCCCACAGAGCTAGCAGATCTGCATTTTATTTATCATACAGACTTGCTTGCCCTCTCCAGTGCTTGTTAGACTATAAACAAGTGATGGTTATCATCTAATAACACCGCGCGCCCAATTTTTGTTTCACCTTAGACAACACTTTCTCTCCTATGGGTCCAAGGAGTTGAAAAAGTGACATACTTGAAACTACAGCTTCCTAAAACTATTCCTATTCTTATTATCATTATTTTCACCATTAATAATACCATTAATAATGGTGCTACTGCTGATAATGATATTATGATTATTATTACTATTACTATTATTATTATTATTATTATTATTATTATCTTCAATAATACTAATAATAAGAACCACATTAATTGTGCTGCTACCAATAAAAATGTAATGGTGATGATGATGTTGAATAATAATAATATTAATAATAGCTATTAATATTGTTAATGTTCTTGTCATTATGATAACTATTATTAACCCTTTCCATGCGCTTGTCGGCCAACGGCCGTCGCGAGCACTACCTCCGTAGTGCTGCGCATGTCTGTTGGCCGACGCGGCCCCACCCGCGCAAGAATTTACCCGCACCGCGGTGGATTTTACGCCACGGCCCACCCTGCCAGCACACTAAAAAACGTGAAAAATAATATGATAATAAAACAGGTTTTAAACCCGTTGCATTTTTCTTCTAACTAAGTGTTAGCCTTAGGGGTGGGGCCAGGGGGATGACAGTCACTGAGGGGGAGTGGTATGCACTGCCTTCAGTGTGCATGTCGGTTTAGCCGGCCGTCTCAGGACAGCCAAGCTGTTATGTGCACTGAAGCTGTCACCAACCTGTGCTGCCACGGCCGGCTTTAGCACTGGTAGCACCCAGTGTGACAATCATTTTTGGCAGCCCCACACCCTATGACCACCTCCTCGAATTCTGCACTACCAACAGGCAAAAGTGCCCCTCATCCCTCCAATCATGTTATTGCTCAACACAGCCCCCCCCCCGAGGTCAGCACCCCCTCCACAGGTCAGCTCCCAGTGCGGCCGCATCGGTCGCACTGCCCTAAAGCCGGCCCTGCGTGCTGCGTTGCCAGGTTGGAGACAGCAGGTACAGGCCTTAGTCTCTGTGGAAGCACAAACCAAGGGCGCTCGGGCCAATCTTGGCTCTGCTGTCAATCTGCATGAAAGCGGCATCATGATTGGCCGCAAGGGATTCTTGGAGCCTGTCTGCAGAAGAGCGTGATGTGCCTGGCTAAAAGTAAGTTCCTATTTTTTTTTTTTCATTGTAGTCCGTTCCCCCTCCCCGCCCCACCACTCTGCCCTGACACCAGCTGCAACTGGTTAAAGCTTGGGGGTTTATCACGTGGGCACATGTTCCCTCACCTGCAATTTATGAATACTATGCATTGCAGAGGATGCTGAAAATATGTATTGGTGCACTGCAGTCACCCTCGATCACCTCTGACTGCCAGGCTCTCCATGGGTATTTATGCCCGTGGACCAGACCGCCCAGAGGGCTGCGGTGCACCTATTACAACCTATGATGTTCAATTTGCAGGCGAATACAGTTCGGAGGGGGGAGATATGATTCTTATTTTTGGGTCGATGATACCTCTAGGGCATTATTATCAGCCTACTGAGGCCATTTCATATTTCAGAAACTAACTATATAATGGAATTATTTAAAAAGAAGGTCAATATAGTTTTCTGCCAGGAGATTCCAATGTGAAACCACCCTGCTAAGGATCCTTAAATATTTGGCTTCCTTAGAAAGTTCTTCTATTATTTGTCCTACCACTAAAGTCATTTTGATTACCTCACTGGTTCCAATTTCGCACCTCCAATCCGGGACATGCATTTGATTTTTTTTGGTACGAAGGTGACAATTTGTTAAAGTTGTTTGGTCATATATTGGGTCAACACAACATTATATAAAGAGAAAGATTAGAAAACCATAAAGTCTTCAGGAAAATAAGTTGTGGTTCATTTCACAAAAACAGTAAAATTATGGACTGAGAATTACATATCCACCTAAACATACTTTCACAAGTTTATTTTTGTTGGGCAAAAAAAAAACTTAATATCAACCATAAACTTAAACTTATGACAAAAAAGTATCTTTGTGAGTCGGATCCATGGGTCTTCCTTTGAATCGCGTCAATTGACAGGTTGGTTGAGCGTATAATGTGAAACTAACCAAGAAAAATACCACACAGCACAGCTGCCTCTGAAAATGTTTTTGTTATTTTTGATTTATTTCATCCTTTTGATTTAATGTTTATTTAACTTCAAAAAATGTTGGGGCACCCACTGAGCTCTACAAATTTAAAGCAAATGCACCTCACTCATCAATTTCCACTTCAAGGCCTTAGATGCAGAGTATTTCAGACCAGGACTCAGTAACAGACACTATTCTATGGGTAAGAACTCCATCTACCCACTAGCACATCACTCCGGCCTCCCCTGCACCTCCTAAGAAATAACTTACAAAGGATGACTGGAGCAGCCAATACCCCACTTATCAGTGTATTTAATTAGTTCCAAAGAGAAAACTATTGCACAATTGTAAGAGCCCAGTGGCCCTTTATTAGTCAACCACCTTGCCCATTAAATTATTAAGACATTACTCAGCACTAAAATCAAGTCACCAATGCAATACTACTCATCACATAATATGAGTAAATTGCCCATGTTTCAATGAAACAACAAAAGAATCCTATATGCAGTTTGTATTTGATTCTTTATTTATCATCTGGTCTCGGGCTGTCCGTATATCTAGCTTCATATCTGTCGTAAAATAAAATAATAAATCCGTATTTCTAAAGCGCAAACTACTCACCCTTACGGGTCTCAAGGCGCTGGGGGCCGTCGTGGAATTTAAGAGTCATATGGTGCTGTGCTGAGCTGCCACCGGAGATTGAACCGTGAACCCGGTGCTCCGAAGTCAGCTGCCCTGGCCATTGCACCACACCTCTCCCACGTACGTTGTACGTCACTGTTCCCCTGCACCTCCTCTCTGAGGCTGTTGCCTACTATGCAGCATGCACAGGTTGTGGCATATTGATCATTATGTGATGCAGCGCAGCAATCCTCCTTGCTGCGCTGCGTGAAAGGGCAGGAATGTGCGGTCTTTAACATAATACAGAGCATTACTGCCTTTTCCCAGCACTGCCACACCGTGCTGCCTAGCGCCAACGCAGGCACTCTTGCGTGCAGGATTGTTTTTGTGCAGGAAAAACACCTTCCAGCACAAAAACAATCCCCTCAGTCATTTTCCTCCTTCTATGAGTGCTGCAGAATGCAGTGCACATAGAAAGAGGGAAAAACTAAGAGAAATAAACATATTTGTCCTTGTGACGCCTTTCCTGGGAAGGCATAGCATTTTGGAGCATTCCCAGGTCTACCAGTAATGGTAAATTTGGGAATGCATCAAAATCCATGGGTGTTGGAACACCCACGCCCCACCCATGGAATGCCTCCCTGGAGCAGAGTAGCACAACGCAGCGATTTGTGCTGCGTTGAGTTATTGCATATGTATCAAGCCACTCTGGGCCACACAAGGTAACCTTGCATGGCTTGATAAATTGCAGTTAAGGGTTGCATCACGCTTACACCCTGTTGCTTGATGCAAAAGTGGTTCACCCCTTTGATAAATGTGGCCCGTAGTATCCAATTCTGAGCTCATATTCCTCACAATTGACCAGAAGCTTAAGACAAGCCATCAAGGGGGCGCCACATAAACCCAGCAAGCCACTTCCTGAAACTGTATGAGTTTAATTGGTTTAAAAAGTAGTGCAAAATGTAGAGGCAAAGAAAAGAGACATAAAAAGTTGAGGTGACCGTAACCCACATAATTGTGTGTAGCATAAACACGTAGAGTTACCTTAGAATTCTGCGAGATTACCCCGAATTACGCAAGAAGAGTAATTCTGCTTTTAATGCGATTTCTAAGCATAAAAATGCTCGAGGATGCATTTTTGCACTAAGAAATAGAGCCAAATGTATCAGAGCGCAATTAGCATGTGCAAGCGGTCGTTCTCTTGCAGTTTTCCCCCAAATTACATGAGCAGGAGCAATTCTATAATCATCTCTAATTCCACATCCTAGAGTAACATGGAATTAGCAAAATTACTCTGATTACTCTGGCGTAAATTAAATTCCACCCAGGCCTAATAAAAAGGTAGAGGTAAAAGCATTGTAGATAAAAAGTATCTCAATAAAAAATACAACACTGCAGTGGTTAATTTTACCAAAGTATATATGAATTGTATACAGATATGCATTAATCTTGGGGAGAGGATGTAGCCTTACAGCTAGAGCGCCCGACCTCGAAGCTGGGGAACTGGGTTCGAGTCTCGGCAGCGACGCTCAACATCCTGTGATTCTAGGCAAATCACTTACTCTCCCAGTGCCCAACAAAACAAGCATTTGCAATGCAATAGGTCTCACATTATTAAAGTTTGAGCTATCGGCATACCTAAATAATGCAACACCAATAGCTCAAACTTTAATAATGCAAGACCTATTGCATTGCAAATGCTTGTTATATTATTCATTGAACAAGCATCTCACAGCGGCTTTGCCTTTCATTGTGGTCATCTAGCTGATATCTTGAATGACTGGTTTTGAACTGGGCCAACACAAAAGTTTAAGTTATCTTTGCATGGTCCAATGTACCTAATAAGAACACCTTTGATAATTAGTTGATTAAACAATAATTGTACACTGATGGGAAAGTAGACACATATGAAGCAATAGAAAGAACAATAGAGGTACGCTAAATTTATCTCCTGTACATTCAAAGTGCTTAAACATCCTTTGCCGTAATGTGGCAAAGACCAGTACTTTGAAATAAGACACGAACAACCATTGAACAATGTTTTTGCATGAATACCGATTTATAAAAGTCTTTTAAAAAACACAAAAACGATGTAAAAGTATAAAATACTGCTCAAATTTACGTACTCTAACAAAAAACGTCCTCCCACACTGTGCCTTGGATTTTGGGAGCGAACAGCTCTTTTATGATTAGATCAAAGACAAGTGCTGCCTGGAATCATGTCCATATTTCTGCCACTTTATATTCAATTTATGTCCACCCGTGTGCACTTCATTAGCCCTTTTCAGTATTATCTGCTCAAATAGAGAAGGCAGAAGCAAGCGGCAGGGAAAGCGATTGCTTTCACTTTCGCGATCGCTTCAAAAGCAAAGAAGCCCGCGAGTGGTGCGCGCCCGCGCAACAGCGAGCCATATGGTTTCAATTATCGCGCCCGTGTCTGGGCACGATAATTGAAACCATATGGCAGGAATGCGCGTAAAAGACACCAATAGGCCATGGGCGAAGCAATGCGCCCGCCTTTGGCCTACTGTGTGATATCTTTAAAACAAACATGCAGGCAAAGGCCAATAGCAGGCCACAAAAGTAAAAACACACGCACAAGTGTGTACAATTCCAGGGTCCGTTTCGGAACCCCGTAAAAAAGGACTCTCGCTGCACGAGCAGGGCTACGCACTGCATCGCTAGGCGCGAGACCTAAAAATGAATGTGTCCTCATGTAACGAAACTGGTGCTCATGTAAAGCGCTCTGATACCCGATCTCTCGGGTCTAGTTCGTGCTATATAAAACTCTAAAAAAAAAAAATCTTCACCATAATCCCTAAATGGTACTCCTTCTTAGCTCTAACCTTAACCTGTTCCCCTTACACCATATTGCTGTTTTAAAGGGGGTGCCCCTGGACCATTTCTTGTCTATGTTTCTTTTGCATTTTCTTTTTGCACCATTAGTTACACCTCCCATTACACTAACCCTTACCCGTGCCTCAATCTAGCCTAACATTAACCTCACCCCTTGTCGAAACCCTACTCCTTACCCCAATCCTTACACTAACCCGTACTTCAAACCTAACCGTAACACCATCCCTTACTCTAAACCTAACCTTAACTTCTACACATAACCTAACTCTAACTATTAACATTCTTAATGTCATTCCCGATGCATCCATTTGTTTACTACTTTTTTCAATCTTTTTTGTAGTTTACTTTTGTGCTTTTTTTACCTCTTTGTTGTTAATCTACCCTTTATTGTACTTTTTTACCATAAACCCTCAATCATCCAGTGACTCCACACACTTGCCGCCATCACACTCATAAATAGTTGAGGTTAAAACCTGATTTAAGTTCCACTTGTTGGTACACCCTTACAACCACAGCAAGCAGTGCACATGTAGAAACACTGCGCACCCCTTTCCTTCTGAAATACAGCGCTTTCAGGAAGCAAAAAAGGTTTGCTGGATCTTACAAAATCCTGAACCAAATAAATACTAACCTCTACACATGTGAAATATCTTGGTGAAAATCAACATCAAGTAACACTTCCTACACCAGGAGACATGCTTTAGTGTCTCGAGGCACGCATGTGTAGTTTGCTGCCAGTAGTGACTCAACAGTCAAGTGTGACCAGGGCTGGCTTTAGCGCTGCTGGTGCGACAATCTATTTTGACGCCCCCCCATGTCCTACTCCTCAGATTCCCTCACTAGCACTCAGCAAAGGTGCCCCTCACCTCTCCATAGCCCCTCTCTCATATACATTTCATTTGTTTTAAAGCTCTGGTAAAGGCTGGCTTTACTAATTCACTCAGCTATCCACATAAAATACAGATCTGTACTTTACAGCAGGCGTATTAACCCTCTGCGCTACTTTATGTTGAGTCAAAACTGTCACCAGAAAAAATTCGATCCCTCTCTCTAGCAGAAAAATTAATTGCAAGAGTTATCTCGACATTTTTATTGCTGCCTGGAAGCTGGTCGCAGAAGGAACTCCGCAGCAGGTGTTTTTAAATTGTAAGTTATTGCTAAACACAAAGCCCCCCCCTTAAGGTTGGGGCCCCCCTTCCAGGTGAGCGTCCAGTGCGGCCGCACCAGTGGCACCTCCCTAAAGCGGGCCCTGAGTGTGACAGACATCAACGGGTGAACTAGAAAGGAAATAACGTAGCATTGCTCTTTCGCAACAGCTTGTAGCATCAGTTGAGTATGGAGCTCCAAAAATGGTTTGGGCACATTTCTTCCTCGACGGATTGCTAAAATCACATTTTGCAATGGGTAAATTTGCATAACTGAATCCAGCCCTAGAGTTCTTAAGACTTTACTTCCCCTTTCTACAGCTGCTGCCTACATCACTTCAGATGTACTCCTGATAGTGTAGGGTCCACAGCCGTGATGGAGCCTGAGGTCACGTATGCAGAGCTGAAGTTCCCTCCTACAGCACCACCACCAAGGAAAGGACAGGTGGCCGTGGTCAGGACAGCAGGTAGGGGGCACTGCAAACAAGCTTTCATAGGGCCTTTGCATGAGGACTTCTGTAGAGGGCTTGGCAAAGAACAGCTATAAGGACACAGCTTTAAGATTTCTATAGGGCACTGTAGCAGATCTTGTGTGGTGTCACGCATGATTTCAGTAGGGTCGCTGTATCCTTTCTTATGTAGGGTCACTATAACATGGCCGTCGTCTATGAAGTTACTGTTGTTCAAATGGCTGGAGTTGCTTTTGCAGGGTGTTTGAATGATAAAAGCAAGAAGACATTTGTAATGTCGCAGCTCCAGCTCTTCTGAGGGATAACTCAGGTAGTTCTTTAAGGGCACTGCAACAAATATTTTCTTTTTCCACTGCAACAGTACACCTCTTTCCTAGTTCTTATATTTGACAAAGGTTTGAAACAGAAAGTCTTCTTCTGGGATATGTCAGAACATTTCAAACTTAGGGCCTTATTATGAGTTTGGGTGTGCGGGTGAGCAGGACCGTCCCGCTCCGCTCCCGCACTGCCAAACCCATGTTTGAACAGCCTGCCAAATTAGGAGATTTTTCTTGTCTGGCAGCGGTTCTTTGGTGTTTCCACGGTGGTGCTTATGACATAGGCACTGCAATGGGAATGTCAAAATCAGTACCTGCACGTCATGGACTGCAGCAGGCGTAGGGCCCCCTTTGTTTCCTCACCACAACACTTTTCATGGTAGTCACACCACCATGAAAAGTGTGGCTGTAAGGAAATTCTTATTATGCTTGGTGGGCTGCAGTGGCCCACTAAGCATATTGCGGCCTCAAGACTGACGCAATCCTTCCAGGGATCTATGATACCTGGAGGTTGCGATGGTCCAGGGTGGCCTGAGTGCCCTGCTCCTAATAAGGCGGTCAGGAGACCACCACTGCCGTGCACCCGTGAATCTGGCAATTCGTGGACCACCAGACTCGTAATAAAGCCCTTAGCATAATCGTTGACCAGCACTGACAGTGAGGAGGAGATGTGGCTAGTAGTGACTAGAGCAGTTGACATTGGAACATGGGGAACCAGGCTCAATTCTTGGCCTCGGCTCAACATTCTGTGACTTCAGGCAAATCACCTAATCTGCCAGTGGCTAGGATAAAAAAATGTGTAATGTCTGGTTCTCCACTAACGCGCTATAATAACCTCAGGGCCAGTTTTGAGATACAAAGAAGAGCTCAATATCTTAAGGTGTCTTTTCATTGAGTGTTTATTAAATCATACAGTAAAAATAAGAAAACTATCTTGGCAATATTAATCTAAATCAGAATCTCTTTATAATGTTTCACCGTGCGTGCTAAAAATATCAATGCATAGGCATCAGTGTGTTAGAGCGCTATCAAATTGTGAGAATCTCACGCATATCTTTTAACCATACTGTACTATGGTACTAACTGTTTGATTAATAATGGAAAACCCCGAATGTACATTTTTTGGGGAAGTAGCCACAAGAGCTAGCTATCAACTTCTCTTTGTATTTCCTGTTTAGATTGGGTTTAAAGTTCAGAATACATGTCTTTCATCTCTTGACTTTCCCACAACTACTAACACTAGAGGTGTTGGGTTCATGGTCACATGTTTCAAATGAGTAGTTAACATAAGCGTAGGTTGGTAAACCCTCTACCAGTTTAATCCAAGTTTTTCACAGAATTGTTCCTTTTGTAGTGCTATCCTGGTGCATGCTCTGTCCAGTGGCATTGAAGAACATTCCATAGTGAAGAGGGTGTATAAACTTGTATCAGTCCAAGGATGCAACCACCACTAATTCAGATGAAAGAATCATCGTAAGCCAGAATTTATCCAATTTAAACCATTTTATTCAGTTAATCCTCGTTTTCTTGTTTATAATCCAGAAATTAGTAATTTTAATTTTCAAATGCGTGTACAATGCTAGTCCATGCATTTTCTACAGCATGTAAAAATTACTAGTTCATCAAATAAAATGTTATAACGCAATGCATTTCAGGCATTTCACCCTTCCTCAGAGGTCCTACCAAAAGAACACCCTAGTTTTATTGAAAAGCTGTGAAGGGATGGTTAAAATATATAATGGGATTTATGAGACTTAATTATGCCACTCATTTGCTACTCAGGTCGACATGTTTCAGCCCTCAGTTGGCCCACAAAGGAGTCCCGGGGCTTTCCTGAGCACCAAAAAACCCTATGTGACCCTATATAGTTCCCTTAATCAAAATAGTCATACACACTCTCCGTGCACACTCATACAATGCCAGATCACTAATATCTGATTACTTCAATCAGGAAGCTTTTCCTTCTCAGTAAAGGGTCCATAACTATGGGAATCTACCACCTCATGGAGGATTAGAGTGGGGAAGTTATGTAGTCACATATGAAGTGCACGTATGTCCATTTTGATTAAAGGAAATACATAGGGCCTATCAATAAAACTAGGGTGTTGTTTTGGGAGATGACAGGGATTTTTAAGTAGATCCCTCTGACTCTCAGTATACTTTCCCTCAGTCTGTTGGCAAGGGCCCGCCCACCATTAGAGGGTGCTTTGGCGAGCGTGGGATCGCCTATGATGAGGCACACCCGGGTGGAGAGGGACCATCCCGTTCCTTTTAAACATATGTCTGTTGGGTCCCATCAGTGGAACTCTGGGATAGTTGGTCCACTTGTAATAGAAGAATTTCTCATATGGCAGGGTGGCTCAGCCCCAAGGTAGGGCTGGTCTGACATGGGAATGTTAATTTTTTGATTTTTGGCTGTTGCAAGGGAAAGCATGAACGCCTGCCCTATAAATCACTCTCCTTCCCCCGGCCCTACTAAATTGAATGGGCGCATGCGTTGAGGATACTTTATGGGCCTGTTGTTGTTAGGCATGGGGTTCGTCTCAGCTTTGGAGATTCCCTCCATCGCTCATCATCTTAATCCTCCTCACTAGCTCCTGATAGCTAAGTGTGTTCTCTTCAAATCACTTTGCATTTCCTCCTTACATAGTTTAGGCCTGCTCTATCTTCCGATTCGTCCTCGTCAATATACATCAGTCAGATCTATCCAGTCCAGAAATTCCAGCCGTTCCAAAGCCTTAACATCTCTTGAACTTGTACTGGTGACCACTCCTTTTCCTAGTTGCTGACCAAACATTAGAACTCCTTTCTTATCAATCTTGAAGCCATTACGAACCATCTTCTCTATAGTCATCAACTATAAACTGTAACACTTCATCCTTCGTCAAGCAATAGCTTAGGCTCCTGGCTTTCCAGATGACCTATGTTATCGCTCTGTGCTGCATCTTCCTTTGCGGTGGATGATGTTGGGTCTTCACCTAGCCCATCTGAGTGCAGTCAACCATCTGCAGAGGGCACTAGGGGGTAGGAGGGAATATTTGGCCTTGTGACTTTACTCCAAACCTCTGCAGGTGAAATGTGAATTATCTGTGTTTGGTACTTGTGCATTACTGATTTTGTGCCTCCTGTTGTCCATATTTATTGGTTGATGTTGTGCCTGCCTGACCATGTGTTCCTACTCCTCTATGTCTCCCTATGTGTTCCTGCTTCCGTGCCTCCAGTGCTCCAGGTTGTGCAGTCACACGGATTCTATTTCTCCGTTTCATTTGCGCCTATCCGTTTTACACCTACCACTATCCTTCTCCTATCACTCCATTTCATCTGAACCAAACCGTCACCATCCCTGAGTTCCCACTCTCTGTATCCCTATCCTGATCTTTGTCTTGCCACGTCACATGGGGCCAGATGTTAGCTGGTCGCAATTTTTCTGTGGCTCGCCAAACAGGAATTGCGAAGCGCCGTTTCAAGGGCGTCCCTTCCTAATAGCGAGTTTCTACCCCATGTAGGAATCTTTTCGACCGCAATTGTGGTCGCAAAACACTCGCAATTTACCACCCTCTTCAAGAGTCCCCAGGGGATCCCTTCCCCTTTGAAAATGCAGGGAAAATATTTTTTAGGGGCAGGCAGCGGTCCCAGGGACGACTACCTGGCCTTAATAATGAAACGAGAACGTTTCATTTTTAAAAAAAAAAATGCATCCGTTTTCCTAGGTGTTTTCCTGGGCGTGGCTTAGACTCGGTCGAATGCCATATACCAGACGTGCCAGGCTGAGCTCATTTCCCTTACCGGTTGCACAAACCAGCCACAAGTAATTCACCCTTAAGGTAGGCACTGACACAAGATCTCCGAAGCCAGTAACCCCCTTGTTTTCCACCACCTGCTTGTTTCGTTTGTTAAGCTCCTTGCAATCGCTGCTCGGCAAACTCAGACTTACATTCCGGCCGAATGAAATTTTGACTGTATGTGTAAAGCCTTGCCGTCCCTCCCTACAGGGGTCATCCAGTCATATATCCCTTCTGGCCAGCTCCAATACTACCTCGGCCTTACATGGCTCGTCGCCACGGCATGGTGGTACTCTGTATACACAAGCGTCCCGTAGTACACCTGCACCTCCCAGCATATGTGTGTGTAATTTCGATCCATTCCTCTTTCTACTGCGTTTAATCTTGTGACTGACAATAACCTGGACTGGCACAATACATACCTACTCCTTGCCTCTAAACATTCAGCACCGCTCACGGTTTCTTACATGTTGAACCAACATCACATGGTCCGGTGGCTATCCAGCTTTCCTTTGTACCGTTGTCTATTGCAGTACCTCACCTCCCTGTGTAATCATTCTGATCTGGGTTGGAACTAGAGTTTTGAGCAGTCATCTGCTCTTCACCAGATTTGTGCTCTTTTTAGCATACATATTCCACTCCTACTCAGCTGTATTTGTATGTATATGTATGACTGCATGCCACAGTCAACCTTTATGTCCCCCTTCCTAATATAGGGTTTGGAAGCCACCTCGAGGGCGTGCGCTGAGGGTGAGGCGCCATTAGCTCTCCCGACAAAACGGGTAACCATCACAAATTGATCATTTGTATGAATTGCATAGCCACATTTACACTGATATTATATACATGTGGCACTTTGCTTAAGGAGTACGTGTGAAATGTGTAAAACTTTATGTTTTTAATACTTGTCTCTTTAGAGGGACGACGTTGACCAGCAGAAAATGTAATTGTTTCAATAACCTACTAGCTGATGGTATCCTTTATTAACCGCCTACTAGATCTGGAATGTGTGGTTAACTCACTTCATTTTGGTCCTGAAGAAAGCCACGTCACCTCTACGGAGGGCATCAAGGCTGAAACTTGTTGACCATCTAGAGACCATAACAGGTTGAATCCTCCTGCCATAGCCCTCACTCTTTTTAATCCTGAGCCCTGGATGTCCCATTAAAACTTGTCCTGACATACCAGGGAGTTAGTTTTAACTTCACTTTAACTTCCCCTCCACGCCCAGCTCATCAGAAGGTTTTAGAATACCTCTTAACTACATTAATAAAACATCCCTGAGCTCCTCCCTCTCAGTGAGGGGGTTGTAGCCCGCACTATGACTAGGTTCGCAGTACAAGGAGGTTCCTGATGATGAAGCATGCCACCCATGGGTGGGTGAAGGTAGTCCGTCCTATAAAAGGGACCCCCGCATTCCCCCTCTTCACTATAGACCCAGGGGTGCTTTTTTGTGTTGCTATATAGATTAAGAAATATACCCAGAATTACGAGAGCCTGAGCCGAAGTCCGGACTCGAACCTGGTTCTCCAGTTCTAAATTCGGTAGACTGGGAGGCGGAGCAAGATTATGCATAGGCGTGCCATGGCCATGAGGTAAAAAAAGTGTTTCAAGGAACCCCTAAAATCTGTTAATTTATTCACCTGTGTTTTAAAGGTGAGACAATCTTTTTAGCACTGGGATGACAGAGCTTCTGCCCTTGAAAGGCAATCTCTGCCCTCTGTCCACAATCTGGATTGGATCCAGGAATAGAAGGCAGAAAATCTTAAATGAGATGCTTCTCTTTTTATTAAATAGATTGTAGTGCCATCTCTTCCATCTGGCAGTTCAGCCTTTTCTGCCAACAATGTCAAATCATTTTGCTTTTCCATATTTTTTGCAACATTTCTGTACGTATTTTCAAAATGTCTTGCAGGGATATTTCATAACATCCTCATTCAAGGGGGTATTATATCAGGTCATGACACCACATGTTAGAATAAATCAGAACAGCACGATATTACACAGCAGAGTATGATATAATGGAGCATCATATATTACGATGTGGTACTAAAATGGGAAAACTATAAGTGGCAAAATAAAATAATTTAAAAAAAGAATGAATTGGACCAGGCGCCAACAATGCCATGTGTCGCACCTTACAACCTGGGCGTCTTCGCCCACCCTGCTGAATGTAGTATATCAACTAGTGAACATGGGGCAGGTAGTGCAACAATGTCCCTAAAGAGAAAGGAGAGCGCGGGAAAATCTGAAAAACTTGAGTAAGTGTAATGACTTGGGAACTCATGGGTACATCCCTAGAGAGAGGGATTACAGTTGGCGTGTGAAGGTAGGTTGTGGGTTTCTGGGAGGGGACAGGTACAGAGAACCATCTTGGGGCAATGACCATCCATTGAATCAATTCTTCACAAAGATATCTGGGTTCACTACGTACAGTTCAGCAAGCGTCAGCGAGCATGTGTATACAGTCAATAGATGTAGAGACATCTTACTAATGTATAAAGATACACGCCCCGCCAGAAGTGTGTAGCTTCGGTAAGATGGAATAGGTTGATGAGACACACTCAGGTTAGTGAAGAAAACACTTATTACCACAAGAATGTCCCCTCTGCATTCAGATGTTTGCTTTCTATCTAATTAGGGTAAGCAACAAAAGAGTGATCCAAACTGTATGGGGGGTTCCTAAGTGTGTAGTGGTGACCCACTCCTGAACAGAGTTCACAAGAGAAACAAAAGAGTTATGTCCAACCCGTTGCTACGGGTGGGAAGGGAAAGAGACCCTTTTCTTTAAATAGCCCTCACTCACTCTAATAGTGACATGCTTCATCATAGGGCTCACCCCGACTGCTAAAAGTCGGGGTGGGCTCGACTGTATTTCAGGGAGCACTTAAGATATTGTGTAAGGGGGCGTACTCCTAAAGATAAAATTCCTCACCTACTCCTAAAGAATTCTTTAATAATGGAGTGGGGGGGAGGCTAAAATATATATAATAGGGTTTTAAGGATGTGATGGTCCTATGACCCTTACTCTAGCACCAACATTTTTCAGCCCTTCCTATGTGGCCTAAGTAGGTCCTGAGCTTTCGTCAGGGTGGGATGTAAAGAAGTTACTTCCCCCAAAGACGTGCATGCGTGTCAACTATTCGTTTCAGGCACTCCTAAGTGATTAGAAACTGGAACAAGCCTAATACTTGCCACTGGTCTCGGTGAGGAATTACCTATGTAAAGAAAAAACATATAATATATGCACTTGTTAACATATACATTGTAATTAATACTTGATCACCAGTTTCACACCGATCCCTCTAGATCCATTGTTGTGATAATGTGGGCGTTTTCACCCTATAACCCCATTGTTTCAGCATCTTGCTGCAGGGGTTGTATCCTTTGTACTTCAAGTATACAATAATACTTACACTCCTGTGACTTTCACGTGTGATATGCATAAGTGAAGAAAACAGACATAAAGAGTCTGATACTGGTTGGTCTGTTGCATGGCAGGTGAGATTGGATACAGGATTTATATAGCACGAAGCTTGGCCAAATGCATGAGACCTCTTTATCTGAGACTCACCAATTTTACAAGACAGACATA
The DNA here is from genome assembly GCF_964204655.1 of Triturus cristatus. NCBI lineage: Eukaryota > Metazoa > Chordata > Amphibia > Caudata > Salamandridae > Triturus > Triturus cristatus. The sequence continues at coordinate 67,773,353 of NC_140595.1, read as the reverse complement.
TTTTACACATATTTTATTAGACATGGGGAGGTTAAGTGATTTGCAAAAAATCAGAAGAGGTGAAGCTGAGGTTGGATTCAAACCTGGTCCACCAGTTCGAGAGTTGCAGCTCTAGCCACTAGCCCACATCTTCTCCCCTATAGCTCCACTCATCCAGGTAGCCAGCTTGAGGCAAGGAGTACATTCAAACACTGTGGAAGATGCTTGAGACCCACATATACACGTCACAATGCATATCACAGATCCATTGCAGATCATTGCCAGAATCCAAACATGCCACTTGAGTGAGTGGATGGTAGAAAATTAGGGATGCCAGACTACTCCATCAAAAGAAAGTGTACCACTTCCTACACATATCAGATTTCCACTGACACCCGCTCTAAATCAAGTGCATGCAGTTGGGCAGTCTGTCCAAATCCTTCAATGTTTGCTCACCATAAATCCCTAAATCAGATCCATGCTGTCCAATCAGCGTAGAGCGGTAGGATAACTATGCCTACCAGATGGCCGTTTACTAGTAGCTCCAAGTGGCAGCTTTGATGTGAGTCACCGCAAAAGTGGAAGGCCATGTCAGAAGCGCCAGGCCAATCTGCGAATGACCAGGAGAGGGTAAACAGGATGCTCCCACATGCAATGCATCTCCCAATGCCAACAGCATAACACCACATGACTGGGTGCTCCTGTTCCCTCAAGTCTCACAGTTAGATTATTAATAGTATTTGTATTACAACTACCTTTATATTTATTAAGCACATGCCTATCTAAGCACCTTCGCACTACGAACAAACGAAAGTAAACATAAAAAATAATTAAAAACAAGTAATACTAGAGTACAAAAACCCTGCATGGAGTGTCTGCATGTCTAGGACAGAGGCTATAAATAGATCTGTTTATAGGACTTGGGCTGAAAGGTGGGGCCTCCTGAAAGGTGTGCACTACAGGGGCTGCTGATGCCACTGTTAAAGTTGTGTTATGTGCTCTGGGGCGTGCAAGCACAGGCAGAGATGCATGACTGATGGGAAGAGGTGTAAGTGTTCAAGAAACCACAAGACCGCCCACATCAATCGCAGATGACTCACGCTGTAAACTTGTAGATTAGTGACTTGTTCCTTCTTTCAGAGACCACGACTGGAAAGACACCGGTTTCTTCCCCAGCGTCTACAAAGTTGGTGTGGACTCTTGCCATTTTAACTCTTATCCTGCTGGTGCTTGTGATCACTCTTTTAATTCTCTGTAAGTATATTCCAGAATATTATTTTGGTATTTCAATAAGCATTGTTCCAAAGCTTACTTAAAAAACATGGGTCTTCACCTGTTCTTTGGGTTGGGCTTCTGATGGTCGCCAGGTGTCGTAATATTGAGAGTACCCCGGGAGCATAACTGCCGTAAGCAACAGCTTTTTGTGCTCCTGGGGCACTTTGATGTTCTAGAAGGATCCACAGTCATTTGTGCTGCCCCTTCTGTAATACAGATCGCGTTGGTGGAAAATATGCGCAATTGCAATCTCAAGGGGTCTTTCCCTCCTTTGCTTGGGATTTTGGTTCCAGGGGAATGAGGGAACCTATTCCTTTTGCATCAGCCAAATATTACAGACATTGTGGAGGTTGCAAAGAATCCATCGAGATTCACACCGACTATACACCAGATAAAGGTGGTGCACAGTCAGTGCAACCGTCTCGGTCACCCTTGGTGAGGGTGTGACATGGATTACCCAGGATCCCAGTGTAGGCGCAGAGGCAAAGAGTCCATCAAGAGGCACACTGACTATGAGCCACATAGAGATGGTGTACAGTCTTTGCAACCTTCAAGGTCACCCATGGGAAAGAGAAGACATGGATTACCCAAGGATCCCCATATAGATGGTGCAGTCACTCACTGTGCATGCCTGCGGGAGGATTTCTGCCCTCTTTGAACGGAATGCTGGTTGCCGCCAGCGTAGTGAACGTCAGACAGGAGGCTTCAAACAGCTGGTCTGTGCTTCGCTGATGAGCTGTTCGCAATAAAGCCACAGTGGGACAGTGTGCCTTATCTATAATGCAGCCACTGGTGCACCATATGTGTACAGTGGATTTCCCTATGGCTGCTAAGTGTTCCACCATATTTTGTATGATACCAACTTTTTGCATTCCAGAATTCGTAATTTTGAGGTTGTCATTATAAGTGGGCTTAGAAATACCAGCATGCAAAGTGATATTGGCTCATAAAACGAAGAGCAGCAGAAGGTGTGGTGTCATGCATAAGTTATACCATCAGGCAGGTGTGCTTCCTGTGTGATGTTTCATTGTCTATGTTGAGTTTCATCCTCTCACACTGCTCTTAATGCATGGGGGGGATGCACTGAAAGGGTGACCAAAGCATTTAATGGTACCGCCGACCATGGTTCCCTGTCTTGGGCATTTCATCTACAAATCAATGTTATCCATTGTGTTAATCTAATTAGTATTTTTGAAGCACACCAAGACTACAATACCCAGAATGCCTTAGGTTATTATACAAAGGATCAGGCCTGGAATCGTGTCAGTGAAGAGAAAGTACAGAGATGGCCAACCTACTGATGACCCCATTATTAACCTTACATTTCATATGAATGTCTTGCCTTATGTACCTTGAAGCACCAAAGGAGTTAGCTAAAAGACTTTTCAGGGGTGTCATTTAAGGGTAGGTAGGGCTAGCAAATCCCAACTCTCTGCTGTAGTTTCTCTCCTCCTATGTCATTTTAATGGCAAGGCTAGTTTTACCATCAATAGGGCTCAAAATGAAAGCACTCCTTGGAGAATTGTAGTAGCGCTTGCGCTAGCAGGACTGGGACTGCTCTGGCTCGGAAAGGAAAACATTGCAACTAGCAGATGGTTTAATAGAGCTCTAGAGTGTTTCTGAAAGATAACCGAATACTCAAACTCCCTTTGCCTTCTTAGAAGACATTTTGTGCCATTTTTTAATGGTCAGCTGCTCTTGATACGGATCCATGATAATTACACGTACAAATTAAATTTAAAATGCCTCATGCCTGATTGAATTTTGTGACTCTGTTGAAGTAATCTTTCATGTGTTCCAGCCATGAGGTGGTCCAGTCAACTGCAGGAGAGGACAGCGGAAGTGGTGCAATGCTCTGCCAATGCCACCCTTTTATCTGAAGAAGTCGGGTATTTCTCCAAGCAGTGGGGCACCTCCCAACAAAACCTTACCCAGTTGCTAGCAGAGTACGACACAATGACCTGGCTGTACCAAAATCTGTCTGTATCCTTCCAAAACACCAACGAGACTCTTCAAGGCCTGCTGGAGCAGCAGAGGCGAGCGGAGGAGCACCGGACCCAGATGTGGCAATGGCTGCAGGGACGAAACCTTTTTCAGTGTTCGAGAGTGGACATGAGTGGTCATGCAGGTGAGGCAGTTTGTGTGAGTCCGATAGCTTGGCAGGGATATAGTTTTTTAGGTCTCGCCTGACCCAGCGCATGCGCTGGTCTGGCGAGACATTTTGAGAGGGCTCCAAAAAGTGCTACCAGGCCAGCCTAGAGCTACGGTGCATGTGCGCGGGCGCGCGCGTCGCGCTTTACCGCGATTACTTTCACTTTCGCGGCCGCTTTGATGTTTGATCGCGATCACTTTCACAGCCGCACGGCCGCTTTGATGTTCTCCGTGAGGCTTCAATAGATTGCAGCAGTTAAAACAAGCATTGGCATAGCCAATAGGTCTCGCTTTTGGGACCTTATAAGTGTTTAGTTATGCAACTGTTGCATGGCTAAACACTTATAAGGTCCCAAAGGCGAGACCTATTGGCTATGCCAATGCTTGTTAACCTTATAATAGTCTCAACTGAAGTTCTGCATTTGTAGCTTGATAGTCTATATGTTATGAGGTTGTCATCCATCAAAAATAATTCCTAAGAATTAGGTATATTCAGAAGTTGAATTCTGGTGCTCAATCCCTTCAGACACAAAATGAAAGTCATCTTGCTGTGTGTGGAGGAGATCAGCTGAAATTCCGTTTTTGCAGACTTAGTTTAAGTTGATTGTAGGTCTTCTAAGATTGTATGTTCTTAATGGTCTGTGTAAAAGATGTTTTCAAGAGAGGAAACTTTTAAGTAATTATTATATCTGTGGCAGAGATCTCCCCCTTTGGTTAAGTACAGGGGAAAAGTAAAAAAGTTTATTAAACAGTGTATTAAAAATTCTAAAATGAGTAGGAATACTTTTATGTTGAATAATTTTGTAAATTAGCTTTATATATTGTAAATACAGAACACAATTCAGAAATGAACTTACCTTGAATGTAAATGTTAATTATTTGAAATATGTTAAAATTACATTCATTTTTTTCTGAAGTTTAAATTAAAAAACAACCTAAAATTAAAAAAATAATATCTTTTACGTACTATAGATTACTTAAAATTATCTGTAGAGTTGATTAAAAGATTAATTTCAAATCCGACTTTGCAGGGCCCCCATGGGTGTAAGGCCCCCTGTTGATCCCTTCACCCCGTGGCAGGCACCTCAAGGTGCCTGCCACAGGGTGCAGGGATGAACTGCACCTCAGCTCTTTACAATGAGAGAATGCATTCCAGTCGGAATGCATGCTCCCTTTGTAAAGAATAGGAATGCGACCAAACAGTGTTCGTTCGCATCCTAATTGCTGGGTTGGGACCACCAACAGAAGGTCGTTCAGTCCCAATTCCGAAATGATGTCGGACGGACTCAGGTCCGTCTGACATCGTAATCGGGCCCTAAGTAGTAAATTTACATGTGTGAGGATCTTATAATAAAAAGATAGGCAAGGTGAAGGTGAGGATTTACACTCATAGGCTTGTGAATTACATTCTGTAGTATTTAAGTAGTTCTAATGTAGAAATACATTATATAATACAAAATGCAGTTTGTGATTCAGGCCAATAGATTCCATAACACACTTGACTGTTCATTGTGACCGTGATGGGCTTGGCCTGCTAGACCTACTAGGTAATGTGGTTTCCCATGTCAGTGTCAGAACAAAGAGGTGGCGTACAGGTAAGGAGTCATTTGGGGGTGTAAGGCCCGACAATGTTTGAGATCTGTATGGCCGTGTTGAGCAGGAGTTTAAAAATCCATGACAGCAGAGATCTGCTAACCAGTTCGAAGACGCACTGTGCCGAAGATGCCCTTATGCTAAAGAGGTTTAAGAAAAATTCAACTAGTGTTCATCTAGAATTCGAAAATCAAATGATTTATGCTTAATCAGCAAACGTCCAACCATATTTCACAATCTCTTTATATGCTTAGTTTGCAAAATCCGTTCATAGTTTTTTGCACTTCGTCTGATGATCAGAAAATAAATGTCTTCAAGACATTCCAATATCAAAGATGTTGAATTTCCAATGTATTTTGGTTCATAATAACCCTTTGTCAGGGTACACTTTCAACACAGTTTGTGCGCGCTCAGAATCTCCTGCCAATGGTGCTCTCTCAGAATCTCCTGCCAATGGTAAAACAATTTTACCATTTGAGATTTAATTTTCAAATTCTGGATGAACCTCAGTTTAATTTTATTTAAAGGTCTTTAGCCTGTGGGCATCTTCGGCACAGTTCGTCTTGGGACTGGTTAGCAGAGCTCGGCTATCAGCCATTTTTAAGTTCTATTTTGAGTTAATTGGACAGAGAACACAGCAGTACGCACGTCCTATACTGATGAACTCTTATTCACACAGATTTATTTAACCGATTGCATTTTTCACACTCAGCATTGATTCATGTTGAGCAGGGGGACATTGTGCGAAGTTCAGAGCATCTTGAGATTAACTTTGGTAGGGGCTGGCAGGTACATGCCCCTCTTAAGTTAGCTGGAACAGGATGCTCACAGCTTTCAGTGCATAATGTGTCTACTTCTTAATAAAGAGAGTTGTCCTGGTTTTGAAGTTGTTACCAAATTCAGTCCATGAATTTGTCCAGTCCAAGGACTGAATGTTCTGGGGGATAAAAGTGAGAATTTGATGTAGCTGGATAGAGAAACTGTGTTTTTCAAGAACCCAAAGCACAGTGGAAGAAGAGAGCATTACAAATTCAATGCAAATAATCTGGACTCCGGAAGGTTAGTTGGTCAAAGTGCGTTTTATCAATGACCCAGGTCTCAGGGCTCCTTCGGCCTGATCCATGGCTGGGTATCCGAATAGGAAATCCAGAGGAAATGGCTTGAGACAGTAATTGATGAAACAGACGTAGGTGGAAGAGAAAATATTTGTTTAAAGAATAAACAGGAGCAGATAAAATTGCGGCACCCCGCGGGATAACTGTACAACAGCCAGTTCCTATCATAGTCTTCCACTTCTTTGTGGTCTATCTTTGCTAATGTCTCACATAGTCTGATCCAGAATCTTGGGAACAGAAGGATCCGGGGAATCTGAAGATGGACTACTTCTTAATGATCACAGGTCCTACCTGGTACCAAGAGATGGTTTCCTTAAGCCAACAATGCAACTGTTGGCACCTTGATAATACTTAAGCACTTAATTACTTCCCAAAAGAATCTGAAAATCTAACACGCTTACAACATCCACTTTGAGTTACTAAGGACCACACAAATGAACTAGCAATGACGCTGTCAATAAACTATATCAAGCGTTAACGGCACTTGTTTCCTCCCCTTCCCGCCCTCTCTTTTCAGCCATCCGTTGTAGGTCCTGCCAAGAGGATTGGACGTTCCAAAATCTGCACTGCTACTATTTCTCCCAACAAGGCCTGAGCTGGTTGGACAGCCGACAACAGTGTATGTTTCGTGAGTCCCAACTAGTGTCAGTGAACAGCCGGGAAGAACAGGTGTGTTAACTATACTTTCGAGTGGGACCACAGCCCTGTAGGCAATAGATTTAGATCATTATCATCTTACAAGGTCTGGATCTAGCATTTTAAATATACATGGGAGCAAACAAAAGTCTTTTCTTTTCAATGTCTCGCCTTCCCTTATTCAAAGTGTTCTTTCGTCGCAGTGGTTTTCTCACTCTACCTAACTATGCAAAGCACTACTTAATTACGAACACAACTCAGTGTTGCATCAGGATCTTTGTTGTTCTTATAAGGAAAGGGGATGTGTCACATCCATGCCCTATGTTTTAGGCCACTGACCAGCTTGAATAAGTGATAAAGCGTGAATGAATGGTAACTTTGGAATGCTGGCTCTATGAGTGCTAAAGCACAAATGGAATGGTAAGTGAGAATGTTGACTATGAGTGATGTAGCGTGAATGGACTGGTAAATGTGGAAAGTTGACTGCATGAGTAATGAAGCGTGAATGGAATGGTAAGTGTGAAATGTTGGCTGCATGAGTGATGACGCGTGAATGGAATGGTAAGTGTGAAATGTTGGCTGCATGAGTGATGACGCGTGAATGAAATAGTAAATGCCAAATGTTGGCAGCATGAGTGATAACGCGTGTATGACATAGTAAGTGTGGAATGTTAGCTGCGTGAGTGATGAAGCGTGAATGAAATAGTAAGTGTGGAATGTTGGTTGCATGGGTGATAAAGCACAAATGGAATGGTAACTGTGGAATGTTGGCTCTATGAGTGCTAAAGTGCAAATGGAATGGTAAGTGCGGAATGTTGGCTGCATGAGTGATAAAGTGTGAATGTAAGGGTAAGTGTGGAATGTTGGCAGCATGAGGAATGAAGTGTGAATGGAATGGTAAGTGTGGAATGTTGGCTGCATGAGTGATGGAACGGGAATGGAATGGTTAGTGTGGAATGTTGGCTGCATGAATCAAGTGTGAATGGAATGGTAAGTGTGGAGTGTTGCCTGTGTGAGTCATTTTGGGATCTGGAGGCTAAACAAAGATGTCCTTGCTACTGTTGGGGTGTCCTATTTACCCATTCACTTCATATATACTTTTCTCACTTGAGGTGTACATGGAAATAACACAGTATAGAGGTATCGCTCATGAACTGGTGTGTCGTGCCTCGTGACTGATACCACTTTACAACACTCTTTCACATGAGGAAAGAGTGATATATCTGTGAGAGGCAGTGCAATTTCCAAACCAAACCAACTGAAGGAAGCCACTTACAGATCTGCCAGCAGGTTGCCCCCAAAAACAGAAAGGTTGCCATGGTGGTTAGAGTTAGGTGGAGATCAAAATGACACCAACTAGGCTTTCACTACCAGTTGTGCGCAGTAGAATTTCTGCATGTTTCTCTGTAGAACTACGATACCACACTACAACAAGTTATAGGTATGCAGAATCCTGCTTGGTAATTGCAGGTGAGGGTATGCAACCGGTAATACCACGCTGGACAATGCAATCTGCTTTTCAGTTACACTTTCCACATGCTAACAATCTGTGGAATAAGTGAACATAAAAGTGCCATAAATTGGGATAAACATGTAATAATAGATATAATATTCCAGGCATGCGCATCATTGCCCATTCCATAGAACAGTAATTGCCCAGCATTGGAGTGGTATAAGCACCTGGTATCAGTAATACCCATTTTAAGTGGGTAATAAGTAATGAAGGCCCTAGAGGGTACCAGTCCTGGTCGGAGACAGTAATGGCACCACTAATGAAAGAGCTAAAAGCTACAAGGATGAGGTGGGATCTTCCTGGGATAATATAAAACTGCAATTTTGGGCAGTGGCAAATGTTTACTCCTTGCCGAAATCTGTACTTTTTTTGCAAATGAGCAAAATAGTTCTCCAAAGTTTTATCAAACAGCCCCTATTATATAAACTCTGTAAAAATGCTAGAATGTCGTAATCACCAAGCCCAATTTATTTAAAAGTTATTGAATAAAAATGTGTCAGCTTTCTACCGAAATCTAGGCGGAGTGAAAACTTTATATAAGTAGGGTAATCTCTTTATGTGGGAATAGAAACAAGAGGATATGTTTCATTGCAATCATTAAATAGAGCACATAGTCATCAATTATGAGGTACCGGGATTTAGGTGCTGATACAGTGTGGCCTACAGTTATGTTTCCAGACACTCAGCCCACAGTTACATGTGGCTATGATGAGTTAATCCCCGCAGGCTGGAGAATTCCTGGATTGACCTGATTTTGCCAGGTGGAATTCCATAGAGAATTCCCAGTTCCATTGGGGATTAACCCAGAAGGCCATTACGAGGTACAGGGCAAGAAGAGGTACATTTAGAAGTATACAAGGAGAAAAAGAGTTGTGGGCCTGGCCCTCGGGAGCATCCTGTGTTCACCATGCCACAGGAGTGGGGGGTCCTAGCTGTGCTGGTCTTGCAGCCCAAGCCTTTGTGGCTTTCTTTAGCTAGATTTCCCCCCTGGGAAAATTGATCACAAGTGTTCCTGCAGCCAGAAAATCCTAGTGAAGGAACTCTATGTCGGGTATAAATGGTCAGGACAGTTTTCTACCCTGGAATACAGCGTTGCGCAGTTTGTAATCAGTACAGTAGTACATATTTATTAATTAAATTGTTATTGATTTCAAGAGGGGGCAGTAAATTGTAAACGCTCCTCAATTATTTAGCAACACTGGGTCCATTTTCAGCTCTAAAGAGGTGCTCTTCCTTTCTGTTTTGATAATGAAATTTGATAATAGCAAGAATAACTCCAGTTGATTGTAACACTTTAGATCACTACCCAATGCGCCAGCCTCCATCTCCTTAAACTCTGCCCCCCAAACTTCCTATTTAATTGATTACATTGATTCCAACTGACCCAATAAAATTAGTTGGAATATAAATGAAATATAGTCAAAATGTTTAGATGGTGTGTAATGTTGATGGGATAAAAGTCAAACTCGGTTAATGATTATATATGTTAAAAAAATGTATAGAGATGGTCAGGTGCCACAAAACAATTTCAGCAAAATATTTTTGTTAGCTTGTTATACCATTGTTCCACCCTACTGTTAAAGCCTTCTTATTGTATTGTGTGTATTGTTGTCGCATTTAAACACACTGGCAGTCAGTCATGCACACTATGGCAGAAATGCAGAGAGGCCTGAGTGTCCAACCCCCCTAAAATTTCTGTCTAACACCGGCATTCCATGGGATCTGGTCCATTCTTCCAGAAAGGGTTACAAATGTGCATTTGTTTAAATGAACTACACTTTCAGCTTACCAAAAGTGACATTCATTTGTCCATTATGACCACCAGGATGAAAAATGGAATATAAAACTTTTCTTCGTATGCGTTTACTTCGCATGCCGTTACTACGCGGTCGTTAGTACGACCGCGTTGTTACTTAGCATACCTTTACTTCGCAATTCGTAACTACGAATTGCAGTAAGGGGGTGCTGAATGTTGGAATAGTATAATTCACTATTCCAACTCCAGTCTATGTGGACACTAGGGAAGGTGTTGGATTTTAAATCCAACACCTTCCCCCCTTACTGCAATTCGTAGTTCAGAATTGCGAAGTAAAGGTATGCTAACTAACAACGCGGTCATACTAACGACCGCGTAGTAACGGCATGCTAAGCAAACACCGCTTCCCTGAAAAATTTGCATCTAGTCATCTTCATCCAACTTGATTCCCAAAAGAGACCTTGAATGATGAAGCTATGGCCTTCATCTCAAAGATCGCTGGCCTTGACTTTGAATTTGAACATAAATTCCAGAATGTTTCCTATAGGTATATGCAGCAACCGGTGAGGATAAAAAAACAAAACATCCAGACAACAGCTTATCATCTCTAAATGGGTGGTCTGGAGGAAACACTTAGTCAAGTCCTGAAAGGCTTCTTAAAGACCTTGGCAGCTAAGGGTTGAAAGCATTAGAGCGGTGCCTTCCTTGTTCCCCCGAATCACTTACTGGTTTTAGTAGCTATGAGCTGGTATAAGGACAACAGCCCCAGGATGTACTGACCTCCCAAAATGTACTGCATGACACAAACCATGAACTCACAAGCCTCTGTTTTCTGGAACACTGAACCCCTTGGGCTCTGGCTCGATTGTATGAAGATGAGGCGAAGGCTAAAGATCATGTACCTCTACTCATATTAGGTCTTACAAATACCTACTACCAAGCATGAAACCTTTAGTCCCAGAGCTCCATTGACAGATTTCAGACTTAAAACAAACATAATGAACTCTTAACTTGGTGACACTTACTGCCATCCTTCTTCGCCCCGCCACTGCACCTTCCCCCATTCAAACATGCTTTGTAGTGGCCTTAGCGGGGAACAAATCAGATACAAAAAACAAATATATAAATCCAAATGATGGAAAGCTAGTTCTGGAAGGGAGTCTAAATTATTGTCCCTCCCTTCTGAGACATGGAAGTGAGACTTTCGTACAGGCATTTTCTAAGCCTTGACCAGTGCAATTAATTAAGAATGGTGGCCCTAGCCCTGGGCTACCAGATTCAGAAATAAATAGGCTTCAATTAACTTGTGACTTACATTTTTGATCATTGGACGAAGAGGCTATGCGCATATGCAATTGTTTGTCCAACTTTGGAGAAAGCTTTGCCTAGTGAACTGTATTCTTATCAAGGTGACTCTGAGAATGTGCAAATGTAAAGAGTCATATTTGATGAGGTAGGTTATTGAGAAGTCTTTTCTAAAATGGACACAAGCCCCTACCAACCTAAGTGGCCTGCTTCATCTTCAGACTGCTTGTCTTTCATCTCTCATCACGCTAAAGGGTTAAGGGGCTCTAAAGTAAGAGCTTTTAGGGGAGATTATTTTAAAAAGTAGATAAATGGGACTTTTTTCTGAATAAATTTGCCTTCAGGTAAACTTTAAAACTCCTCTATGTTGTCTGGACGAACATTAAATACACAAGGTTGGGACAGTAATACATGGATACTAATGGTCCCTCAGTCCCTTCAGCCATTATGTTGATAGGTACCAGTGCGCAGGGTATACTGTGTCTTGTCCTCTATCTCCCTCTTGGTGTATGTAGGTGTCCAGCAAACTCTCAAGAAGATGTCTTCTGCTAGCACTTCATGGTACTGCAGGCAACAAGGGGATACTATGGAGTCTGCCAAAAATGACCCGATGCCACATTTCCCACTAGAGGTCCAGTTCTATACTGGGCAGAGTGGAATCTACTGAGTGTTGATTGAGAACTGAGGTCTCAAGACCTTGTCTCCAAGTGACACAAGATAGGGGCCCAATTCTTCTGGGTTGAGGAGGCTCCAGTTCCTGCAACCCAGAGTTTATGGTCTTCATCCCAATCACAAATTACCCAAATTTGCTACAAACCACTCCATAAATTCATCACCACAATCTCCCTCTTCATACACTGGATGCAACACCTTAATTATACTGATCCTTTAAAGGATGCTGTATCTCTCATCTAGATGTGGCCACTATTAAAATGGTCAAGTATTGAATAACACACAATCCAAAGTGACCAAAATATGAAGCCTTAGACCATCTTTTTGTCTCTATGTTGATAGGCACAGTATAAATCACATTAAGTAAACAGACAGATAAATAATCTTCCTCCCGTGATGCAACTAATAGTTAATTACTGGAAAGACTTCATGTAGTTAATATTAGACATAAGGGTGATCCATGTACATCATTGTTTCCCTTTTTTTCAGTGTTATATTGAATTAAAGTAGACAATGTGTGTGTGTGGTGGGTGCATTGCTGTTGTGCTCATTGATTCTTTTTCTATTTCTGGTATTTTATTGACACTAGAATAAAAGTTGGTGTCTGTGATGTCATGGCTGCTTTGCTTTAGGATAGAAAACAGTGAGTATGTATTCTCTTGCAATAATTGTCTTTTGGTCAATTTTATTAATTGTAATAGAGGTGGAGTGATGATACTTGTGCACTTGTTTACCTGCATGCGTTCACAAGCTCTTTTCTTGGATTCAGTGTTTTCTTATCGATTTGATGTAAGGTGGTGAGCGCACACTAACAAATACATTCATGTTATATTCAGGTGTTTATTAACAGCAGATCACAAAATGCAAACGATAAACTTTGGATTGGATATTCGGACTCTCAAAAGGAAGGCCAGTGGCTCTGGGAGGATGGCTCGTCTAACAGCCTAAAGTGAGTTATTCCTTACATATTTAATGGCGCTTTATTAATAGCTGATGTAATGCTTGTAAGAAATTTGGTTACTGGTTGAGGGGTTATGAAACCCCACTTAAGCAGGAACCATCTTGTCAGAGTGAAGTCACAAGCAAGCCCCAAATATTAACCTGTGCTCAGCCCTCTGGTAGCATGGCACAGAACACTCAACCTTATCTCTGAGGCAAAGTGTAGAGTATTTATGCAGCAATTCACACTCTAATAAAGTGAAAAACAACACAATAAAAAATCCAAACCTATTTAGAAGAATAGAGTGACATTTTGTAAATAATTTAAGACCATAATGACACACATCGAAACAGTAGAACCGGAGAAATGCAATTTTAAAGATTTAAGTGAAAATATCGCCAAAATACACATAGTGCCAACTGTGGTTATCTGGTCGCACCTAGGCCGGGACAAAGTCCCAATTTCAGGCTAACCACGATGGAGTGCAGGTCAGCTAGAGGGACCGAGTTCGGCCTGCTGAACTAAGTACCTTAAACCCATCATCATTCCGCACTTCTCTTTCCTACTTGTCATCCGTAAAAAATCTGGCTGGCGCCCAGACCATAGCTAAACCTCCGCCTCTTACCAAGCAATCTTGTGATGATTTGGCTAAATTCTTCTCTGACAAAATCAAAATTATTCATTCTGAAATTGCGAATTCTCTCCTAAACTGCATGATCTCCTCTCCTACCCAGATCAACATTTGTCACGAACTTTCTAGTGATTCTCCCAAATTATCCTGCTGGCCTCCTTTGAACTTAGAAACTTTTATATCCAATCTTGGCATCATTAGATCAGGCTCTCCCAATGACCCTCTACCGGCTTCCATAATGCAATTACTCGACCCCATCCACCTCCAGGTGATCATGGACGCCCTTAATTGCTCCCTCACAACTTCTACCGTTCCTACCACCTGGAAACATTCCATGGTTGTTTCCTTGTTGAAAAAGCCTGACGCCGATTCTCAAGTTTTGTCTAATTTTCGCCCTATATCTCTGATTCCGATTTTTTCTAAGTTGCTGGAAAAACACATACATACGCATCTTGTCAAATTTGTGGAAACCAACAATCTCCTTCACTCATCTCAGTCTGGCTTCCGTGCTGGTTTCTCCACTGAAACCACACTTCTTGGAGTGTCAGAACGATTGCGCCACCTATTGGACTCTGGTGAGACAGTAGCGCTCATTCTGTTAGATTTAAGCGCTGCGTTTGATACCATCTCTCACCCTATCCTAATTAACACTCTGGAATCCTTTGGTATCTGTGGTTCAGCTCTTGACTGGCTATCCTCCTTTCTCACGGATCGCACTTTTCAAGTATTTTCTGCCTCTGACAGTTCTAACACCTTCCCTTCACCATTTGGAGTCCCTCAGGGCTCCATTTTAAGTCCGCTGCTTTTTAATTTATACGTTAGGCCCCTGGCCGACATTGCTGTCAACAGTGGCCTAACTCTATTCACCTATGCTGACGACTCTCAAATTATTTTCTCACTTTCCAAATCAGATCCCTCCTCTTCTGTTTCTACTCTTCAGTAGGGTCTACGCCAAATTGCTGCCTGGATGAACAATAATTATTTAAAGCTTAATGCAAATAAAACGGAGGTACTTATCCTAGGCAAACAGAAAGATCTTTGGGGTGCACGTCACTGGCCTAATGAGCTGGGTCCTCTTCCCCGTCCAGTTGACCACGTCCGTAATCTAGGATTTTTCATCGATGACTCTCTGAGAATGCACCATCACGCCACTAAAGTGTCTGCCACCTGTTTTGCTATTCTAAAGTGGCTGCGCAAAATTATTTGGATGCTGCCTAAGGATACTCAAAAAACCGTCGTCCATGCCCTTATTACATCCCGCTTGGACTACGGTAACGTTTTGTTTTTAGGTGCAAACAAGACAATATCCCGCAGGCTGCAACTCGTGCAAAACTCCGCTGCTCGACTTTTATGCGGAATTTCCAAACACGTTTCCATCTCCCCCCACCTCCATGCTTTGTACTGGCTCCGTATCGATAAGCGTGTTGAATTCAAAGCCCTTTCCTTTATGCACAAAATTAAGTGGGTCCGTGCACCCGACTACCTCCAGTCTCTTGTACGTCAGTATGCTCCAACTCGCACTCTCCGCTCCTCCTCCCTTGAGAAATTTGTTGTGCCTCGGTTCAAACTCTCTAGAATGGGAGGTAAATCTTTTGCTGTTTTGGGCCCCTCTCTCTGGAACTCGATTCCTATTGCCTTGCGCAGAGAGCCATCCTACTCCCACTTTCGCTGTGCCCTCAAAACCTGGCTTTTTACTCATTAAATCTTCTCCTTTCAGCATTGTCGTCCAGGCGCCGGGAAACCCTTTTTGGGTAGCTGTTGCGCCATACAAGTTAAATAAATAAATAAATAAATAAATAAAATCCGTCATTCAGCACTTCTGACCACTATTCGCCACTTTTTATCCATCATCCCTAACTCTTATTCCTCATTCATTGTACATCACCTATCATTCTTCATGCTTATTTAGCATGCCTCGATTTTGTTCATGATACTGCATTAGTCATTTTCATTTCTCACTCAGCGACCCTCATTCTTTTTCCTCTTCCAGCATATAGGTGTAGATTCAAGACCCATGCCATGTAGGCTCCTCTCCATTCCCAAACCCATTAGAGCTCTGACTTCAAGACTGTGCAAACAGAATAGTATTTACCTAAATAAAATCAAATGTGGTAGAGCACAGGATTGACCGGACACAAAAACCGCTGCATTTCCTCTCCTCCGCCTTCCTCCACCAGCATGTGCAGAGGAGGAGCCTGTCTTTCAGTGGATAGATTAATAGGACGCAGCCCGCTCTCTTCACTCCGAATGGCTATTGTCATCCAATCAGTGTGAAGGCGCGTTTCAGCACATTGATGACTTAGGAAAGAGACTGAGTTATGAGGAGTAAGACTGAGGGATGAGGATGTGAGGAGAAGGGTGATGAATGAAGATGATGGATAAGCAAAACTAATTAGAGATTATGTGGAATAAGAATGAAGGCTAGTGAGTAAGAACTAGAAATGGTGGATTGGAAGTGATGGATGAGCGGTATAGGATGAGAAGTAGGGGTAAGAAGTGAGGAATGAGAATGATAATGAATGAGAAATGACAAGGATGAGAAGTGAGGATGAGGAGGGAGGGAAGATTGATGATGGTTGGGAGATGAGAAGCTAGGAATGAGGGACAATATTTAAGGGTTGAAAACTAGGAATGGGAAGTGAGGACTGAGGGATGAGGAGTCATGGATGGGGAGTGAGGAATAAGGATGTCAAACATTATATACAGTAGAGTAGACTGTTGCTAGTGCCAAATTCCAGTGCCTGGATACCCTCACAGGTAACAAGAAGTGCTCTACAAATCTACTGATTGATTGATTGATTGATTGAAATCCGATGATATACTAGCTGCATGTTAAGATAATTGGCTGAAGGATGGCTAAGTTGCCTCTTGAGGGACAGATAGATTGCTACACTGGAGCAGGCCCCTTAAAGAAATATCCCCTGATTGATTTCTGAGATCAGTCATGCTTTGGGGGCAGGAATTACCCGCTGGAGCCTTCGTAAAGAAGTAAAGAGTACCGAGAGGGGAGCAAGATGATGAGCGTGCTGACCACTTGAGCGCACCTGGAAGAACAGTTGTAAACCTTTCACCAGCTTTAGGTCACACACTATAGACATGCAAGGAGAGTTTGACCTATCGATACCACCAGTCTGGACGTAATCGTACTTTTATACTCAGGAAAATGACAAAATGAGCACCTTAATAATTATGGAAAAGATTAAATGTAAGTTGACAACAACATTTTTTGTAAAAGTCATGATGCACTTTTTTCATCTTTGAAGCATTGTACAAGTTAACTAATCATCATTTCATTACTACTCTTACTTAATAACTAGTTTAAAAATCTTTCTAACCCTTCCCGCCACTCATTACTTGTCACTCACATGACCTGTTGGTGCCTGGACTTGTTATTTTAAATATCAGTCTTCCTCACATGAGTGTGCTAGGGAGGAAGAGGTCACTTGTGCAAGTTGAAGTGCTGACATATATGATTGTGCAAACCTGAAAAGTGTAACTCTCTTCAACAACACCTGATAAATAAACCATTCTGAGGGGGTCTTCCTATAAGCCAGTACAAGGAGGGGGGAAGGGGTCAAGGGTTTAATTATTTTCACACAAGAAGCACCAGTGCAGCAGGGGACCAAAAATAATAAAAAGGAAGATGGTCCAACATTTGCTTATCAGCATTTATGAAAAAGAAATAGCCAAACATTTAATGGACTATCTTGGGACCCGATGGTGGTGGGATGCCAGAAGTTGACATGCCAAGTACATAATCTATACCTGATCCAAGATGACTAACATGTGCTCCATCAAGGACAATTATCACAAAGGTTTTACTCATGATGTAAAAGCAGGGAGTGAAGCAACAATCTATGAGTGTGGCAAAGCGAGGGAAAGGAGTACAACACAGAAAATCCAAATTAAATAATGTGTTATATAACTGTTTCTCATGGTCACACTTGGGTGTAAGGAGAGCTACACTGCAAATCCAGTTTTGAAGATGTCCCAAGAAAGTCCTCATATTATCTCAAGAGGTAATCCTAAAAATGCAAGCTAAACATTTCCATGGGATGCAGTCAACAACAAAGAGATGTGTTTTTCTGCAGTGGATGAAGTTTGAGAAGGGCCGTGGGAGCAGTAAAACGTGGAACGCGCAAGTATTATGTCCTGAATGAACATTAGTGATAATAGACCTAACTACCATAAAGTATTATGGGTAATTAGGACATTTACTACACAATCTTCTACAGGCTAACTGTTTGCTACGTAATTTCCGTATTTTAAAAGGGTTATGTTGTATTGTGGTCTTTGAAAAGGTTTGAATAGCTTGGTGTGCGAACTTAGACAGGTAGACGAGAGCAGAATAGAAATCCATGGAAGAAAATGGGAAGAGGACAACCCAAGCAAAACAGTTAAGAAAAAAAGGCTTCAAGGTCCAATCCAATTTTATTAAAAAAATAAATAAACAAGACTTCAAAAAATCAAATGAATAAAAAATGGTAAGGATATTTATATGATTAACATATGTAACACAACTAATTGAATGAAAGCCTGAGTGATAATTCGAAAATGATAAACCGTCAAGAGAACAATACATTTTTCTTTAATTTTCACTAGGGCGCAGCAGTGTATTGAAATGTTTTATTGAAATACAACCAACCTGCCAGAAATCTGTTTCAAAAAGCCTGAAAGGCTGGGCCACTGAAACGCTTACCTTCATGTGATTTCCACATGCACCTATGATGTTGACATAGTAGTAGAAGTTCTAAAACATCTTACAAGTTGTAGCATTCTTAAGCATGAGTTCTACCATGCTCTGTCTTTGTGACAAAATGGTTGTGTTGTGGGACACCTCTAGCCACAGAGGACTGTGCTGATTTACCAACCAAAGGATCAGCAGCAAAATCTTCCAGGTCTGTAGGACTTCCTGAGCTTCATCTATTCCTGTACACTCAAACTCGGAGGTCTTCAGGGCCAGACAGCAGCAGACAGTCTACTTGGTGCAGTAATACTTTTTGTATGTTCTTTCACTTGGGTCCAGGCACTTTGCAGCATTGTTCTTGGATGGAGCTAGTTTGGATTCAGCCTTGATGTTTCGGGCAGCCTTCTCCATTGATTGGGGGCTAGCGTGGTCTGGTCTAGTACTGGTTCCACAGTCCATGCTAGCTTCCCTTTCAGTAACCAGGATACAGTTAGGCCAAGGTTCCTGGTAGCTCCTGCTCCAACAACCAGTGTACAGATAGAGCAACCTTCCTGTTGCCTCTCGCTCGGGCACACTGGGAACAGGTAGGCCCACTTTCGGGGTGAAGGAGATGGGCGTTGGATATTCCGAGCAGCACTAACTCTGCTGTTAAAAAGATGCCCAGAAAGGGTCTAGACCTCACAGCCTTCCTTTTAGATGCAAGCCACTGCATCCTCTTCATCCTGCAGACGAAAGTCCACCTGCTTCCATACTCGACTCGCACAGCCAGTGCATGCAGCCCAGCATCTCACACTACTAACATCAGAAGTTCTATAAATATTGTCCCCTTTCTCCGTCTGTGAAAGGAAGAATCCAAACAAAGCTTAATTTCTCTGTCTATTGACAGGGCACTGTTCATCCACTCTGTAGGGTCTGGGCCACACTTAATGAGGCCGGACAAGCAAATATGAGAACCCATAAAGGTCTTTGCAGAGATGGCACCTATAAAATTTAATTTTTGGAGAGACTGCTGCAACATAGTTTGTCGGTCCCGTTTTCATGGTTCACTGCACGCCTTCCCTGTCACAACGTCCTACAAATGCTTCATTGCAGAGGCAGTATCTTACTGACAACCTGCCCAAGTCCTTCCACCTTGGTCATCTGTTCCATTGCCATTAACTGGGGTTCCTTCACCAGCCATCCTCCAGCAATCATTGTTCGGCCACCCAAGCTCTCCTTCTTTCCTACTGCCATCATCTGCGTCTTAACACCTCAAGCGGGACATACAAATGGGCTGTCGTATGCTTGGAGTGTATGGTGACACTCTACATTCTTCCTAGTTGGCTAATCTTTGTCTTTCTCATAGAGGGAATTCATCTGTGCTCTTCAGTATAGTCCTATGCTGTTATCACTGTTATTGCAAATGGCACTGCACACAATACGAGCTGTCTTCTATCACTGTACTACAGGTTATGTGTTCATTCTAAGGTGAAATGTTGGCCTACTCACTCCAGCGCTTGTGCGAGTAGCATTTTACTGACAATCATCCACTGATAAGGGGTGTGAGATGGAGGGTGGAAGGACATATGCCTCATGAAGCCCTAAGACCGAGTATTTGTACTCAACCCGATCTCCAGTCCCCTACACCACACTTAGCTACTGCCTGCTGAGAGAACAGTGAGCAGGAAAGTCATGCTTACTTCTCAAATTCTCATAAAACGATAGAATTCCACTCTAGGGATAATGCAGTCATTGGGTGCTAATATGTTCTATACTATCTCTTCCTGCAAATCAGTGAATGAGAAAATTTAAAGGGACAATGAAGGTGAAATCTAAACAAGATATTTATTATTACATAACCATTTGCCTTTATCTATAATCCATAATGTGTCACTGGTATACACTGTATTGTTCCATCGCTTCACCATAATGATGTCTCCGGAAGTTCTACACTCAACACATCTTTGTGATTTCAAGATCAGGATTTAAATTCCTCCAAGAGCAACTCTTAAATCTTTTCAAACTCAACAAACTGATTCTATAAAATTTGAGTAACACCAATATCTGTCCTTTTCACCTCTTAGAAACATCTAAGCTGCGATATTAAGTACCCTTTAAAAAATAGATGATTAAAACGTTAGTGTTTTTAACTTAAGTATGATACATATTATGTTTACAAGGCAAACTGCTAATTATTGTTACCATAAGACCTGATTTATTGTTAATCTAATGCTTTCATAATAGTAATACATGCAATACAATCGTTTTATTGACTAATGATATTAAATACATTTTTACTGTCCCATTTTTTTCTAAACAGTTTTTGGAGATGGAGAGAGCCAGATAACTATAGAGGTGTAGAAAACTGTGCCACAACAGAGCAGACGGGAAGTGTTACATCATGGAATGATGATGACTGTACGAAAAGATTACGATACATATGTGAAAAGGATGCAGACCAGGTGCTCTTCAATAGCACCGGTGTATTCTCTTAAACATCTGCAACTGGTCTCTCTCTCTCTCTGCTTGACTAAGAACCTGATCGGTGTTTGGAGTCTACCTTCTTATTATTCATAGACACAGTTACATGCAAGTCATATGTTTCTATGTAACGTCATCGGTCCAGCAGCCAATCACTATAAAGGTCTCTGGAAATGAATATGGATGCACCTAAAATGATCTCGCTCTAGAGTTCACTCTCTCACTGGAGTCCATTACAGTTGCACTATGAGTAAGAGAATGTATTGGATGACTTGAACGACAAACACTTTGAACCCTAATGACAATTGCAATTCAGAGTAATGACTTCTAACTAGAACAAATATTATTATTAAGTACTCAGATTGGAACTTGCCTATTGTGAAGATCAGCGTATGTGCTTGATGCAATGATCTATGTCCCTCTAAATACCCTTCTGCATATTGGATCATGACATACTTCCGGTTAGCTGTCTGTGTAAACAGAAAAACCTCCAAAAGATAAACATGTTGATAGTTTACGTTTCACTTATCCCCTCAATTCTCCAGATCTTACAAGATCCTACAATCATGTACTTCGGAAAGGATGAAAGCCCGCTTCTTTAAGCGGTACTTAATCTATGTGTAACCCTCGTGGACACTTTCAGGAAACATTAAGTCAGACATTGACTCCTGTATATACATTGGGCTCTGGGCCTACTCTTCCTGTTCTTGTTCTAGGACATGGCAAAATGGATTTGTGGGCTGGTGGACTAGAATATAAAGCCACATGTGTGCATGTAGAATCTTTACTTTAATTCTGAAATAGGATGAGGTACCCGGGGAACGATGAACTTAAAACAAAAAGACAAGAGTTGGGATTGGATTACAGAATCCTGGTTTTTGTAGCATGGTAGATTGAAAATCCTTGAAGATTCCAGCGTTAGTTGCAGTCTTTCTTAAATAATCACTGTTGCAGGGATTCTGCACATACACAGAACTCTGCGCAGTAAAACAGAACCTCGGTGTGTAGGGGCTGAGCCTTCCTACCGCCTCAGTACCCAAACTCCCAAAACCGACTAGCTAGAGTGACTCCTTCGTTTTCCTACATAATCATGAAGCTACAAATGATTAGACAACCCAGAACACAGCGCTCCCGACTCTCTCAGGAATCGCGGTACCAAGACAGACCCTTTCGCTCACTCACTCGTAACTGTCCAGTGTTAGTTGCAGTCTTTCTAAAATAATCACTTTAAGATTGCCAATTCACTGTGTGGCGATAGATGCAAGCCTTTGATGGTCGCAGTAGCCATTCGAAAGAGTTGAAAGACTTAGGAGCTCTTAGTCAGTTCTCATGTCGTTTTTAAAGGTGGGAAGTTTAGAACTGCGGAATCCTGCATCATTGAGCACTAGTTTGGAGAGGTGTCAGGAAGCAGGCACATCTACAAATGAAGAGCACTGGTTTCCTCAGGTAATTTAAACAAAACTTAACCAATGAAAATGTGGCAAGATTAAATGAAAGCAGAAGTCCTTCATTTACACTATAGTGAATAGAATTTTTAAAAGAAAATATAATTTAGGTTAATAGTAAGAGAATCGGTTAAAGAATATCTAGTAGTCAACAGAATACTGTGCAGGGTCAAGGGTAAGGACGCAGCCAATGAGTGACTGGAAGGGAAGCTGGGCTCTGAGAGCGGACGTGGCCTGCTGCTTTGTTGTGATGTAGTGTTCTTTAAAGAAATGTGTCTTCAGCTCTTTAATAATCTGGATTGGGAGGTGCTAATGGACACTGGGATACAGTTCCAGATTCTAGGGTCACAAAGTCTATTGCCATGTTTTTGAATTACTTTTCACACGTCTTCTTGACCAAACTGATGGTACCTTGGTTGTGGGTCTGCCAAGAACCTACAGATGTTTGAGCTTGTTGTATATATAAGACGGGGTGCCAGTTACGATGGTTTTGTAAATTATGCAACTGGTTTTGAAGATGGTGGTGAGTGACAAGTGCAGCCAGTTGAGTTATTTCAGTATTGGGTTGATCATGCTTATATTTCTTAATGCCCTGGAAGTGGTTTGCGGGATGCCAGTGTGGAGTCTGGGAGGCCAAGGAAAGGGTGCTGCCACCAACCAGATGCAAGTGTAAGAAACCTAAATGGCAGTTCTGAAGTTGCATTCTAGGAGGAATTGTTTCATTTTCTTCAGTAGAGAGCTGATAGCAGGTTTTCTTGACAATGTGTTCCACAAAGGTGAGGTCAGTGTCCACGGTGAACCAGAGTGACACATGTTAAAGACAGAAAGTCCGGCTCGAGATTCATCTAGGTTCATGTTGCTGAGCCAGGAGTGAACTATTTGAAATCCTGTCATGGTAGGTTGATCTTCGTATAGGTGTGGTACATCCAGGACTGGATTAGGTGCGTGCAGTGTTGGAGGCGTAGGAGACTGAAGTGGAGAAGTATTTCAAATAGAGTTGTGTGTTGTTGGAATGCTGCTGAATTTTTATGCTATAATAGGTGAGTGGAGTCTCAAGGGGCTCCATTTAGAACAAAGAAATATGTTTGATCCTTGAAAATGACCATGACACGCTATTAAGTCAACAAGCAGCCATCGAAAACAAAAGAATTTAGACAGCATACACAAACCCTCAGTTTGAAAATCCAACATGATACTCGCTTTCAAAGTCAGCTAAACTTAATCAGATTAAGGTTAGCTCTTTCAGATAAACACACTGTTCATCAAGGGTCTTATAACGGAGTTGCCAAGGGGCAACTACGAGTTTCCTAGTATCTCCAGGTTCGGCATTATCAGGTTGGGAAACTCTGGATAATCCTGTGCCCACTAAATCTGGCCCTCATATTCCTAAACCCGCAATCTCTGGACCTGATAATCCTATGCCCACAAACTCTGGCCCTCATAATCCTACGTCCACAAACTTTGGACCTGATAATCCTATGTTAAACACAGATGGGGCCGCTCCTATTGGAATGACCGAAAAAAGTGCTGAGTAGTGTTATGTGAATGTGAGTGTGGACATCTCACAAAAGGTTACGGACTGGCCTCACACACCACCTGGTGTCATGCTTCATCATTGGCCTGTCCTCGCCCTCTAAAAACTTGGTTTGATAGAGGGCGGGCATACACCTGACGACAGGAATACACTTCTAACTAAGTGGGGCCCAAAGTGAGTGAGTGAAGTTAAAAACCATTATAGTAACCTCATTTACTTTTTAATGATCTAGGAGACTATATGGTATATAAAAACAGGTGAACGGCGAAATTGGGAGAGTTATTATCCACTCGCCGTATGAAATTGGTTCTGAAATTGGGTCGACATGTTTCTGCCTTATGTCAACAGAGGTACTCGGCATTCATCAGGACCTTAGTACTTGAACAAATACAGGGCTCCACTCTTACCAACACTATGGTTCGAGGAAATCTGCGGTGGGGTGACCTTAGTCACTCTCTGCTGTTTTATGGGTCATAAGTACCCTGCAAAAAAGACAAAATAAACAAACAACACATACTCAGCAACCGTTAGTTATGGGGGTCATTCATGAAAAGACAAAAGCCACTACTCACATTTTTAAGTGCGCGTGGTGCAAGTGTATAACACGTGACTGACAAACGTGAATACACAGGTGATTAAAACATAGGGGACAATTACTTCCCACTTCTTACCTACAGCCCTAACCCTATGTACTTCATGGGAGGGGAAGTAAAGGAGAACCCCTGTAGTCAAACTCTGAAGAGGTAAGCATATAAAGAACAGTTTTAGGCAGCATGGTTTGGCCGAAACAAACAGAGAAAGACAGACTAACGTTAAAGACATCCTACTGTGCAGGCATCCAACGTCCACTCATAGCCCATCGTCTTACTTTGTCAAGGTGCGTTCTCCGCGGTATCACCTAGTTGTATACTGTGCTCCTCCCCGGTGACAAGTGAGTCTGGATAGGGGAGGTTTATAAATAGCGCCCTTAATTGGTAAAGTGCAGGGAGGGGCCTGCTTATACCATTGCTAAGGCACATCCGTGTGGAATCCGTTGTCCAAAATGCGCCCGGTACTCTTGTTGCCTGATCGAACCTGACTTCCGGGTGATACGTCATTACTAGACGACGTGGGATCCAGTGTCCAATACAAATCTGGTGAAAACTGGAATAACTAGATGTCACTCCCCTATTTGTGCATAGCTCCCAATGGGCAAGCCTGTTACATCTGGTGTGCGTGTAAGGTGAAGTTGAGTCTGTGAAGAGGAAACGATGTTGATGTCGTCCTCTGCGTAATGTAAATGAAACCGTTACCTAGCGCTACTCTCCCGAGGGAGTGGTTTATACCGGAAGGCTCTGTCCCAAAGAACTGAGAGATCAGCTGTCAGGCAAAACAGTAAAACGAGGGAATAGAACATCCCTTCGTTAAATCTACTGACACACTCTCATGTCAAGGCAAGATATTCAGTATATCCAGTGCATTGTATAGAGGGGTTCTATTATGTATTATATTTTAAAATATAAAAAGAAGAGGTATACTGGTGTTAGGTGCATATAAGTACTATAGTTGTACTGACAGCTTTAGTAAAGGGAAAGCGTTATAGTCCCTGTACAGGTATATAAATATTCTATTGAGGGATACGCGGACCTAAAGTAGGATTACCGGTCAGTGAAGGGGGTTCATTTGGTGTACCTTGTTCCTAACCTGATTTATCAGGGGGATTGAGTGCCCCCTTTAGTTTTTATCCCCAAGGTTCCTATTCAGATTACTACCTTCCCTTCTGGAGCCAGGGGATTTCATCATTCAAACCAACGTCCCAAGTGCGTAAGCGGAACACCCAACGTTGTTCCCTTAGAAAAAGGGCTTTGCTTAAGTCTGTTTTTCTTTTCTGCATAACCTCCAAAACCACCCATCTTATGTCAGTGTCTTTATGGTTTGCCTCAAGACAATGTTTAGTTAGCTTGGTGTTGGATCTACCGCAACGGATAGTACTGCGGTGTTCGTTAACTCTGGTTTTTATTTTTCTAGTGGTCATACCCACATATCTGAGGTTACATGGGGATGTCAGAAGGTAAACGACCCCCTGTGTTACAGTTGCTAAAATTCTTTAACCTCCAGGGGTTGCCTGTCCCAATGTCAACTTCTTTGGTTGTGTATGTCTGGGGGCATGCTATGCAATTACCACATGGGAAATGTCTGTGTGGTCTTGACTGGCCCCAGAATGTTACCTGGTCTGTGGTTTCATTCTGGTATGTTTGTGCCTGGACCAGATCATCACATAAGCTTCTGCTACGTTTAAATGCAAAAAGCGGGGTTTACCAATGTTGGTTGGCGCTGTTCAAAATAGACCATTTCTTTCTGATGATGTTTTGGATCCAATTTGATACAGGAGTATAGGTAGTCACACAGACTATCCTATTACTTTTTTCATTGTTGATGGTTTCCAAGAGGCTCACTCTGTGGTTATTCCTGGCCCTCTTTTTTGCTTTTTTTACCATGGTCATCGGATAATTCCGATCCAGTAGTTTTCTCTCCAGTTGATTAGCTTGTTCTTTGAAAGTATCTATATCAGAGCAGTTCCTTCGTATCCGGAGGAATTGACCCACTGGAAGGTTTTGTCGTAGTGCCCTCGGGTGGAAGCTCTCATATAACAATAAGCTGTTTTTATCAGTGGGTTTGTTATGTACTTTGGTGTGGATCCCATCTGGACTCATAGAGATAACCAAATCTAAGAAGATGGCTTGGTTATTGTCAATGGAGTATGTAAATTTCAGGTGTTCGTCCTTAGAGTTAATCCATTGTGTGAATAGAGTAGCTTCTTCCATTGTGCCCCGCCAGATGATAAGAATATCATCTATGTAGCGCTTCCAGGTCTTAAGTTGTGCTGCATAGGGGTTATTCTGGTTGAAGATAAAATCCTCTTCAAATTGGTGTACATACAAACATGCCATGCTCGGCGCAAATGTGCTTCCCATGGAGGTACCGGAGATCTGATGGTATATGGTACCTTCGAAGTCAAAAAACTTCTCAGTTAAGGCAATTTCTGAACATTCTAAAATGAAAGATATCGGGGTGGTGTAGACCCATTCCATATTCAGCAAAATCTGTTCAATTACCGCCAGGGTGCGTCTCTGCGGAATACTGGTATAAAGCGCCTCAATATCCATAGTAATGAATATGTCTTCAGTGTTACTTATCTCAAGGTCTTGTAGATGGCATAGGACATCTTTTGTGTCACGTAAGTATGATTTCAATTTTTGAACAATTGGTTTAAGAATCCAATCGCAAAACTGTGACAAAGGTTCAAGCAGTGAACCCATGCCGGACACAATTGGTCTACCTGGTGGTGGTGTTTTGCCTTTATGAATCTTAGGGAGGATGTAGAATCTGGGAGTCCGAGGATTATCATTGGTCAGGAATTCGGCTTCTTGTTTCGTTATCCAATCGTTGGTAACTGCCTCATGTACCATAATTCTAATACGGTTCATAAGACGGTTGGTAGGATCACTGTTATAGATATCATAGCTGTTGGTATCACTTACCAGTCTATTACATTCATTGCGATCCATTTCCAAATTCATGAGTACAATAGCGCCACCCTTGTCGGCTGGTTTAATTACCATCTCACTGTTATTCTTCAAAGATTGAAGTGCATTCCTTTCACCTTTTGTCAGATTCTGGAAGCCTCTTGTATTCTGGAAATCAATTTTGTCCACCTCATTCAAAACTGCTTGTTCAAAAGCTTGAATGTTACATGGTTCATCTTGTGATGGTGGTGAGAAAGTAGATTTCTTCCTTAGTCCGGTGTTGTTCTCGGAATTGCATTCTTCTTGGTCACCGAAGAACTCCCTGAGTTTTATCTTCCTGAAGAACTGTGCCAGTTCTGTATGCAGACGGAAGGGATCATTAGTTGGCGTTGGTACAAACCCCAAACCCTTTGATAAAACCGGCTCCTCATCTTTTGTGGTTATGTGGTTACTCAGATTGACAATATTACTCACTCCTTGCTCGTTGAGGGGCCGTTGACTTTGCCCCTGCTCTGAGTCACTGCTCCCGTTGCATTTGGTATTTGGTCGTCCCATTGGACTCTTGTGTTTCTTCTTTGTTTTTGTCTTCCCCTGCCCCTGCCACGGCCTCTGGATAAAAAAGGCCTGGTCCTGGTGGGAATCCAAATCCTTGGGGGTTGTTGCCAGAAACCAAACGGATGTATTGGTGGTACATACATTGGGTGATGTGGATTTTGGTATTTTCTCCCAAATTGCCTGCCTGTACTTTCATCGCTGCTACTTTCCGAGCTACTCCTTTCTTCTCCCGAACTGAATGTCCAGTTTTGTGGGGTCGGTCTGGACAGTTGTTTGCGCGTTGTCTTTGGTTGTTGTGGCTGATCATAATATTCATCTGTCGTATAGGGATATACTGTATCACGATTACATTTTTGTACATCCTTTTGCAGTTTAGTGATTTTACATTGGGTCAAGTATTCTCGATATTCTGACTGATCGGTATTGATCTCTTCCAGTTTCTTCTTATAGACAGTAATGTGGACAAGAGTTTTCAATCGGCTTTCACTTTGTTGTATCTCAATAAGTAGTGCATCCGCTAGCTGTCTAGCAGTGTTGATTATATGAACCAACCAGTCCTTCGTGCATTTCCATGCAATCCCGGACCAGTTAGTACGAAACTCCTTGTTGTCTAAAAAGAGTCTTGGTCCGTTGGTCACCACTAGTCCTCTCGGGGCAGTGTTCTTTCTAAGATATTCGGTCATAAAAGCCCCGTGGAGGGCTGTTCTGACCTGCTGTTTCTTCTTAGCAGTAAGAGCTTCCCACTCATCTGAGTTTTTTAATGTTTGGGTTACTACAGTTTCCGCCAGGAGAGATGGAGTTCTCAAGATCTCAGCGTAGTTTTCCTCTCCAAATGCTAGTTCGGACTGATAATCCTATACCCACAAACTCTGGCCCTCATAATCCTACGTCCACAAACTCTGGACCTGATAATCCTGGGTCCATAAAATCTGGACCTCATAGTCCTAGGCCTATGATCTCTTGACCTCATAATCCTATGGCCACGAACCCTGGCCCTCATACTCCTACGTCCACAAACTCTGAACCTGATAATCTTATGCCCACAAACTCTGAATCTGATAATCCTATGCCCACAAACTCTGAACCTGATAATCCTACGCCCACAAACTCTACACCCACAAACTCTGAACCTGATAATCCTGTGCCCACACACTCTGAACCTGATAATCATATGCCCACAAACTCTGAACCTGATAATCCTATGCCCACAAACTATGAACCTGATAATCCTATGCCCAAAAACTCTGAACCTGATAATCCTATGCCCACAAACTCTGGACCTGATAATCCTGTGCCCACAAACTCTGGATTTGATAATTCTACGCCCACAAACTCTGAACCTGATAATCCTATGCCCACAAACTCTGGACCTGATAATCCTGTGCCCACAAACTCTGGACCGGATCAACTCTGGACCTGATAATCCTGTGCCCATAAACTCTGGGTCCGATGATTCGAGGCCTGAAGACGCCAGGCCCGCACTCATAAATGTGTCAGCAGGGGCTGAGGGCAGCCTCATCACTCTACAAATACTGGAGACTGGGTGCTGCAGAAAATGATTCCACAGTGAAAACTTAAACTGCTCTGCCCTTCTGGCGTCCCCTGACCAATGCAGCCACACCACAGCTGAATTTCCACCATTCTGTAGGGATGTACCCTTTTAATCCCCACAGATATTAGCAGGCATTTCAAACTAAGGTTCAGGCCCTCCAAAAGCCAAACACCTATCCCCTAAGATCTCTTAATGTGAACCTGAGACCATACCAGGCATCTTCACCAAATCTGTCCTTAAGCTGTAAATGTATCCCTTCTACAAACAACTTCAAGAGCACCGTGACAAACGCAAATCATGGATTCAGATAACATAAGAGAATGAACTAACAGGGAGGGGAGAGTACTAAAAACCAAGAGGCCTGGCTTAAAGTGAGAAGTTACAAAGTCCTTGCTGAGTCTTGGGGTGATCTTGGACTGTTCTTGGGCAACTCACTTGATTGAGCTAGGTATATATTTATTCTGTTCTGGGCCAATGTAACCAGATCTATGGCTTTGGATGTCATAATTTTTCAAAACAAAGAGACAGCTCTGCTGTTGGAGCCTCGCAGATTTATTGGATCTCAAAAATAAAATATTGAAAGAGCTGCCAATGAGAAGGATTTCTGTGTGTTGAAAGTACTTGTAGGAGATAGGTAATCAGTTATACATGGCATGCAATTCATGGTGTGCATTTTCTGTGGTTGGAACTTTTCAGAGGACTGTAGCTGTGCAGCAAGGCTGGTCTGAAAACCATTCAATTTTACAGCAAATTGCATGAGCCTATGGGCTCTGAGTTCACTCCAAATCTATTGACTTTGCCCGGACAAGGTACATCTATTCAAAAAACACAGAGTAGGTTTATGACACACTCCAACCAGAACAAAATACCAATCAGGAATTGCATGAAACCGATTTCATAATGATAACCAAAAAAAGTTTTAAACACAAGGCCCCTGATGCCAGGCATGAAGAGAAATATTAATTGGTTTGTTGGGGTGTGCGCCCTACTTTAGCGTTTGGATATTTCGTAGATTTTGACCCTGGCATAAATCCAGATGTTTTTGAAAGAGACATAGTCTATGGGGAAAGGACCTAAACCATATGATGAGAAAAATAATTGAAAAAATCTGGTGGCAATGCTTATTTACTGCTGAGAGCTTCGGATACATACATTCTGTGGCATGTGGTAAAGGGGAACCAATGTCACAGGGCGCCTTAATGGATCCTCATTGTACTACGTGCTGGATGATAATGAACGTGCAGCTAGAGGCCGCACCGTGGCACTGTCTAGCGCAAGAATGCATCAATTCCTTTAAAAAACATACAAATTCATATCCAATCTAGTGTCTGGGGATGATACAAAATTGTTGATTCTGCAGGAGGAAGTCCCCATTGAAAGTTTTATTCTGTATTATAATTGATCTGTTTTTTTTGTAGACCTTGAATTACATTCTACATCTATTTTAGAAAGTATTTGAAATCGTGGAAGCCTACCAAGGAAAGAAGAAATTGAACCAGTGTTGAAGACCAGAACAGTTTCACTTCCTTACTCATCATAGGAAACACCTTGCTAGATGTGACTTCCGGGTAGGTTAGAGTAACTCTCAGCAACCTTGCCACTCCATACTCAGACTAAAGGTCAGAGTATGCTTTTGGACACTGATGTTAGAACCGGTGCCTCCAATACTCCGCTGACCTGCAGTATTCAAGGAGACATGCAGAGCAATGTTAGCTGTAGATGTTTAAAAGCGTTTTCGCTAGAGTGAATATGGCGCCCTGACATAAGCGTACTGGTCTTTAACTGTTGATTAAAATGAATTCAAATGGAAACATGCAAGAGTTTGGATTTATGATACCTTGCATGTAAGAAGATATGATGTCTGCCTGCAACTTGCCACTGGTGAGCTCTGTCGGCATTCATCGCAGCAGCGACCAACATAAAAGAAAACAATTTCAAATTAGTAGTTGGTAAGTGTGGTGTAATGGCTCAGAAGCCTACCGTGGCTCTGTTTCCAATTTTAGATCCATCCTCCATCAAAAAACAAAAACTTTAATTGTGCCACAAGCAAGTATTGTTGGGCTACGGATAACACAAAAAGCAATAATTCAGATAACCTGGCTTGAAGTGTCTCGATGTGCAAAGTGCACTCCCTCCCCCCCACACAACTTGTCCCATCGACATGTGTATATTGATTTTGTGAAGGTAGGCCCAGCTTCCAAGATGACATCTACAACCTCGGGAGGGAGATCGAAGGAAGTCAGCTGTTACAGCTTAATCTCCGAGCATGGAGGTGAAGATTGTGCAGGCCTATGTGCATGACCCTGCCCTGCTGCTGCAACAGAAGATCCTCCAAAGGTGGCAGCCTGACTTGGAGAGCAGATGCTCACACCAAAAGGTTGTTGATACCTCACTCTCCTGGTCCAAATCCAGTGGCACAAGGATGACTTGGACCCAGTCCTTCCTTTCAAGATCCACTAGGCAGCAGTGGTTGAGTTCATCCACTCTGGTGTTTAAAGGTCCCATCAGGTGGTGTGCCACCAGGAAAATTCCCTGGTCTTCAAGCCATTTCCAATGGCATGGTGCCTCTTGGCACAAGGTCCATGACGCCGCTCTGAATATTACAATGCCACATGGCAGTGGTGCCTATGAGCACCTGCACAAGCCTCCCTTTGATGGATGGTGTGAATGCCTTCAACACCAAGTGTATGGCCAAAGTTAAAAAAAAAGGTTGATGTGAAGCAAGGACTTCACCAGAGGCCAGCTGGCTCTGATCACCACCTCCCTCAAGTGGCCATCACACCCAGGAGTGATCATTGTTAGCTCTGGGCGGAATAAGAAGAGGGGATTGCCAATGGGCCAACCACCACTGCATGTTTTTTGCAGGCACCTCCAAAATCCGATCATGATCAGAGAGGTCCCACAGATCCCACCGCAGGCCCCGCATATAACACCGGGCCTGCTTTATCAGTAGGATGCAGGAAACCATGAAATCCAGCAGCCTCAGAGTTATCCTCACTGAGATCCAGGACAAAGGCTGAAACAAAATGCTCAAATCTCCTGGACTTGCCATTTCCAGGGAAAAGCACAAAACTACAGTGTCCAGAATGGCTCAGAGGAAGGGGAGCATCTGCAAAGGAGTCGAGTGTGACCGTGGCAAATTTTTCGTGAACCTCAATGAAGTGAGGAGGTTTGCCGTAGTCTGGAGTTGAGTAACGACTGCCTGGTTGAGCCTGGTTGAGCCTGCCTTCACAGCCAGTCATCGAGGTAGAGGATGATTGGAACCCAGACGTTGTATTGTGCTGCAACGACCGCCATCATTTTCATGAACATCCGAGTGGCACTGGTGAGGCCACTGGGGAGGACAGCAAACTGAAAATGCTCCTGCCTCGCCTCACCGTGAATGACAGAGAGGCCTGTGGGCTTCAACGACAGGCATGTGGAAACAGCTGTCCTGTAGGTCCAACACTACCATCCAGTCTCCAGTGTTGATGGCAAACTTGCCCTGGGCCAGGGTGAGCATCTTGAATTTGTCCTTCCACAGTTAAGTATTGAGAGCGTGAAGGCCTAAAAATCGGATAGAGGCCTCTGTCTTGTTTTGGAACCAAAAAGTAATGGGAACAACAAAAATGACCAACTTCAAGACTGGACTGCACACTGTTCCTAATGTGTATGTAATCTGTTGGTACAGTGGCCATGAAAGGGCTGGGGGGATGCTGAACTGGCTGGGTGGCTAGCGATACAGAAAGACCATATGAGACCCATACCAGAGCCATGAAATTGCTGATGCACCAGGCGTGGAGGAGCCGAAAGGCCCAGGAAGGTGCTGTAACTGTGCTATCTTTAAAGTGCTCCAGGACAGAGTCTGCTTTCGCCACGAAAATATGGGAAACATTGAATGGCATGTCCATAAGACTGGCCTGGACTTCACCTGAAAATCCAGCTGACCTGATCCTGGCGTGTCTGCAAAGGACCACACTGATGTTTGTGGAATCCAGCCCCGAGTAAATAGTAAACCTGGCCACATCACAGCCATCTTACGTGGCTAGAGAAAGGATGACACAAACTTATTCTAGAACCATTGGTAAGACCTGGTCTACTGTGTCCCAAAATGTGTGAGATAGCAGCCTAAAAGGCAACTGGCATTCACCAAGGGAAGGGCTAAACTTGTGGACAAAAAGACCCTTTTTTCAGAAGGTCTCTATCCACTTCGATTCTCTGCCAGGGTGAGTGGTCGGTAACATATTTGGGTTAAACTTGTTAACTTAAGCCTGCACTACAAGGCAAGACTCTTTGGTGTGTGGTGAGGGGTAAGAAAGTCGGAGTCATTGGGAGCAGGGCGATGGCACCTGGCAATCTGCCACTCGACAGGGGAAACTGAACAGAGCTTAGCCCAGATCCCCAAAAGGGTATCTGTAAGCACCTCACTAAAATAAGCAGTGGCTTAAAACATGTTAGACTAGCTGAAGCACCTCAGCTAAAACATTGGTCTTTACTATCTAAGTAGGGGGGTTAAGATCAAGAATCACTGCCGCACTCAGCAGAACCATGGCAAAGGAAGCATTTTCTTCTGTGGTAAGGTCTGGAGGTGAAACCAGTCTAGTGTCTGTGGAAGTATCCAGACCACTGGCATCCTGGAGACTTTAAATCAATTGTCCTCGTGAGGAAGCTGGGCAAATTCATCCTTTGCATCATATCCACCATTAATAGCTAGCAAAAATTGTTCCCATGGAGCTCATTTTCAAGAATAATCTTTTTTATCAAAAATTCTTACTTTGTGTTTGGTTTAGTCAAAGAAAAGGAAGGAGTAAAAATAAGGCAGAGTCTATCTGCTGTAAATACATTGCAATAATACAATGCACTTGTTTGTTTTGGAAAGAAAGTAGCCAATTGGATATGTTCAATGGCAGCGGCTAAGTCACAGTAGCTCATGGCTTTCCTTGGTCAAGAGCACTATGGGTTGGCCATCATTGTCCAGAGCCGATTGCGCTGCATCAGTGGCTCTTGTTCCCGTGTGGGTTGTGACGCTTAGGAGAGTGCCGGTACAGAGGTAGGTCCATAATTCAGAACGAAACTGAAGGACCCAATTGGTCCAAAAGGTGGTCCTAATCGTAGAAACCCGGTTAGTAGGCCTCTCAGCTCCTTGGGGGTCAACATGCTCATCAGGGGAGGCGGTAATTCAAATTGTCTCAAAAGGGGAATGGCTTCAGGAGCAATAAAGGGGGCACAGCAACACCCTCACACATTCTCTGGAGATCGAGAGTAGTGGGATGGGGCAAATTCCTGCTTGGATTTCTAGTATTTATTTGCCCAACGATTTGGACCACGATGACAAGCTATCATGGGAATGACCTGGGGACTTGTGCCGGGACTCTCCTTAGGACCCCGACCAGTCACAACGTGGAGTATTGTGGTACTTTGTCATGAACAGTTACGCTTCTTGATCCTGGGTGACCATGAGGTGCATCAAGGCATCATCACTATAGGGCTTGGAGTCGTGGTCCGACCACAGGCAAACCATGTGGAAGATTGTCACTAACATCTGTTTGACATTCCCCACAAGGTTTAAACCCTGTAGGGGTGAGATTTTTCCATTGCACATTGTAGAAACGTTTTGAAAAATCTAAAGAATAGGGTTGAAAAACGAGCGGTAGCTCCGGATCAGCATCTGTTGGCGCAGAAAGGAACTGATGTCAGTGCATGTGGGTGGCACCTATATAGGGTCTTGCATGTCACTTGTGGAGTCAAGCAACAGTACAGATGCGCATGGTGCCACTAGTTGGTTCACAGGGTTACTGCTGAAGATTTTCCAGCTCCAATCTGGTACTGGAGGAAATATTCAAAAGGTCAGGTATCGGCAGTTAGAAGTCTCTATCAGAAATATTCCCATTAGACTGGAAATACTTTATAGTACCGCAAGTAGGGGTTCAAATCCTAAACATGTCAAGCCTGCAGGTGGAAATAACTCTCCTGTAGGTCCAACACTACCATCCAGTCTCCAGTGTTGAGGGTGAGCATCTTGAATTTGTCCTTCCACAGGAAAGCATTGTGAGCGCGAAGGCCTAAAAAACGGGTTGAGGCCTCTGTCTTGTTTTGGAACCAAAAAGTAATGGGGATAACAAAAATGCAAAAGGACTCCTGAGAACATCTTATGCTGCTTCCAGACCCGTTATAACCAAAATAAGCACTCAAACTTTGCATTTAATTGGAAGGAGAAGCAGAAGCTACTTCTAAGGTTGGAATACCACGCCCACTCCCAACTGCAGATAGGTACAGGTAAAATGTCTAACTTGTGCCCTTGCATTTGTGTGAGTGTGCAAACATCTGTTTCTTTCAAGGCTGCTTTTTTGGATGCAACTGTTAAACATATTTATGATAGCAAATGAAACTTCACTGAACAGGCTGTGGCTCTCTGTATGCTGTTTAGTGATCTCCAGATACAGCAAAATCAGTCTGCACTGAATAGACTTGAAGATGCGTATGTCGTCAGAAGATAAGAGATGGCTTGAGCTATTAGGTGTGCTGCAGGCTTTGATGGTGGCTGAAAGGTAATGAAAATTGCATTTTCTTAATTAAGGTTTGTGGCCAAATGAAAATTGGATAGGAATGTGAGGTTCAATGCTGAAGACTGGGAGACTGTTCTAGCTCATTACTGGCATTAAACAATTAGTGCAAAACGGTAACAAAGATGGAATACGTTTTATGGATGCAATGTAAAACACAACAAAAAATTGGACTTTTGACATTTTAATTGTCAACATAGGTTTCTGTACATATTCAAAGACTAGAAAGTAAATTTAGAAAGCTACAGCCACAAAGTCCATTTTTAAAGAAACTACTGCAATTGATTAAAAGTCAATACAAAGTACAACAGCATCAGACTGTATAAAAAAGATTGAATAAAAAGAAATATTGATATACTCTATTTAATATTTCCTTTCTACAAAAAACATACAGTATGTACAACAGTTACATGACTTAACATACAAACATTAGAAATGTTACATATTGGGCTAATAGCCCACAGCACAAAGTGGAACAGAGACCTGCAACTTACATGAGTGGATACAAATATGCATATTACTCTATGACCCCATGCCCCTCCCCACACACAACCATAGCTTTGACTCACGCTTCTTCTTCTGATCAATTCCTTTAACCCAGCGATTCAAACTGACTATGTCACACCACTAATTTGGTGCATCAACAAATTTGTGCCTACAGTGTAGGGTTTTGTCACAGGAAATTGAGTGTCTGGTTTCTAAAGGATTGAAATAATTTTCTTTATTTTGTGAAAAGTGTTTATACTTCAAGGTTTATATTTGGTATGTGAAAAGTAAGTTTACTAATATATTCAGAATATAGAAGATCCAAAGGTTCTACATGGAACCTTAATGCATCTTTGCATCTTCCTTTAAAGAGTTTCTCACTTTGCAGACTATGTCTTCCTTTAAAAAAAATGGAAACTCAATGAACAGTCTGTGCTCTGCCCATTTTAACATAAGAAGAGAAGCAATGACATGTAGTGAACTCATGCTCTGCTAATTGGCATGCAGATCCAGCAGAAAGATGGAGAATGGGTGAAGGACCAGGAATGGTGAGGTGCTGCTGCAATTCTGCATTACTGGCTGCAAGCAGGGACTTGACACTTAGGCTGCAGTGAAGGTCATTTAGCTAAGGACACAAGTTCTCCCAGATGGGTTTATGTGTAGTCATGAAAGCATGGCAACTAGTTGTATGAGGATTTAAGCTTAGTATTGTGCAGTTGAAGTTCAAGGATGTGGTCGCGACACCTCTAAACATGTACATAGTGTAGACAGTTGGCCGTGATATTGTGTTTAGAACGTTGAGGGATTCTATATGAAGATCCCAACCCTACAACGTTTGGGTGTGCAGATAGGTCAAGGAGCCCATATCCTGTGAAGGACTGCAGTTGGTAGAGGGCCCTGGACTGGGACAGAAAACTCAGGATAGCGAACAGGCTACTTTTATAAATTAGGTGTGTGTCAAATAGGCTATGGTGACAAACAGTGTGAAATACGTGCTGGTTGTTGCAGGTGGTGGGCAGCGGCACTCATTTTTGGAGACCATATTTTGATCCTCAGTCACTGACCAAGAGAAAGAGAGAGAATGGTATGAAATGGAGGAAGGAGGAAAAGAAAGATAGCAAAACAAAGTCAAAGTGAAAGAGCGAGGAAAACCTGCAAGAGTGGGATGAAGTGGAAGGTGGTGGAAGAAGGAGGCTAGAGTTAGAATCGTGACTGGGCAGCCTTAGTATTCAGTAGTCCTGTCATTCGGCAGCACCAGGGGTGGGAGGGCTCCTGATAAAAACTTTGTCCTTGCAGTTATTATTTTTAAAAAAAATTTATTATTTATTTATTTATCCTTTATAGATGAGACTTTTGCTCAACCTTTATGTAATGAGCGATCCTTTCCACCCGAACTAGTGGGCAAAGAATTTTTCCATCAGCAGTATACAAATGACATGATGATTATGGACTTAGCACATACTTGTAGGATTACTGTAGTTTCTAAATGCATTTGAAAGTTGATTCCCCCACAGCTATATGGAGAAACATAATTTTGAGATGCTTACATTTCTTGGATTAATTTTCATTGGGTGACTACATCCATGGTATTTTTCATTTATCCACACCATCAAGCTGAAATGAGAATAGACTTTGTCAGATGAGATGGTCATTTCTGCTGGATGCAGAATTTTAGAGTCTGTATTTAAGTTGCTATTGTCCTTGGACACTCTTTAAAGGGCTTGATCTAAAACTAAACATTGGCGGATTCCAACACATGGTATGCCACATATTAATGCTCTTTGCACAAATGTTGGTTTTACAACTACATGCTCACTTGATATGGAACATGAAACCTTTAAACCCGAATTGACACCTGAGATAAAGATCTTACCCTCTTTTGAGGACTGGCAGACATTTGATAGGCTAAACAGATATCAATTCAGTATGAGCTGATTTAATGAATTGACACCGCAGCTTTACCTAATGAACCCTTGCACGGAGGGATCCACTACAAATTTTTGAGAATTCATTTAACGTATACACCAATCCAGAAATGATGTGGTGGTGTGCTACAATCTGTAAATAAGGAGCAGCAGACCTGTCTGTTGTGTGGTTTCAGGCTGGAGTCCCTGTCCCTTGTGTTCCCAATATGTCTGGCTTTTTACAATAAAAAAAAGATACAGGCTACATCCAATATTTAGAGCCATTAAGATTTGAAGCATTAAGGACGCTATAGCATCTATTTCGGGAGGTGATATTGCTCAGCTGGTGGGCAGTTCAGGGGGGAGATATGGTTCTTATTTTTAAAGCAATCATACCGTTAGGGCATTTTTATCAGACTGCTGAGAGTAAGGTGACTGCCTTGCCACTTAGTGCCTAAAGGACACCAGCTCCACAGCTATTGGACTGGGAGAGCCGCTGTGGTAGCAGCCGCCGCCGCTGGGGACTGCATGTCCCATAGTCCCCTGCCTACCATCACCTATGCCTGATCTGTGGTGCTACTTAAAGAGCACAGAGCTCCCGCAGCGCGGGCTGCACCCAGGCTAAGGTCGGGCCCGTCCTGCCCAAGAAGAGCCAGGGGAGGGCCATTCCCTTTGGTTTTATTTTATTTCGCTTCAGTTTGTTTTACTTCCATCCTAGTGGGCAGATATTATGCCATCTTGGTTCGGCTACAAAACCAATTGGGAGCGTCCTTTCCAAGCTTGTGTCAGTATGATTGCGAGCAATCACAGAAGTTGCCTCTCCGACGGGTGTATGTATCACAGTTGATAACATTTCTTCTTTTAGGGGGGCTATTAGTGCACTTTGACAGTGCTTTCCTTTGTTATTGGCCCTCGGACCAGCTTGAAGTTCATTGAGAGCGTTTTAAAGCTTTTCCCGTGTGTCCTCTGATCTGGCTTCTGGGAAGATTGCTGTTTCCATCTATATCAGTCTGGGCCGCTCCTTATGTTTTCAGCTTGCTATTTCTTCTTTTCCCCTAGATCCAAGATAGTGTTCTTATTTGATTAACCTCAATTGAAAAGGGTGCTTCCAACAACACCATGTTTGTATTGCACAAATTTAAAGCTCCAGGACAACTATTATCCCCTAGGGTTGTTGTAGTCTGGCTACATGTTTGTTTCATCAACTTGAACCATTACGCAATTGAATCACATCACAAAGTACTAACAGCGAAAGGGAGGTATATGGAGCAAGAGAAAATTATCGATAGGCACATGTGTGAACCTACCAACAGAAACACTTCACGCCCACATTCAGAGAACTGTACATTGGAGGACCTAGCTAATTTAATAGAAGAAGTGGAGCAGATTCTTTGCCCCATTGATCAAAGACCTTCAAAATCCAAACCCCGCAACCCAATCAAAGTTGCTCCTCTATTTAAGAAAACTGGTATTTCATCTAAATCCCAGAGTACCCAAGTCTTCTAGCTGTATGTGCCCCCTAGCAAAACAATGTTTACCAACTGATTGCCTCGCTCATAATGCATGTTTGGAGTCTCCAACCGTCCCCTTAAATCAACAGCCCCTGGATCCGAGCATAGCTTGTGCAAATCAAGTTCCTTTGATAGTCTGTTCATATCGATTTGCACCATTAGCTACATCGGTAGAGTCCACAATCACCCCCTGAGAGGGGACCACCCCCACAGTGCAGCCTGTTCAGGCTGTGGTGACCAAAGATCAAATAAATGATCTCTGGGAAATTATTTCTATTTTGAGGGTAGAAATTACAGAGTTATGAGCTAAAGTGTGGGCACTTTCAGAACTAGGTTATGCGGAACAAGTCTGGGAGGAATGTGTGACGTTACAACGCATACATTTACAACGCATGCCTTTACAACACAGTATTTACATCGCAACATCCTTTACAATGCATACATTTACAACGCATGCCACTACAACAAATTTTTTTAAACTACATTTACAACGCATCCCATTACATCGCATTATACCTTTACAACGCATACCATTACATTGCATGTAAGGTAAGTGTTGGATAGTGTAGGGGTCAAAATTACTATTCTAACTCCAAGGGGTGCAACAGTAGGGTAAGTGTTGGATAGTGTAGGGGTAAAAATTACTATTCTAACTCCAGGGGGTGCAACAGTAAGGTAAGTGTTGGATAGTGTAGGTACTATGCGTTGTTATGGTATGCGTTGTTATGGTATGCGTTGTAATGACATGCGATGTAATGCCTGCGTTGTAGTGACATGCGTTGTAGTGTCATGTGTTGTAGTGACATGCAATGTAATGGCTGTGTTGTAATGACATGTGATGTAAAGGATGTTGCGATGTAATGACTGCGTTGTTAATGTAGTGCGATGTAATGACTGCGTTGTCAAGGTTGTATCCCATCTGGAAGTGCTGAGAGGCCGGTAGAGGTTCCTATTTGAAAGAGCATCTTGCTGACATACCACATAATACAGTTCATAATGTAACACCTTTTTACAAACCAATAGACTGCCCCTCTAGATCTTTAGGGGCACTGCCAACCCTAGTAACGGCCAAGATCCCTCCATTCCTAGGCTGAGTCTTCTTAATATCCCCTCCTGCAGTGTGCCTTTTGTTCAACTTCCTCCTGAGTTCTCAAGGGGAACTGCTAATCTCAACTCTATTAAAGACCCTCGCCATATTAGGATGAGATTTTCAAATACCTTCACTCCTAATACATCTATTCTCAAACCGTTCCCGCCCTCTACTCAAGAACGTCGGAGGGGTAACCTAGAATCCGAAACCTTTCTGCATCTCTGGACTATATATACAAGAGGGTTTCCCAATCTTCAGTCACACTACAGAGAAAATGAGGCTTCCCTTATTAATAAATCCATCCATTGGATAAGGGGCGTCCGAAA
Organism: Triturus cristatus; assembly: GCF_964204655.1. Taxonomy (NCBI): domain Eukaryota; kingdom Metazoa; phylum Chordata; class Amphibia; order Caudata; family Salamandridae; genus Triturus; species Triturus cristatus. The sequence goes on along the minus strand of NC_140595.1, from coordinate 67,732,189 downwards.
ATACTACAGTGTGTTTCATTCAGATATTCTTGGGGCTACTAGGTAACTGTCCACAGTTGATCCGCATAATCTTATCAAGCTAACTCTTTTGCATCTGTCTATAGTGAATGGGCTACTAACACTGGAACCCAGAACATGTCCCCTGCAAACTCCAATATTCAGTTTAAAGCTCACCCATTTTCACAGAAAGGGGGGCTGACCCCAAATACCCTTCTCCGTTATCCGTAAATGACTGACTAGAACCTAAAGGAAATGTAATCTCATAAATTGTTTAACTAGTTATACTACCGATCTGACGATAAAATTTCACCATGAGTCTAGCCCATGGAATAACTTGAAAATCAAAGATCCAACTATCTCTAGCCAAGCCTTGACCTCTGCGGGCTCTGATTATGTATCTGGCCGAACCCCGGCACAACTTAATCTACATTCATATCAGCCCCTTATTGATTACCAGGAGACTGAACATTTCCCTAGAAGGCCACTCAACTCAATTAAAAAAGTTGGGGACCACCCAACTTTAATCTACTGGAATATTGCAGTCCTAAAGAGTAAACTGGTTCAGGTGGATTGGGGGAATTCTATAAATAGCAGCGCCATTGTCGTGTTTCAGGATACATGGGAATTGGAAGCTCCCTATAGGCATGGGTATAAAAATATTTTACACCGGCCCAAAAATCTGTGGCCGGGAGGACTTGTTATATGTCTTAATGTCACTGTGGGTTATTCTGCCAAGCAATTATCTCACCCTGCTGGGGGTAGAAATCTTCCCTTGGTATGGGAAGAAGCTATATACAATGTTGACAACAGAAGCACCCCAAGACCAAATTAAAGGGCTAGCCAGTGATGTGACTGTTATTGTTGGTGGAGATTTTAATACCACTTTTAAACCCTCAGTTCTACTGAGGGACATTGCAAGCACGGAAAACTAAATTTGGGGCATTCCCCAACTCTTTGGTCAAATTGTATGGTCTTCCACAAAAACTTACAACTGATAGATTTATGTATAAGCTTCCAGATGAAAACTTAAAATGGACGCAATATGATTTGATGCCCGACTTTCAAAAGAAACACTCATCAGAGCAATACTGACTATGGGGCATACCATCAAGGCTAGGCGATAAAATTATCGCCGCTTTAGAGTCCGTTTTCGGACGGAAAGCGGCGATAATTTTATCGCCTTATCAGCAAGCTCACGCTATCCCGTGAATCCTTGCCTTATTGCCCTTTCCCCCAACGCCCATCTTTGCATCTCCAATGAGATGCAAAGTGGGCGTTCCTCCCCAAGATAACGGGAGAAATGTCGCTAAGTGACATTTCACCTATTATCTAGCCACACGCTAACCTGCAGAGCGACAAGAAAAGTAGTGATAACCTCGGTTATCGCTACTTTCCTTACGCCTGCTTTTCAACTGACTTAGCCATGATATCCTATGGAAGGTGGATATCATGGCTCAGTCTGCCTTGCCCTATCAGCAAGCTTTCACCAAACGTTGTGCGATTATCGCAGGATTTCCAGCGATAATCGAACAGTTGGCAGCTTGCGCATTGAATTTTATCACTTTGGAGATAAGCGTTGCTGATAGCACGCTATCTCTGCGATAAAATTCAGCGTTGGCCGGCGATAATTATCCTCGCGCTAAGAGCGCTGAGCGATAATTATCACCTGACCTTGATGATATGCCCCTATATTCTTGTGGGCCTTCCTTGTTGGTCTACTCTCATTGACCTAGAAATCGTTCCTCGACTAGAAAGTGAGTACTTTCCTCTGCTTCTTTTCAATTCTGAACAGATGACTAAACCTTTGCACCAGGTCAGTGGCAATTTATCTGTTACCAACAATTGGCGGAATGTCAAATGGGAGTCCATTATAATGAATGAGGTTTCTCTTCGGCAGGTTTATTCATACCTGACTACAATCTTGCCTGACTTTGCTGATCCAGAAGACTCCTATGAGGCTATTATGGCCTTACATGGCAAGTGGTTCCTAGAGCTAAAAAAGCTCTTACTTTGCTAAACGTTTTCTCCAAAAGACCCTGCCTCCTGCTGTTTACCATTGTGGATATAGTAAGTCCTGCAGGAAGGTCAAATAATCACTAACATTAGCTATAAAAAAAAGTCACTTGTTCTTTAATTCAGTCTGCTAGAACCGAGCAAAAAGTTGTCCAAAGGCAGGCAAAAATAGCCTGGGATACTGCTATCTGCAATGACATCTTGACTGCAGTTCGCACGGGAAATCAGACAGCATTTTGGCGTTTGATTAGTCATAGCTCAAACATTTCCTTAATGAGGCCGGAGAATCATATTCTTCCCCCAAGAACTGGGTCAATCATTTTGAAGCCCTCTACAGTGAGAAAACTGGCGAACCCTACCCTGTTCTCTCTACAGCCATTGACGATCCAGGCAGTGACACTACATCTACAGTTCTTCCATGTAGGTCCGAAAATACCAGTGGTTTTGACCCCTTTCTTTGACCCCTTTTTTACTCTGGCTGAAACAATACCTAAATCGTATAAATAATGCTATCATGGCTGTCGCTCATATCCGTGTTTCCTGGAAAGTAGCAGAGAAAATACATATTTATTAAAAAAAAGGCTGCAAATCCGATCCAGGCAAGTACCACCCCATAAGTCTTATTGACGCCATCCAAAAATTATTTTGCAGGCAAATCCTTGACTGTCTTCGGGACTGGATGGGCGTAAATAACATCCTCTCCCATTTTCAAGCTGGAATCCGTACTAAGGCAAGTGTGGTGGACCAGGTCTTTAGATTTCTGTTCTTGAAGTGGAAGTCAGTGGACCTCAGCAGGGGAAGCCTGTATGTGGCTTTCTTCGATCAAAGGTATGCTTTTGTCATGGTCCCAAGAGAAAAACCTTGGTCCACCTTGAGAGAGTTGGGCCTTCCATGTCCTTTATTGGATATGGTATCCCTTAAAGAGATATTTTTTCTCAGGTGAGATGGGGCCCAAATGGTGAAGCAACTGAGAAGTTTAGTGGGGCCAAGGGTGTTAGGAAAGACTGTGTACTTGCTCCAAACTTATTTCTCCTCTTTATTAACGGGTGTGTGGACTTTCTTCTGAATTGTGATAATGACCTGCCTAGCCTGGGGGGGCATCAAAACCCCAGTTTTATTATTTGCTGATGACACCTTGTTGACTTCCCAAACCCGAAAAGGGTTAGAACCCCTACTGAATAGATTTAAGCTGTTCTGAGCAAGGGTTATCCACAAACACTCCTAAAACCAAGTTTGTGGCACTTCTAACTCACAGGCATTTTAGAGGGGTCATAAGGCTGGATAGTCCTTGAGAGAGTCTTGGATTTCGAATATCTGGGCATCCGCTTGTCCAATAGTAATTCTTGGGTAAGACAGATCTTGAAGAGCTTCTCTTTTGTTAACCCACAGGGCAGCAGCTACATTTAAATTTGCAAGCAACACCTCTATACACCCTATATCTCTCTTCTTGAAATATGGAGAGCCCAAGCGGTGGCTGGTGCTACTTATGACATGGAAATACGGAGCTACTGCAACGCTGACTCCTTAGGAGTTGCCAAAAAGATGTTTTTGAGAGCAGCCTTAAAACTACCTAGAAGTACTTCTTTGGTTTTTAAGTATGACCCGGACATGTCTCCCATTACTTCCAAAGTCAACCTGAAACCTGTTTTATATTGGATAAGGATCTGGAGTAAACCAGAGCTACTTCACTACAGGAAGGGCTTGAGAAACATCTTTGGAGAAACAAACATCGTGATCATCACTTCCATGGTTTAAGCATGTGCAAGAGTCTTTATATACTGTGGGTTTGACTGACGTCTGGATCAATCTGGCTTCTATTTCTTGCAGCTCTTCCCGAATGGTTAAGTCTCGTTTCTGGGAAAGTGAAGACCGAGCCCTGGTACATTCTCAAAATCTTGGTCCCCTCAAAGACCGATTTCTGGAGGTGAAGCCAATGTTTGGTTTCAAGCCCCTTATGGACTCGATTGAACCACCTTTTATTAAGGCTTTTTACATCCGATTTAGACGGGGTGTCTTATCGCTTGCCAGTTTCAGTGCCAAATGTAAAATCTGTCAAGCCTGTCATAGCGCTGACCAATCTGATGATCATCTCTTGTTTTTCTGTTCAGCACTTATCTGTCAGCGAAAGCACTGGACAATCCCTTGCAGGAATCTAGGAGTTCGACAGTAGAAAATTGCACTGAGAATTTGCAGATTTGATGTTTCACCCTGTATAATGTTCTCGAATGCCAAATTACTTGAAAGTGCTTGGCCCATTAGATCTACGCTCCTCCGATATGGGGCACCTTGATTGAATAACCCTGTATGTATTGTGGTCATTTGATCGAATCTTTCTGTAATTGTCTAAATTGGTATTTGATTATCATTTAGGGTTTTAGCTTACATTTAGTTTTTTTAATATGTCATCCAAGTAGGTCATATTGATATATATTTTTTGGAAGCAAAAAGAAGTTTGCTGGGTCTTAAAAAAACCTGAAACAAATACAGGTTAACCTCTCCACATGTGAAACTATCTTGGTGTAAATCACCACCAAATAAGACTTCCTAAACAAGGAGACCTGCTTGAGAGTCTTGCAGTGTGTATAGTTTGCTGCCAGTGGTGACTGAACAGTGAAGTGTGACAGACACTTGACTCCCCCGGGGACCGCCACCTCCACGTCTGGTGAAGTAAAAAAGGAAATCCCTTAAAACATTGCTCTTTCGCAACAGCTTGTAGCATCAGTTGAGTATGGAGCTCCAAAAATGGTTTGGCCACATTTCTTCCACGGCGGATTGCTGAAATCACATTTCGCCATGGGGAAATTTGCATAACTGAAATCCAGCCCTAGAGTGATTAAGACTTTACTTCCCCTTTCTGCAGCTGCTACATACATCACTTCAGAGGCTCCTTCTTGATAGTGTGGGGACCACACAGCCGTGATGGAGCCTGAGGTCACGTATGCGGAGCTGAAGTTCCCTCCAACAGAAAGGAAAGGACAGGTGGCCGTGGTCAGGACAGCAGGTAAGGGGCACTGTGTCTGGGTCACTGAAAATAGGCTTTCATAGGGTCTCTGCATGAGGACTTCTGTAGAGGGCTTGCCACAGAACCGCTATAAGGGCACAGGTTTAGGATTTCTGTAGGGGCACTGTAGCAGATCTTGTATGGCAGAGGTCTTCAATCTGTGGGGCGTGACCTCCAGGGGGGCTGTGGAGTCATGGAAAGGGGGTGCGCGCATACCCCAGCCTTATTGTCGGCACCCAAGGATTGCTGAATGGCAACAGCTCAGAGTTGTTGTACCAGGCACATCCTCCCACTGGGGACTGCCCTGAGACGCAAACCTTTTGTGCACACTCTTCACCAGCTGATGAAGGAGGATGGGTCTTGGCGACCACGACCAATAGGAGGCAGTCAGGCTCTGCGGTAGGCGAGTACCAGCTTAACATGAGCTCAGCACGCCTATTCATGTACCGGGTCCACAATGGAAGGTGCGAGCTGGGCTTGAGGGGGTGGAGGGGGCCTTTCTAACCAAGGGAAAATGGGATGGAAGTCAGAGGCCAGAACCACCAAACCACAAACTTTTCTTACCTTCTGCTATCTCGAAATTTGTCATTTTTGCTACTTTTGTCACCTAATCTACGCAAATACTTTTATAATGCCTACTGTGAAGGGCTCTTATATTTAGAAGTGGTTTTAAATTTTCTATTTTTTTATTGTGGTGCATGAAAAAACCTTTGTACTGGAAAGGCTAATTAACATCTGTTGGTAGAATATATTTCCTTTTAAATACATGTTTGCAGATTATTTTGAACATTTATTTCTATAAACTTTTAGTTTTGTATTCCTTGCTCTCATTGAGGAATAATTCTGCCAAATATGATATTTTTAATGTGCAATCGCACAACCCTTTGTGTGATGAAGATGTTTTCCGCAGTGAAAGCACTCGCAAACATATTTAAATAGCCGTTCCCTTACTTTCTGGAAAAAGACAGCCGTCCTGGGACGGTTAATTCTGATAGTTAAAATGCTTTAGCTGATCTGTCATTCAAGGAGTGTCATGTGCTGTGAAACGATAGCCAGGCAGACAGCTAAACAAGCCTTCCTGCCAGGGTGCCTGCTTGCCTGAAAGAAATGCAAATGTGCGCTACGAGTTAATCTGCAAATGTAAATAAATGGTGCTTGGAAGCAGGTACTGGTTTTAATTAATCAACTCATTCAATGCTTTGTGATGACAACGATGTATTCTTTTTGAGTGGTAGTGTAAAGAGAACAATTGAGCTGTTAAGTGTGTGCTTTTAAGTGTACTTGTATTTGTATAGCGCTTACTACCCCGTGAGGTGTTGATGGGAGATTATTGTATAAATAAGAAAACATATAATCTGGGTATTACTAGAATGCAAGTTTTAAATAATGACTTACATATTCACAATGCTTTCTGTCACAAGCTGTGACCTTTTAGAACTAAAAATGCACAAGTCACTATTGTCCACTGCACCATCTAAGATGTAATTCTGTGGCTCTCTGGTTACACACAGACCTCTGCATTTCATTAACTAATAAAGGTTTCATAATGTACTATTTTGCATTTCCCAATGAGTAACAACTTTTAAAATACATTTTTCTTTTAAGCTACCCGTTATTTTATACGTAGCTACCTGGCAGTGAAGACCTAAAAAACGTACAGAATACACTGTTTAATATTACTTTCCCACCGTAAAAATGACTTGCCGCGGGAATTGAGGGCGTTTCTGGTTGTTGATAATGAGTAACAGGTTCTAGAATTTTTTGTCAGGAGGGGGGTCCTTACACCTAAAAACTTTTGACAAGGGGGTCTTGACCTCATCAAAAAGTTTGAAAACCTCTGTTGTATGGTGTCACACATAATTTCTGTAGGGCCGCTGTACCCTTGCTTATATAGGGTCACTATAACATGGCGGCTGTCTATAAAGTTACCGTCGTTCAACTGGCTGGAGCTGCTATTGTGGGATGTTTGAATGATAAAAGCAGGAAGACATCTGTAATGTCACAGCTGCAGCTCTTCTGAGGAATAACTCGGGTAGTTCTTTAAGGGCACTGCAACAAGTTTTTTGTTTCGCCACAAACAGTACGCCTCTTTCCTTGTTCTTATATTTGACAAAGGTTTGGAACAGAAAGCCTTCTTGCCTCAATATTCCTCTGGGATGATATGGCAGAACAATTCAAACTTAGCATAATCATTTAACAGCGCCGACAGTAAGGAAGAGATGTGGCTAGTAGTAACTAGAGTGATTAACATTGGAACATGGGGAACCAGGCTCAATTCTTGGCCTCGGCTCAACCTTTCGTGATTCTGGCCAAATCACTTAATCTACCTGTGCCAAGAATAAAAAAAAATGTGTATTGTCTGGTTCGCTATTGAAGCCATCTAATGTTCTGAGCTCTAAGTTTGAACTACAAACAGGAGCTCAGTCTTTTAACCTGTCTTTTTAATTATGTGCTTATCAAAGCATACAGTAAAAAAGAAGACTATTTCAGCATTATTGATTTATTCAGAATCTATCGCCTCTTTATAGTGATTCACCTTGTGTTAAAAATATGAATGCTTAGACATTAGTGCTATCAAATTGTGAGGGTGTCACGCTTATATTTAACCATCCTGTATTAGGTTATTATTGGTTTAGGTCTCGCCTACGCAGCGCGCATGTGCTGCATTAGGAAAAAGACCTTTAGCAAGCGGCACAGCTTTGCGGGAAAAACGTGCATGCGTTGTATTGCTTCCAATGGCAACGCGTGCACGTCTGGCGATTCCCTTGCAGGAGCGAGCAACGGTGCCATATGTTAGCAATTATCGCGCTTTGCTGCTCGCTCCCACAAGGGAATCCGGCGCAGGCCCCCTTCCCCTGCTGCCGCGCGCGCATGTGCTTATTTTTTTTAAAGCTGGCGTCGAAATGATGTGAAAAGACGTGCGTTTAAATGGGTTTCACAGAACTTGGAAACATCTCTCGAGTCATGCTCATGACTCACATACTGTTGCCATTTCCAATTCAACCTCAGCATTTTAATGCCCTTAAAATTAGAGCGTCTGTTCCAAAGAAACTAAAACGGACGACGTCCCTGACATTTATTGGACTCTGCATGCGAGGTGGCATCTTTTCCAACAGCAGCGAGTATTGTTGTCAGTGATGTCTGTGTTATGTATAGCTAGTGTGGATGGGTTCCTCGCACTGTAAATGGCTGCAGAAATAATAATAATTCAATCACGTAACGCAAAGTAGGTATTAAGATGAAAAGCTGAGTCAGGCCGTCTAAACAAGTCCGGGCCGGTAAAGATCGCTGAGGCTCTCAGCAATGTTAAGGAACCCAAAGCAGATGTGCACTGAGGGCAGGGGCTCACCTGTCATTATTACTGTAATTATGTATGCAAAGATCTCCTTCTTTAAAACAATATTAAAATTTACTGCAGGTCTCCATCTTAAGTTGCTATTTCCTATTGAGTAATGTGCGGTTAAAAATAAAACAATACCCCTTCTCCCCCGCCGTCATCTACTCTGCAGAGACCTTCCAACCCCCCCCCCCCCACAGAATTAGCATCTGCATATTGATAGACACTGCTTGTGCTTTGTTGCTAGAGTGGGAGCCTTGCTAAGGGTGGACAGAGTGTTTGTGGTGTGTTCATCATGCATTGATGCAACCCTTCCAATTTAGGTGGCAATGCCTTTTATTTACGTGTTGGTTTTTAAAACATAAATAAAAGGCATTGTCATTCACAATGCCAATAGGTTAAACTCTCGCAAATGCAAGACCTGTTGCATTGCAAATGCTTGTTTAATAATGTAAACCCCCACATGTTAATTTTCTCCTCTTTGTATTTCCTGTTGGAATTGGGTTTAAAGTTCAGAATAGCAAGTCTTTCACCTCTTGCCTTGAACTTATCTCTTCAATTTCCCATGACTACTCAACAGAATTTCTGTAAGCCCTTGTCTGTTGAGTCATTGTGAGAGCAAGGTCTACATGTGTCATGTTTATGAAGGAGCAGGGACCGCTAACGCACGTCACTTGCATGCCTATGTGAGTACATATTTTGTTTCAAAGGTTTTTTTGTCTGAGCACGTTTCAAATGATTTTCTATGTTGCTTGTTTTCATGTTCTTATTTTCTTTTCTTTGAATAAATGCTTTTGTTCTTACATCCATGTGTCCTGTATTTCTCGTATTGATAGGTAAACGCACATAAGGGTTTTTGGGGTGTTCAGTCAATTGAACATGGTTTTCTCTTAATTTCGATTTTAAACTCTGTTTATGTAGAAGACCAATCTAGAGTTTCTTCTACTGATCTACCAGGGGACCAGGTAGCCCCTGATGTGCTGATGGACTATGGTTAACTGGGTCCAACCAAAACTGAGATTTTACTGAACCAAAATAAGGCTTGTAAATTGGTCTAAATATTGTAGTCGACGTCTATGGGGACTACCTTAAACTGGTGGGAGGAACTTGTGGACTCTGCTTGATTGTGAGCTTTTGTAAATGTGGCAGTGATCCACAAGTTGGGTTTTTATCTTCTGCACATCTGTAACTGGATTTTTTTCTTTCTATCCTCCGTCATCGCATTGTTGCTACCAATGCTATTTGTTCAATTGAGTATTACTTTTCTCTTCTTGACTTGAAACTTACCAACATCTTCAACATAGCAGTTGAGTGTGGTTCAACCTGATGAGGTTCAACCATGTCTTTCACAACCGAAATGATAAATAAAAAGCTATTTTTAAATCGGAGTATATCATGCAGAGACTTTTTGATGGAAACAGCCCCCACATTATGGTAAAGAATTTTTTTAATTACAACCTTTGTCATGTTCTTAGATATAGTTCCTGGCTGCTACATAAATGCAAACACCAAAAGTTGGGTAGGTGGGCCTTTTGAGGCTAGGCGCTGTATGGTGGATCTCCCTTTCTCAAGTTACCCCCTGAGTTAACGATCTTCTTTAGTTTAGACGCAAACTTAAAACCTCTTTTTTTGTTTATTAGCTTTGCAGTTGTGTTGGGCTGTGCTTTACACACATGCCTCGCTCCGATAGCGGCAAGAAAATCTTTCCAGAGTGTAAGTTGTGCTTTCTACAAGTTGTCACTTAATAATAATAACAACAATACTAATAATAATAGCAATTAAAAAAAGGCTCTTGTGTGCTGTCTGTGGGATTACTCTACAGGTGTTTGTGCTGTTTGCTGAGGTTTATAGGGCTGTTGGTGTTAGGCATGGGATTAGTCTCAACTTTGGAGATTTCCTCCATCTATAATTATCTTAATCCTCTTCACTAGCTCCTGATAGCTAAGGGAGTTCTCTTCAAATCATTTTGTATTTCCCATTCCTCCTTACATAGTGCAGGCCTGCTCTATCTTCCGTATCATCTTCCTCAATATACATCAGTCAGATCGCTCCGGCCCAGAAATTCCAGTCGTTCCAAAGCCTTAACATCTCTTGAACTTATACTGGTGACTGCTCTTTTTCTTATTGGATGACCAACCATTAGAAATCCTTTCTTATCGATCTTCGAGCCATTACCAACCATCTTCTCTGCAGTTGTCAGCTGTGAGTTGTAACAATTCACCCTTCGTCAAATAATAGCTTAGGCTCCTGGCTTTCCATGTGACCTATGTTATCGCTCTGTTCTGCATCTCCCTTTGTGGAGGATGATGTCGGGTCTTCACCTAGCCCATCTTAGTGCTGTCAACCATCTGTGGAGGGTACTAGTGGGTAAGAGGGAATATTTGATCTTGTGACCTTACTCCAAACCTGTGCGGGTGTAATGGGAATTTTCTGTATGTGGTGTTTGTGCACTTCTGATTTTGTGCCTCATGTTGTCCATATTTACTGTATGATGTGTCTGCTTGGCCATGTGTTCCTTCTTCTATGCCTCCAATGCTCCAGGTTCTGCAGTCACATGGATTCTAAGTCTCCATTTCATTTGTCCCTATCCACCTTTATACCTTGGTTCACTAGGTCTTATTCAGTAAGCATGTGTATGCAGTCAATGGGGTGGAGATATCTTAGTAATTTATGGGGCATAAAGGTACATGCACCACCAGAAGTGTGTAGGTACGTTAAGAGAATATGACTTGTTACAACGCGAGTCATCACAACGCGTGCCATAACAACGCGGTCATTACAACGACCGCGTTGTTACCACGTAAAGCCATTACTACGCAAGTCATTACATCGACTTGCAGTAGATAGCGTGCTCAACATTAGAAATTTACAATTTACTATTCCAACTCCAGCCTACGTAACAGTAGAGAAGGTGTTGGAATAGTAAAATATACTATTTCTAATGTTAGCATGCAAGTCAATGTAATGACTTGCGTAGTAATGGCAGTGCGTGGTAACAACGCGGTCATTGTAACGACCGCGTTGTGAGGGCATCGCGATGTGATGCCCGCGTTGTAGTGGCTGTTTCCCACATTAAGATAGTAGAGGTTGATGAGACACACTCAGGTTGGTGAAGGAAACAGACATAACAAGTCTGGTACTGGTTGGGCTGTCGCATGGCATATGAGATTGAATACGGGATTTATATAGCACATAGTTGGGCCAAATGCATTAGACCTCTTTATATGAGAATCACCAATTTTACAAAACAGACAGACTTTACACCTATTTTTTTCAGACACATGGCGGTTAAGTGGTTTGTTTAGAATCAGAAGTTGTGAAGCTGAGGTTGGATTCAAACCTATCCCCACAGTTCCAGAGTTGCAGCTCTAGCAACCAGCCCACATCATCTCCCAGATAGCTGCACCCATCCATGTAGCACGCTTGAGGCACAAAAGTACATTCAAACATTTTGGAAGACGCTTGATTCCCTCATATACACGTCACACTGCATATCACAGATCCGATCCTAATCCATTGCAGGTCAGTGCCAGAATCCAGACATGCCACCGAGGGAGTGGATGTTACAGAATTAGGGATGCCATGCTACTCCACACTTTCTCCACATATCAGATTTCCACTGCCACCAGCTCTAAATCAAGTGCATACATTTGGGCAGTCTTTCTTAATCCTCCAATTTTTGCTCACCATATATCCCTAAATCACATCCATGCTGTGCAATCAGCATAGAGCGGTAGGATAACTATGCCTACCAGATGGGCGTTTACTAGCAGCTGTAAGTGGAAGCTTTGGTATGGGTCACCGCATAAGAGAAAGGTGATGTCAGAAGCGCCAGGCCAATCTGAGAATGACCAGGAGAGGGTAAACAGGATGCTCCCACATGCAATGCATCTCCCAGTGCCAACAGCATAACACCACATGACTGGGTGCTCCTGTTCCCTCACAGTAATATTATTAATATTATTAGTATTACTACTACCTTTATATTTATTAGGCACATGTCTATCTAAGCACCTTCACAATAGGAACAAATGAAAGGAGAGAAAAAAAGTACCCCAAAAATTAAAAACAAGAGGATAAAAACACTACATGGAGTGTGCATGTCTATGACAGGGCCTATAAATAGATCTGTTTATAGGATCTGGCCATAAATGGGGGCCCCCTGAAAGGTATGGGACCCCTGTACTGCAGGGGCTGCTGATGCCACTGTTACAGTTGTGTTATGTGCTCTGGGGCGTGCAAGCATAGGCAGAGATGCATGCCTGATGGGAAGAGTTGTAACTGCTCATGAAACCACAAGAGAGCCCACATCAATCACAGATGATTCATGCTGTAAACATGCAGATTAGTGACTTGTTCCTTCTTTCAGTGACCACGACTGGAAAGACACCTGTTTCCTCGCCAGCGTCTACAAAGTTGGTGCAAGCTCTTGCCATTTTATCTTTTATCCTGTTGGTTCTTGTGATCACTCTTTTAATTCTCTGTAAGTATATTCTGGAATATTGTTTTGGTATTTCAATAAGCATTGTTCCAAGCGTTTTGCGCTTCTGCGACACTTTGGCATTGCAGAAGGATGCACAATCATTTTTGCTGTGTTGGCGCTAAATGTTTGCAAGTGTGATCGCAAGGAGGCATTCCCTCATTTGCATGGGGGTGTGGTTCTGGGGAAATGAGGAAACCCTTTGCATTAACACAATATTATAGACATGGGCGCAACCCTCACGGTCCCCTTGGGATGTGGGTGACATGGTTTGTCCCAGGATCCCTGTCTAGGCAATTGGGTTATTCACTGCACCTGCCTGCAAGGGAATCTCTACCCCTTCGAAGGGCATGCCGGTCACATCAAACAGCTAGTCTGTCCTTCTCTGACGAGCTGTTCCCAGTGAAGGCATGGTGTGACAGTGTTCCCCTGGTGCTACATATGTTTAAAGTGGATTTCCCAGTGGCTGTTGAGTGATCCCCTATTCCTTCTACTAGTTGTCTTTTTAGCCCACAACACTTTGTATTCTAGAGTTCATAATAATGAGATTGTCATTATAAGTGGGCTTATAAATCCCAGCATGCAAAGCGATATTGGCTCATAAAACCAAGAGTGGCATGAGGTGTGGCGTCATACATAACTTATACCATCAGGCAGGTATTCTTCCTGTGTGATGTTTCATTGTCTACATTCAACCTCTCACTCTGCTCTTAATGCGATGGCTGCACTGATGGCTCCGGTGACCAAATCATTTAACGGCACGGCTGACCATGGTCTCCTGTCCTAGGCATTTCATCTACAAATCAATGTTATCCAGTGTGTTAATCTAATTAGTTCTTTTGAAGCACACCACGTCTACAATACCCAGAATGGATTAGGTTATTATCACACAGAGGAATAGGCCTGGAAATGTGTCAGTAAAGAGATAATATAGAGGCCGCCACCCTACTATGATCCCCAGCTTTGACCTCATAAGTCATATGAATGTCTTGCTTTATGATCCTCGAAGCACTCAAGGATTTATCCAGGGTATTTTCCAAGGGGTCCATTGAAGGGTAGAAAGGGGATGACAAATGCTAAATCTTTGCTGTAACTTATCTGCCATGTCATTCTTGATGGCAAGGCTAGTTGTCCCATTAATGTGGCTTAACAATTAAAGCACTCCTTGGAAAGTTGTAGCAGCACTTGGGCTAGCTGGACTGGGACTGCTCTGGCCTGGGAAGGAAGGCATTGCAACTAGCAGATGATTTTAAAGACTGCTAGAGTGTTTCTGAAAGATAACTGAAGGCTCAAACTCCTTCTTAGAAAAAATTGGGTGACATTTTTAGTAGTCAGCTGCTTTGGTTTTGAATCTATGAAAATTAAACGTGCAAATGCAAATTTAAAATGTTTTGTGGCCGATTGAATTTTGTGACTGTTTTCGTAATCCTTGATGTGTTCCAGCCACGAGGTGGTCCAGTCAACTGCAGGGGAAGACAGCGGAAGTGATGCAATGCTCTGCCAATGCCACCTTTTTAGCTGAAGAAGTCCGGTATTTCTCCAAGCAGTGGGACACCTCCCAAGAAAACCTTACCCAGTTGCTAGCTGAGTACGACACAATGACCTGGTTGTACCAAAATCTGTCTATGTTGTACCAAAATCTGTCTATATCGTACCAAAATCTGTCTATATCGTTCCAAAGCAACAACGCTACTCTACAAGATGTGCTGGAACAGCAGACGCGAACGAATGAGCTCTTGACCAAGATGTTGACCTGGCTGCAAGACCGAAACTTGTTTCAGTGTTCTAGAGAGGAAATGAGTGGTCATACAGGTGAGGCAGTTTGTGTGTCCGAAAGCTGGGTAGGGGCATAGTAATTGATCCCTCACAATAGTCTCACATGACATTCTTCATGTATGGCTTGATTACTTATATGGTTATGAGATTAAGTCACAAGTAATTCCTAATCATTGGGTCAGATGTAGACGTCATGTACTCAAGATGTTCAGCCATAATTTAAGAGGCATCTATGTGGTGTGGAGATCAACTGAGATTCAGTTTTTGCAGACTTAGTATCAGTTGATAGTAGGTCTTCTATGATTATATGTTCTTAATGATCTGTGTAAAAGATTTATTCAAGAGGCAAAAGTTTCAAGTAATGGTGAGATCTGTGGCACATATTTCCCCCTGTGGTTAAGTACAGAGGAAAAGTTTATTACACTTGAAAAGAAAAATCTTATGTTGAATATTATCGCAAATTAATTTATATATCTTAAATGTATAACAAAATAAAAAATGCTGCAGCACTGTTAATTGTAATATAAAATGTAATTAATTTCAATATATTTAATTGAAGTAATATTTTTCTTGAGTTTAAATCAAACAACCAATATTAAAAAACAATATATCATGTTTTAATTATTATTAAAATTATGAGTAGAATTACAAATAATACTTTAAATGTTACTGTTACATTAATTGGATTGAGAAAAAGTTTTAAAATATTTTACCATTAAATACTAATGATTTTTTAGATTTTTTTTTAACATTAAAGTACATTTATTTGTCATTCTAACTAGTTTAAATAACTTAATTACATTTAACATTATTTTCTATGGGGTTTCATTCTAAGTCCTTACTGCCATAATGTTCTATGGGAGGATCTTGCAGTACCAGTGGTTGACCCTGTGTGATGCTGAACTTACTTCAGCTCTGATCTTAAGTACATTTGCAACAGTTTTGGGCAGAAGTGCAGTTTGTGAATTGCAATGGTTTATTATTTTGTTGGAGGGTGCATGTCCCTACTTAAACTCCCCCCTTACCTTTTCTAAACACCTTAATATGCCTCTCTAAACTCCTCTCATTTAGTAGTAAGTATGCCACTTTTTCCAGCCACTTCTCTTGGCTGCCCCCAAGTTTACTACTAAATAGTAAACTTGCATGTGTGAGGATCTTCCAAGAGAGCGTTTTTCAATTGCATTTTGCAGTAAGTAAGAAGTAGTACTATAAAAATGCTTTACATATTACAAAATGCAGTTTGTGAATTGAGCCCAAGCCTATAGATTCCATCGCGCCCTAGGCTGTTCAGTGTGACCACGCTGGTTTGGCCTGTCAGACCTACTGGTTGATGAGGTTTTCAGTGTCAGTTCCAGACACAGAGGTGGCTGACCAATAAGTCATTTGGTAGTGTAAGGCCTGACAATATTTGACATCTGTATGCCCATTTTGAATAAGAGAACATAACTCATGTTATCTGGTATGAGAGGCTCACGGCTTTCAGGGTGTCATCGGTCTAGGCCTGAATAAAGAGAGTTGGTATGGGTTTGATACCAGTACCATACACCAAGGCCTGAATGTTATGGGCAGATAAAGGTGAGGAAGTCAAGGTGTGGTGCAAGAAGAGAGCATTAAACTTGCTGTGAAAATAATCTGGGTTCTGGAAGTTTAGCTGCTCAAAGTGCCTTCTATGAATGGCCCAGGTCTCGGGGCTGCTTCGGCCTGATCCCATGGTGGGCATCAGAATGAGAAATCTAAAGGAAATGGGCTTGAGATGGTAATTGTGGAGACTGAGTTAAGCGGAAGAGAAAATATTTATTTCAAAAATAGACTGGAGCCGATAATACAGCTGTACCCCCACACTAACCTAATTCTCCAACTGCCCAACCCCCAAATCCCCGTCCTAGTCTTCCACTCCCTTTGCTCATTCTTGCTAATGTTCATCCCACACTGATCCACCTGCCCTTGCGCTACAAGAATACAGCAGAAATACGGAATCAAAATAAACTTCAGGCATTAAAAACTTACAGTGCTGGGCCAAAATGTATGCAAAGATGCAGAAAGGTGGGCAGCAATCTCTGGGAAGGTGATCAGCCTTGGTTATGTATAACTGGTTTGAAGTAAGGCTTGAAAATGGGAGTAAATGTGAGTGATTGCAATCATACGTATAGCTCTGGTCATAATTAAAACTGGGCCAAATCTAGGACATGTAACCCAGAGAATGGTATGACCCAGGTAAGCTGAAGATGGACCCTTTCTAAATGTTCAGTGATCCTGCCTGGTTTCCATAAGCCACCAGTGTAACTGTTGCCATCTTGATCACATCTAAGCACATTGATTTCCTCCCAAAAGTATTTAAATATATACCCAGCTTACAACATCCACTTTGAGTTACCAAGGACCACACCATCGTAACAGCAATTATGCAGTTTATATGTCGATATACTGTATCAAACATTAACGGCACTAGTTTCCTTTCCTTTCTCTTTTTAGCCATTCGTTGTAAGTTCTGCCAACAAGCATGGACACACCAAAATATGCATTGCTACTATTTCTCCCAAGAGGCCCGGGACTGGTGGTCCAGTCAAGGGTGGTGTAGGCTCCATCAGTCCCGGTTAGTGTCCGTGAACAGCCAGGAAGAACAGGTGTGTTAACTTCTCGCTCTAGTTGGATCACAGTCCAGTGAGTAGTATATTGTTAGAGCATCATTATCTTGCAAAGTGTGGATCTAGTGTTTGAAATATACATGGGTGCAAACAAAATGCTTTTCTTCTCAAAGTCTCCTCAAAGTCTTGCCTTCACAGCATGTGTTTTTTCTCCAACATGATTTTCTTGCTCTTTTCTCAACACTCACTACTTAATGATAAAGCTAACTCTGTGTTACATCAGGCTCTTTGCTGTACCTTTATGGAAAGGTTATATGTTAAATCTATACCCTACGTTTTAGATCACTGTTCAGTCTGCATGAGTGATAATGCGTGAATGGAATGGTAAGTGTAGAATGTTGGCTGCCTGAGTGATAATGCGTGAATGGAATGATAAGTGTGGAATGTTGGCTGCCTGAGTGATAATGCTTGAATGGAATGATAAGTGTGGAATGCTGGCTGCCTGGGTGATAATGCATGAATGGAATGGTAAGTGTTGAATGTTGGCTGCCTGGTAATAATGCGTGAATGGAATGGTAAGTGTGGAATGCTGGCTGCCTGAGTGATAATACGTGAATGGAATGATAAGTGTGGAATACTGGCTGCCTGAGTGATAATGCGTGAATGGAATGGTAAGTGTGGAATGCTGGCTGCCTGAGTGATAATGAGTGAATGGAATGGTAAGTGTGGAATATTGGCTGCCTGAGTGATAATGCGTGAATGGAATGGTAAGTGTGGAATGTTGGATGCCTGAGTGATAATGCGTCAATGGAATGGTTGGTGTTGAATATTAGCTGTATGAGTTACTTGGCATCAGTAGACTGAATAGAGAAGTTCTTGCTCCTGGTAGCGTGTCCTATGGACTTACTTCCATCATATATACTTCTTCCCATTGAAGCTTACATGGAACTATTCTACATGAACTGGTGAGTCCTGTCTTGTGACTGTTACTACTTTACAACAATCTTTCAGGTGAAGAAAAAGCAATCTGTCTAGGTGCAATTTCTAGGGCAAAACAACCCCAGGAATTCAATTACAACACGACTTGCAGATTGCACCTAAACCCCCTGCCGTACAATAACAGGTTTTAGGTGCATGAATCCAGCTTGGTATTAGCATGTGACAAAATTGACCCAGCAATACCACTCATGGAAATGCAATCTGTTTTTCTAGTCATATAATCCACCGGCTGAAAATAGCTGGATGAGTGAACATAAAAATGCCCTGAAATTAGAACAGTACGTCAATAATAGGTCTATTATATAAAACAAATGATCAAAGTTGTTTTTCAAGGCGTTTTTTTTCATACAACCCCTATAATATAAAAACTGTTCTGATTTTGTTAATCAGCTAGTCGAATGTTTTTGAAAGTCATTGAATAAGAATTTGTCAGATTTCTACTAGTCTATTTGGAGTAAAAATCTTACATAGGAAGGCTGATGGCAGGCTGCACCTGCGGACCCCTCCCCTAGTAAACCTAGAAACACACAGTGCCCACAAACCTATAGTACTCAAGAGCAGAACAGTGACGAGTGGATCAGCAAAATCTAGACATTGTCTCCTGGCTCCCACAGCGACAGTACTGCAATGACAAATCGTGGGGCCTGCCTATACTGAATGCTGATGGGGCACCTCCGATCCACTAAAAAGATGTCGACGACTACATGTGCTAGCCACAGACATCCCCTGACTATCCCGGCACTTTGTCTGACCTCAAGACCAGACCAAAATTGTCCGTTCCCCGCTGACCCCACAGATCCTTTTGGTGGTCTAAGAATCATGAACTGCATTAAAATCCAAAATGTATGCACTCTCCAAAGACATTAATCCACTGAGTGAGGTTTATCACAAAATGAAGGACTGAGTTGCACTTAATAAACAAGCGTTACAGAAACTTTTCCCTCAATACACTGATGCATCAGCGCGCATACTGGAACTCACAGAAAGGGTTCGGGTCTTGGAGGACCAGGCCAAGGATATAGAAGGCCGATCGCCCCATAATAAGCTATGGATTATAGGAATGTCAGAAGGAGCGGAGGTATCCAATCCCACATTGTACATCAATGGCTTCAAACGGATGTCGCTCCTGCTGGACTTTCGGCCATGTATGTGGTGGAACGGGCACGAGTGCCTGCTAGACTGCCCCCTCCTGGAGGTCCTCCAAGACCAATGGCGGTCAAACTCTTGAACTATTGCGATCAGAACCATGGACTGCACTAAGCTAGAGAACAGCACGCCATCGTAATGGGGGCATCTAGGGTATTGATTTTTCCGGTTTCACTTTGGCAGTTCAAAAAAGCTGGGCCTCCTTCCTGGCAGTCAAAAAGAGACTCCGGGAATTGTCATTGAAAAATGCGTTGATATTTCCAATCTGTTTGAAAGTGAAATCTGGCGAAAACAAGTTTCTCTTCATGGATGCTAATCACTCCCAGGCCTGGCTAGTGAAACACACAGCCCTTGTGATCTTGCTATCACCCGAGAGTTTGGTGGCAGGTAGCAGTAACGCCTAAACCTCCCGAAAAGGTCCTGGCCCTGATGTGGGCACTTGGTGCCTCCCCTCGCAGGCCCAAGCGTAGGTGGAACGCCAGGCAGCCATCGAAATGGCAGCCACACTTTGTGGTCCTCGCTTATCTACTCCTGACTCATCATCTGGCCAGGAGTCTGCAGTCGTATCCTCAACAATAAGTTCAGTGCCACAGTCTCCCAAATCCCCTAACCTCCTGGTAACCCTAAAGACTACTGACAACCTGGTGTAGAGAAAGCACCCTTAGATTGCTGGGGATGGGGGCCCCCACCCCTATCTATTGTGTAGTACTGCCATACACCTTTATTTTGGGGCAGGCTCGCCTTCTGTATTACTCGTCTGCTGTTTGACCATGGTCTCCCTGGAGGGCCTCCAAAAATTGCCTGCATGTGGCACCCATATCCTCTTAAGGATGTTGCTGGCTGACTGATGACTGGCTCCCCCCTTGTAATTGGTTGACTCTGTACAGCTGAAAGAATTCTCTTTCTTAACTGCTTGTTGCTCTTTTGCCTCATGACTGTGTTCTCCTCAGTTGAAAACTGTTTGAAATTTGGACAGTTAACTGTTTTGTTGTTACTGGCCATGATGTTGTCTACACATGTGGTGGATCTGCATGAGAGGAAGTCCCCATTCTTGTTCCCAGGGTCCCTTTGCAGAAACATTTGTGGTCACCTTTGCTGGTGTATAAGGACCGCCCTCTAACTTATATAATGCTTATGGCCAGCACAGGGAGAAGGGTGAAAATGTGCTCTTCTCCTGGAATGTGCGCTGTATGGGCAGTGCTAATAAACATTATCAAATTTGAGCACACCTAGTCCATCAGGCGGCAGACATAGCCTTCTTTCAGGAAATACACCTAAATTCTGCAGAGGTCCTGGCCCTTGGGCACAGATGGCCTGGAGAAGTTGTTAGCACCACTTACTGTTCCTTTACGTAAGTGGCCACTTCCTGGATTCGGCCTGGGAATCCTTTCCAAGTGAAGGAGACCTGGATTGTCCTACATTGGCTCCAACTGCTATACTCCGCTCCCACAGCAAGGGTCAAGACCAGACGTCATATCTCTGAGGCATATCCAATGGCCACAGGACGAGACTGGGGTGCCCTCTATCTCCTCCCCTGTTGATCCTTGCGGTCTAGTCCTTAGCAATCAAACTTCCGGCAACGGAAAAACTCTGGGAGACATCCTTTGGAGACACAACAGACAACGTCTCCCTGTATGCAGATGACATGCTACTATTTCTCTGTTGCACCTAAGTCGATCTTAAGCCTCTTTCCTGGCTAATGGCCAAGTTCTCCACCCTGTCTGTCCTTAGGATTAATCCCACAAAAAAGTTCCTCTTTCCACTATGACAAAGAGGGCCCCCACATCTACTCAGATTTGGGGTGGATCCTATTCAGTGGGCAGCAGACTAATTTAAATACCTCAGCATTAGAATTTGCGACATCCCAAAAGATTTATTGGAGAGAAAACTGGGCACTGTGGTCCAGGCTGCCCGGGCTCGGGTCACCTTCTGGAACACTCTCCCACTAACAGTTATGGGGAAAATTGCCTTTTCTAAAATAGGGGTCCTACCACATTTGCTTTATTGTTTTGTTAATCTCCCAGCGATCATTCCAGGAAACAATTTCAGGAATCCCAAAATTATACTGCGCAACTTCATATGGGGCACTAAGCGAAGGTGGATTTCATTGACCAATCTCTACCTCCCCACTGATTAAGGAGACTTCCGAGCATATTAATACATGGCTTAGATGCAATGGCCCTCACTCTAGTTAGCAGGCCATCATTTCGCCGAAACAGGCCTCACAACAGACCGGATACATTCTTGGACACTACACAAAACACTTTTCCTGTATACTAAAGACCCCCCCAAAGTGCAGTATACTCGTAGAGGTAGCATGCATCTGTTGGCACAATGCACTCATATACACAAATGCTGCACCTCCTTATACCCCGGCTATCTCACCGGAGGTTCTCCCAACTCAACCAGCGCGGATTTCTTCTGGAGACTGAACATGCTGGGAGCTTGCATTCCTGTGTACCATGGGGAACCTATTTGAGGACAGCCTTCTCCTTTTGAAGCCCTGAACAACCCATGGGATATTCCTACGTGTGAGGTCCTCACATTTGGTAGAACTTGGCTTGTGATACACCACGCTTCGCAGGCGATCCAACGCGAACCACCCACACATGCGGTAATACAGACTCTTCGCACAATGGGGCTCGGTAGGAGACTAGTGTCCTGACTGTATGGAAGGGTTCGGAGACACACTGGAATCTCCTTACACACACTTACGTCTGACTGGCAAGATGAACTCCACATAGTCTTCAATGATAAGGATTGGCAAGCCACAGTGGTGCAAAACCCCTCACAAAATCCATGTAATTCTCTTTTTAAAATGTACACAAATATAGGTTCTCCACAGAGCCTATCTGACTCTGCAAAATTATGTACTTTTCCCCTCATTTTCTCCGAATAGGCCACAATGTCAACAGATGCCAGCACACTTGACCCACATATTATAGAATTGCGCAAGACTGCAGCCCTTTTGGTCCGGCGTGCTCTCCACGCCTACACAACTCACCACATGAGGGGATGCCCCATGCATGGTAATGGAGGACCCCCAGAGGTCTCTCTCCTACATTTGTTGGAGCCCCCTTCAAGTCCGGACCTACCCGTACAACCCACCCACCAACGAAGTGCACTGATAATAGGACAATCTCCATAGTAGACTGTAGTAGACTGATCTGGGCCAACCCCTCACCACACAATTTTGATCTCCCACCCCCCAAAAGTGTCCACCAGAAACTATCCACTAAAGGAGCTATGAAACCACAACTCCCCGCCCCCACCTCCCTTCCCTTCCCATCCCAACCCTTTTTTTGTTGACCAGTTAGGTTTTCTCCCTCAGATACACTGTCATAGATTGTGGCACCTTCCTCCTGCTTGTACGGTGTACTCGGGGGCTGCCTGTTAAATATAGTCATATAAATCACTGTACTTTTCAACCTGAATAAAAACGGTTTGCAAAAAAAATGTACCAAAAGTTGCTATAAAGGACTACATAAATTCATCAACAAAACCCCCCATCTTTAATCATGCTACTTGTATGGTAGCACCTTAATCATACTGATCCTAAGAGGATACTAGTTTAGTAATGGAAAGACTCACTTGCTACAGTTAAAATTAGGACTAATATTGATCCATATGCTTTATCGGTTCTCCTTTTTTATTGAGCGTTATACTACTATTAGTTTGACGATGTGTGCGATTTGGGTGTGTTATTGTGATTCTTTTCCTATTTCTGGGATTTTATTGACAATAGAACAAAAGTTAGTGTTTGTGTTGTCATGGGCTCTCTTGTTGTAGGATAGAACATGGTGAGTGGGTATTCTGATTTGGTTTCTATCTTTTGGTCAATTGTATAATAATTGTAATAGACGAGGAGTGAGCATACTGAGTGTACTTGTTTGTCTGCACGCATACATGATCTCTTTTCTTGGATTCAGCATTTTCATTTCATTTGGATGTAAGGCGGTGAGCGCACACTAACAAATTCATTTTACATTCAGATGTTTATTAACAGCAGATCAAAAAACTCATATGATAAATTTTGGATTGGATATTCAGACAATCAAAAAGAAGGCCAGTGGGTCTGGGAGGATGGCTCTTCTAGCAAACTATGGTAAGTTCTTCCTTACACATTTAATGGAGCTTTATTAATAGCTGATGTAATGCAGTTAAAAAAAAAAGAAACCCATTTAATGATAGTATGTCATGTTCCCTTTTTTTCTGGCACATTTAAGTAAATAAGATCACTGTATCATCTCAGTTTTCAGAAAACACAACACAGTTTGTCTAGTTGTGAGTTCTGTCTGCATATGCGCAGTGGGGTTTATAAGGAATTGGGTTATTTGTTGAGAGGGGTGGAAGCCCTGTTCAAATAATAAACACAACATTTGTCAGGGTGAACCACAAAAGTCACTAAATTAACCTGTGCTTAACCGTCTGGTACCTTGGCACATAAGCATTGAGGCTTAACTTAGAGGCACTGTGTAAAGTATTTATGCATCACACAACCAGGAAAAGAGTGAAAATACAAAACAGGAAAAATCCCAAACCAATTTAGAAAAATAGAGTAATCCATAAAATGACACTAAAACAAATTAAATCCAAACAATAGAACCAGAGTTCTGAATGTTAAATATTTTTAGTCGAATCTAGAGCCTAAAACATCAAAGTGCTAACCGCAGGTATCTGTCGCACGAGACCAGCTCAAAAGTATGCGATGGAGCTCAGGGCGGTTACAAGGGGTGGATCGGGCCCAGTCTGGACTTACCTTTTGACTTAGAAAAAAATCTAGAAAAATTCTTGGAGAGGGTATTTTTCAGCGAAGCAAATCAGCAGGCTATGTCTGAGGAGGAGTTGATGACGCTGAGAAGCCACTGGATGAAATCCAGGTGAAGCCGTCAATGAGGACGAGATAAGCTCCGAGCAGGAAAA
Source organism: Triturus cristatus (assembly GCF_964204655.1). Lineage (NCBI taxonomy): Eukaryota > Metazoa > Chordata > Amphibia > Caudata > Salamandridae > Triturus > Triturus cristatus. The sequence continues at coordinate 67,707,929 of NC_140595.1, read as the reverse complement.
TAATTTACATGCCAAGATGGTTGTCGTCATCATCGATGGGGAGCCAGTCGACATCAAGCCCCGGGAAGATTTTTACCTTCAGCCTTAGACTACTTTTTGGAAATCATATTCTTCCGCTGAAGAGGATTTGCTGCTGTGGAGAAGAAGGTAGCAGGAGCTACGGCTAAGTGAGGCAGACCAACAATAAACCTTGGGCAAATTGGGTGGCAGGTAGGTCCCGGCCTTCTGGCAGTTCTCCAGGTAGTTTCTCATGGAAAATTTTCTAAGTCTCAACTTTTAGGGCCAGGCAGGAGAAGTACCACCAACACAATGTTCAAGGGTCCAGGACCTGGAGTGCACCAAATTGTCAGTTAGGACTCACTCCAGCAGAATCCAGTAGCAGGGGTCAAGGCATAAGGTGCTTGATAAGTGCCCATTCCACACACAGGAGTCCAGCCACCTAGCTCTTAAAGTCGCTCCGGTGCTCCTCGTTTTGAGGGGCAGTGCTGCTCCTTCAGACAGCAGGGCAGCAAGGCAGTCTTTTTCAGCAACAGGGCATTCCTTCTTCTGAGTCTTCTACAGGACACTGGCAGAACGCATGAATGATTAGGACAAGAACATGGCAACTTTCTAAAAGTTGCCTTTTCAGAATTGTGACTTCAAATCCAGCTGCGCTATTAAAGAGGATTTTAAATTACAATTATTTTTAGTCGAAACACCATATCTCTATCTATTCCCAATCCAAAGTTAGCACTTATTAAATGTAATAAGGTAACCCAGTGTTAGTCAATGGGAGAGGGCTCCTTATAGTAGTGGAAAACAACTTTAGGAGTTTTTCTCTATCAGGACATGTAAAACTTAAATGCACATGTCCTACTCTTTAAATACTATGGACCCTACCCTATGTGATTTTAGGGCCTAATTTAGGGCTTACTTATAAGTATAAAAATGAAGGTTTCGGCCTGGAAACATGTTAATTTTGCTAGATTGAAATGACAATTGAAAACTGCACTACAGGCTGCAATGGAAGGCCTGAGGCATGTTTTAAAGTGCTACTTTAGTCGGTGGCACAATGAGGGCTGCAGGCCCACCAGTAACATTTAACTTAAGGGCCGCCCTGGGTTCATGGAATTCCATATACTAATGACATACAAAGAAATTAAATATGCCAGTCAGGAGTAGGACAATTTTATCATGTTTTAGGGAGAGAGCTGGTTAGCAGTGGTAAAGTGCACAAAGTCCTACAGCCAACAAAAATTAATTCAGCAAACCAGGAGGGGTGAACGCAAAACATTTGGGGGAATATTAAACCAAGGATTTCAGGTCTAACACTGGTTACTATATGATATAAAAAAATATTGCATTCACTTCATTGGGCACTATGACACTGTCAAGTTAGGTAGATGTGGATTTCAGAATAGTAAATATATATTATCAAGGTAAGTAGACATGGAGTTAAGATAAGAAAATATATCCTTACCATGGCGATATAGCAGTAGACAGTGAGGTGTATGCAATATTCATATAGATCGATATTGAACTCTTTTAAGGCAAGTCCTTGATATGGGGACTACAAGTGTTTGGAAAATGTAATCCATGTGCTTTCTGTACCCCCTAAATAATGTAGACCTAGACTTTGATGGGGTGGTGCCTTTATTTAGACTGCACCCAAAATTTCTCAGATTAAAATGGAGTTTTCTTTTTTTCTAGCTGTAGATTACATTAAGGTGAGTCTGATTTAATTCACTCACTGGGTTGCCAATAGTAATAAGGAATGCCAATAGTAATAATGAATGTAATAAAGCTCACATACTATGGAACTCAATAAGTCATCCTGGCACTAAATAACTGGGCACAAGGCCACTCCAATATTTTCGGTGAGGCCCAGGGCAAAAGCTAGTGTCGGGGCCCAACCTAAAGAACCTGTTTTCAGTCCCAGATTTGCTGCGTGCCCAGTTTGTGTATCCCTGCACAATTAATTTTCCTTCATCGTGCCTCCTTTTCCATGATAATCACATATGGGAGCACCTTGAAATGTTTCAGTTCAGGGTTCACACAGTACAAGAACATATTTTTGATATGGTTTATGTTAGAAAAACCCACTCCCACACCGGAAGGGTGGTGGTGGTGTTCTCCCAGACACGCTGTGGTAGCTTGGCTCGAGCGGTAAGGAAGGCACCGTGTTAAGCATACGACATACCCACACATTAACCATGCGTGCATCCGTTCCAAAAACGACACTACACCTTAAAAATTATACTGAAAATATATCTCTTTATCTTCTTTTCTCTTAGTTGCTGATTAAATAAATAATAATACAATCACAGTACACAAGGCTTTTTCTGTGGAAGGGTACGTCAAATAAATACTGTCTTAACGATTCAATAAATAAGGTAGATCATAAATAATCAAGGCATAAATATAAGTGCATTACATAACAGGCAATTAAATATTATGAGGCAATAAATACTGCGAGACCATAAATATTGTGCGACAATAAATACTGTGAAACAATAAATACTGTGAGGCAATAAATAGGATAAATACAATAGATACAGTGCTCTCAATAAATAATAAAAGCCAACAGTGACACTTGTAAATCAGTTCACATTCCTGAGGTACTATGGGATGATTTGACCCAATCCCAACTTGTAGAGATTTGGATGGCCTGAGGGGTATACTCCCTGGCTTGGACAAGGCTGAGGCCTAAACTGAGGTAGATCAAGGGGGAATCTAGAGATCTGGCTCTCCCACACTACACAACCCCTCTGTATTAGTCTCAGCTCACCCCTGGCACAATCAAGCTGGTTCCAGCACCTCTCTAGCCCCTAGGATAGTCTCTCAGGGCTCCACAGGGCCTTAGGCGCCCTCTATTCCACTTACTGCCCTTTTTATGAAGCTCCGACGCCGCTGGAGTCGTGTCGACGCCGTGAGGCGGTTCCGGTTCGATGTCGGCAGCCTCGGCGCGATGTCAGTTCTTGACGACGTCGATAGGCGGCTCCGGTTCGATGTCGGCCGCCTCGGCTCGATGTCGACCTCCGGTTCGATGACGTCGGGCAGTCTTGGCACGATGTCGACTTCCGACGGCTCCGGTTCGATGTCGGCGGCCTCGGCTCGATGTCGACCTCCTGTTCGATGACGCCGGGCAGGCTTGGCTCGATGTCGACTTCCGATGGCTCCGGAGTGCGATCTCCACTCCCGACCTCTGGTGCTCCTTTCCTCAGGTTCCGGCGACTCCGGAGTGCGACCTCCACTCCCGACCTCCGGCACGATTCTCTTCAGGTTCCGGCGACTCCGGAGTGCGATCTCCACTCCCGACCTCCGGCACACTTCACCTCGGTCTCCGGCGACTCCGGAGGGCGGACTTCACTCCCCCGTCGACGCCGCACACTCGACCTCAGGTGTCTTCCTCCACGACCTCTGGTACTCTCCACGACCTCCGTCGGCGCCCTCTCTCGACCTCTGGCGGCTCCGGGTACGACGTCTGCTTTCCAGTCAGCGCCGCTTCTCCACCTCGGGCTCCAGGTCTCTAGGCTTCTCGACGTCGGACTTCAGGTAGTTACCAGTAACCAGGTCAGGTACTTGCTGTTCTTTACTTTTAAGGCCTGTTCCTGCTGTCCAGGTCCTTAAGATGGTTTTTCTTGCTTTCTCCCACACAGGGCTCCAGGCTGGGCTCAGTCAGTAGGGACTAGTATCAAGGGTGGGTTTATGGACCCCACTCCAGGCACAAGTTTCCACCCCTGCTGCCTCACTCCTTCCTCCTTCAGGTTTCTGCTCCTCTCTCTTCACCAGTCAGGTGCCAACTGCCAGCTCCAACTGTCAACTCTGGCTTAGCTTCCCAACATTCCAAACCGCCTCCAACTGTCACAGGGTTCCAGAATGTTGCAGAAGGTTCTAGTAGGTTCCAGTGATGTCACAGGTAACAATGGGTGGCCACCATTTTGTGCTCCAGGCCCTCAGACAGAAGTTCCAGGGGTAGATAAAATGGCTCCCTGAATCTGCATCAATACGAAAAAGTCTGGTGGTTCCCAAAAAGGAAAAATACTAACAGGGTTTGAGGCAAAAGTGGGACAAAATAAATAATGATGAGGAGGGACCACCCAAAGGGCTGACAGGTCTAACACTCGTCCCCCCCAGCTGAAAGTGGGGAGAGCTACCCAACCCATTGGGAGTTCTCATCACTAAGGCGGAAATACCTTGAGAGACCGTCTGCATTGGCGTGGTCCACTCCAGGCCGATGTTCCACCTGAAAGTCCATTCCCTGTAGGGAGATAGACCACCTCAACAACTTGGGATTCTCCTGAGCCAACTCCTGAAGGAAGGCTCGATAACGTTGAGGGACTACCAAGGCTCGTGACGATCCATGTAGGGGTGCCTTGGGTTCACTGTAGAGGAGGCCATCCTCCCAGTAAACACTGTAGTTCCCTTCAACGTTCCCTGCTGCCTGGGCTTTGGCCTGATGCCTCAGCCCCTCAAGGGTAGGGCACTCCCTCTGGCCCTGGCAGAATTCCTCCCTGGACGGGCCTCCCTCCACGTGCCACTCGGCCGGGATGGGTAGGTCCTCCAGTTTGGTAACATCCCCCACCGCAGACTCCTGGTCCACCACCTCCGGTGGCCTATCCGTCCTACGGGGTGTGGATGCCGAGGCAGGTTCCTCCTGTCCTCGGTTCTTCCCTTGACTGGCAGCTGGCTGGGCCTTTGTTCCAGGCTCCAGCCGAAACGAACTCCCTCTCCGGGTAGTCTCGGACCTTGTGCTAACACAGGCCCAATCAGGTGTACCCAGCATCTCAGTATGAGTCCGGTATTCCACCTCCTTCCAAGCATTGTGCTCCATGTCATTCACCAGCAGACAATCAACTGGCACGGCAGGGCTTACGGCAACTCGAAGTGAACCTGCAACCCCCTCCCATTCAAAGGGAACCTCGGCCACTGGATAGTGGCCTGTTCTGCCGTCAGCCATTGCGGCTGGGTGGAGTACATCGGGAATTACCTGCTCTGGAGACACCAGTTGGCTACGTACCATAGTCATATTGGCTCCTGTGTCTCTCAGAGCCTCCCCTCTTTGGCCGTTGATGGTGACCCACTGCCCATACTTTACGGTATTTGCGGGCACCTGGAACTTAGGAACCATCTCCCGTTCTCCCAGGGACACTAAAGTGACACCCGCCCACTCCCTTCCCTTAATTAAGGGCATCTCCTCCCCGAGCACTGCACTAGCTACTCCGGGGGTCTTTCCTCCAATGGGAGGGGGTGGTCGTTTCGGGCACTTCGCATCTCCCTTATAGTGTCCAACGCCACCGCACTCGAAGCAATGGACAACCCTTGGCTGCTGACTCTGGCCAGGATTAGGGTTTCTGGGTGGGTTAGCCCTAGGGGTGAATCCTGTTCCCTTTCCTTGGAAATTATTTTGGGGGTCTTTGGAGAACTCCTTTTTCTTTTCCCCTCCCTCTTTCTTCTGGGGGGCGCCCTGTCCGGCCTTTGGAGTATCCCCTCCAGTCCCCCTTGTGGACACCCGGGTACTAGCCCAAATGTCCACCTCCTCAGCAAGCTTCCGGGGACTGGTCAGCTTGCTATCCACCAGGTGTTGACGCAGTTCAGGGAAACATTTCTCGAGCAGGTGTTCCATCAGTACTAAATCAAACAACCCCTCGTAGTTCCTCACTTCACTGCCCTGAATCCAACCCTCTAGTGCCTTCTTTGCATAGTCCAGGAAGTCCACCCAATTCTGTGTGCCCAGTTTGTGACTACCCCGGAACTTCTGTCTGTACTTTTCGGGTGTTAGTCCAAACTTTCTTATGAGCGCCAGTTTCATGGTGGGGTAGTGGGTCTGCTCATCCTCCTCGAGGGCCAATAATGCATCCCTACCAGCTGGAGGCATGTACTTGTACAGTCCCGCTCCCCAGTACTTCTCTGGAACCCCATGGGCCCTTAACGAGACCTCATAGGCCGCTAGCCACTTGGCGATATCGTCACCCGCCCCATAGCTAGCTACTATGTCCTTCGGCAAGTAGGGTTTGGGTTCCCTAGTGAACTCTCTTTCTTCGCTGCCACCATTAGGAACAGGGTGTGCCCTGACTCTTAGGATCTGAAGATCTATCTCTTTCAGCCTTAACTCATGAGCCATCCTCTGTTCCTCCTTCTCTTTCTCCAGCCTTGCTAAGTCCCATGTGAGCTGTCTTTTCTCCCTCCGGTCTGTTAACTCCACTTCAGACAAGCCACCGCTAGAGGCACTGCTGCCCTTCCTGGAAAGTGTCCTGGGCCCCGCTAACAGGTTCCCCACCTCAGGTTGGTACAAACCAGCTCCCTCACTGTCGGGCTCTCTATCCCTGTCCTCCTCCTCAGCCTTGCTTTCTCGTCGTGCCTCCCCCCAAGCCCTTAAGCTGGTTTGGAGTGCACCCTTCTTTGCTCCTGGGGGACAATACACCCCCTCCCGCTGACAAAACTCCCTGAGTTGGGCCACAGTGTAATTTTCCACATTTTCTAAGACAAATTCCATTTTGCCCACTCAGAACAGAAGACAGGTATTTGCAGAAGCAATGCGGGGGGGGTACCTTTAATAATACCTCCTCCCACCACCAGAGTAAATTTGGAAAAACAAAAACTCACAATTAGGAAGGCCGCTTTGAGAAAACTCCCGGTGTAGGCCTATGGACTACCCACAGTTATTGTCGAGTATACGTAGGCACAGCTCAATCCCGCCGCTGAACACCAATCATGTTAGAAAAACCCACTCCCACACCAGAAGGGTGGTGGTGGTGTTCTCCCAGACACGCTGTGGTAGCTTGGCTCGAGCGGTAAGGAAGGCACCGTGTTAAGCATACGACATACCCACACATTAACCATGCGTGCATCCGTTCCAAAAACGACACTACACCTTAAAAATTATACTGAAAATATATCTCTTTATCTTCTTTTCTCTTAGTTGCTGATTAAATAAATAATAATACAATCACAGTACACAAGGCTTTTTCTGTGGAAGGGTACGTCAAATAAATACTGTCTTAACGATTCAATAAATAAGGTAGATCATAAATAATCAAGGCATAAATATAAGTGCATTACATAACAGGCAATTAAATATTATGAGGCAATAAATACTGCGAGACCATAAATATTGTGCGACAATAAATACTGTGAAACAATAAATACTGTGAGGCAATAAATAGGATAAATACAATAGATACAGTGCTCTCAATAAATAATAAAAGCCAACAGTGACACTTGTAAATCAGTTCACATTCCTGAGGTACTATGGGATGATTTGACCCAATCCCAACTTGTAGAGATTTGGATGGCCTGAGGGGTATACTCCCTGGCTTGGACAAGGCTGAGGCCTAAACTGAGGTAGATCAAGGGGGAATCTAGAGATCTGGCTCTCCCACACTACACAACCCCTCTGTATTAGTCTCAGCTCACCCCTGGCACAATCAAGCTGGTTCCAGCACCTCTCTAGCCCCTAGGATAGTCTCTCAGGGCTCCACAGGGCCTTAGGCGCCCTCTATTCCACTTACTGCCCTTTTTATGAAGCTCCGATGCCGCTGGAGTCGTGTCGATGCCGTGAGGCGGTTCCGGTTCGATGTCGGCGGCCTCGGCGCAATGTCAGTTCTTGACGACGTCGATAGGTGGCTCCGGTTCGATGTCGGCGGCCTCGGCTCGATGTCGACCTCCGGTTCGATGACGTCGGGCAGTCTTGGCTCGATGTCGACTTCCGACGGCTCCGGTTCAATGTCGGCGGCCTTGGCTCGATGTCGACCTCCTGTTCGATGACGTCGGGCAGGCTTGGCTCGATGTCGACTTCCGATGGCTCCGGAGTGCGATCTCCACTCCCGACCTCCGGTGCTCCTTTCCTCAGGTTCCGGCGACTCCGGAGTGCGACCTCCACTCCCGACCTCCGGCACGATTCTCTTCAGGTTCCGGCGACTCCGGAGTGCGATCTCCACTCCCGACCTCCGGCACACTTCACCTCGGTCTCCGGCGACTCCGGAGGGCGGACTTCACTCCCCCGTCGACGCCGCACACTCGACCTCAGGTGTCTTCCTCCACGACCTCTGGTACTCTCCAAAACCTCCGTCGGCGCCCTCTCCCGACCTCTGGCGGCTCCGGGTACGACGTCTGCTTTCCAGTCAGCGCCGCTTCTCCACCTCGGGCTCCAGGTCTCTAGGCTTCTCGACGTCGGACTTCAGGTAGTTACCAGTAACCAGGTCAGGTACTTGCTGTTCTTTACTTTTAAGGCCTGTTCCTGCTGTCCAGGTCCTTAAGATGGTTTTTCTTGCTTTCTCCCACACAGGGCTCCAGGCTGGGCTCAGTCAGTAGGGACTAGTATCAAGGGTGGGTTTATGGACCCCACTCCAGGCACAAGTTTCCACCCCTGCTGCCTCACTCCTTCCTCCTTCAGGTTTCTGCTCCTCTCTCTTCACCAGTCAGGTGCCAACTGCCAGCTCCAACTGTCAACTCTGGCTTAGCTTCCCAACATTCCAAACCGCCTCCAACTGTCACAGGGTTCCAGAATGTTGCAGAAGGTTCTAGTAGGTTCCAGTGATGTCACAGGTGACAATGGGTGGCCACCATTTTGTGCTCCAGGCCCTCAGACAGAAGTTCCAGGGGTAGATAAAATGGCTCCCTGAATCTGCATCAATACGAAAAAGTCTGGTGGTTCCCAAAAAGGAAAAATACTAACAGGGTTTGAGGCAAAAGTGGGACAAAATAAATAATGATGAGGAGGGACCACCCAAAGGGCTGACAGGTCTAACAGTTTAATAGACAATAATGTTTTTCCTTCTAAAACAACAAGAAAGGCCATATCAGGAGGAACAAGACAACTGACTTGGCTCTCAGCACACACGTTTACCACCAAGGGCATTAAAGCTATTTCAATCAACGCACGCTCATTAGTAAAACATAATACGAAAATTGCAGAAATGATAGAAATACATAAGCTCGATCTGGCTTTCATGACAGAGACATGGGCAGATGCAGCCTCAGACCCAGAGCTTGCACTAGCACTCCCCGCAGGGTTTACTATCACTAGAGCTGATAGAATACTCAAGCCGGGGGAGGGGCGAGCGATCATCTCCAGAGAGGAGCTGCCAGTGGTTAGATCCTCATTTGGCAGCTCCCCTGATTGTGAAACACTATTTTTCCCGATATTACTCAATAACTACACACTAAAAGGCCTTCTCCTTTATAGGCCTCCGAGGGCACGGTTCCCTCCTTTGGACAGAATCAGTCCCTTCCTGGAATCCAGTATAAACTGTTCTGATTTTACAATATTAGGAGATTTTAATTATCACTTAGAAAACTCAGCAGACCACAACACTGCCACACTCGTCGGTGCAATGGCGGGCTTCTCGCTGGGACAGATAGCTAAGCAGGAGACACATGTCGCCGGACACACCCTAGATGGAATCTTTACCTCAAAATTGTAGAGGTAATGCCCGTCCCTTGGTCGTACCACAGAGCTATAATACTCACTGTAAGTGCAGATATGCACCAACCAACATCAACAAACACACCCATCTTGGTCACCCATCAAGATTGGGCTAATATCAATACCCCCTACCTACAAGCTTTATTACTCAAAACTAAACCGATCCTCTTATCAGATACCAACGCAGTTGTTCATAGATTAACCACATGGGTTAAAACAGCGGTAGATGCTGTAGCCCCTAAAAAGAGTTTCATTTCCAGAAGGAAAAAGCCCTCTGAACCTTGGTTTTCGGACAAACTTAGAGCACAAAAACAAGCATGCAGAAGGTCATAATGAAAGTGGAGAGTAAATTACGATCAGGCTAGGACAACCAAATATACACAAACACTGTCAGAATACAAGAAACTGGTGATAGAGGAAAAAAGTTAATATTTTACAACAAAAATCCTGGAGGCTAAGAACTCCTGTAGGGAGCTTTTTGCTACAGCAAAAAAACTAGCCAAGCTACCAGCCAAATCTCGGGCGGCTAGTTGCCCGGAATTTTGCAACACTCTGGGACAGTTTTCCATAGATAAAGTTGACACAGTATACAAAACCTTCAAAGAAAGCACTCACTCCTCTAAGATTACTAAGTCAGGGTCGGATACCCGCACATCTGGTACAGGTTTCTCCTTTTCTTCTCTCTTGGTGGAACAGATTATTCAAGTGGTGAAGACAACTAAGTCAGGAGCCCCATTTGATCCTTGTCCCCCTAAAGTTTTCCATTTGTTCCCAGAAATACTAAGTGAACAATTACGTTTAGTGTTCACGGAGATAATTCAGTCAGGCCGTTTCCCTGATGTGTGGAAAACAGCCTCAGTCCTGCCTCTCTTAAAAAAATCGAACCTTGACCTTAAGGAGCCCAGTAGCTACCGTCCGATTTCTAGGATTCCTTTCCCGTCTAAGGTTCTGGAGAAATTGCTTAACACACAGCTTGCAACTTTTATTTCCGCTGGAGACCTCCTGGACCATTCACAATATGGTTTCAGGGAGGGTCACGGAACAGAGACTGCTCTGGTCATGGCGGTAGAGGAACTTAGGAGAACACTGGATGCAGGGGGGAAGGCTGCCTTGATTTTATTAGATCTGTCGGCAGCCTTCAACACAGTTAACCACGAAATATTAACTGGCAGACTAGCGGAGCTGGGGATTCAAGACACAGCCCTTAATCTACTGTCATCCTACCTAACGGATAGAACTTTCTCAGTAGAACTGGGTGACTCAGCGTCCAAATCTTTCAAACTCCTCATTGAGCCCCAAACTTTTTAATATTTATGTGGCTCCTCTGGCCTCGATCGTCAGGCAGTGTGGGTTTTCGTTGATTTCCGACGGTGATGACACCCAGGTGGTTGTATCAGTTTCAAATAACGTGGAGGAGACAGCGGATCGGTTTAACGACTGCATGTCTCAGATAAACACATGGATGCAGGCCAACTGCCTGAAACTGAATGGTGAAAAAAACTGAAGTCATGTTACTAGGATCCAATTCTTCCTTTTGGTCTTCTAGATGGTGGCCTGCCAATCTGGGCGAATGCCCAATCCCAGTCCCTAAGGTTAAGAACCTAGGTGTTGTCTTTGATGACAAATTGACATTTGATAGTCAGATCAATAAGCTTTCCTCCACTTTTTGGGGTGTTTTAAAGACAATCAGGAAAATCCGCCCAATCATTCCCCCCGATGCATTAAAAACACTTGTTACAACCTTGGCCCTCTCCAGACTGGACTATGGCAATGCCCTATGTTTGGGGATACAATCCCAGTATCTACTAAAACTGCAGCGATTGCAGAATGCTCCAGGCAGATTAATACTGAATATCCCCAAATATGAGCCAGTCTCCCACAGATTGAGAGCCCTCCACTGGCTTCCAGTGAACAAAAGAATTACATTCAAATCACAATGCTTAGCCTATAAAGCTCTACATGGTAAAGGGCCACAGTATCTGAGGACGCACTTGAAATGATCTGTGCCAGCCAGAAATTTAAGATCATCTCACTCAAAACTGCTACAAATACCCAAGTTCAAGCAGGTACGGTGGGGGGGGGGGGAAAGTTTCCTACTAGGGACAGCTAAAACTTGGAACCTCCTGCCAATTTTTTTAAAGAGCAGCACTTCGCTCATGTCCTTTAGAAGAGCATTGAAAACTTGGCTATTCTGCAACTGATTATGCCTGAATCCCATATCAGCATCCCCCGGTCCTGCCAACTCTAGCACCAAGATGCCCTTGGGCATACGTGTGCTATACAAGTTTATTAATCAAATCAAATCTTGAATCCTTATCATCAGAGCAAAAGGGGGAAAGGAGATACCCGTCGAGCGACTGAAATGCACAATGTGTAATATACAAATCTGGTTTCACTCCCAGCCTCCCATGCACACAAAACTATATGACCACAGGCGATTGCCTTACTTGACTGAGCCTCTTTTTACATGATACCACATTCCAGAATACCTTGAAATAATTCAGTTCAGGAAGCAAGCTGTACAAATATTTCTTATGTACATTGTTTAATAGATCCTTCTGTTGCTCAATCCATAAAAATCAAGGCACAAAACAACTGACTTGCCTCTTGAGTCATTAATGAAATCACCAGAGCAGAGCATGTGTGTGGACCATTACTTCAAACACAGGTCTGGCAGTGCAGTGATGTAATCGAATGTGCTAAATTGAAACAATCCAAAATAAACTAAAAAAAATAAACATATCTGAGGTATAAATTGCTAGGCAGCGACACATGCAGCAGAGCTTTAGACATAGGCGTAGGTAAGAGCTGTTCTCTTCAATCTCCATGGTGCGTTGCTCTTCCCAGTAGGATGCAGTGCAGACGTTTCTGTGTAGAATTAAGAGGGCAACTGCTACCTTCTCACAGCCAATGCCCTAATGGGCAGATAATTAGGCAGGAGATCCTTGAGTGTTTCGAACGGGGGTACGGTCTCAAGGCTGATGCATGCATGCCGCCCACATCCAGTTAGGTGCGAGCACAGCTTGTTAGCATAGGCTTGGCCTGTTTCATAGTCGGGCTAAGATTACACCGCACTGCAACCGTCACCACGTGTCCCAACAGCCTTGCAAGAAGTATGCAATAGGAACAGGAGTTAGGATAACGGCATCCTACAATAGATGCCATAGAATGGTCTGTCACTAGGGCTGGTACCAAAGCCAAGGATATCCTAGCTGCATGTTAAGATTCGTCCCTGGAGAATGGCCAGGTTGTCTCCTCAGTGAGAGACCCTTCTCCTGAAGTGATCTCTGACCACTTGAGCGCAGCTGGAAGAACTGTTGATAACCTGTCGCCAGCATTAGGGCACACACTAAAGACTTGTATAGAGGATTTGACCCATTGGCACCGCTGATATGGAAGCAATTAAACAAAGTAACATCTGGAGGACTGAAAATACTGGTAGAAGTCGAGCATGTATAACATCTGCCGAACCGTCACAAAATGACAGCCAGTCAGAAAGGACACAGTGTCAGGTTGTCAGCAGCACAAGATGGAGTAAATTCGCCACTAACCTCTGCCTAGCAGCCAGCGGGGACGATGTTGTGCAGAGAAGCCTCCCTCCTTGCCAGGGCACTGCTCCCCAGAGTATGTTCAAACACAGCTATGGAAGATAGCACCCCGGGGAAAAGGGAAGGGGACAAAATAACAAAACCCTGCCGGGAATCCCTGCATCCTAGGTCTGGTCTAGGTGTGAATACAGATGTACTGCATGGAAAACAAAAGAAGGCAAGAGACAAACATGAATTGTACAAGTTAATGGCCACACCACATGCAGTAGCAGTCAATCGCTCTCTTTCTGTCATTCACAAATTACCGGAAGATATTGAAATAGGTTGCACGAATTAGACCAGGAAAGGAAATCCTCATAAGTCACTGTTGGACTAACTAATAGTCACTTATTCCAGAAAGATCAGAGTCAAGGCAGTAACTTGTCACTCCAACCGCTGTTACCTCACAGCAGGCAAGAGTGGACACACAAAAGGTTTCTTTTGCTGTCCTTGCCAGCAGTGTGTGTAATAAATGCAGCCCCAACCGGTTCAGGAAGCCACCGGGGTTCTGCTCCGTGAATGCGCGGTATGAGAGTAGCGCGCACAAACACAATTTGAAACATAGAAATAATAAGCAGGATAAGCACTTGAGAGGAGTACTCCGGCACTTCTCTCTCTTTCGATATAGACACGGTACCTGCACGCCGCCCTGCTGGGAGACGTGAAAACGCCATCAGGGGGCGAGGGGGAAATACACACTCGAGTGTATTACGGGTTCTTGGTAGTCTTTGGCTCGTCTCCAATAACGGCTCAGCAGGTGATTGTCGACAGGCGCGTTGAAATACTCCGCAGCACACGAATGTCTCCCAGGTCTTGCAAAGTCCTCTGCGAGCAATCCTCTACGGATAAACAAAGGAAATATCGGCTACAAAATCCGTCCAGCGGGAAGGAAAGCGTCCGCTCTTCTCTAAGCTCGGAACAAGATTGTCAAGCGCCTTCCCTTGCACCGGAAGCGCTTATATAGAAGGCATGCCTATGAGGATGGTTCCGTTTTGCACTGTGATGCCCCGCTGCTTTCTGGGTAATGTAGTGCAGCGGGCTACCATACCTTTCATACCGCTGTCCATGCATAGAGGGAAGGAGCCTTTGGTGTATGTGTCTCTGCCTTGCCTTCTTTGCGTGTCGGATCGCGACACACAGGATTGCCAGTAATATCTCATTTTTTTGGTTCTCTTTCAATTAACAATGTCAAAAAATCTTTACATCACAGTTTTTTGCATCCAATGTAATTACATATAAACAAACAAAGACCTGTAGCAGAAAAGCCATGAAACTAGGGCCTTGATTTACTATAAAGTCACGCAACGCAGCAAGGCAACTTGTTGCGCTGTGTGACAGGGAGACAGCAGGAATGTGTCATATCTACTAAGCTAGTGCACATTCCTGTTCTTTCCCTGCGCTGGCGCACCGAGCGCAAGTGTTACAGGCAGAATTATTTTTGTGCAGGAAGGAAAATACAGAGGGATATGTTGTATATCTGTTTGCGTATGGCGCTTATAAGCGCGGTACCATTCCATGTATCGCTTTGTGGGCGATACAAAGCAGCTTGAACATGAAACTTCTGGCAACCGGTAACCAATGCATGGCTTTCAAGGCAGGGGAGATGTGGTCTTGTGGTTTGATATGCAAGAGTAGTCTGGCAGCCGAGTTCTGAATCCGCGGTAGTCTTTTCATAGTCGTTAAAGGTGATCTGTGGTAGAGGCTATTGGCGTAATTGAGTTTCGACAGAACAAGGGAGATGTTAGCTTGGACCTTGTGTGGAAATCCCAAATGGGGGGAAGACTCATCGCAGAGTTTTTATAGTAACAAAGCTTGATCTTGCTAGTTTGCCCACTTGGGCATTCATCAACAGCTTGGAGTCCATGGTCATTCCGAGGTTTCTTACTTCCTTTGATACTTTAGGCAGTGATCCCAGTTCATCAGGCCAGGCGGCAAGCGGGTCTTAATGTTTCCAATCGCCACACATGATTATTTCTGTTTTTGAAGCATTCAATTTGAGATGGCTCCACATCATCCATTGATCCACAGCTCTGAGACAACTGAAAATTGGCGAGTTTCCAATGTCTTTGGGCCATTCCAGTTGATGGAGTATTTGCGTGTCATCTGCATAGTTATAGCACTTGAGGTGAAATTAATTGATCAGTATCGGTAATGACTTCATGTAGATGTTGAAAAGCATGGGCGAGATGATAGAGCCTTGAGGGACCCCAGCTTTTGTGGAGTACGGTTTGGATGAGAAAGGTGGGGTATGGACGACATTCGTTCTGTTCCGAAGGTAGGACGTGATCCAGTCTAAAGCAGTCCCCTCTATGCCGACTTCGTAGAGTCTTAGTAGCAGAGTGTCATGGCCAACCGTGCCAAAGGCAGCCGAGAGGTCCAAGAGGAGTAGGTGGTGCAAACCTCAAACGTGTACATCTCTTCAATGACACCTAATAAATAGGTTGTTCTGTGGTGTCTTGCTGTGAGCCAGTACAAGGATTGGGAGTGGAGTCTATTGTTTAATTATTTTCACGTTTTGTTATCTGCATTTATATAGAGCATGGCTGCCCCAACCTGGGCTATCAAAGACACCAAATGCAAGCAGGGCCCTAAAAAAGACGGCCATAAGATGTTTCTGAAATATTGATCCGTTCGGGCTGGATCCCAGATGAAAAGGCTCTTCTAGAGGTGTTATAGGGATCGTCGCCTGCGGAGGCAGGCAACAGCGATGTTGTGTCTACCAGCCAGGACACAAACATTTGGCTTGTCGTGTGCTCGGAAAATTCAGCCTTTTTTAAACAAACTCAAAATTGAAAATCCAAAACAATTCACACTTTTTATAACCTGCATGGCTTTCCGATGCTTGTAGGTGTTCGAACTATATATACAGACACATTAGAGCTCTTGCTTGAGTGACATTTTTCTCTTTAGCACTTTTTGGAGTTTCTAAACATTTTTTTTACATTTTTTAGCAGAACTATGGTTTTTACTACATATGTTTGCGTACCAGTATCAGTACCTAGACAGGTAGTATGTTAGAATTAGATTATGTTGTTCAGTTGGATGAGGAGTGGGTGTTATATTCCATATAGGTACCCCAATATAGGCTCGGGTAACATCCCAACCTTTCACCTATATTGGCCCCTAAACTACATACATAACGGGCTGCTAGGACTGACCCTTTACCTAGTTACAGAACATGGGGTTTTCCCTGAACAATAGCCTCATACATTATGCATGAGTATCCTTGGATTCTTGGAAACTCAGCAGGACTACCATCTCCTGCACGATAACTATGTACAAGGTTCATTCCCGATGTCATCCTAAGTCCGACAGTGGCACAGCAAGGTAGAACCCCTGGGCATACCTTCGGGTATATACACATCAGATCTTGCTGAGATAGTCAGAGGAGATCAAGACTTCCATGCCGACACACTGATGCGAGACGCTGAGGTTCCTGCATGCAGACACTCAAGCTCGCAGTGGTCTGAACATCCCTTGCGGGGTGACCAAGACGGGGTCCCACAGTCTCTCACTTCCGGTTATGGGGTTGACTTTATCCTAGAGGGATTCTTGGCTTAACACCTACACATATTCTAGGTACATTTTGGTACATCTAGTTAGTGTAGCATTGTAGGAGTACGCATTTTATTCTCATGTATTTTACATAATTGCCTGTATTCATGGTTATAGCAAGATGGTAGAAACCTGCCATCCGTTTACCTTTTTAGTGCTTCTAATCATTTATATCTGTTTCTCTCTAGCGGTTGTTTAAGCACACCTATTTTACACTAGAATGACAAATGTTCAATAAAATGCTTATTGAAAAACGTCCATATCGTTTATTCTGTGTATCTCTCTGAGGCAAAGTGAGCACGAGTGACTGAGCGAAAAGTATTCAACTGTTTCCACTGCCCTGAGGGATCAGGGTTGTCATGTTCGATAGTTGCCAAGAACTATTCTCTCCTTGGTAAGAGGAGTTTCTAGTGGCACTGTGAGCTAGCTGGTATACAGGCTGACATACACGTTGGGGGTGTCTGGAATCAGTCCGACCTTCCCAGCCCAAAGATCAGCAGCAATTCTTTCCAGGACAGTAGGACTTCCAAACTCAGAGGTCTTCAGGGCCAGACAGCAGCAGACAGTCTACGTGGTGCAGTAATACCTTTGGTATGTTCTTCCACTTGGTTCCAGGAACTTTGCAGCATTGTTCTTGGATGGAGCTAGTTTGATTCAGCCTTGACGTTTCTGCCAGCCTTGACGTTTCTGCCAACCTTCTCCATTGTTTGGGGTCTAACGTGGTCTGGTCTAGTACCAGTTCCGCAGTCCATGCTAGCTTCCCCTTTTGTACCTAGGATAACGATAGACCAAGGTTCCTGGTAGCTCCAGCTCAAATAACCAGTGTACAGATAAGGCAACCTACCTGTTGGCTCTCGTGCCAGCACACTGGGTACAGGTAGGCCCACTTTCGGGGTGAAGGAAAAGGCTTTTGGACATTCAGGGCAATGATAACTCTGCTGTCAAAGAGATGCCTAAAAAGGGCCTAGACTTTAAGCCACTGCATCCTCTTCAGCCTGCAGACTGGAGTCCACCTGCTTCCATACACACTGCCAGGGCATGCAGCCCTACATCTCATGCTACTAACTTTAGAATGACCATAAGAAATGTCCTCTTTCTGCATCTGTGAAAGGTAGAACCCAAACAAAATGTAATTTCTCCGTCTATTGACTGGTAACTAGTTATCCACCCTGTAGGGTCTAGGGCACACTTAATGAAGGAGGACAAGCCAAGATGGTAACCCATAGAGATCTTAGCAGAGATGGCACCTATAAAATTAAATTTTTGAAGAGATGGCTGCAATAATATTTGCTGTTCTCATTTTCATGATTCACTGAATACTTTCCCCACCACAAACAACGAACAACTGCTTCATTGCAGAGGCAGTGTCTTGCTGGCAACCTACCCAAGTCCTTCCACCTTGGTCATCTGTTCCATTGTCATTAACTGAGGTTCCCTCTCAAGCCATCCTCTAGCAACCACTGTTTGGCTGCCGAAGCTCTCCTTCTTTCCTACTGCCATCATTTGCATCTTAGCACCTCAAGCCATCTCTGTGGTCCACTGTTCAAGTATAAAGACAGTCCATTTGTATGTCCCACCTGGAGTGTATAGTGACTCTGTACATTCTTCCTAGTTGGTTAATATTTTTCTTTCTCATAGAGGGAATTCATCTGTGCTCTTCGGTATAGTCCTATGCTGGGTAGTTTGTTACCCAACACTGTTATTGCGCATGGTACTGCTCACAATACGAGCTGTCTTTTATCACTATACTACAGGGGCTGTCTTCTTTCTGAGGTAAAGTGTTGGCCTACTCACTCCAGCGTTTGTGCGAGTAGCATTTTACTGACAATCATCCACATATAAGGGGTCTGCGGGGGAGGGTGGAAGCACAATCACCTCATGAAACCCTAAGTCATGGCATTTCTACTCCACCCGATCTCCAGTCCCCATCATCACACTTAGCTACTGACTGCTGAGAGGACAGTGAGCAGGAAAGTCATGCTTACTTCTCAGCTAATGCAAGTTCTCCCAAAACTACATCATTTCAGTCTAGGGATAATGCAGTCATGAAGTGCTAATATGTTCCATACTCCATCCTCCTGCTCAATCAGAGAATAAGAAAATTGAAATGGACAATGAATGAAGGTGAAATCTAAGCAAGTTATCTATTATTACATAAATATTTACCTTTTTCTATACTTTGAATCCATAATCTGTCAGGGGTACAGATGTTTTGTTCAATCGTTTCACCATAAAGATGTCTCAAGGAGTTCAGCACTCAACGCATCTTTGTGATTTGAAGACCAGGATTTCAATTCCTCCAAGAGCAATTCTTCAATCTTTCCGAACTCAGCAAACTGATACAATTAAATTTGGCAACAGCAATATCTGTCCTTTTCAACTCTTAGAAACATATGAGCTGCAATATTAAGTGATCTTTAAAAAAAAAAAAAGGTAATTACTATTTTGTGAAAAAACGTTCGTGTTTTTAACTTAAGTATGATACATATTATATTTGCGCTGAAACTCACTAATCAGTGTTACCATAAGGAGTGTTGTATTGTTAATCTAATGCTTGTCACAATAGTAACATATGCAAGACTTATAAATGATATTACATTTATTTTTATTGTCCCATTTTGTTTCTAAACAGGTTTTGGAAACAGGGACAGCCAGATAACTATTATAGAGAAGACTGTGCCACAACAGAGCAGACTGGAAGTCTGAATTCATGGAATGATGATCAATGTATGAAAACATTCAGATACATATGTGAAATGGATGCAGACCACGTGCTCTTCAGTAGCACCGGTGTATTCTCCTAAACATCTGCGACTAGTAGTCCACTCCTCTCTGGAATGATTAATCCTCCTTTTCGATGTCTGGAGTCTGCCTTCGCGATTAAACATAGACACACCTACTTGCAAGTCATATGTTTCTATGTGACGTCATCAGTGCAGCAGCCAATCACTATAAACATCTTGAGTAAGGAGTATGGATAAACCTAAAATTATCCCACTGTAGAGCCCACTATCATTGGAATTTATTACGGTTGCACCAGGAGTAAGCCGATGTTTTGTATGACTTGGACGAGTAAAACTCTGGGCCCTAATGACAATTGCAATTCAGAGTAATGACTTCTAACTAGAAATATAATGGATGCAATGCATACCAAAAGATGGAACAGCGTCTGTAGCACTCAGATAGGAACTTGCGTATTGTGAAGATCAGCTTATGTTCTTGATGTAATGATCCCGCAAAACGTTTCTATATATTGAATCTTGACATACTTGCGGTTCGCCGTTTGAGAAACCAGAAAAACCTCCAGAAGATAAATGTGTTGATCCTTTATGCTTCAGGCCCCCCCCAACCATCCCAGAGCTGTCAAGACTCCCCATTCATGCACTTTTGAAAGGATGAAAGTCCGCCTCTTTGGGTGGTACCTAATCTATGTGTAACTCTCATGGAAACTGACAAAACATTAAATCAGACATTGACTCCAGTATATACAATGGGTACTGGACCTTCTCTTCCTGTAGTTGGTCTAGGAGATGGCAAAATATGTTTTTGGGCTGGTGGACTTGCATATAGAGCCACATGTGTGCATGTAGAATCTTGAGTTTAATTCTGAAATAGATGAAGTACCCGGAGACTAGCGCACGGAGGGGGGGAACGTATACAGGAGTCGCGCTTGGATTATAAACTCCTGGTATTTGTAGTGTGTGAGATTAGAAATCTTCAAAGGCTCTAGCGTTGCAGAGTTTGTTAACTACTCACTTTTAGATTGACAATTCACTGTGCGGCAATAGATACAGGCCTTTGGTGGTTGCGGAGACCATTAGGAAGTTTTGGAAGATTTCGGAGCACTTAGTCAGTTCTCATATCGTTTTTTTTTTTTTTTTAAAGGTGTGAGGTTTAGAACTGTGGAAGACTGCTTCCTCGAGCACCAATTTGGAGAGGTGTCAGGAAGCGGGCACATCTAAAAATGAAGAGTGCTGAATTCCTCAGGTAATTTAAACAAAAGTTAACCAAAGAAAAGGAGGCACAATTAAAAGCATTTAGAAGTCCTTCATTTTTAGACTATAGTGAATTTAATTTAAAAAAGCAAATATAATTCAGGTAAACAGAAAATTGGTTAAGCAATTTTTAGTGCACATAATCATAAAATAAATCCAGATTCAGTATGAGGCTGCTATTCGAACCGCTATAGAGAAAAATATCACAGGGTTAATGCTCTCCAAAGTTTGGAGGAGAAGGGTAAATAACAATGGTTAACAACAGTGACATTACTAGTGTAAGTTACCTATATTGAAATCGGGATAGTTACAGGTCCTTCTTGTTATTATTCTTAAAGGTAAGGATGGTTCATCCTACCAAACACACACAAGAACATCGGAAGAATATATGTATGTATATATATATATATCCAAACAAATGCCACTCGTGCTACTGAACTCCTTACGTGACGGGTGCTTTCCTTCGTGCAAGTGGCATGCACGCTATAAATGATCAATCAACAATGTCCCACATCAGAGAACATACACGGAGCACTCTTGGGTCTGGAAAACCTTTATTTCACCCAGCATGACGCGTTTCGTCAATCCGACTTTTTCAAATGCTGTTCGGAGTAAAGGAATCTCTGGCATTTTCAGTGTCTTTAAAGGCTAACATTGGGCTCCTCCCGCACAATTTCAGCGAGGGAGGACTGCACTTGCAAGCAGTTCCTCCTCATTGGTCATGGCTGCCATCTTTGAGTGTGCACCGCTATTGGAATACCCTGGTGGTATTTTCTTTGAGATGGTTATACTTTGTTGTAAACTTCCATTCAGTGATGGGAGGAGGGGGTGCCCACTTCAATGATCGCACCTTGCCACAGCGATGTGTTTGTTTCGGGATGCCCAAATTCGATGCATCAGCCCATTCGTCAACCTGCTTCGATGTTATATATATATATTTCACTTCACACTGGGCGGGATGCATGGCCATACCTGCCCCCGCCGGATGGATTCCAAGGCACGGAGGTTGATGCGGTTTGGGGACCCAGGGAAGCGCTTGACAGACATCACAGCAGGACATTGGTTTCAGAAGTACCTTTGATTGTCCAGCACGCAGTACGATCATTTTGGTATCATAATACCCCCCTGCTTCACCTACCTGAAAGCCAACAGCATTCTGGGACCAGTAGTTCACTCTAAGCCCGTGAGCTACTATCCGTGAGCAAACACACCTGTTTGGGGGTGGAGCTGACGTTGTCCAATAACAACGGAGCGGGACTCATAACAATTGGGACTGTGAAACCTCCTGAACACTGCTTGGGCACTGAGGAAGGCCGTCAGGCCGAAATGCATTGGCCATAATTAAAGTGTTTCCCCGGTTCTCCTCTGTGTGGCCTCTGCTCTGTCCGTGAAGAGGGAGTTTATGGTGATATATATATATATCTATAGATATAGAGATAGAGAGATAGAGAGATAGATAGATAGATAGATAGATAGATAGATAGATAGATAGATAGATAGATAGATAGATAGATAGATAGATAGATAGATAGATAGATATAAAGGCACTTAGATGTTGATGTGTTCGGTGGTTCATCTTGTGGGACTCTGCCCCTTTCTACAGCCTTCTAAGACCCTCTTACTATTACTAAACATATTTATGGTCCTGTGCAGATACATTTTAATTCGTTAATGAAATGTTTAAAGACAAGATAGCAATAGAATTATCAGTGTAATTGTGCTTGCTTTATTTTCATGGTTTGTTCATTCTTAATTTTATATGTATTCATACTTTTGAATAAAAGGTACTAAACACAATCTCATATATGCTGATTAATTCTTCTTAAATCTATGTCCTGTCGGGACAAATCAAAATAAGGTAAGAACACATAGCATTTCACCTATAAACGTATATTTACAGTATTTATACATCTCCTTTTCTTTTGTAATCTTATCTGCTTGTTTAAAAATTAATCTCTTGCGCGCTATGTGGTTCCTTATTTCCCTGATATTTGTTCAAATTATTAATTTCTCTCTCGAATGCGTGATTTGCTATGGCCCATTATGAATCGACTTACCTACGCGCGCAATTTCTATGCTACTGTTATTTTCACGTTCGTTTGAAAATCGTACACAACATTGTTTTTTCTCCTCATCTAAACGTGACCATATGAATCTCTTGCGCGCAATGTGGTTACTGCTACCCTATCTTCTTTTTTCCCTTTTTTTTCCCTGATATTTGCTCAAAATCATTCAATTTCTCTCTCGAATGCGTGGATTGCTATGGGTCATTATGGATTATGTTATTGTTATTTTCATGTTCGTTTGAAAATCGTTCTGTACACAACATTGTTTCTCCTCTCTTAAACGTGACCATATGATTTCCTTTTATTTTTGTTTCCAACAATGATATGTCTGATAAACTGTATGTGTAATGTCTCCTCTCCTTTCTTTTTCCCGCTAACCTTCCACTTCTTACCCTTTATTCTCCATCCCCACTATGCTCTACCCTGACCACATATCCATGTACTTACTGTCGGCATGACGTGCTTTCATAATAACCTAAATTTTGTAATCCAATTAACATCTATGTGTCTTCACGGATTACAATTTATATGTATACCACCTAATATGACTTGAACTTACGTATATGACTAACGAAAATTCCATTCCTATTTACATCCTAAAACCTCACCTTTTCCCAAACTCCATATCCGCTTTCAAATCTTGGTCCTGCCCCCACTTGCTTCTTGCCTTCTCTATACAAACCCTCATCCGACCACTAACTTACATCTATCCTCACCCTAACTGTCTTTCTTGCGTCCTCACTAACACTCTGATGTAAACTATACGTCTTCCGCTCCTAAACCTTTATCCTTTTCATCCTTTTCTTCCCCCTTTTCTTTACTCTTCTTAACGTCCAATAAATCCCGCACCACCTGTCTAACGCACTTTCTTGCTACATGCTCACAACTCTCACTGAATGTTATTAAATTTGTTCTATTACACCCTATATGTACAGCCCTGAGGAAGCCCCAGGCCGGGTGGCCATGTAGGGGACGAAACACGTGTTGGCAGTGCCACCTTTTCTCTGTCCTTGTACCCACTCTTATGAACAGAGTGCCAATAAATGATTACTCACCTTTGGATTAACTTGTATAGAACTGGAATTTCTTCCACAAAAAATAAGACAAATAATCTTGCCCAGACAAACCTACAAAACTCTGCTCTAATTAGGGGGATAGGGGTCTCTCCCCCTGTTATGGGCAAGAACCAGCACAAAAAGGATTTATGCTTAATATCCGGCTAGTAAGGGATCAGGACCTTTTTCCCCTTTCTTGAAGAAAGCATTTCAGAAATGCAATGATGTCTATTAAGGTCCACCGGAGGTCAGACCTGTGGTGGAATCTAGTGTTATCTTATTAGTATTTCTAGAGCTCAATGTTACCATTTTGTTTGGTACTGAAGTGATCTCAGAGCCTATGCACCTTTTCAGTATAGTTCACAGATTTGCACCCACCAGTGTTTTTTTTTTAATATGTACGTTCTATTTGTATATTGCAAACTTAGCCAATAGTCAACAGAGAATTGTGCAACGTCATGGGTAAGGACAAAGTGAATGAGTGACAGGAAGGGAAGCTGGGCTCTGAGAGCTGAGGTGGCCTGCTGCTTTGTTGTGATGGAGCGTTCTTTAAAGAAATGTGTCTTCAGCTCTTTAATAATCTGGATTGGAAGGTCCTGATGGACACTGGGATACAGTTTCAGATTCTAGGGTCACAACGTTCATTGGCTTGATTTTGTATTCTTTTTCAAACTTCTTCTTGACAAAGGTCATGGTACCTTGATTGTGGATCTGCCAAGATCCTACAGATGTGTGAGCTTGGTAGCTAGATAAGCAGGGGTGCCGGTTACGATGGCTTTGTAGATCATGCAACCTATTATGAAGATAATAGTGGTTGATAAGTGCAGCCAGTTGAGTCTATCAGGATGGGGATAATCATTCTCAAATTTCTTGATGCCCTGGAAGTGGCATGCTGTGGCTTGGGAGATGCCAGTGTGGAGTCTGGGAGGCCAAGGGGCAAGGTGTTGCCACCAACCAGATGCAAGTGTACAGAACCTAATTGGCAGTTCTGAAGTTGCATTCTAGGAAGAATGGTCTCACTTTCTTCAGTAGAGAGTAGATAGCAGGTTTTCTTGACAATGTATTCCATGAAGGTGAGGTCAGTGCCCAAGGTGAACCAGAGTGACACATGTTAAAGACAGAGTTGGGCTTCAAATCCATCCAGGTTCATGTTGCTGAGCCAGGTGTGAACTATTTGACACTTGTTTTTCTTGCAGAGTAGTAAGAATCCTGTTGTGGTAGGTTGATCTTCAGATGGGTGCGGGACATCCAGGACCGGATGAGGTGCAGGCAGTGTTGAATGCGTAAGAGACTGAAGTGGAGAAGTCTTTCAAATAGAGTTGTATGCTGTTATAGTTGAGTGGAGTCACAAGGGGCTCAAATTATAGCAAAGAAACATGTTTGATTATTGCGAATGACCATGACAAGCTTTTAAGTCAACAAGCAGCCATCAAAAACAAACATATTCAAACAGCATACATAAACCTTCAGTATGAAAATGCAACATGAAACTCACTTTAAAAGTAAGCTAAACTTAATCAGATTAAGATTATCTCTTACTATAAACAAAGGGGCCTGGCTTAAAGTGAGAAGTTCCAAACTCCTTACTGACTCTTGGAGCGATGTTGGGCAACTCTTGATTGATCTAGGATATGTTTATTTTGTTCAGGGTCAATGCAACCAGATCTAAGGCTTTAGATGTCAGAATTTTTCAAAACAAAGACAGCTCTGCTGTTGGTGCCTGGCAGATTTATGGAAAAAATAAAATATTGAAAGAGCGGTCAATGAGAAAGATTTATGTGTATATAAAGTACTTGTAGGAGATAGGTAAACAGTTACACGTTTTTGTGCAATTCATGGTGTGCATTTTCTGTAGTTGTAACTTTTCCGAGGAATGTAGCAGTGCAGCAAGGCTGGTCTGAAAACCATTCAATTTTACAGCAAATTGCACAAATCTATGATCGCTAAGCTCAGCCCCAATATACAGACTTTGTCCCCGCTAGGTACAACTATTCAAAAGCCAGAGTGGGGTATGACACGCTCTAAATAACACAAAATACAAATCAGGAACTGGATTCAAAGTTTTTTACAATGATGACCAAAAAAAAGTTTGAAACACAAGGGCCCCTGATGCCAGGCATGAAGAGTAATATGAATTGGTTTGTTGGGGTGTGCGCCCTACTCTAGCATTTGGATATTTTGTAAATTTTGACCCTGGCATAAATCCAGATGTTTTGGCAGGAGACATGGTCTACAGTCAAGGACCTAAATCTTTATGATGAAAAAAATAATTTGAAAATGTGGTGAAAATGCTTCTTTACTGGTGAAAGCTTCGGATACGCACCTTCTATGGCACGAGTGGTAAAGTGGAACCAATGTCACAGGGCACCTTTATGGATCATCATTGTACTACGTGCTGGATGATAACGAACATGCAGCAAGAGGCTGCACCGTGGCACTGTCTAGCGCAATAGTGCATCAATTCCTTTAAAAAAAACATACAAATCCATATCCAATGTAGTGTCTGGGATGATACAAAAGTGTTGAATCTGCAGGAGGAAGCCCCCATTTAAAGTTTTATTCTGTATTATTATTGATCTGTTTATTTGGTAGACCTTGAATTACATTCTACATCTATTTTAGAAAGTATTTGAAATCGTGGAAGCCTACCAAGGAATAGAAGAAATTGAACGAGTGTTGAAGACCAGAACAGTTTCACTTCCTTACTCATCATAGGAAACACCTTGCTAGATGTGACTTCCGGGTAGGTTAGAGTAACTCTCAGCAACCTTGCCACTCCATACTCAGACTCAAGGACAGAGTATGCTTTTGGACACTGATGTAAGACCCGGTGCCCCTAATACTCTAATGACCTGCAGTATTCAAGGAGACATGCCTAGCATTGGTGGAAATGTTATCTGTAGAAGCTTAACCCCTTCAATGTGCATGACGGAGCGGTTTCGTCATGCGCGTCGGTTGCGTTGTGCGCATGACGGAACCACTCCGTCACGGCCCCGCCCACTCAATAGAACCTTCAGCACGGCGCGGTAATCCGCGCCGCGCTGAAGGGGTTAAAAGGGTTTTAGTTAGAGTGAATATGGCGTCCTGGCGTGACCGCACTGGTCTTTAACTATTGATCAAAATGAATTTGATTGGAAAGATGCACCATGACTTCATCTTACATGGAAGAGGATATGATGGCTTAACCCTGCCTGCACCTTGCCTCTGGTGAACTCTGTCGGCATTCATAGCAGCAGCGACCTACATAAAGGAAACAATTTTAGATCAGTGGTAGGTAAGCACACCTCCTATAGCCTTAAAAATGCCCAAGTGGGTGAGGCACGGATTTGACGGGGAGAGAAAGGATGGCCGCAACATAGTATAGTGGCTCAGAAGCCAACCATGGCTCTGTTTTCAAGTTTAGATCCATCCTCCATCAAATAAAAATATAAAAAAGATGCTCCCATGAACACTTTCAGTGATGCTGTTCTTCATAAAATAAAAATGAGTTCAGGGGAAACGGTAACGCAAGCAATCAAATCAAATTAGGTGTTTGTTAAGTGCGACTACTCACCCTTAAGGGTCTCAAGGTGCTGGGGGGTGTGGGAGGGGGTTCGCAGGTTCCAGTCCATCAAGGAGGGGGTCTGTCGAAGAGCCAGGTTTTGAGGTTTCATGCGAAGATGGGGAGCGATGTCATCTGTCTGAGGAACAATCGTACACACAGGAAAGACGTCAAAAAGAAAAGACACAATGAACTTTCCTTTTGTGAGTGTGGGGAGGTAGACCTGAGACATGGATTTTACCGCAATGCAGTCACCAACATAATGCGAACATCCTGTGGCTAGATGTTCTGCAACCACAGATAACACTCATTTGTATTTGTCAGTGTAGCAGCATGTTGATATGAGATATGACCATATTTTCTGAAAAGACAAAAACCCCAAATGGCCGCATAATGAACAGATGGTAGTTTCAAAACTGACTTATGAGGAAGTTTCTAATCTACCCAAACGCAGTAGTATAGCAGTTAACATACAGCTTGGACTAACAGTTTGCCTACAGCAGCAACTTGAATAAGTTACTTACCTTCGGTAACTCCCTTCCTGGTGGATACTCTAACTGCAGATTCCTCACCTTTTCAATATTGCCCATGTGTCAGTCCAGACCTGGAAACCTTTTTCACGCAGTACGCCTGCACACCCGTAGATGGCATCCAGCGGCTTAACCTGACCTCGTTCCATGGAAGTGACATACCAAACAGCATTTAGCTGCCACTCGCACACACTGACGGCAGTTTCTTTCTAAGCTGTCCGTGCCCTCAGATGCAGCACCCAACAGCACATTGGCTTTAACTAGTTTTCAGACTGCTGGACTTGGGACCTTTTTGCATGTATCAGCCCAGTTCACAAAGCAGGGAGGATGTGAGGGTCAGTGAGAAATATAGGTTTAGAATATGTACCAGAAAAAGCATCACCAGATGTAGGTAACTTGTTCTTCTGATAGATACTTTTAACCGTAGATTCCTCACCTTTTGAATAGGTATCAAAGCTGTACCTCTCAGATGCTGGGTCTGTGAACTAGCTTAAACAAAGGAGACCTGGAGGACCTAGCAGACTGTTCAGACAGTAGTCCTTGGCTAACATTTTGAA
Organism: Triturus cristatus; assembly: GCF_964204655.1. NCBI lineage: Eukaryota > Metazoa > Chordata > Amphibia > Caudata > Salamandridae > Triturus > Triturus cristatus. The sequence continues at coordinate 67,679,637 of NC_140595.1, read as the reverse complement.
TAACGCCCACGTAGCAGTCTGGCAAAACTCCAGAAAAAAAGCACTCAGCGTACCAGTGGAGTTGTAGCAGACTTGACTCTGGTCAAATGTGCCCACAAACCTTCCTGGGGCTGCTTCTTGGGCACTGCGTAGCAGATTTTAATGCAGAGCATGATCCACAGAGAGATGGTCCTTGTCTGCACTTCCTTGACCTTCTTCACTTCAGCGAATGCCATAAGGAACTGATTGTCACATGATATTCCCTGGTACAAATGATGTAAAAGGTCAGAGCCCTTGGTTCTCAGGACCATCTTGTCTTGAAAGAAAGTAGTGCATGGCAGGTTGATGTAGCAGTCTTGCTGCTTACTCATCCCACTGCGCTAATGTTATGGAGACAAAGGAACCCTGTCTTAAGGGTGAGGAGCTGTTCCATACAGCTGTGCAGAGGCTTAAAAAGAGCCCACATCAAGAAGGTGAGGACCAAATTAAGGTCCAACTGATGCATGATAAAGGGAATGGGAGGAAACAAATGTTGCAAAACCTTGAAAAACATCAGAACAATGATTTAGGGAGGCTGATGCAGCAACTGCCAAAACGAAAAAGGCCAAAACAGCTGGCAGGGAAACTTTTTTTGTGCCACAAGCACGTATTGTTCAGCTAGAGATAACGCAAAAAGCAATAATTCAGATAACCTGGCTTCCAAGATGACATTTATAACCTCGGTAGAGAGATTGGAGGAAGTCAGCTGTTACTGCTTAATATCCAAGCATGGAGGTGAAGATTGTGCAGGCCTGGGTGCATGACAGAAGATCCTCCCAAGTTGGCAGCCATATTTGAAAACAGCTGCTCACACCAAAGAATTGTCGATGCCACACTCTCCTGGCCCAAATTCAGTGGCACTAGGATGACTTGGACCCAGTCCTTCCATTCATGATCCTCTAGGCAGCCCCTGTTGACTTCAACCACCCGGGTGTTTAAAAGTCCCATCAGGTGGTGATTCACCAGGAAAATCCCCATGTCTTTCAAGGTCCACAACACCGCTCTGATTATTGCAATACCACATGGCAGTGGTGTCTATAGCACCTGCCTTCCTTTGATGGATGTCGTGAATGCCTTCAACACCAAGTGGATGGCCAAAGTTAAAAAAGGTGATGTGAAGCAAGGACTCCACCAGAGGCCAGATGCCTCTGATCACCACCTTCCTCAAGTGGCCAGCACATCCAGGAGTGACACGTCAGTCACCATTGTTAGCTCTGGGTGGAATAAGAAGAGGTGTCTGCCACTGGCCCAACCACCGTCACAGGTCTTTTGCAGTCTCCTCCGAAATTGGATTGTGATCACAGAGGTTCCACAGATCCCACTGCAGACCCCGCATGTACCACCGACCATGCTTGACCAATAGAATGCAGGAAGCCATGAAATACAGCAGCCTCAGAGTTATCCTCACAGACCCAGACTGAACAGGGGTCTTATCCCAAATGTCCTGAACTTATCATTTCCGGAGAAAGGCACAAAACTGTAGTGTCCAGAGTGGCTGAGATGAAGGGCAGCATCTATAAATGAGTCAAGTGTGACTTTGGCACATTTATAATGAACCTCAATGAAGTGAGGAAGATTGCCGTAGTCTGGAGTTAAGTAATGACTGCCTGTGTGAGTCTGCCTTCAGCAGCCACTCATTGAGGAAGATTGGAACTCAGACAGCCCAACAGGCTGCAATGCACACCATCACTTTAGTGAGCACCAGAGTGGCACTGGTGAGGACAAAGGGGAGCACAACAACACTACCACCCACTCTCCAGGGTCGAGGTCAGCCAAAATTTGGGCCAGGGTGAGCATCTTGAATTTGTCCTTCCACAGGAAGGCATTGAAAGGGTGAAGGTCTTTAAAAAAAAAAAAGGATGGAGGCCACCATAATTTTTTGGGAACCAAAAAGTACTGGGAATAATAAATAAAAAAATGACCAACTTAAAGACTGGGCTGCACACTGTCCCTATTGTATAGATTTTCTGTTGGTACCTTGGCCAAGAAAAGGCTGGGGGTGATTGCTGGACTGGCTGGATTGCTAGCGACACAGAAAGCCCCTACAAGACCCCTACCAGAGCCATGAATTTGCTTATGCGACACGTGTGGAGGAGACGAAAGGTCCAGGGAAGGCGCTGTAGCCCTACTATCTTTAAAGTGCTCCAGGACAGATTTTACTTAGTCCCCAAAATGAAGGAAATTGTTGAATGGCATGTCCTTAAGATTGACCTGGACCTCACCTGAAAATTCAGTTGACCTCATCCTGGCGTGCCTGCAAAGGACCACACTGATGTCTATAGCTCTACCAAGAAAGTTTGTGGAATCCAGCCCACACCAAATAGTGAACCTGATTACATCACAGCCATCCTGCTTGGCTAGTGAAAGGATGACACAAACTTATTATAGAACCATGGATAAGACCTGGGCTACTGTGTCTCAACATGCTTTAGAATAGCAGCCTAAAAGGAAACTGGCACTCACCAAGTGAAGGGTGTTGGAAGCTGACTCATTATGTGATATATCAATAATCTGATATACTGTGTAAAGAGTCCAGGGGTTCCCTTACTAGTGAACAGGGGGCTTGCTATGCAATCCCAAGTGCTCTGTTAGGGGGTAGTGTGGTCGAGCCGCCATGGGCTTAACACAGAGGAATGTAAGACATTTCAATACACAGAATGATTAATAAATGACAACATGACTCAAGAATATATCCACACCAATTTATTTAAAAACATTGGAAATATCTTTATATAGGTTTAGGCATCAGAGAAAAATCGTTCTGGTAAGTACGTTTTTAAATAAAAATTATTTTCACTTCAAAAAGTGGACGCTGCAATTTTTGAGTTCTGCAATGTTATCCTATGGAAGGAAGAAGTTCTGCAAACAGGTATAGTGCATAGACTTACAGGACCAATCTCCAGGAGTTAAGGTGAGTGCTTGGCAAGGTCCAAGGCAGCACCAACAGATCATCACCAGCGGCACAAGGGTGGCTGGGTGCAGAGAGCAAATCAGCATCAGGAGGCCAATGCTTTTCAATGGGGATCGGTCTCAGCAGAAAGATGCTGCCGGTTCTGGCTAGGAAGCCAGTCAGGCTGAGGTGGGTTCAGGCCTTGCAATGCTCGGGGACACCTTTGGTCCTGTTCTCCAAGGCCCAGGAGCGATTGGTGCAGAGGTGTCTTTAGGTGTTGGGCTCTTCCTTATTTATAAAGAGCATGGCTGCCCAAGGGCTTCCTAGCGCTACCAAGAGAAGGCACAGTGTGCTACCAGGAGAAGGCACAGTGTGCGAGAAGGATCTTTAAGGAAATAGCCACGTCTTAAGTTTTTTTTCCAAAACTTCTTTCGTCTCAATCTCAGTTCCTTAGTCATGGAACTCCAGAGATTTGGGGCAAGGTATGAAAAGGATCTCCCTCCCAATCTCGCTCTCTTTATCCTTAAGGTGTTCATAAGGTAGTCCGATGAGGACCTGAGAGATCTATTGGGGACATAGGGGTGACCATGGTTTTTAACAAGGGTGGACTCTTATTGCACATGACTCTGACCACTGTTCTCCATGCCTGTTCTGGGATGAGGATCATGATCTTACGAATCAAGGGCAAAACAGACAGCAGAGAGTTTTGTAGCTTGTTTCAATCTAGAGTTTGTGGTCTAGCAACATCCCCAGGTTTTTTATAGAAGGCTTTGGAATCGGGGGGCACCCCACTCCTCTGGCCAGCTGCACCTCAACAATGGCCCAGGGCAGTTGCCCAAGAACATTAGATCTGTTTTATCGCCATTCAATTTTAAATTGGAGTTGGCCATCCAGTTGGCTACTTTTTCCAGGCATGGTACCAGCTGCAGATGATTGGAGTTAATTTCCTCCGACACAGACTACCAATTATGTATCATCAGCGTAAGACACAATGGGGAGTCCGAACTCCTGAACAATTTGTGCTAAAGGGGTCAAGTAGACATTAAAGAGGGTCAGGCTAAGGGCTGAACCTTGAGGAACTCCATGGGGAGCCAAGAAGGTATCAGAAAGATTGGCCGATTACATGCATTGGAACAACCTTTCGCTTATTATTAAGGGTAGCTTATAAAAGCGCTTGGTTACGCCAAAGCGTGTCCCCGCGCTGCAACTGAAGAACTCTGAGCTAGGTGGAGACCAGTGATCCGTTATCTAGAGAACAGGTGTGTTTTTAGGTTCTTGCGGAAGCTGGATTCGGATGGATCCAGACGGAGATGGACAGGGAGGGAATTCCAGCTTTTCGCTGCCAGATAGCGGAAGGAGCGTCCGCCCATACGGGCTCTTTTGACCCTAGGAACCTTAAGTAGGCCCTCATATGAGGAGCGCAGCTCGCGCGCAGGTGTATACCTTGTCACTAAGTTCTGGAGTGGAATAGGAGATTTCTTAGCCAGGATGCGGTGGCATGTACAGAGGGCTTTGAATTCCACTCTGCTTTTTACTGGCAACCAGTGGAGGGTTTTGAGAGCGGCTTTGGTGTCTGATCGTTTAGGGATTTTTAGGATGAGACGGGCTGCCGCGTTCTGTATTACCTGAAGGCGATTCATGGCTTTGCAGGTGGTACCCAGGTAAAGTGGGTTGCCGTAGTCTAGGCGTGATGTCACAAGGGCATGTACCAGTGTTTTCCGTGCTGACATAGGAAGGAGGTCAAGGACCTTCCTTATGGTTTTTAGGACACCAAAACAGACGCCTGCAACTCGGTCTATTTGGGGTCCAAAAGATAGGTCATCATCGAGCAATACGCCTAGGTTTTTTACTCCCTGGCGGGGTATGGGAGCTTCATCCAGACATGGAGGCCACCACGCCGATGACCAAACAGATGGGTTCCCCCCCACAACGAGCACCTCGGTCTTGTTGCCGTTTAACTTAAGGCAGTTGGTGGACATCCAGGCTGCAAGTTCTTGCATGCAGTTCCTGAAACTGTCCATCGCAAGACCGGGTGCACGCGATAGGGAGATAGCCAGCTGCGTGTCATCGGCGTATGACACGATGCTCAATCCGTGACTCACGGCAATTGAAGCCACTGGAGAGACATAGAGATTAAACAAGGTTGGGCTCAGGGACGAACCCTGGGGGACGCCCTGACCCAAACCTATGTTTCTCGAGTAGTGGTCGCCCTGACGAACCTGGAAGCTTCTCCCTGTCTGGAAGGATTGTAACCATTGGAGTGCAGCTTCGGACATACCTCCGTTGTTCAGACACTGTAGCAAGTTGTCGTGCGCCACAGTGTCGAACGCTGCACTCAGGTCCAATAGGATGAGGGCCATGGTGTGTCCCTCATCTACCCCCTGACGTAGGGTCTCAACTGCAGTAAGCAGTGCGGAGTCTGTAGAGTGGCGGGGGCGGAATCCGAATTGGGTGTCGTGCAATAAGGCAGCCTTTTCCACGAAGTCCATTAGTTGTTTATTGACCGTTTTTTCGGCCACCTTGGCTAGGTAGGGCAGGAGTGAAATTGGGCGGAGATTGTCAAGTTTCTCAAAACTGATGGTAGGTTTCTTCCTGAGGGGCAGAACCACCGCCTTTTTCCACTCCCTAGGTACTGTCTTGGTGGTAAAAGATACATCAAGTACATGTCTAATGTATGGTTCTAGTACCCTCAGACTATCCGTCAGGCGTTTGGGTGTGGTAGGGTCTCTCGGAGAGCCCGACTTCACCGACCTGCAGATTTTTAAAAGATCTTCCGTGGGAGGGGTAGTAAAGTTGATAAGTCTAGGTTTATCTCCCCACTCCCTTGGGCTTTCAACGAAGTCTGCCCCAGTTTTGGACTGCGTAGGGAATGCTGAGTAGATTTTTGTTATTTTATCTGAGAAAAAATCTGCGATTTTGTCACACAATTCTGGCGAGCAGTCAGCGGGGGCAATAGCTGGGTTTCCGCTTGAAAGAGTTTTGTAGAGTGAAAACAGCTCTTTCGTCGAGTTACCAGCCTTACTGATCCTATTCGTAAAGTATGCTGTTTTTGTCTTTCTGATTAGTCCATGGTAGATTCGTCTCTCGGTTAGATAATTCTTTCTGGTTTCTTCAGAGAGAGTCTTGCGCCATTCTCTTTCGGTTCTTTTCAGTGCAGTTTTCTGAACTCTTAGTTCAGCGTTGAACCACGGGGCAGTTTTGTTTATACGTCCCCCAGATTTGGTTTTTAGAAAAGGGGCTGTGCAGTCTAGTGCCTGATTAATGCGTGTGCAGAGGTTAGCATTGGCTGTATCAGCATCCTTCCCTCCTGGGCTTCCTCCTTTCGTTAATTCTGCACAGAATTTGGACTGAGAGAATGTAGCCCATTTCCGTTTGAGGTGGTACATAGCTGGTGGCTGTGGGGGTCTGCTTCCCGGGATTCGTATGGAAAAAGGGACCAAATAGTGGTCCGACCATGGGATGGGAATTGGGGTCATAGCTTCCGCTTCCCCCCAGTTAACAAATATGGGGTCCAGCAGATGACCCTGTTGATGGGTAGGGCCTCTAACAATTTGGGTAAGTTGGAGGGCTTTCAGTGCCTGGCCAAAATTCTTACTGACGTGGTCTGAGGGGTTATCAAGATGAAGATTGAGATCCCCGAGTACCAGAAACTTGTCAGTGCACAGTGCGGTTTCCATGATTCCTTCAACCAAACTCTCCTCGAACCTGGCTATGGGGCCTGGGGGTCTGTAAATTAGTATGCCCTTTAGCGTGTAGTTATTATTCACTTTGACAGTGAAGCTCCCTGCTTCACTGTCCAGGATGGGAGAGCTATCTAGCTGGCATCGTAGGTTTTCGCGGGCTATAATTGCGATTCCGCCTCCTCTGCCTGTGGGTCTATCCAGTCTATGTATTGTATACCCTCCTGGAGTTGCCCCAAGGGCGTAGGGTGTAGACTCATTATCTAGCCATGTCTCTGTTAGAAACACAAGATCCCATTGGTTCTCAGTAAGTAGATCATATAAGTCTAGCCTGTGTTTTCTCAGTGAGCGTACGTTAAGCAGTCCGCATTGTATGGTATAGTACATGTTGGTTGTATTCTTACCAAGGTCGAATGAGAAGTGACAGTGTTCGCAACCCATATCGTTTTCCACACATAGACTATGCTTGCAGGAATCGTCGATTTTGTGGCAAGAGTTCAGTAGATCCTGCTTGCTCCACCGTATGTGGCCATCTGGAGGAGCAGGGGTTGTGGCCCTGGACCGCGTACGACCGCGGACGGGTGCAGACGGGCTTGCCTTAGGCGCGCCTTCGGCGCGCAGACGGCGCTCCCGCTGCGCTCGTCCGCTGCGCTTGCGTAGGAAGCACATTTAAGGAGAGGAAGGGTGGGCGTGGCCTAACGGGTGGGCGTGGCCTCGCGCTCGCGATGGCGGCCGTGAAGTCCGCTGCAAGGAACAGCGCTAAAATCCGCTGTAAGTGCTTGCAGGACTTTACAAATGCAGAGTGGGTTTCTCAGTGGACACAAAGTTTAAACAAATGTAAAATAATCAGAAAATGAGCAGTTTTAAAATCACGAGTTACACCACCTCTGGCTTCCGCCTCAGAGGTCTTCAATTTCAATTTCAATAGGCGCGCTTGCAATCAGCGCTTTTAATAGGCTGGGAGGGTGGGCGTGGCCTAACGGGTGGGCGTGGCCTCGCGCTCGCGATGGCGGCCGTGAAGTCCGCTGCAAGGAACAGCGCTAAAATCCGCTGTAAGTGCTTGCAGGACTTTACAAATGCAGTGGGTTTCTCAGTGGACACAAAGTTTAAACAAATGTAAAATAATCAGAAAATGAGCAGTTTTAAAATCACGAGTTACACCACCTCCGGCTTCCGCCTCAGAGGTCTTCAATTTCAATTTCAATAGGCGCGCTTGCAATCAGCGCTTTTAATAGGCTGGGAGGGTGGGCGTGGCCTAACGGGTGGGCGTGGCCTCGCGCTCGCGATGGCGGCCGTGAAGTCCGCTGCAAGGAACAGCGCTAAAATCCGCTGTAAGTGCTTGCAGGACTTTACAAATGCAGAGTGGGTTTCTCAGTGGACACAAAGTTTAAACAAATGTAAAATAATCAGAAAATGAGCAGTTTTAAAATCACGAGTTACACCACCTCCGGCTTCCGCCTCAGAGGTCTTCAATTTCAATTTCAATAGGCGCGCTTGCAATCAGCGCTTTTAATAGGCTGGGAGGGTGGGCGTGGCCTAACGGGTGGGCGTGGCCTCGCGCTCGTGATGGCGGCCGTGAAGTAAGCTGCAAGGAGCAGCGCTAAAATCCGCTGTAAGTGCTTGCAGGACTTTACAAATGCAGAGTGGGTTTCTCAGTGGACACAAAGTTTAAACAAATGTAAAATAATCAGAAAATGAGCAGTTTTAAAATCACGAGTTACACCACCTCCGGCTTCCGCCATCAGAGGTCTTCAATTTCAATTTCAATAGGCGCGCTTGCAATCAGCGCTTTTAATAGGCTGGGAGGGTGGGCGTGGCCTAACGGGTGGGCGTGGCCTCGCGCTCGCGATGGCGGCCGTGAAGTCCGCTGCAAGGAACAGCGCTAAAATCCGCTGTAAGTGCTTGCAGGACTTTACAAATGCAGAGTGGGTTTCTCAGTGGACACAAAGTTTAAACAAATGTAAAATAATCAGAAAATGAGCAGTTTTAAAATCACGAGTTACACCACCTCCGGCTTCCGCCTCAGAGGTCTTCAATTTCAATTTCAATAGGCGCGCTTGCAATCAGCGCTTTTAATAGGCTGGGAGGGTGGGCGTGGCCTAACGGGTGGGCGTGGCCTCGCGCTCGCGATGGCGGCCGTGAAGTCAGCTGCAAGGAACAGCGCTAAAATCCGCTGTAAGTGCTTGCAGGACTTTACAAATGCAGAGTGGGTTTCTCAGTGGACACAAAGTTTAAACAAATGTAAAATAATCAGAAAATGAGCAGTTTTAAAATCACGAGTTACACCACCTCCGGCTTCCGCCTCAGAGGTCTTCAATTTCAATTAGGAAAGAGGTGAGCCATTTTTTGGCTTGGTCCTGGATCCCGATGTCGCCCAGTCTCTCAATTAGGATACTATTGTCCACAGTATCAAAGGCCGCACTTAGGTCTAATAGGAGAATGGCGCGGAGCCCCTTTGGTCTAGTATCATTTTTAATTTGTCAGTTATGACTAGGAGGGCTGACTATGTGCTATGTCCTGGACGGAGCACCATTTGTAACTGGTGCAAGATGTTGTTTTCCTCTAAGACCTGTGAAATGATGCTGTTGACTTGTTTTTCTAACACTTTACCCAGAATGGGTAATAGTGAGATGGGTTGGAAATTCCCCAAAACTAAAGGATCTAGTTGAGGTTTCTTGAGTAGAGGCTTCACGATGGCATGTTTCCACATCTTAAGGACTATCCCGGTGCTCAGTGATCATGTAAGAAGGTCTGCCATCGTAGAGAGGATGGGATCTCCGCCTTGAAGTAAGATTTGAGGGCGAGCAGGATCAAGTGGAGAGCCAGACTTAATATTGCCTAATAATAATCTTATAAGATCTTTGTCAATTAGCTGGAAATAACCCAATATTGTAGAACAAGGTGGGTTTGATTGATCTGGACTAGCGAGTTGGCTTTTCGAGTCCGACCTTGCCTCCCTCTCTTCAGAGCCACCCACAGGGTTCGTGTGTAGTGAGTTGATGAGGTTTTCAACTTTATTGTTGAAAAAAGAGGCTAGTTCATTACAGCGGTCGTTAGATGAGTGAGAGAAATGAATAACTTGCCCAGTCGTGGTGAGCGACTTCACAATTTAGAAAAGTTCCTTGGGGGAGTTTGAAGCAGAGTTTATCTTCTTCTTGTAAAATTTTGCCTGCGCTAGTTTTATGTCATCATGATATGGTCTGATGGCTCTTTTTTTTTTTTTTTTTTAAAGAAACCTTTATTACACATTAAAAAGATACAAACAAGGGCCTACAACCACAAGGGCCGGCCGCTAGAAAGCTCGGGAGCCAGCAAGGCAACGCCATACATTCAAATGATCCAGACGCAAAGGCTCCCGAAAGTTCTTAAGCACATATAACAGGCCGCGGTCACAGTCCAAGGGCGATCAAAAAGGACGGTTTCATATTTTCTATTAAAAAACAAACAATAACACACAAACAAGGCAATGAGAGTCCGAAATAGCAGCGTGCGCTCCCCAGGACGGGGGAAGATCCACATTATCTGGAATAACTCTTGACAGGAGGTGGTAGTGGGGGGCGGCGGAGAAGAGGACAAAGCACACACAATTACGTAGAATGTGCAGCTAGGGGGACAAATCGACGTCGACCTCTCGCGGCAGAGGCGGAGCGCAGATATTTCCACGATAGGAATTCCATGGACCCCACACCTTAGTCCACCTCCCAGGCTTGCCTCTCGCCACATACACCGTCTTTTCCCTGAACATACACCAATCCATATTCTCCTTCCATACCGAAATCGTAGGCGGCCTCGGGGAACCCCACAACTGTGCGATATTGCGCTTAGCCACCATGTACCCCAAAGTCACCCACTGCGTCTGCGCCGCATTATAGTCATTTTGGTTCCCAGACATTCAGAAAACACCTCCTGGCCTCTGGTAACAAAGCGACATGCGTGACCTCCTCCATTACAGTATGTACCCCGTTCTAAAATCGTACGACCTCCGAACATTCCCATAGGATATGAAGAAAGGTACCCAACAAGCCACAGCCACGCTTACACATTCCATCCCTCGAATAACCCATACGTATCAAACCAGGTCCTGTGACATACACTCTATGGAGTATCTTCAGCTGCACAAATCTAAGGCGGGCCGGGATCGCCACCTCTTTCGGGGAGGCCACCGCTGATACCCAATCCTCATCGTCCAGTTCCAATCCGTCGGCCGTCCACGCCTCCCGCAGATGGGTCAGCAAGTCCGTACGATCATTAATACGTTTTTTATAGATCAGAGAAATAGTGCTGTCGGGCACATAGCCATCTAACACTCTATCTTCCAACGGGGAATATTCTGGGATAGCAGCAACATCCGGAAAAACCGAACACAGCGCATGGTAGACCTGTGCATATCGGAAGTACTCCCTATCATTTAATTTGTATTCAGTTTTGAGCATTTCAAACATTTTAAAGGACCCTTTCGCCCAGAGGTCACCCACCTTACTTATACCAATCATATCCCATTTCTCAAAGCCTTTTGTTTTCCACAGACAACCCAAGCGCTGGGAGGCATACAACGGCGTCGCTCGAGTCAAGCGATCTCTCCACCCCATCGCAGCATTCGCCGCATGCCACACGCGTACCGCAACTTGCGTTGGTCCTGTCAACCGTGCATCCGGAGTTGCCGAATAAAGTGCCCTATTGTAATCCCCGCCCGGAAGTAATAACTTATCCATCTCGAAGGCCGGATTCAAAGCAGGACCGTATATCCCGTGGTTCACCGCCGCCAACTGAGATGCCCAATAGTATCTTTTAATATCGGGGAGGGCAACACCCCCATCATACCAAGGGAGTGTCAACTTGGCGAGAGCGATCCTCGGTCGCCCGTCCCAAAACAGTTGGCGCTGAAGACCCTCCACCTCACGGAAGTAACGGGCCGGCACGACATCTAGCGGATTTTGTAAAGCGTACAAGAAGCGAGGCAGCGACATCATTTTAAACAATGCCACCCGTCCGAGCGGCGAGAGCGGAAGCCGTCACCACCTCGCGACGTCAGCCTTCAATCGCTGGAGTGGAGGGAGAAGGTTTCGCTCATAGCGGACCGCGGGGTCCAGTGATATGAAGATTCCCAAATATTTGAACCCCAATGTAGCAATCTGAATAGGGCACCCCCGCGGCAGGAGGGGGGCCTCGCCCGAGAGGACGTAAACACATGACTTGGCCCAGTTGATAACCAGGCCAGAATTACGACCGAAGGAATTCAATACGTCCACCAATACAATTAGCGACTTTCGAGGAGAGGTGAGATACAAAAGGATGTCATCCGCATAGAGGGAGACACGGTCCTCAAATTCCGGCGTCCATCTAATGCCCCGCAACGACGGCTCCCAACGCAACCAGGCAGCGAGAGGTTCTAAAGAAAGTGCAAAGAGGAGGGGCGACAACGGACAGCCCTGTCGCGTACCTCTCCCCAGCGCGAGGGGAGCTGACACCCTACCATTCACCGCAACCTGCGCCAATGGGTCAGCGTATAGTAATTTTACCCACCCAATAAATTCAGGGCCCAAATATACGGCCACTCTAAAGTATCGAACGCCATGGTAGCGTCCAAAGACGCCAAGATGGCCGGCTCACGCATAAACTCCGCTCTAGCAAGCACGCCATGCAACCGCCTCAGATTCAGGGCGGTATTACGATGAGGTATAAAACCGGACTGGTCCTGATGAATCAAGTCGCCCACGACCCGAACCAGACGATTGGCCAATACCTTAGCCAGAATTTTGGGTTCCGCGTTCAACAACGAGATAGGCCTGTAGGAGGCACAGCGGTCTCGCGGCTTCCCCTCTTTATGTATCACAACTATGGTGGCAAGACGTTGGTCAAGGGGGAGGGAGCCCGCCGCCCGTGCAGCGAGGAACATGTCACGGAGATACGGTGCTATCTTATCTGGACGCAACTTATATAGTTCAATGGGGAGACCATTGGGACCCATGGCCTTACCAGAGGCGATCGAGCGAATGGCCAAAGCAATCTCATCCGGCGACAACTTCGCCTCCATCAATATGTTATCAGCCTCCGAGAGGGACGGCAATGCAATATCTCTAAGCAACAGATGAGTCCTCCTCCGAACGCCCAGAGACCGGAGAGTATACCCCACGGAAATAATCCGCGAAGCAGTTAACAATTTCTACCGGGTCAGTCACACACACGCCATCCACTCTCTCCACAACCGGCACCACTCTACTCGCTCTCTCCTTCTTGTCCAACCAAGCAATCAACTTTCCGGCCTTATCTCCCACATCATACAATCGTCCTTGTTGCTCTCTACTCATCCTTTTAGCAGCATCCGTGACCAGCGCTCTATAATCTGACTGTTTAAGGCTGAGAACGTGCAATTTCTCATCCGTAACACCCCGCTCCAAATCCCCCTCCATCTCAGCTATGTCAGTTTCCAGGCGAACCACCTCTTCCCTCCCGCACCTCCTAGCATGGGAAACAAGAGACAAGGCATGCCCCCGGATCACCGTTTTATAACCTTCCCATAGGGAGACAGCAGATGACACTGACCCTACATTATCGTCGAAGTAGTGATCAATGGACTTAACCAGTTCCGCGCGAATATTAGGGTTACGTAAATACCAGGGGTTAATTGGCGCTACTCTTCCCTCTGCCCCAGGAACAACCTCCATCTGCAACAATAGAGGGGAATGGTTAGAAATACCTCGGGCCAAATAACGCACCTCCCCGATCATTCCAGCCTGGAACGCCGGCATAAGTATATAATCAAGTCTCGAGAGACTCCCGTGGGCCCCCGAGTGGAAGGTGTATTGTGCCTGTCCCGGGTGCATCAGTCTCCAGCAATCCATAAGTCCTAAAGTATCTAGAAAGCCACCCAGCCAGGCCTGGGCTCTAGGGAGATCCCTGGGGGGGTGACGGTCCTCTATACCGGATTCAACAGAGTTAAAATCACCCCCTAACACCAGAACCCCCCCAGGGAGTCCCAGGACCAAACGCCCCAAATCAGCAAATGTAGCCGTCTGCAATCCCGGTGGCACATAAACAGCAACGAGCGAAACAGTTCTACCCTCCCATCTCCCCACCAATGCTGCATATCGCCCTCTATCATCGTGGAGCACCTCGTCCACCTCCAACAGGAGAGAGGCCCTGACCAAGATACCCACTCCCCTAGAGCCAGAAGTGAAACCAGAGTGAACAGCAAGGCGATAGCCCCGCCTATTCAGGGCATGGAAGGAGTTCCCAATCAGATGTGTCTCCTGCAGGAAAACAATGTCGGGCGAGATCCGTTTCAAAGACTGCAACACCACCCCGCGCTTGATCCTATCCCCCAGTCCGTTCACATTCCACGAAAGTATTCTCAATGCCTTACCCCCCACCCCGCTCCCGTGCATGATGCCCACATCCCGGAGAACACAACCAGGACAAATCAGCAGCTAACCTCACATTGCCTTGTGAAACAAACAAACAGTCCCCAACACCCCCCCTCCCCCACAATATCCAAACCACAACTCCCCCCTCCCTGCACCCCTGCTTGAGCCCAAACAGCCCCCCCAACTTGCAGTGTGCCTGTCGCCCTAACATATACTGAACCACAAAAAGAACCCCTGAAGGAGGAAAGGGCCCCAATATGCTCTCCACAACCTCCGAGCATTTGAAGGGCATATTGCACCAAACTTGAGTCCCATAGAGCTAAGGTACAAAACGTCACCAGCGTAGTCCATCACCGGGAACCAAAATTCTAGTCCTGTTCCGCCGAACCCTCGCCACTCTCCGCCGTCTGACCATCCCGACCTCGATTCCGAGGCAGGGTATCAAACCAGTCTCCAACCGCCTCCGGCCGGTCGAAGAAGTGCGAGCGATCCTCGAACTTAACCCGCAACCTGGCCGGAAATAGCATCGCATACTTCAGCTCCATGTCCCTCAAGCGCCGTTTGACGCCCAAGAATCCCAGTCGTTTTTGGACCGCTTGCGTAAAGTCTGGATAGAAGCAGACGTTAGAGTTGTCAAACTTCAGCGGCCCATTCACCCTCAACGCCTGAAGGATAGCATCTCTGTCCCGAAAGTTAAAAAGTCAGGCAATTATAGGCCGCGGGGGAGCACCCACTTTCGGCGCACCACCCGGAATTCTGTGAGCCCGCTCCACCGCAAAGAATTTGCTCAGCCCCTTGGGTGCGAGATGGTTGACCACCAGATCCTCCACAAAAAGGTCAGCAGCAGGGTTCTCCGATCGTTCCGGTACCCCAATTATACGAATATTGTTCCGCCTGGCCCTGCTTTCGGAATCCTCAAATCGACGGTCAGTTAGGTCACTGGCCAGCCGTAACCTACGAACCTCCGTTTGCAGGGCGGCCACGTCCACAGTTAGGCTCGACGCTGTGTGGTTCAAAGCATTGACCCGCTCATTCGTTTTAGACAGATCCGCCCTGACCAGATTTACATCGATCAGGACCGCATCCAATTTGCGAGCCAGGGTATCAAACTGCTGACCCACTGCAGCCTTCATCTCCTCAATGGCGCCCATGACGTCTATCAAAGTCAAGTCAGCAGATAGGCCCGAGACATCCTTGGACCTTTCCGGCGATTTATGCGACCCACCAGGGGATCCCTTTGTCTGCGCATAGCGGTCCATGTTATTAGCCTGGGTGTAAACTCCCCGCCGGGTATTCTTGGGTTTCTGCTTGTCTCCGTCCAGCCTCGCCGCCATCGCCCGTGACCACTGAGATCGGCACCTGCCAGCACAGGAGTAGGGACCAGACAGCTAATTCAAGGGACCACAGCCGTCACGGACTGTAGCCTGTGTATAGTCCGAGATCCAGGCCAAACACTCCACCATCCACGCTCCTCTGGAACATCAAGGTCCCTCAGCCGATGTCAGCAAACAGGTTCGAAAACGAAAGTGAAAGTGCGGGGTACGTGACAGGCCAGGCCCTGCATGCCGCTGTTGTTCACTTCGTACCCGGGCACCTCACCAACTCGAGTTCGGGACTAAGGCAGGAGCAGGCCGTAAACTTCAGATCGCAACCATTCCGGTTCCCCGAGCCCGATTTGAATTTGGAGAACGGATGGCACCTCAGCTCAAGCTCATCAACAAAAGCCCGTCGACAAAACCAGGATTAATTCAGGATAGACGTGGGAGGTTGCGGAGGCCCTCGGGAGCCTTGAGCCTACGCAGCCATCTTGGTTTCGCGCTAGGCTCCTCCTTGGTGATGGCTCTTTTTAAAATCAACTTGAGGTCCAGAGCGAAGTTTTTTCTTGAGTTTCTTTCAAGTTTCTTGCAATACTTTTTTTGAATTGCAAGCCAATTATTAAACCAAGCAGCTCTTTTAGGGTTGTATGGTGCTGTCTTTCTGAAAACAATGGTCTACTGAATGATTGATCCAGTCTACCCATTGTTTGTGTGCCTCGTTGGTATCTCTTATTAGAGAGGGAATGGTGGACTCAAGACATTTGGTCTAGTTTACCGGTGCGACCCTAGGCCATTTTCTACCTCGGATTGCGCTATCTGCTGCGGGTGTGTGTGCAGCTGGTTTGGCAAACAAAAAAGGAATATAGAAATTGGCAGACCAGGGAACTTGGGCTGGAAAAGGGACCTTCATTCTAGGGTAATTCGAGAAATTGGATCAAGATGACCTCTTTCATGTGTAGCTGCGCCCACAAGCTGGGAGAGTTGCATCACCTCTAAATCGCAGAGTAATCTATGTGCTGACAGGTTCCTGGTATTGTCTATGTGAATGTTAAGGTCCCCAAGCACCGTAAAGGCATCTCTTCCTACAATGAAACTGGCCAAGAGGTCGGGGAGGGCCTCAAGAAATGTCCCACAGGACCCAGGGGGCCTATAAACGAGAAGTCCCGAAAAGGATGCAGTGGGAGGCAAGTGCTATTCTGAATAGCATGGCTTCACAGTTGGCTATTCTGATAGGAGTGGATGAGCAGCCAAACTGTGCTTTATGAATGATGGCCACTCCTCCTCCTGGCTTTCCCACCCTGACTTGTCTATTAAAACCATATCCAGGGGGAAGAGTCATAATAATAATATCTGGTGCACAGCTCTCATTAAGCCATGTTTCAGTGATAAGCAAAATATCTAGAGCCTCTTCCTCTAGTAGCAGCCCAATTTCAATTGTATTTCCTGGCAAGGATCTGCATTTTATCAACCCCATTTCCAAGTGGTCATTAGTTTCTTGAGTGCCTTGTGAGCTGGCTTGGTTAGGTGAGCTCCTGTCAGTGGTGAACTGGTAGTGTTAACACGGTGTCCCATTTCCTATAAGGGTGGCAGGCTCTAGAGTGTGTATGGGATGGGCCTGAGCTGTCTCAGTTCCTCAGTAGTGAATGTAATATGATTTGAGGAATTGGTTGGAATCTGGGCAGAGTTCCTGACCCCTGGACCCGTTCGGGCGTGGACGGGCGCTGACAAGCTTGCCTTAGGCATGCCTTTGGCGCACCTATGGTGCGCCCGCTGCGCGCCCGTGCTGCTGCCGCCATTAATAAGCGAGCCCCGATCAGCTAGAGTGCACACCTGCGCAGCCCTCTTTATGGTAATGTGGAATGTCCCTATCCTCTCTATGGTTGGGTGAGTCAATTTCGTCCATTCAGGACTTTACAGTTTTCAAAGACTGACGAACGGTGATTTAAAAAAATGTTGCAATCAAATTCAACAATTAACATTGAAGATTTCAGCAGTGCATGCACAATGATGGCTACAGTTATCAGAGCAAGATGCCCAATAGCTTGATAGAAAAAGCAGGGGGAATGATAGCGTGAAAGTTCCCCCAAAAAGAGTACTGACATGAGTAGTGCCTTCTCTCAGCTCTTACAAGAGCGGTAGAGGGGAGCCTGAATTTTGGGGCTGCAGGCAACGTTGTGGAGTCCAGGAGGGGTGAAACCACGATGGACTCGAGCTCTGAAGGGCTAGGGAACCTTGTTGGCACCACTGGCCCACTTCAACTCAGGCTTTTTCGAAGGCAGGAAGTCCTCCGCAGTTTCTGGAGTAAACAACTGCAGGATGAGTCGAATATGCAGGAATTTTCAACAAGGGCTGAAGACAGGCCGGCAGGGTTGGGGGCCCAAGTCAGGTGCTCTCTTCAGTCTTCTCTGCTTAAATGCTGAATTTAGGGGTGTTTGGGAGTGGAGGGTAGTAGCCAATGGGCTACTGACCCTAGAGTCACAATGGCCCCTATATGACCACTTCCTGTGGGAAGTGGGCATAACCCTGTCTCGGAATTCCTATGTATGCCATCACAAAGATGGCTACATCTGAAAATGTGTGTCCACCTCACAGTTATCCCACCTTATGGGAGGTATTGGCCTGGGGTGGCATGCCTACCTGAGTAGCTAATTTACCCACCTGTCTGGGTGCCAAGTGGGCTCTTGACAGGGGAGGGGGGTGGCCTCCTCTCCTGTGAGGGGAGTCAGATTTGCATTCCAAAGGCAGCGGCTCCTTTGAAGCTTGCCCGCCGAAGGAGGCTAATCAGCAGGTCATCCTGTGGGAGGGGTGTGTTACACCCGTGTCCCGAACAGGCTTTTGTACCTGATCTCCTGAGGTCAGAAATTTGTCTCAAGTGGCAGAATCCAGTCAGCAAGTACACCAGAGGCTGGTAGATTTTCAGGGGCACCTCTAAGGTACCCTTTGAGTGCATATTTTGATAAATCCAACACTGGCATCAGTTTGGGTTTATCAATACAAGATGTTTGGTACCAAACATCCCTATTTTCAGTGAAGCCATCATGTATGTAGGGAACTTGTTTTCACCAGTGTCCAGTACATGGTTTAAGATGGCTTCCTTGGTCACTTGCACTGACAGCAATAGAACTGACCAGCAGAGGGGCACATATGCTCATTTGGATATGTCCTCACATATAATATTGCCTTAAGGCTGTCAGGCCTGCTGTAGGGTTGACTTAGAAATATCATAAGCAGTGGTAGGGGACATAACACACACGGATGTGTGACATGTCGTGTTTTCACTTTTGTCTTAAATAAGACACGCAGCCTGCAATAGCAGTCATGCATGTGCTCGGTGAAAGGTCTCATAAGGTGGCACAATTCGTACTGTAGCCCCTAGGTTCCTTCTTTGGTACCTCAGGCACCAGGGTACCATTTACTAGGGACTTAGAGGGTGTTAAAGGTTTTGCCAAATGGGGGAACAATTGCACAGTTTTAGGAAAGAGATCTGGCACTCGGGACCTGGTTGGCAGGAACCCAGTGCACATTTAGTCGAAATCACATCATATACTAGACAAAACGTCGGGGCAACTATGTCGAAAAGGGACGCTTTCCAATAAAGGGCGAAACTAGTGGATGAAAAGACAATTTCCCTCTGAAGGTCTCTATCCTCTCAGATACCTTGTCAGGGGGAGTGTTCGGTAATGATTTTCGGTTAAACTTGCTGACTGAAGCCTGCACTACCAGGCTCTCAGACGTGTGGTGATGGGGAAAAAAGTCTGGGTTGCCCAAAGCAAGGCAATGGCACCTGGCAATCTGCCACTCGCCCGGGGGAACTGAACAGAGCTTAGCCCAAGTCCCCAAAAGGGGTATCTGTAAGCACCTCACTAAAATAAGCAGTGACTTAGAACTTGTTAGACTAGCTGAATCACCTCAGTTAAAACATTGGTCTTTACTTTCTAAGTAGGGAGGTGAAGATCACGAACCACTGCAACCATGGCAAAGGAAACATTTTCTTCTGTGGCAAATCATGGAGGCAAAACCAATTTAGTGTCTGTGGGAATATCCGGACCACTGGCATCCTGGAGACTTTGAACTAATGGTCCCCATGAGGAAGCAGGGCAAACTCATCCTCTGCATCATATCCATCATTATCAGAATCTGTGCAAAACAATTCATGTAGGACTCAAGCTCTTCGAAAAAGCAAGCGCACCATATGGGAATCAGAAGAATGGCTAAATGGCTGCGGCTCAGTCAAAGTAGCTCATGGCCTTGGTCAAGAGGACTATGGGTTGACCATTGTTGTCCGGAGACGACTGCGCCACATCAGTGGATCTTGTTTCTGCATGGGTTGCGATGCCAGAGACCGAAACCATAGGACCCAACTGTTGC
Source organism: Triturus cristatus (assembly GCF_964204655.1). NCBI lineage: Eukaryota > Metazoa > Chordata > Amphibia > Caudata > Salamandridae > Triturus > Triturus cristatus. The sequence continues at coordinate 67,660,001 of NC_140595.1, read as the reverse complement.
AGAGGGTGGACCTAATCGGAGAAGCCTGGCTGGTAGGCCTCTCAGTGCTTTGGGGTCCGCAGGCACATCAGGGGAGGCTGTAGGTCAAATTGGCTCCTAAGGGGAATGGATTCAGGAGCAATACGGGGGGCGGCACAGTGACATCTTCATGCTTTCTCTGGAGATTGTGAGTGATGGGACAGGATAAACTCCTGCTTGAATTTCTAGTGTTTATTTTTTACCCAAGGATTTGGACCACAATGAGAGTCCATTGTGGAAACGACCTCTGGACTTGTACGGAAACAGTCCTTAGGTCCCCGACCAGTCACAAATTGTTGTATTGTTGTACTTTGTCATAAACAGTTTCGCCTCCCGATCCTGGATGACCGTCTGGGTGCATTACAACACCATCACTGCAGGCCTTGGAGTCATAGTCCGACAACAGGCAAACCACATGGAGGACTGTCTCATACACGTCTTTGTGACATTCCCCACAGGGTTTAAAAACTGTAGAGGTGAAATGTTTGCCCATGCACATTGTAGAAACTTGTTGAAAAAAAATCAAAAGAATAGTTTAAGGATGAGTGGTAGCTCTGGATCAGCATCTATTGGCACAGAAAGGAAATGATGTCAGTGTATATAGGTGGCACCTATATAGGGCCTTGCATGTCACTTGCATGGTGCCTCTAGTTGGTTCACAGGATTACGCTGAAGATTTTCCAGCTCCAGTCTAGCACCGGAGGGAATATTCAAAAGGTCAGGAATCTGCGTTTATAAGTCACTATCAGAAATATTTCAATTAGACTGGAAATACTTTATAGTTTCGCAAGTAGGAACATGCCGAGGCTGCAGCGGACTATAGAGCAAAAGGACTCCTGGGATCACCTTGTGCTGTTTCCAGGACTATTAAAATCAAAATTATCACTCAAACTTTGCATTTAATTGGAAGGAGAAGCAGCAGTTGCTTCTAAGGGTGGAATATCACTCCAAACCTCTTTCTCGTACATCAATTCTTGTTCTCCTTTGAAGCGAACTTGAAATATTTTTTGCTGGCAGATAGCAATAGGTAAAAAGTCTAACTTATGCCCTTCCATTTGTGTACAAACATCTGTTTCTTGCAAGGCAGTATCTTTGGATGCAACTGTTAAGCATATTTATGATAGCAGATGAAACTTCACAGAACAGGCTGAGGCACTCTGCAGTATCTGGAGATCACTAAACAGCATAGAAAATCAGTCTGACGGGGGCAAGATGGAGGCCAGTCACTCGGCTGACTGAGCTGTGTGAACGCTCTCTCCTGGTCAACTCTCCCGATCACTGTTCATTACGGCTCCTGGGGAGGAGGTGATTTACAATATTGCTGGTCATGCTGTGAGGGTCACCGCTACTACGTAATCGACTTACAAGCAGGATTTTGTTTCTTTGGCTTGGTTCTTCTGTGTATTGCTCCAGCCACCGCCGTCTGTTTCATCGCTTCGGTTACCTGTGCAACACTATGCCTCCGAAGGGGAGGAGCTCAGTCACTGCCAGGAGCCGTGCGCCGGCAGCTCGGGTGGCTGGTCTAAGGAAATCGGCCGGTACAGAAGAGGAGTTGCTGGCCCCTCAGGTGGATACTTCAGCTTCTGAGGGCGCGGATTGCGGTCAGGTAGCATTCGCAATACCGGCACCGGCACCTGTACCGGCAAAAATTAGGCAGACCCTCCCCGCAATGTTTAAGGCACAAGCATGTAAAACGAAGACTCCACAGCCGCTGGGGGGGGGGGGGAACAAACGCGGACAGCCTCTATCGTTTAGGTCTCTGGACGCTTCGGGAGCAGAGAAGGTAGGCGCTACTTCGGCTCCTGCAGGGCCAGCTTGGTCTGCTATAAGTACGATATCAGGTGAAGGCACACAAGGAGTTGCTCCCCGCTCTGAGCCTAAGGAGGCGGGGATCGAGGGTAGAGAGGAGAACAATAGAGAATAATATTCATCCCGTGCCTAATATTGAAGTCCAGCCAGCATTGTCAATTGCATTCAATGGAACTCTGGGAGATGTAGTCCCAATCACACCGATTAATCAAAATGGGGCCTCTTTTGAACCAAAGACCGACAGACTGCTTCCCCAAAGCAGGGTTATTATAGATGTAGGGGACCAAGAGGCTCACCAGAGTGCTTTGGTTAACCATAATGGGAGTGCAAGAGACTTAGAAGGGGGAGATACATTTTATTCTCTGTCTGAGCATACTGGTTCATCGGAGGAGGAAGGATCGCATAAAGATTGGACTGGTGATGACCGGGAGTCCAGTGACTGGCGAACTAATGAAGTGTTGGGTCAAAAGCTTCACCCCTTGGTCCCCGCACAGTCCAAAAAGCCATTAGAGAACAAGGGCCCTCTTATCAAGTACGAACCCAGGCTCACTGGCTTGGGATTATTCCTTCTCTGTACAACCTGGCTTGGGGGGTCACCCTACAGAGATCTGGGGGAGGGTAACGGGGCTAATCCTTCCCAGCTGCCTCCTGGTGAGATGACACTCTATTACTTATCAAACTATTATGGCCCATCGTGAAGAGTCTCGTCAGAAAAGTGCTCGAACCCAGGGTGCATGTCGGAGGATGCAAAATTCCATTCGTAGCGTGGCCAAAACATGTTCTGATATTGCGTCTAGAATTGTCGAGGCGGAGGATATAATCTCCACTTTGGAAGACGATTTGGCTACTCAGAAGGGCATCACAGATCTTATTAAAACCCAAAGGGAGGACATGTTCTGGAAGCTAACAGACCTTGAAAATAGGGCCAGGAGGAACAATCTTAGGATTCTTGGTGTTCCTGAAGGGAGTGAAGCGTCAGACATTAGACAATTTGTCGTGGAATTGTTCATCAAAGCTTTCCCTGATGTTAAGCAGTGGGACTGGTGACTTGAAATTCAGCGCACACATCGCTTTCCGTTTAAGCAAAGGCAGAGTTCTGCCCAGACTGTTGATAAGCCTTGTGCAATTTTAATTTGTCTTAATAATTATCTAGCTAGGGAGAAGATCTATGACCTAGCTAGACCAGACAGGAAGTGGTCAGGGAAAGGCTGTGAATTTTTCGTCAGACCAGACTTTTGCCCAGCAACTGTGGAGCGGAGGTGGCAGCTCCGCCAGTTAATAGACCTTTCCAGCTAAAAGGGGCTCAAGCATTTATACTTTTTCCCTCCAAGCTGAAAATTGTCCATCAGGGTCAGACCAGATTCTTTGCTTCTGAAATTCAGGTGAACGAGTTTATGAATGCAATTTAGTCATGAATCGGTGCCCCTTTTTTTTTACTATTGTTTTTCTTTTCCAGGAGGCTAGGTATATACAGTGGGGTATGGGCCGATTGTATGGGAAAATCATTGCTTTTTTCTTTGGGACTTCTCCCTTCGGGGGGGTCTTTTCTGGCTTTTTTAGGCTCATACCCATGTAGTTGTTTATGATCGGGAGAGGTCCCCAGGGGAGAGCGAGGGTGTACCAGCTCTTTCCATCACAAGGACTTCGGTCCTGTTGCCTCATAAGGGGGGTTCAGAGGTGGGTGGGTTCAGGGGTGGTGGGGTGTTGAAGGGTGAGGGTGGTGGTCTAGGTGCTAGGCAGGGGAGGGTTGGTGGGGGTTCACTAAATGCTTGAATTTGAGTTTGAGTCATAGCTATAGTATTTATTGTGGTTTTTTGGGGGTTTTGTATACTTTGAGTATTGGTGTAAAATGGTCATTGCTATACAGTGAAGGTTAGGTCTCTTCAAATTTAAATGGGACAGGCTAAACTGTGTTTATGTTCTTGGAACATTTGTGGTCTTACTGATGGTAAAAAAAAGGGCCTTGTTCTCCAAAATCGTTCATGCTATGCAGATAGAAGTACTCTGTCTACAAGAGACACACGTCCTGGGATAAACGGAGCTATTTGAAAATCCCTGGCTATGATTTAATTGGTTGCTCCAGACAGACTTCTATGATCAGAGGGGTGGCCATATTGTTGAAATGGGGGGTTGGATTTTGTAGTAAAACTTGTCAGGATAGTGCGGGTAGATGGGTAATAGTTGAATTAATGGTTAATAAAAGATCTCTAACCATCTGCACTATTTATGGCTCAAATCTAGATGATCCGGAAGTGTTAAACCATCTGAACCTAGAGTTAGCGTCATGGCCAAACCCTATTTGCATTTGTGGAGATATGAATATTAATCTGTCTGGGGATTTCAATTTAGCTGGTGGTCAAAAATATCTGGACAGGAAACCCAGAGTCTTTAGGTTTCTGCAAGCATTAATTCAAGAATATAATAAAGATCAAGACGGTTACACATACTATTCCGCCCCCCATAATAAAATGGTTCGCTTGGACTATTTTTTCATGTTGGACCAGCTAGCAGAGGCAGCTTCCATCTCTGCCCCCCTAAGAATTTTGTCTGACCATAATCCTCTGATCGTATAAAGTCCCTTTTCTTGTAGGGCCAATGTCCCTAGGACCTGGACATTTGAAAGGAAATTATTATTGGAGCAGGCTTATCAGGATCATATGAGGAGGTAGCTGAGTTTTTAAATATTAATAGGGGCACCGCCTCCAACGGTACAGTCTGGGATACGCTTAAGGCTGCAGTACGTAGGGAGACCAAGAGCTTTGCAGCCTTTCGGTGGAAAACTACACAGGAGCAAATTAAGGGGCGTATCAAGGAGCTTGGGGCGGCAGAAAGGGAATTAACACGTACAATTAAGGAGGGTCTTGATATAACTCAAAATCAGCAATCTGTTGCCATAATAAAGTCCAAACTTCTGGAATTTTTTGGGCAGAACTTAGCTGCCAAATACTTGCAGTATCGCCCAATGATTTATGAATTTGGGGGAAAATCTGGCAGAGTTCTAGCGAAACGGCTTCAGCAGAAGAATCTGGCCAACCGTATCACTAGAATTCAAGAACACCAGGGTTATATTCATGATACAACGGAGGCTGTCATGGGCATTTTCAGGAGTTCTACACCACACTCGATACGGAGGAGAATCTTGGCTCTGAAACTGAACTCAATGCCTGGGATTTCTTTAAGGACATTGACACCCTCCAAGTCACTACTCAGCAGAACGAAGATCTTTCTGCCCCCATAGAGTGGGAGGAGGTTGAGCTGGCAATTAAATCATTACCCAATGGTAAGGCCGCGGGCCCTAATGCCATTCCACTGGAATTTTACAGGGCCTTTTGCCCGGAGATTCAGCAGGATATTTTATTCAGGGCGGCACAGAGGGGCACTATACCAGACTTGTGGCGCCAAACCACGATTGTTCTGTTTAAAAAGAAAGGCAAGCCAGAGCTAAACCCCTCATCTTTTCGTCCTATCTCTCTGATAAATACAGATAGTAAAATATATTCTAAAATTCTATCTACCAGACTGGCATTGGTAATTGCCCCACTGGTCTCATTACGCCAGCAAGGCTTCATTCCAGGCAGGGATACGGCCGATCACGTTCGGCGTGTTATTGCACTCTTGGATTGGGCTCAAGTGACTGGCTCTCCCCTCGGAGCAATCCTGTTGGACGCCGAGAAGGCGTTTGACAGGGTCGCCTGGGGGTTCTTATGGGCAGTTCTTTGCTGGAAGGGCTTTAGTCCCCAGTTAATTCGGGCTATTCAAACGCTGTACATGTCTCCAGTGGCAACGCTGCGCATCTCTGGTCTGGTGTCAGCATCTTTTAATATCAGTAGGGGCACCAGAAAGGGTGGTCCCTGCTCGCCCCTGCTCTTTGCTCTATACATTGACCCTTTTCTTAGTAAGATTGAAGGTACTGTTGATATCTTGCCGGTCAGGGTTAATGATACAGAGTATAAGTCGCTGGCATACGCGGACGACATTGTAGTCCTTACCAGTGATGTCGCCTCAGCTTTCTCTGCTATAAAGACTTTAGCAGAACAGTTTGGTCGGCGGTCAGGTTATAGGCTCAATGTAACAAAAACACAGGTTATTCAAACATCTGCAATGGGCCCTTCCCAAGTCCCTGTGGTTTCAGAAGCAATCTATCTAGGGGTTAAAATCACTGCTTCAGTCATTAATATCCCAGATCTTAATATCCTCCCGGTCATTGAATCAGTCAATTTTAAGCTGGGCAGACTGGAAAATTTACATCTCTCTTTATATGGCTGATGCAACGTCCTTAAAATCTTGGTCCTCCCAAAGTTCTTATATCTATTTAGGACCATCCCATTAGAATTTTCACAACAAAGTTTGGTTAGGGTCGAAAGGACTTGCTATAGATTTCTCTGGGGATACTGCCACCCACGTAGAGCCGCTAAATGGATGTGTCTTTCTAGAGATCGTGGTGTATGGTCAGTCCCGAATTTTTTAGTATACTATTGGTCCGCCATGCTCCAACACTTTGGGCTGCCATTGTTGGGTGAAAGTGCCAAGGTCCTGAATTTTAATAGACCCACTATTTACGAATTGGGGTGGGCGATGCTGCTAAGGGGGTCTTGAAGCGGACCCTTGAACCAAGCTACTTTAAGAAGATAAAGTTTAAGGTTATCCGGGCTATGTTTTCAGTCTGGCGTAAAATTCGCCGTAAATGTCTAATCTCAAATATTAATTTCTATTCTCCCTTTACGGCTGTCCGACTCCTGCCGGCCATCTTTCAAGATCAGGTCACTTTTAGGTGGCAGTTATTGGGGCTGGGAGTCATCGGTGACCTAGGCACTGATGGGCAAATGGCTTCCTTCTGAAAGGATAAGTTTCACCTCAACACCTACGACTTTTTAAAATATCTGCAGATTAGAAGTTTTATAGACAAAACGCAGCACCAAACCTCCAACTTTTTTGTCAAAATGATTTTATTTGATCTAACTCAAAGAAAAGCTAGAATCGGGACACTTTATCAACACTTGTTAACTGGTTTCCCTGACGATCTTGCATTACAGAATGCCAAATGGGTGGCCAAATTGGGTATGACTGATGTGGACATATGCATTGGAGTTAGCAAGCTATGCCCTAGTCTCTGGGAGTCTACGTACTCAAAGCTATATGGCACTATTCGATTTATACTATACACCGGCAAAAATTGCAAAATGGGGGGCTCCAAGGGAATTGCTGTGCTAGATGCGGGGCTCAAGCTGCTAACGACTTACAAAAGTTTTATTCTTGCCCAAAGCTTGGGACTTTTCTATCTGATGTTGAGTCTTTTATAAACTCTATGCTTAATATTCCGTTCAATATCTCTCCACAGATGGTGATAATGGGGTGTGAGGGAACTACCCCACCTGAAATGACGAGGCATGTCTCTGCCTTTTTGTTTAGAACAATGTCCTTAACTCGGCTATGTATTACATCACAGTGGCTTAGTCCCGAAGCACCCACATTTTTTAATTGGAGATCTCGGATTCTTGCTGTGTATAATCTGGAGTCTTCAGTCTATTGAGACGGGGTAGAAGGAGACGCGAGTTGGGCTGTAAGATCTGGGCTCCATTGGAGGAGTGGCTTAGGCAATGAAAAGGGGAAAAAAAAAAATCTTCTTCCCTTAGTTAGTTTAAGTTTAATTTATTTGTTATTTCTCCCCCCTGCTCAGCGAGCTCTATAATTAATCTGTAAAGGTTTAGTCCATTGTCTAGTTTTTTTTCCTCTTCACTGTATATGGTTTAGAATGTATTGATTCTTGTGTTCTTTTAATCTCAATCCAATGTAGTATTCAGTTTTAAGCATGCATGCCATGACTCTCTTTTCTTCTATGTGTATTCTCTTTATAAAGCATTAAAATTAAAAAACATTTTTTTTACAAATCAGTCTGCACTGAATAGACTTGAAGATGCTTATGTCGTCAGAAGATGAGAGATGGCTTGAGCTATTCGGTGTGCTGCAGACTTTGATGGTGGCTGAAAGGTAATGAAAATGGCATTTTCTTAATTCTGGTTTGTGGCCAAATGAAAATTGGATAGGAATGTGAGGTTCAATGCTGAAGACTGGGAGACTGTTCTAGCTCATTACTGGCATTAAGCAACTAGTACAAAACGGTAACAAAGATGGAATAAGTTTTATGGATGCAATGTAAAACACAACAAAAAAATTGGCTTTTTGACATTTTAATTGTCAACATAAATTTCTGTACATATTTAAAGACGTGAAAGAAAATTTTGAAAGATACAGCCACAAAGACCATTTTCTAAAGAAACTACTGCAATTGATTAAGTCATTAAAAAGTCCAACAGCATTAGACTGTATAAAAAAAGTTGAATTAAAAGAAATATTGATATACTCTATTTAATATTTCCTTTCTACAAAAAACATACAGTATGTACAACAGTTACATGACTTAACATACAATCATTTGAAATTTTACATATTGGGCTAGTAGCCCACAGCACAAAGTGGAACAGAGACCTGCAACTTACACGAAAGAGTGGCTACAAGTATGCATATTACGCTATGACTTCATGAACCTCCTCCCCTCACAACCACAGTATTGACTCACGCTTCTTCTAATCAATTCCTTTAACCCAGCGATTCGAACTGACTATGTCACACCACTATTTTGGTGGATCAACAAGTTTGTGTCTACAGTGTAGGGTTTTTGTCACTGGAACTTGTGTCGGATTCTAAAGGATTTGAAAAAAATGTATTTATTTTGTGGAAAGTGTTTATACTAAAAGATTTATATTTGGTATGCGAAAAGTAAGTTTACTAATAGATTGCAAATATAGAAGATCCAAAGGTTCCACAGGGAACCTTAATGCATCTTCCTTTAAGGTTTTTAAAGAGTTTCTCACTTTGCAGATTATGCCTCCTTTTTAAAAGAAAATAGAAACTCAATGAACACTCTGTGTTCTGCCCATTTTAACATTGTAGATTAAATATGCAAGATTAGATCAATTCATTGGTAAGAAAAACTAATATTTTCAGTGTTTGCAGACATTAAGGTCCAGTGACAAAGCAACAGTAGTTAGAGATTTAGACTAAAACATTTGTGACAAAAAGTAAAAATCAGGATTTCCAGTTTTGGCAACCATTTAAAGGTTTGCTATCACAGGGTCTGACAATTGAGTATTAGCCAATATCCAAGTTGCAGGACTTGCTGTGATGGTATTTTGGAGAATTTAACCCTTAGACTTCCTCAGAAAACTCCCAAACCAGTGATTCTCCTAATGTCTGCTCACTACATCTATCACAACAGCATATGTGTGTTTAAGGCACTTCATAATCATCAACTGAAGGCTGAAGAAAAAGTTAACGACAAGCTCTACTCATTAACAGATACCATTACATTTTACTCATTGTCACAGAGTAGTTCGTACAAGGAGGTCATGCAGACTACAAATGCTGAAAAATAGTCATGCAGGACATCTGGACCAAAACAGACACTTTAAAATGATAGGCTTAGTCACAAAAACAAACTATGGTATACACAAGTAAGATACCTCTGAAAAGAGGAATAGGCTCAACCAGTCCACTAAAGCTGCCATAGAAAAAAAGCTGCAAGCTCAAAAAGTTGCAAGTAATGGCAGAAAGAAACAGTTCTAAAAGTGGATCTGTAAAACAGTCCTTGATTCCACCTTCAAGCAGAATCCAAATCAAACGCATCTAAAGCAATAGGCACCAAAGAAGGCCAACCCATAAAATGAAAAGGGCTTTTATATATGTATAAATATTTACTATACACAAGCATTCCCAACCAAATCCTCCAATAGAAAAGAATACTCATAAGTCTATGAGCCTGTCTGCAGAGGAGCCCCAGTAAAATTATAAGTTTGCTTTGCTACATTATAAGAATTCTGAAAGTAAAATTATGGGGGAGGTATTGGATGATAGCATTACTATTGTGTTTAAGCTATGCTTAATGAGGTAACCTGGGTAATGATGTCAGAATAGTTTTACAATGCACTTAGATGTCACAAAAAGGACATTGCAGAAATGCTACTATTAGCAAATGACGAAGTAAGATTAGATAAGTGGATAATCCTTTACTTTCACCAGATTGTCCCAGTAAAGATGCTTTGCAAGAAGAGAACTGTACTGAAGTGTAAAGTGTTGATTGCAAACAGCTTAGCAAAGAGGTACAAATGTAAACTATTAAGCATGATGGAGGCAACACAAACAAGGCCTCCAAAGATCCACTCTGAATATCCTGCGTAATGCTCAGGAAGTTTCTGTTTTTCAGATAAGGCGTGAACCACTAACTGCTTGATAAACAGATAGGTTCAAGTTTCTCATAGGCAGGAGAGCTTGGAGGCGAAGGTAACCAGCCTGGCAGGGCAGTATTGTTCAGTGTATTAAACATTTTACAGAAAAATGAAGCACAGACGCACACCCAGACTCAATAATCTTTTTGGTGTACAGGTGTAGAGCAGGTAAGTTAAAAGGAACTGATATTGTTATCTAGAGACAGTGCATGACATCAACTTCCCAGGTACAGTGCCTAATGCTACAGAGCTGTATGAAGGCATTTATGTTAGAGGAACTTATCATTATACAAATCTGGCAGGCACCTCCACCATGGGGAACCACATTATTAAGAATAAGTATCCTTTCCACTAATAATGTTAAGAAATCTTTAGCTCCACTTCTCAAAGCAATTCTGGCATATCAGAGTCCAAAACGAAATTACAGTTGCCCTGACCAACTGTATTGAGTCACAAATGTGAACCTAAATTCAATTAAATTAAATTCCTTCTTGCCATCAACCAATTTGTTACAACCTACACCAGCAAAATTTAAAAATAGGCAGCAGAGTAATTCAGTAATTACAGTTCTATCTGAAGTTTGTTTCTCAGCTGGATATTTAGTGATGGAGTAAATCTGTGGAGCTGGGTTGGAACAGTGAAAGCCAGTTCACCAATACGCCAAAATATTGGTCAGAGTGACAGCTGCTGACGTTGCCCCATTGGACCATTCCTACAAACACAAATATGTGCCTCGGTTTCCTTTGTACTTGGAACAGGCAGAGAGGGAGGAAAAAAAGCATGAAATTTGCGCTTATGCTGCTTTCTTTGAAAGCAACGTTTCATTTTTCCTTCTGCAGCAGTCATTAGATCGCCTTAAAGAGTTTGGAAGTAATATTTTAAAATGTTATGAATGGTCATTTTCAGTTAAACCATGAACTATTTATATTCCAGCTGAAGGTTTGAATCTAGAGGCCAGCAACAGAAAAATCGCCAATGGGGAAGATACGATTCTATAACAATGAAGCTCTGAACAACATCCATTGTGTACAGTACAACAGCATTCTTCAAATACAATAACTTATTTTTTTTTTATTTAACCTAGGCATTCATAGCGTTTTGCTATTATAACAACCACAAAGGGTATTCCATGAAGAAGCAAGTCTTAGATCTTTGTCCAGCAAAGGTGTACAATAAAGACCCACAACAACACAAATTAAAGATGGAGATCTATAGCATATTTTATATATATATATATATATATATATATATATATATATATATATATATACACATACATATACATATACATATACATAAACACCGAAGGAAAACCATAGCTTCTTTTTTATGTGAAGTCAACCAGGCTTCCTAAAAATCAGTAGGTTTATTGATTCAAGAAGGGGAGGAAGATTATGATAGTAGTTATCGTCATGCTTTATCTTAAGGAGGAAATGTGAACAATTCTTAAAGTTTGAACACACAGCATTGGCTCATGAGAATCTAAATTTGAATTTCTTAGGAGAAGTTATACTGGTCTGACATTAGACTGGCATGCATGAGTGAGAATAAAATATTGTTGAAGCCAGCGCATTTTCTCTAAAACAATTAGAGAGACAGATGAAGAGCTAGACAACTTCAACACTTGGAAAATATTGGGACTCTCCATCATGTTATGTAACTCACATTTGCAAAAGTGGTTACACAAATCTAAAATATTACTGAAGTAGCGATTGACATTGATCTAGACTATGCAAAATGATTTTTTTTTCACTTCTCATTGCTGCAAAAACTCTCATTGGGCTCCGAATGGATTCAAGAAAGATCAAGGACTTGTGGAGGACTGATATCTAAAGTAAGATCACAGACTCCTACATGGACAAGAAGTGGTTGAGCACTGAGTATACAGCTTATGGCATGTAAGTGACAAAAAAGGGCATGTCAGTCTTCATTAGTTGAACTTATCAAATTTCCTTTCTTAAAGACTTAACACTATTCTGACCTCTAGCTGGACAGGTGAAATATCTCAGGACTATTTTATGATGCGGTTTGCTCAAAGAGTAGGTGTGATTTATTAGTGGCCCCATTTGAATTTAAACAAATCACATCATTAATAGTGCAGTTCATCAAAAGATCATTAAACCTCTTATGACAAGAAGTACATATTCACAATTCTGGAAAAGATCAAAGTGGGAGGGGCAAAATAAATATTTCAAATAAGAAGGGAGCAGTTAATCACAAACTGAGCAGGCTGAGTTTGTAACACGGTTTAAAGTCCAACTAAACACCCAATAATGTAGTGAGAGAGAGATGTAAAGGAAACATCACAAACCTTCTTACACTACTACATAGTCCACCTGACCGCATACTAAAACCATGGAAAGTCCATGTAGGCAAACCAGCATGATGTCTGTATTTCATTATTGTGAGCATCTCTGTGCCCGGCTTTTCCCTTCTTCAGATGGGGAAAGGATTAGTGGTCATGTTGGAAATGAAGTTATACTTTACTACACATAGGAGTGATAGGTCTCTCAGGAAGCTAGGAATACTCAGTACTAGTAATGAATATAGTTTTTTGCAAATTAATTACTCATGTGAAAACCTTAGTTATAAGTCAAAACGTATTTCTGTTCCTAGACTTTATTTCACATGGTAACCATGCTTTAAAAACTAGTAGAGCACATGAAATATCTAATTATTCCGTAAATGCATAATTTCCAAAACTACAAATATCATAGGAGGTGTAAACCAGAAGATCTGTATGGAAAGTAAGAATATTTCAGTTAAAAAATATATATTATATGTGTCTATTTTTTCAGACTAGAGACAACATGTGGAATTTTTCTCCTTCCTCCACTATGATGTATTCAGCTAAAATATTTTGAAGTTGGTGCTGTATACCCACCAGGACCTGTGCACTGTACTCGTGTAGGTAACCACAATGTCTACACAACTAACATATTAGGAAGATAAACATAATTCACTTTTACGAATTCATAGATGCTCCATCACCGGCAAACTGCCACCAGCAGTGCTTACATAAATTTTCTAAGGTTAAACATAACACTGAAAGGAAACGTCTAGAGCTCATACAGACTAGTTTCTTCACTTTCAAAACAAATACAACTAGTTTCGAAGCACACAATGAATTCACAGGCAAAAAAAAAAAAAAAGAGATCTTCCACAGACAGTCACAAAATAAATTCCAATATAATATGCATCAGTATGCACTTTAGAATAATGTGTGGAAAAAACTTAAGGTTGCAAAAATTACTAGAGTAACGAAGAATACAGTTAAGTTTCAAAGATGGATGGACTATTTTGGTACCTAGATTTCAAATAATTCCACCATATTATAGACTCAGAAAAACCATGAAAATTCATGCACCATAACAAACAATGATAATTTGATAATTAAAATGTTCTACTTTGACAAGTGCACCATATTATACCACTCAAAGGCTGTATCTCTCAGAATCAAGTAACAGTATTTGCCTCAATTGCGAAGTCCCAAATAAATGTTAATATACTAGAATAATGTTTCCAATCCAATATAGTAATGCAGATGCAATGAATGTCAGCATACTCATTAGCCCACCCAAGACCTTTCAGAAAAAGCAATTTCAATAAGCTTGAAGGCATACAAGTCCAGTGTGGTATGTGAATAGATGTAAACAAATCTTTGAAAATTAACAAGGAATGTCAATGCAGAGGTACAAATCATTCAATAGTCTACACTTTGCAAATTTGCCAGCTGCCAGTTCAAGACAAACATTCAACATAATAGAATTTGGTGTCTGAAGTGTACTCTGACATATTTAAGGTTATAAATACATTTATGTGCAAAGGTCAGCAAGGCAGAAAAATTATGACTGTTTGTACTGTGATGCTTTGAATGTATACAGACAACATACTAATCTTTTCAAAGGATTAGAAATAAATACTTTTATATACACAGGGACTTGCTTCAGGCACTGAAAACCAATGTGTGAAATATTAAGCTGGAAGCGGTCAGGAATATTCTCTTATGCTGAAGAAAAGAAAAATCAAAAATACCACTCTGCTACGATGTAAACCCAGTTAACCGCAGATGAGACAAACAAAATATTAACCATGGCAGTCATGCAGTGCCACTTGAAAGGATCTAGAGAATATAAAATATGCGTTAACAGTAGTAGGATGTTTCTGTCCTGAAAATGTGCCCGAAAGACTAGTATTTTGATGTTTTTACACCAACATATATAAAGAGTACAGTCTCAGTTTGTGCTTCACCATAAACGTACTTCATCAGTTTGACCTTCTAGAACAGTTCAAATTGCACAAAAACATTTATGGGCGCCCTAACATTCAAAAGCTGCTTTCAAATATTTAATTGTTTAAGTTGGGCTCATATGTCAATGCCACAGGATTGTGACAAATATCAGCTCACTGTGACATACAGCACATTTGCTTTTAAAAGTTATCTACTCCTACACATCCCACAAATGGAAAAAGGTTAGCAACGGTCTGTTCGCTCAAATTTACCAAAGAGTACTAACTTTAGAGTTAAGACGCTGCATGAATGGTCACATTTCATGTTACAGAAAAAGAACAGGCACTTCAGTTTCATCACTATAACAGATATAAAATGCTGCTAAGGCACTGGAATTTAATGCTGGTACTTATTTTGTGAAAAGTGTTCCTTGAAGAATAGCTGAACAGACAATATGTTTGCGTCTGGTACTTTGGTGTAGTGAATAACAATTTTCAAAACAAACAGTAAACCATGGAGCTGTTCAGTGAAATAAAAACAGGCCAAAAGCAATTGATTTTGATTTTGTAGTCAACGTGGTACAAATATTTAGAATAAATAGATGCTTAAATAGATTATTCCTGGCTCAGAGAGTGGGCTATGCAATGAGTGATTTGTGGGTTGGGGCATCAGGAGCCCTCTGCTTCATTTATTTTTGGAATATAAAGCACTGAATCTTTGCAATTGTGAAATAGGTAGCAAAGGCTTATATTAGGAGAAAATGGAATGAGGAAGCGAAGGGTAAAAGGAAGGATTCAGAAATGTTTACAAAAAGGTGAGGAGGCAAGTTTGTTTTAGAAATGACGATTGTCCTAAACAACATGGTATCTATCTCCTCTCATAAAGCAATATTATCAGAGAACAGCCGTGGCCTTTGATAGTTTACTCTTTTTAGCAAAGGAAAAATCAGTTTAAAAAAAAGATTTTTCATAAGAAAAACTGTAACAATTTTAAGAAATCAAGGAGTTCATGTCAGCATATATCAATTACAAAACAGTTTCCTAAAGGGGCTAAAGCTGGGGTTAGGAAAAATGGGCTTTATGTGCAGGGCTGATGTGCTAAGACACACCCAAATAACCCATAGAAAGTCCCTAAATGTCACTTCATCCTGCTCCAAAAGCACCAACTGAGGCACAACGGAATTACATGTACACTGACCACTTACAAGTGAGGCTAGAGATTCCCACCATGGACAGTATTTACCATCCACCTGGCACATGAAAAAAGTTAGAAAAACACAAAGAACACACAGTAGTTAACTGCTACAGCTAATGAATTCTTTGGTTTCTACAATCCAAGACAAAATGGTTTCTCAAATGCTATCAGAGTGATGTTTGAAATACGTGCTTAAGGCTACAAATCAGCAGTGGGAGATATAGTACAGACTGTGCAATATAAATTCAACACAACAGAATATACTGGCCATACTCAGATAATACAGCCCTTGAGTCCATTTGTGAAGCCACGTGAATTCCACAGTGTTATCTATTTGGCAAGTTAGATAATCTATTCACTGCAGAACCCATCAGTATGAGGTAACACAAGCATGTCTACTTTAAAACATGGGTTTCTGGAACCAACACAGTAGAGAAGGATTTGGGGAAGGATGAAATAGAGAAAAACTGTTAGTTAACGTTGCTCTGTATTATTATATTTGCAGTGCTGGCAAAGAGTGAGCCTTTTGTGAAATAAACACCTTCTGAGGGGGACCATCCATGGCATCAGTGAGCAGGCTCCGGAAGCAATCATTGTTTGGGCCTGTTGAGGCAGCATTTCTGTTGCATAAACTGCATGTGCAATGCGGGCTCCATCTGTCAAGCACTGCATCCCGATATGGTGGTAGTCCACTGATGTGATCATCCTAAACCTTTATACCAGAACATAAACATTAAGGTAATCTAAGAGGCACTAATATTGCAGAGTGCAATCATGTCCAGGGTCCTCTGTATTCCGAGCGTGAGCTTCTTAAAGCTTTTAAAGTCTGTGCCTGCCGGTCTAGATTTCCTGCAGAGTGTGGTTCAAGTCAGGGCGTTCTCGCTTCACAGGTGTCTCACCTGCCATTTGGGACTCCATATCTGTGTCACTTCCCAGATCACTCATTTCATCTGTAAGAGGATATACGACACATTTATTCACTTTAGATATTGCAAATGAAAGTCTGTCATTGTTTGTTGATTAGGCAAAATGAGGCACTGAGATAAAGGCGTCCATACTTGCACATTAGCCACACATCTTCTGTAATATCCACTGTAAGGCACAAAACCTTCACATCAAATGGAGTAATTTTCCGATCAATTAGCAGTGTTTATAACAGAGTAACTTTTGCAAGTGTATTATCTAGGATATGTGACTTTTTCATGAATGATCCATACACCACAAACCATGGACTAGATTGTTTTTCTGTAAATGACAGTGCCACTACCAATCAATATCAAGACATGTAAGGGAGTAAGCTGTATACTATGTTTTTGATTAATTGAAGGGTAAGATCTCACAGGGGTCAATGATGGGGATAAGCCAAATAGTTCAGAAGCACATGCACTGCAGGATACACTGTCTGGGTCACTCATAATCTATGATGGTCTTACTCAGTATGGGTTTCCACTAGCATGATGTAGCCAATTAAGCCACTTTCCTGAGAGAATGTGGTCTAGTTAGATGAGAGGAATAAAAGGCTATGTGTACAGAGATACAGAGATGAAAACATTTCTTGCAACTACTATTGTGGTTACCTGTACAGTGTCACATGTTCTTGGGATATTTTCCTCATCATAGGGGAAAGAACTTGTTTATTGGACATCTGTGTGCTCTTGAAAGCCTGATGTGGAAGTCATTATTTCTTACACTATTCTGCCAAGTTAATCGACACTTTCTATATAACCATTCAGGACATGCACAGAGAAGAGTAAGCATACTCTAAACTACTACAACACTGATTCTCTGAATGACTCAGGTAGAGTAGACTAAAAATAATTCTTCTACCAAGATTAAGAGAAATGTGGGTTTGCTCCATACAAAAACACTAAAACTCACAAAAGCCATTGCCATACCAACTACTATAAAGAGAAATGATAGGAATTGAAGACTAAGTTTGAAAACAGCAGTGAATTCAAAATTCTACTAAGGACTTTAAAAGCTGCAAAAGAGACTGGCAAAAGTAAACAATAATTATAATATTTGCCTTAAGTAAAGTTGCTGTAATAAAATATTCCTTGTTTTAACAATATAAAATCAGAACACAAATAGTTTTTAGAATTGATCGTACCTTTATCCATTAGCGTGGGAGACAAGGAAGCAAGGTCGCTGAACTAGAAAACAAAAGCAATCCGGTTACCATTTAAGAAATTTAATTGAATAGATTAAAATCAAATGTCCGAACAAATCATAAACACAAGGGTGTTTTGTTTATTTAACAGGATTGCTCTATATATCAAAATACAAAGATTTTTTTTGTTATTTAAAATGAAAACAATATTTTACAACAGTTGGCATATGTGCAAAGCATCTACTTACAATTCTCTGGTTTGAAAGGACTGAGTGAGGTTCAGATTTAGGGTTTGGCCCAAGCTACCATTTTTGAAACATGAGGAGGCAGATAAGTAAATTGTTCCTCAATGAAATTCTCCTCCTTATTTTCTCTATTTTGGAAAAGAAATAGATGAGCCTTGAACTATAGCTCTCCAGTGCTGGTGCCTTTCATTGATTCACATTGCCTCAATATTCAACTGCTAGACAGGGTGACTCCAAACCCAATTGTTGATAACAGTAAAGGTGTATATGTCTCCATGAATGAAACCTAAACTGTAGAAGATCAAATAACCCCAACTGATTAAAATAAATGTTCACAAGATATGAATTGGTTTATTGCTTTAGGATAACAACCAATCAGTAAAAATGTGTAACATAATGGTTTTACTTCCAGATTACAAAATAAACCAGCTTAATATAGGAGCATGTTTATCAATTCTGTCAACTGTGCCTTCCTTGTCATTTAAATTATCTACTTCTTCATTCGGATATACAATGGTAACTTTAGCTAATGTGCAGTTCTCTACACATGACTAGAGCATACTCTAACTACACTGAAAAGTTTGAAACGTAAGAGAAGTTCCCATATTCAATACTATAATCTGTAAAGTATAAGGGGCCTTGTATGCCCTACAATTTTAGGACATGTCACCACAAGAAGTTCTGAGACGATGCGTGTGCTTGTCGTGCAAAAAAACAAACCAGTGGCTTTTTTCTATTAGACTGAGCTTTCCCTCCATCGCACCTGTACCTGCAGTGGTTCCATTTCAACTTCCCCCTCACGATGCACGTGTAGTCAGGGGAAATGGAGGTGGGCCATTAAGTCTGAGGGGTGGGCAAAGACCTAAAGCAAACTGTGGGTTGGCTTTCTCTATTCTTATTGCCCCATCCAGTTTTTTTTTCCCTTTCTTTCAATGGGGTGGATCTTCCACATTACAGCAACTATAAATCTTTTACGTAAGAAGCGAAGGGGTGTAAGCCAGTATCGAACCAATTGATGGAAAGACTGTATACCATGCTGTGAATATGGAGCATCTCAAATAAACATACATAAGATTGGGAAATAAACCTATACATACTGAAGCAGTAGACTATAATAGAATGCTTCAACCCACCATGACCCGTCTTCTTGACATAGAACTAAAGAGTTTGTCCTTGTTACAGTAACATAATTTCAATACAATTAAAGACACTGGGATCCAGCATCAAGTTCATACAAAAAGAAAAGTAGTAATTCACACCATTGCTATCTGATCACTACATCCTTTTTGTGATAACCATCTATGAATTGTTTTGCATCAGGAACTAAGGATAGTGTCAATCAGTGGTACAGAATAACAGAAAATATAAAAATAATAAGGTGCACTGCTAATAATAGGCACAATGGGATCAGATTAACTTAATGATTTCTGTTACCTTTGCAGCACTTACAAACTGTATAGGACCGGAGGGATCAAATACATATAGGGGGTTTAAACCCAAGCATTGTAATTCTTCTATTAGATAGGCGCTGATGAGCATGTTGTAGGAAAAAACCTGTGCCAAAGTCAGATGATGGCAATGTTCAGGCCAAATAAGAACTTTGATGAGATGGGTTTACAAGCAGTCCAAACAGAAACTGGATGTATTAGAGGCTTGCATTTAAAGATAACTAAAAAAAAAAACACAGAACCGCTTACAGTAAAACACAGTTTATCACATTTGATCTTTATCTGGGGATGGGACTGGTAAAGGGCCTTTTGTTACATCAGCACAAATGTAGCACTAGTCCTGAGAAAATATATGAGTAGCTTTAAAATTAGGCAAAAGTGACAATTTAGGTCATGTTTTTCCAGTTGCAATTCTCTTAATCAACTCAATAGTTCAATTATTGATCAACAATGCGTAGGAAGTTGAATCTTTAGACGACATGAAAATTTGCTATATCATGCAAAGAGTCCAGGGGTCCCCTTATGAGTAGACAGGGGCTTTCTTTAGCAATCCCAAGGTGCTCTTCTAGGGGGTAATGTGGTCAAGCAGCCTTAGGTTTATCAGAGGGGAGTATGAGACATTCATAGACCCACACAAAAGTCATTAAGTGAGACATACGACTCAATAAGAAGATACACACCAATTTATAAAACTAACTCCTATCTTTATACATGTTTAGGCACCAAAAGCAATTAGTTCAGGTAAGTATGTTTTTAAATAGAAATTCTTCTCAGTTCAAAAAGTCGACAGTGCAATTTTTAGGAGCTGCAATGTTATCCTACGGAAAGAAAAGTCAATGCGACATTCAGGTACAGTACAGCAACTTACAGGACCAAGTGCCAAGGCAGCACAAGCAGAACACCACCAGCAGCACTAGGGGTGCAAAACAGAATCAACTGCTCAATGTTACTCAATGGGGATTGGTCTTCGCATAAAGAGGCTGCAGACTCGGACTGGGAGGCCAGTCGGGCTGAACAAACAGGGAGGCTCAGGCCTCACGATTATCTGGGGCATAGGGACATCTATGGTCATCTTCTTCACAGCCCAGGGGCGACGGGTGCAGAGGTGTTTAGGTGTCAGGTTTTTCTTTCTGGGAGCAGTAGAGAAGGCCGGCATGCTGAGATGGAAGGCAACGTTGGGGAGTCCATGAGAGGTGACACCACACTGGGTTTGGTCTCTGGAGGGCTTGAAGACCATTCCGACAACATCTGCCCACTTCAACTCAGGCTAGGAGTGATGGGTTCAGATTTTGTCTTTAGGTGTTGGGTTTCGGTGGTCACTGAGTTCTCACAGGGGTCTCTGGATGCCAGCAGGGAAGCAGGTTCGCTACTTCTCAGGAGGTCTTGGTTCCTGGGTGAAGTGCTGGCAGGTCTCCGGAGCT
Source organism: Triturus cristatus (assembly GCF_964204655.1). Classification (NCBI taxonomy): domain Eukaryota; kingdom Metazoa; phylum Chordata; class Amphibia; order Caudata; family Salamandridae; genus Triturus; species Triturus cristatus. Next base: position 67,639,243 of record NC_140595.1, on the reverse strand, counting down.
TTGCGGACTTAGCAGCTACAGGACAAATTAACTTTTGGTGCAACTGGCGAAGGCAGCAGGCAGGCCAACAGGTTGCTGGATTTTCTGTTCTTGCAGGATGCGACTCTTCACGTCCTTCATCTTTCAGGTCGGCAGGATCGGAATTACCGCTTCCAGGGGCTCCCCAAATACTTAATTTAGGGGCGTTAGGGGAGTGTTGGATGGTAGCCAATGGGTTACTGACCCCTGGGGGTCACTACCCTGCCCCTATATGACCACATCCTGTGGGAAGTGGGCATAACCCTGTCCCAGAGTTCTTAATTGCATCAACACAAAGATGGTCACTTCTGAAAAGCCGTTTCCACCTTAGGTTAGGCCACCTCAGGGGTGGTACTAGCCAGGGAGGGGTGGGCACGCCTACCCGACTAGCTCATTTCTTGCTTGTCCAAGTGCCAAAGGGCTCTGGACACGGTGGGGCAGGAGATTTTAAATATCATTCTGGATCAACAGTTGAATAAATCTAGCAACAGCAGGGTTATACCCACTTCGAAATCCCAGGCTTTCTTAAAATCTATGATGAGGCAACATGCCCTTAGTGACTTATGGAGAGAGAGGGTAGGAGCTCTGCATGGCGCCTCGTTTCATTACAAGAAATATAGGCAAAGATTGAGGATCGATTATTTCTTGGTAGAGGCAAGCCTTAAACAAGATGTTTTAGACACTGAATACATAGTAGCACATCTGTCGGACCATTCAGCTGCAGCAACAACACTTAGGAATAATAGCCGACCTAAGGATAAGAGATGGACTTTGGATCGTACTATCCTGGCAGAAACAGAAATAATGGAAGCCCTAAAAAAATAGAACTAAGTGAATTCCTAGAAATTAACAGTGGCTCTGCCCCATTGGGGACAATATGGGACACTATAAAAGCTTTTATTAGGGGTAAGATTACAAGTATACTTAGCTATAGGAATAAACAATATAGACTAGAGCTGGATAAGCTAGAGGCAGAAATGAAAACACTGGAAATAGACAGAAATAGGAAGAGAGATTGCTACTACTTAAAAATCAAATGTAAGAAATCTTACAAAATCGGATTAGAAAAAAATGGGAAGCAAGTAAACTGGCCTATTTCGAATATGGGGAGGGTACAGGAAAGCTCTTCGCTTGGAAGATCAAGACAGATCAAAATAGGAACCATATTAATGGAATTAAGACTTGGGCAGTCTGAGACCATGTTATCTAGCGCAACAGAATTGGAAGAGGAGTTTACAGAATATTTTTGGGATCTCTATTCTGAAGAAGAGGGGGTCTCAGAAGAGGAGGTGAATGCAGGGTTAGCTGAATCAGTTAAACCTTTAGATCAAGAGCAGAAAAATATTCTTGACCAGGATATAACGGAAGAAGAATTTAAGACTGCCATACAAACATCTAGGAGTGGGAAAGCCGCTGGGCCTGTTGGGATACCTGCGGAGTTAAATAAGGTACTGGGGAAGTTCTAACTCCTTTTCTGACAGCAATAGTTAAAGAGATTCTGGTGAATGGAATCCAACCTCCAAGATCATGGAATGAAGCGACAATCTTGCTTATTCTGAAACCTGGTAAGGACCCCATTAGCTGTGACTCATATAGACCTATATCTCTATTGAATACAGATTATAAAATCTTTACCACTGTTCTGGCGAGGAGATGAAGTAAGGTTGCGGGTGGGGTAATTTACAAAGATCAGAAGGGATTCATCAAGGGGAGGCATATGCATGAATTAACGTATGGGCTCATTGGAGCAATTAATGTGGCAACAGCTTATTCTGCACCCCCTCGCAGTTATTATGGTAGATGCCTCCAAGGCCTTTGATAGGGTCGGGTGGTCCTATCTGCTAGTGGTTTTGAAACAACTCAAGCTTGGGGATATATTTTGTAGGGTAGTTCAATAAATATACCAAAAGCCCACGGCAAGAGTACTAGTGAACGGAAACTTAACGACACCTTTTAAAATCTCGAGGGGTACGAGGCAGGGATGCCCACTGTCTCCCCTGCTATTTAATCTTCACATAGAGCTCTTTTCCAGAAACTTAGGATAGCGTCTAACATTCCTGCCTTTTCTTGGGAGACCTGGGAAAAGAAAGTTGCATTACATGCAGATGATTTGGTGATCTTCTCCTCTGATCTGGAAGCTGCACTGTCTTCCACTATACAGATGGCCTTGGGGTTTGGCAGAATATCGGGCTACTTGGTTTACAAGACAAAAACTGAAATTATGTCCTGGAACCAGAGGAACGTTAACCCATTGATTAAAAAGGCGATTAAATATTTGGGGATTAAAATTGTGGAAGACATAAATAAAGTCCCGGAAGATAATCTGCTGAGAATCCTCCGGGAAATAGGGCAGCTATTGAAGAGCTAGACATTTTTTTCCTCTTACCAATTGTACGCCGGGTTAATCAGATTAAGATGGTGATTCTGCCAAAAACCACATATCTATTTAACACCATCCCCTTGTATTTCGAGAAAACAATAATAGATAAAATTCAACAGGCAATAAATTCCTTCATCTGGGCATACATAGGGGTCTGGATTTCTTGGAAAAAGCTGGCGGAGACGGAGAGAGAAAGGGGGATTATCGTTACCGGACATTCAATACTACGCTTGGGCATTTCAGATAGCCAATTCTAGAATGCTTTTTAAAACCCCAGATGATACGGATGTGGGAGTTATGTTCCTCGCAATGATATAAGCAACTAGAATGGCCACTGGAGGATTTCTCTTTCAGTTTGGAGAACCAATTTCTTTTTTTAAAAGACTAAGTTAAAAGTACCACAAGCATTTGCCAGAATGTGGTAAACGATAAGAAGACGGCTCAAACTAGATTATTATTCCTTCTCAGCACCAATTTAGGAGTCTCCAGGGACACCGGAATGCCCTACAGATAAATTGGCTTTATCAATAAGAGAGGCGGAGGTACTTGTTTGGGGTGAGATTATGCAGGATGGACAGCTAATTTCATGGAATGAGATAAAAGACATTATGGGAGATAAAATCGCTCATTTTAAGTACATGCAATTGAAGAGTTGGGAACGGGCGCGGAGGACACCTCTGGGTGTAGGAAATGATCTGGTGGAACAACTTGGCGGAAACCCCCTGGTAAGAAAGAAGTCTCCTTTTGGTATTGGAATCTGGAAGAAATCGTGGATGGAGAATTCTCTCTGGCAGAAGATCTATGGGGAAGATGGTTGCCAAGCTGCAATCTACAACATATGGGGCAAGTATCGATGCGCACACTTTATACTATTGTTAAACCAGCTTTTTTTTTTAAAGAAACCACTTCTTCTTACTTCATAGGGCATACATAACACCTGAGAAGCTGCCTAAAATGGGGAAAGGAAAACAGACAGCCTATGCAAAAGGGGGCTTGGAAAAAACAAGAGGCACACATGTTCCATCAGTTTACACAGATAAATAATTTTTGCCAGGAAGTGGAATCAACACTCTCGGGTATCTTGGAGGTACAGATAAAGGTAAGCCTTTCATAAATTATCTTGAGTGAGAGAAGGTATATCTGGAGACGCTAGGGACCTGTTTTACTTGCCAGAAGGGAGATATGTAGTAACTGGATAAGTGACAGAACGCCGCAGCATTCAAAGTGGTTAGAGTCGATGTTTTATATGTCAAGGATAGACTTGCTGGGGAAGGGGTCCAAAAAGAGAAAACGATTCTGGGACATATTACAAAATTGGGCAGGGGTTAACCAAAATCAATGAACGGGTTAAAAAGAAAAAACAATGAGAAGAACCTTCTGTCCAATGATTACACCTACATAACTCTGTTTTATGGCTGCAGGGGTCTCCCAGTATACTGTATGCCGCCGCCGTAAGATCGGACACTTTTTTTGAGAGAAATGTACAGGAAGGAGGATAGTGTCTTAACCCAGAGCTTTTCTCCCCCTGGTGGGGGTTCTATGGCCTCTCCCTCGTTGTGAAAAAGCAAGGTTATAAGTCATTAAAACCGGAGGTGAACGAGTACAAAAAAGTAAACGTTGCATCAAGTACCAGGCCAAAAGTGGGTGGTACTGCAACAAAAATCCAATTTCCTACTCAATGGGTGAAGATGTGTTTGGTTCCAAGAAATTATTTGAGATTTCTCACGTCAAATGCATTCTTGAATCTGGACTACCTTTGTGCTACAATACTTAGTGCAAGACATTCTACCTACCGTTGTGTCAAAACAAGATTGCCACTGGTGAAATAGTTTCTAAATATAAAGAAAAAAGTTTAAAAAGGTTTACTAATAAATTAATAAAAATAAAACTTTAATTGCCAACATCGGCTCAAGAACTACTCTACAATGGACAAGAGGCGTGAACAAATTAAAATGAATCCCCAGTTTGAATCTGCACACACTTACCTTGATTATGATGTGCAATTTGGTTGGAATTAAAACACTTGCGTAGTAAGTTTGTTTTTCAGTGCACTGCATGCAACTTATGAGATGTGCTTTCCCGCGATCCAGCAGAGCAAAAAAATATACATCCATGCTGCCATCAGACAGACTTGGCTTCACAGAGGGATATATATCAGCAAAACAATTGAATGACACGGACTGCTACCGAAAAAGCTCCATGCAAAAGTTCAAACAAGCTCAGGAAAATTTCTTTAGCAAATTATTGCCATGGAAAAGTTTGGGCCTCCTTAATCTCCAGGAATACAAATATCTCAAAAAGGAAAATCCTACGATCCCCTAATTTATTTTGTCCCCAAGGTGCACAAATCTATCCACAAGCCACCAGGGAGGCCCATTATTTCAGCCTGTGATGGCCCATTAGAAAACAGGTCTATATACATTGATTCATTCTTGCAAGAACAGGTTAAAAAGCTCAACTCATATGTTCAGGACTCCAGTGACTTCCTCAGAAAAATAGATAACATCATATGGCAGGATGGCTATCATCTCATAGCTCTAGATGTAGCTGCACTCTAAACCTGCATAAGGAACAATGATGGAGTCAAAGCAGTGGAATATTTTTTAGCCAACAGACCAATACGATTTGCTAAATATAACCAGATGCTAATTGATTTACTGATTTTCTGTTTGGAGAATAATATGTTTTTATATAAAAATCATATGTATCAACAAATACAAGGCGTGGCAATGGTGGCCAGCTTCTCCCCCAGTTATGCCTGTCTCTTTATGGGATGGTGGGAGGAGCTGGTCCTCATGAAACAATATGCTAGCATATTTTCAGACAAGGCAAATAGTTAGGTTAAGATTTATAGATGATCTTTTTATTGTTTGGAATGGCTCAGAACAGAGTGCACATGATTTTATTGCGGATATCAACAATAACAACCTGAATCTTAAGTTCACATATTCTATCAGCTGTGAATGTAGAACATTTTTAGATGTGAAAGTATACGTTTTGGACAACAAACTAGCAACAACATTGTTTAGAAAACCCACAGCAGGGAACGCAATATTGCATGCATCAAGTGCCCACCCACTGCACTTGATAAACAGCATCTCCGTCCGGGCGATGCTTAGAATTAGGAGAATCTGTAGTGAAGAGCACGACACCCAAATAAAACAAAGAATGTAAAAACAGATTTCTCCAGAGAGGCTACAAATCAAGAACTATTGATGCAGCAATATCCAAATCCAGATGTAGGGCTAGACAGGACCTATTTGAGTATAGGTCCACATCCAAGGGAACAATGGAGATAACTTCTAAACAACCGACACAACTCATTCTAGCATATTCAAGGCATGAAAGACAGATCAGCGCAATAATAAGAGGCAATTGGCCCATCGTACTAGGGGATCCAACAATAGGAGGGTTACTTCCTAAAAAAACGGCGATAACCTTAAGAAAAGCCGCATCCATGGGTAATGCCCTGGTTAGAAATAACCCGGAAGAGATAGAACCCAGTACATGGCTTACATCTAGGACAGGTTTTTTCAAATGCCCCAATTGCAAGGCCTGCCAATTTGGCATAAATACAAAGTCGTATAAAACAGCCTTTAGCGACAACACCCGCCTTATTAAGCAATATCTGTCATGCAAACTGAGTTTGCAGTATATGCACTAGTCTGCAGCTGTAATCTTTATTACATAGGCAGTACCAAACTGGCAGTGCACAAGAGGATCTTGCAACATACACGAGCTATTACTAATAATGATCCCAGCTACCCTGTTGCCAGACATTTTAAGGACAAGCAGGATAGCGATCTTAAACATTTTAAATACTTTGTTTTAGACTCAGTACCAGTAGACAAGAGAGGTGGCAATAGGGAAGCCAAACTTAGGCGCCTTGAAACGAGGTATATCCTCGAATTAGATACCAAGCAGCCAGGAGGTTTAAATACCAGCGAGGATATGCATACTTACCTTTAAAAAACCAGCCAGTACAACACGTATACTTCACTATTAGAGACCAACTTTTATGAGCCTACACTACATTGGTTAGCAAATGATACAATGAGAATGCTATAACAACCAGTATGAATTCTCCGTAGTCCATGTCCCAAGAAATGTATTTGTGAACATTACACACCTTTTTAGATTATAAAATAGAGTGGTAATCTAGGATGTATTGTATCTTAAAGTATAATGTTTTTAATTTTTACACTTTGGATTTTAGAGTAGTTCGAATTATTTAAGTATAGCAATATTTTAGCTCATTTATTGGGCTTTTTATGGTTGAAATGATTTTATATAATATTTAAATGTATACTATATATCCTCATTTGTGGGAATCAACCGTTAGCCTAGTAAATCATCTGCAAACCTATACTCTTTATAATCCATCTGATCATGATAAGGATAGACATTCCTGACCAATAAGTGGCATTAGCCTTTATGATTATTTTCTTTTGTCTGCTAACTACTTGCATCACGATTTTGCACTTTTATAGCACAATTTTGCACAAATCTGTATTGGGGACTTGCACTCCGGGATAATTAATAGGGGTATACATTTTGCACTTAGTCACTGCAGGGATTGCGACATGTAATGGCATAGTTTGATAGCCAGGATATGTACATTGGAGATAAATTGGGACTTGAAAGTATTTACATATGTATTGTATATTCAAGATTACTATTATGGATTTTACCCAGCAATTTTCAACAAAGTTGTTTAACAGTTCTAACATACTTTTTTATGTAACTTATACCGGTTTTTACATGCTTTTAAACATTATGTTTATATTTAAATGCATTTATGCTTTAATGAATGAAATTAGGCAATATGTTTACTATGTCTATTGCCATAGCCAATCTGCACTAGCACTTTAAAAAGAGAATTTCCGCCCCAGGCGCAGACATGTGATCAAGGCCGGTTTCCGGCCGAAACGCGTCATGGTGATTGCTGAATAAATCAAAGAAAATTTGGGTCTACTCTAGCCTTCTTTCCAGTGGAAAACGAAGCGGTGTGCAAGCTTGCAGCGTTATATTATTATATATATATATATATATATATATATATATATATATATATATATATATATATATATATATATACACACAAAATGCCCCTTCTGACTGTATCGACCCAGATGGGAGGTGGCGCACACTCCGGCGGAGCGTGCCGGTAATTAAAGTTCCAAAGTAGAAGAAAAGCAATCCCAGTGCGCTCTCAGGAGACAAATCCACAGACACGAATTGCAAAGAAGGGTTGTTTATTCCACAACGCGTTTCAGCTCGGAAGCCTTGATCACGTGGAAGAATGTGTGCAACAAGGTAACTGATAAAGTTGTAATTCATGAAAATGGACATGGGACTGAAAGACCAGCCCAAAGGTACATTGAAGGACTGTGGCAGACATGTTGGAGTGTGCAACAATTAGTATCTGGATATGCATTCATGGTTCTCATGTGGTGAATAAACATTATAAATAAATGTTGATACATGAATAAAACACAATAATTCAAATACATACGCTACAAGGAAATGAAAATTGTAGGAAAATGCCTAGAATCAAAACGGGTTGTAGCGTTGTTGTGAGTAAATGCATAGTGCATGTGTGCTCGAGGACGGTGCTAGTGCCTGACATTGGCTCATCAAAAAACAAATAAATGAATAACCCAACTGGGTTTAAATGAAGGGAGCAAATGTGAGTAAAAATAAAAATAAAATAAAATAAAGTTGAATGAAAAATGAAAAATGTGAACCCAAGTGGGTTCGCGTTGCGATATGTAACAACGTCTATGTCAGGCAGATAGGTCAATATGCATGAAACACAACGTGAGGGTCAAATACCCCAAGGATATACGTATAGTACATGAGTCCCACAAATGTCCAAAAGTAATGGAATGCCGATAAAATCAGTTACCGTGCTCGAAAAAGTGAAGAAACGGAAGGAAGGGTAGGTGGCCCGTGCGGAGTGAGTGCCAGTGAGAGGGCACCTTCCTTTCTTCCTGTAATGAAGAAAACACAAAACAGACATTGTTAAAATTGCCATGGCAAATACTTGTAAAAGTACATACATAGTCAAATGAGAAGAAGAATCTCAGACCTGTAATCAAAAGATGGATATCATGAGGTAAAAGAGAGCTAAAATTGCCACATAGTTAATGATACAAACATAGAACATGATTATTCCTGACAAATAGTTATTCCTTTAAATGAACGGACAATTCTTCATCAAAATTAAGGCCCCCTGGGTGTTTAGTTTGAAATTGAACTATGTATTTGGATTCACATTGCCTTAATTTGAGTACCCTGTTGCCTCCTCTAAAATTGATAGTGGTTTGTTCTAATATGAAAAAAGTGAGGAGTTCAGGGTTGGAGAAATGTGTTTCTTCAAAATGGCGGGCCACAGGGTATTTCACATCCTTGTGGATTATGGCTCGGTAATGTTCAAGGATACGTTTTTTGGCAGGAAGGGTGGTGCTGCCAATGTACCAAAGAAGACAGGGACATTCAATGACATAGACAACAAAAGTGGTGCTGCATGTCAGAAATTCTCTGATTTCTTTCGTGATGCCATTGTAATTGAGTCTGTTGCGGAACTTACTGTTCTTACAGGCTTTACAATGGCCACAAGGGTAGAAACCCTCGAGGCCATGTTGCTGTCTGGTGGGGTAGATGGTAACATCACTTCTCACTACCATGTCCCTGATGCTCCTGCCTTTGCGATAAGTAATACTTGGTCTGTTAGGTATGGTCTCACCAATTATATTATCGCATTTGAGGATATCCCAATTTCTAGCTATTGTTTTGTGTATACTGTTGGAGTCAGAGTTGAAAGTCATGATCATCCTGGTGGTGTCAGTAGTGTCATCATTAGTCTCAGTAGGTTTGTCTGCAATAGTATTCTCCCTGGGTATGGCATCTGCTCTTGTTTTGGCTCTCTGGAGGACCCAGTTAGGGTAGCCCCTGAGCTTGAAACGTGAAATCATCTCCCTGCTGGTAGTTTCATATGTCTCTAGGGTGCTACAATTCCTCTTTGCCCTCAACAGTTCGCCGTAAGGGATACTCCATTTGAGTGTCTCGGGGTGGCTGCTGAGGGCGTGCAGCACACTGTTGCCTGCAGTGGATTTTCTAAAGAGGGTAGTCTGCATGGCATTGTCAACAATTTCTATCTTGACATCTAGGAATTCTGCACTGTTTTTGCTGATATGGCTGGTCAAGACAATGTTGTTATCATTGATGTTAAGTTTGTCAATGAATTTGATGGCTTGTTCTTCATCGCCATTCCAAATGACAAACAAATCATCAATGTAACGCATCCATGTGGTGACTTGGTCGAGATCTCGTTTGTAATCAGGGTTGGTGAATATTTGTTCCTCCCACAATCCCATAAAGAGATTGGCCAGACTTGGGGCAAAACAAGAACCCATAGCGATCCCGACCACCTGTCTGTATAATTCACCATTGAACAAAAAGATGTTGTTAGTCAGACAGTAGTGGATCATTTCGATAATCATGGCACTGTGGTCTCTGAGACGTAGGGGTCTGGATTTGAGATAATGTTCACATGCCTCAATGCCCTGACGGTGGTCAATAATGGTATAAAGTGACTGTACGTCCAGAGTGATGAGACAAGAGTTGGTTTCCCATGTGATGTTGTTGAGTTTTTTGAGGAAATCTTTCGTGTCCCTGATGTAACTGGGAAGATTACTGACATAGTCTCTCAAAAAGTGATCAATATATTTAGAGACATGCTCAGAAACACTGCCTCTGGAGGATACGATAGGGCGCCCGGGGGGATTTTTAGGGTCTTTGTGCAATTTGGGTAGAAGGTACAAGGCAGGAAGGATAGGATGGTCATTCTTTAAATAGGTATATTCCTCCCACTCAAGTAGACCTTTCTCTCTCCACATGATGAGCTTGTCCCACAGAGTGGTGATGCTGGTATTGTATCTGTCAACCCTGATATGTTCATAATACCGGGTGTCAGAGAGTTGTCTAATGGCTTCAGTGATATATCCGTCCCTGTCTAAGATGACAACATTGCCGCCCTTGTCAGCAGGGCGGATGATGATATTGTTGTCTTCAATCAATGATTTAAGTGCTTGTCGTTGTGTGTATGTTAAATTATTGTATGGGTTTCTCTTCTTACTGTGTCTCAGAGTGCACAAAGACTTAGTGACGCAATCATGAAATGTGTCGATTGGATCATAAGGAGATGTGGGAAAGAAGGTGGATTTGGGTTTGAAGCCTGAAGAAGCATGACTGTCAGTGGAGAGGCCGACTATATCAGCGACTTGTGTTATGCTAAGTTGTTCTCCACTGCTAATACCATCTGTTCCTGAGCTACAATTCTGATCAAGAACTATCATATCGCTCAGTATCTCAATATCGCTTAATGTGATGTTGTTCAGTTGGTGCGATGTATCAGACAAGTTCTTTCTGGGATTGTTCAATCTTTTGAGTTTGTGCCATTTTTTTAATTTGAGTTTTCTTACAAACTTAAAGAGATCAATTCTGGTATCAGTGAAGTTAAAAGGAGCAGAGGGGCAGAAAGAAAGGCCTAGGCATAAAGTCATTTTTTCAGTCTCAGTCTACATCACTGAGACTGAAAAAATGACTTTATGCCTAGGCCTTTCTTTCTGCCCCTCTGCTCCTTTTAACTTCACTGATACCAGAATTGATCTCTTTAAGTTTGTAAGAAAACTCAAATTAAAAAAATGGCACAAACTCAAAAGATTGAACAATCCCAGAAAGAACTTGTCTGATACATCGCACCAACTGAACAACATCACATTAAGCGATATTGAGATACTGAGCGATATGATAGTTCTTGATCAGAATTGTAGCTCAGGAACAGATGGTATTAGCAGTGGAGAACAACTTAGCATAACACAAGTCGCTGATATAGTCGGCCTCTCCACTGACAGTCATGCTTCTTCAGGCTTCAAACCCAAATCCACCTTCTTTCCCACATCTCCTTATGATCCAATCGACACATTTCATGATTGCGTCACTAAGTCTTTGTGCACTCTGAGACACAGTAAGAAGAGAAACCAATACAATAATTTAACATACACACAACGACAAGCACTTAAATCATTGATTGAAGACAACAATATCATCATCCGCCCTGCTGACAAGGGCGGCAATGTTGTCATCTTAGACAGGGACGGATAGATCACTGAAGCCATTAGACAACTCTCTGACACCCGGTATTATGAACATATCAGGGTTGACAGATACAATACCAGCATCACCACTCTGTGGGACAAGCTCATCATGTGGAGAGAGAAAGGTCTACTTGAGTGGGAGGAATATACCTATTTAAAGAATGACCATCCTATCCTTCCTGCCTTGTACCTTCTACCCAAATTGCACAAAGACCCTAAAAATCCCCCCGGGCGCCCTATCGTATCCTCCAGAGGCAGTGTTTCTGAGCATGTCTCTAAATATATTGATCACTTTTTGAGAGACTATGTCAGTAATCTTCCCAGTTACATCAGGGACACGAAAGATTTCCTCAAAAAACTCAACAACATCACATGGGAAACCAACTCTTGTCTCATCACTCTGGACGTACAGTCACTTTATACCATTATTGACCACCGTCAGGGCATTGAGGCATGTGAACATTATCTCAAATCCAGACCCCTATGTCTCAGAGACCACAGTGCCATGATTATCGAAATGATCCACTACTGTCTGACTAACAACATCTTTTTGTTCAATGGTGAATTATACAGACAGGTGGTCGGGATCGCTATGGGTTCTTGTTTTGCCCCAAGTCTGGCCAATCTCTTTATGGGATTGTGGGAGGAACAAATATTCACCAACCCTGATTACAAACGAGATCTCGACCAAGTCACCACATGGATGCGTTACATTGATGATTTGTTTGTCATTTGGAATGGCGATGAAGAACAAGCCATCAAATTCATTGACAAACTTAACATCAATGATAACAACATTGTCTTGACCAGCCATATCAGCAAAAACAGTGCAGAATTCCTAGATGTCAAGATAGAAATTGTTGACAATGCCATGCAGACTACCCTCTTTAGAAAATCCACTGCAGGCAACAGTGTGCTGCACGCCCTCAGCAGCCACCCCGAGACACTCAAATGGAGTATCCCTTACGGCGAACTGTTGAGGGCAAAGAGGAATTGTAGCACCCTAGAGACATATGAAACTACCAGCAGGGAGAGGATTTCACGTTTCAAGCTCAGGGGCTACCCTAACTGGGTCCTCCAGAGAGCCAAAACAAGAGCAGATGCCATACCCAGGGAGAATACTATTGCAGACAAACCTACTGAGACTAATGATGACACTACTGACACCACCAGGATGATCATGACTTTCAACTCTGACTCCAACAGTATACACAAAACAATAGCTAGAAATTGGGATATCCTCAAATGCGATAATATAATTGGTGAGACCATACCTAACAGACCAAGTATTACTTATCGCAAAGGCAGGAGCATCAGGGACATGGTAGTGAGAAGTGATGTTACCATCTACCCCACCAGACAGCAACATGGCCTCGAGGGTTTCTACCCTTGTGGCCATTGTAAAGCCTGTAAGAACAGTAAGTTCCGCAACAGACTCAATTACAATGGCATCACGAAAGAAATCAGAGAATTTCTGACATGCAGCACCACTTTTGTTGTCTATGTCATTGAATGTCCCTGTCTTCTTTGGTACATTGGCAGCACCACCCTTCCTGCCAAAAAACGTATCCTTGAACATTACCGAGCCATAATCCACAAGGATGTGAAATACCCTGTGGCCCGCCATTTTGAAGAAACACATTTCTCCAACCCTGAACTCCTCACTTTTTTCATATTAGAACAAACCACTATCAATTTTAGAGGAGGCAACAGGGTACTCAAATTAAGGCAATGTGAATCCAAATACATAGTTCAATTTCAAACTAAACACCCAGGGGGCCTTAATTTTGATGAAGAATTGTCCGTTCATTTAAAGGAATAACTATTTGTCAGGAATAATCATGTTCTATGTTTGTATCATTAACTATGTGGCAATTTTAGCTCTCTCTTTTACCTCATGATATCCATCTTTTGATTACAGGTCTGAGATTCTTCTTCTCATTTGACTATGTATGTACTTTTACAAGTATTTGCCATGGCAATTTTAACAATGTCTGTTTTGTGTTTTCTTCATTACAGGAAGAAAGGAAGGTGCCCTCTCACTGGCACTCACTCCGCACGGGCCACCTACCCTTCCTTCCGTTTCTTCACTTTTTCGAGCACGGTAACTGATTTTATCGGCATTCCATTACTTTTGGACATTTGTGGGACTCATGTACTATACGTATATCCTTGGGGTATTTGACCCTCACGTTGTGTTTCATGCATATTGACCTATCTGCCTGACATAGACGTTGTTACATATCGCAACGCGAACCCACTTGGGTTCACATTTTTCATTCAACTTTATTTTATTTTATTTTTTACTCACATTTGCTCCCTTCATTTAAACCCAGTTGGGTTATTCATTTATTTGTTTTTTGATGAGCCAATGTCAGGCACTAGCACCGCCCTCGAGCACACATGCACTATGCATTTACTCACAACAACGCTACAACCCGTTTTGATTCTAGGCATTTTCCTACAATTTTCATTTCCTTGTAGCGTATGTATTTGAATTATTGTGTTTTATTCATGTATCAACATTTATTTATAATGTTTATTCACCACATGAGAACCATGAATGCATATCCAGATACTAATTGTTGCACACTCCAACATGTCTGCCACAGTCCTTCAATGTACCTTTGGGCTGGTCTTTCAGTCCCATGTCCATTTTCATGAATTACAACTTTATCAGTTACCTTGTTGCACACATTCTTCCACGTGATCAAGGCTTCCGAGCTGAAACGCGTTGTGGAATAAACAACCCTTCTTTGCAATTCGTGTGTGTGGATTTGTCTCCTGAGAGCGCACTGGGATTGCTTTTCTTCTACTTTGGAAATATATATATATATATATATATATATATATATATATATCTCCAAGTACCGCTAAGAAAATAGAAGACGACGGTTGACGCCACAACTTCAAATAAAAGGCGGACACGGACCTCCAGTTAAGTGCTGATTTATTTCATTCGCAGTGTCGTCTTGACGTTTCGGCTCCAACGAGCCTTGTTCACAATATATATATATTTCTCCCACAAAGTACGGTAGAACAGGGCTCGAACTTGCGGCAGTCCTGAACGGATCCCGTAAATCTCTCAAATTCGCCACACTTATTCCTTATTCAAAGAATAAAGTTCAGGACACTTCACAGTGCTCAAATACTATTTATTTTAGACACGATAGCCTCGGACCGACGCGTTTCACTTTTACGTTTTTTCACGGTAAAAAGAAGTAAAGGTGAAACGCGTCAGTCCAAGGCTATTGTGTCTGCAATAAATAGTATTTGAGCACTGCGGAAGTGTCCTGAACTTTATTCTTTGAATAAGGAATAAGTGTGGCGTATATATATATATATATATATATACACACATACACACTCAACAGTTGATGGACAGAATGCAGAACAATGTCATACATTCACCCCAGTACAGAGATCTGGGCCTAAATCCATCGTTTTTTTGCTCACCATGCCATTCCAGTTTGAACCCAGCCATATGCAAATCAGTCTTGACCCTGTGCCTCATGGGAACAGTCCAGCCCGAACTGCCAAACCAGGTCCTCCCTGGACTGGAACAAGCATCCTAGGACCGGTTTCGGGGTTTCACCCCCTCTTCAGCCAGGATAGCTTGATTCCAGTGGCATGGAGAGCACGGGACTCACGTCTGAGCATACCCGTCCCATTCGGGGTGACAAATGCAAAAACAACAGTTGATGGACAGAATGCAGAACAATGTCATACATTCACCCCAGTACAGAGATCTGGACCTAAGTCCATCGTTTTTATAAAAAAAGAAACATATCGACACATATTGGTAGGCATGTGAAAGATTATGATAACTTCAGTCTATTTAATTTAAGTATGCGTTTTTGTTTTTATTGAATATGTTTTAAGATATGGGAATTTAGCATGAACCAAAAGTAATATATTTGACTTAATAACATGTAATATACTTTATCTGATTTAAATTTTTTGATGAGGTTTACATATTTTTTTTTGTGTACATAAAAAAAGAAACAATAAAAATTCAATACCAATTACAAAATAGCTCACCAAAACCTCGCCAATTCAAGCCTGATAATTACCAAAACTGTAAAATCTATGGTAAGATTCCACTTATGAAAGCAGTTTGACAGAACGATTCAATTCACCTTGCTCAAACTTGAATGCCCACTTCCAGGAACATTCTTTGTGCTTATGGCACAGAATCATAGTCGACTCCAGTAAAAGAAGCACAGGTCGACACTCACCTCTCCCATTACAGCAATTGGCGTCTCTCCGGTGGCTTGTGCCACGCGATGCTCCACAAGATAGAACATGTACTCATCGTAGAGTAGGCGGATGAGGTGAAAGGAGCCAAAGCTTGCTGCACTGCGCAGTGTCAGGTCACGGATAACCATGGAACTGAAAAGTTAGCAAATTTACAAAAGTGAAATGAGCAAACTAAAGAATAGCGGTTTGAATTTCATACACTGCATGAAATGAGAAAGCCACAAGGGACAGTTTTTCCTTTTAATGAAGTAATCACATACAGAAATAATACAAGAAACTGAAGAAAAGGTAGTGTATTTGATATCTTGGGAGAAGGGGATGAGGGGGATGAAGTGCTGTATGTGTCTAGGTCGAGGTTCCTGTGTTGCACAAGTGCAGAGAGCATAACTAGTAAAGTGCAGTATGCCAGGAGACAAGAACTCTAGCCCCAACCTTTAGAATAATATCACAATCTAATATCATAAAAAAATGACCAAAGAAATAACTGTGCAGAGAAGAACATGGATTGAAACATAATGAATTAAAAATGGTCATTGGCAAAAAAGTACTATTTGTTTCAATGAGACTTTGCTATCTCAAAGGCAACAGCTAAGGGGAAGAGGAACACATATGGAGTGCACAAAAAGGCTCATAACAAAAATACTTGTTAGGTTGGCTGTGTGGCAAGAATTATTGGGGAAATTCAGATAGTAGGTATGAAAAAGGAGTGCATTTAGTGGAACAAAAAGAGCAAACACACAGGGTTGTAAAATATGGGGGTGGGCAACCGCCAAGTAGAACCAGACACAACCATTTCTGAAAGTCACACTAGCTGGACTAGTGGTATGACATTTTCTGTGGCATGGGAGATTATCTCCCAGTTTGGAATTGCTTTTATATTTCAGGTAGAATCAAGACAGCTATGGATAGCCCTATAACCGCACAGTAAAAACAATGGAATCAATGGTTAAGTGAACAGCTGATCATGGCCAGGTTAAATGAAATCAAGTATTTAATTGGTCACTCAGTGAAACACCCCATCTTACATGATTATGCCCATACATGGGGCCTATGAATAACGGTTTAATTGGGATTCCAGATATGGCTCACTGATAAGGCTCAAGAAAGCTGAAAGATGTATTGGGTCACTAGTGCTCAGAGGGTAGTGTTCTAACTGTTTAGACTGGACTAAGCCTTTTGGACTCGGCCAAGACTCATTTGCACATAGCTTTCCATAGTTTATAATATTAGTGAGTGAAAACAAAAAAGAAGCCAAAGAAGACGGGACTAAAAATTCCAAGAGCAACTTCACAGGATTAAGAAGAATTCAAGCACTTCCACCCATTACTTTTTACCCATCAGTCCATCTCTATGACTTTGGTCCTAAAGTGCATCTTTACCAAAAGAGTCGTCCCTTTTTAACTCGAGCCTGTGCAGGGCTTGCGCTGCTCGGCGAGGCATTCTGTATTGGAGTATGTACTTGAAGCCCAGCCCAATCTCCACTTAGATTTGTCATAAGCTTGTGTCATTGTCCTTCGTAAATGCTTGCTTCTGATTGATTAAAAGGCATGTTAGTCCCTCCTTAGTACAGCCTTGTCTTCATTTGTAACCTCCCATGAGAACACCCTCTGTTACATGTGTTGCCACTCGCATGCTTTATTTAGAGCCTGGGAGCACTATTTTCTTAATTGGCTTTCTTCTGCCTGCTGTTGGACAGGACCCGCTCACTCTCTCACAAAGCTTCTTTTATTATTTGAACAGCACTGCCACCTCAGCTGGGAAATGGCGGATGTTTTTTTTTGTTCATTGTTTTTATTTTTGACAGCGGGCCATGCCCACTTTCATAATAGCGTGCACACCGCGCTAAATATGTAAAGGGGTGGCTGCGCTTTTATTTTCTTATGCACAGCTCACCAAAAGGATAATGTTACTTATCCAGTAAGCATCTGTTCTTGGCATGTAGAGCTGTAGATTCACATGCTTTGCACACTCCTGCCTTCTAGTGTTGGGTCTGGATGTTTGCAAGTTGTTTTTCTTCAAAGAAGTCTTTCCAGTCACGAGGTAGGTGACTCCTCCTTTCGGTGATAAGAGTGCATTGGCATAAACTCCATTGTTAGATTGTTTTCCACCAGAGGGTGAGAATGGAGTAAGTGAGTGTAGAATAGAGATGTTCATGCGTATGTGTGTAAAGTAGGAAACTGCAACAGGTATAGGTGCCCGGGGAGGGGGGTGAACGCATGTGAATCTACAGCTCTACATGCCAAGAACAGATGCTTACTGGATAAGAAATAAGTTACTTACCTGTAACTGCAGTTATCCAGTATTGATATCTTTCATAGATTCACAAGCCTGAATCATTCCCCGTCGTCGTAGTGGGAGTCCCGCGGTACAAATAACATAGCAGTAAATAGTAAAAAACCATAGGCCTAATGAATGCAAACATGCATTGCATAGCCTATTAGTCTACTTTTGTAAAAGAGACCAAACTAAAAAACACAACCAATCAGCTACCAGCACCTTGTAGAACTTTCCCAAGAGAGGCTGAGTCCCTCAGATTTTCCAGCACAAGTGATGTAAGTACCATAGTCTAGAAGCAGCCTCTCCGGGGAGGAGGGTGGGTGCATGTGAATCTATGAAAGATACCAATACTGGATAACTGCAGTTACAGGTAAGTAACTTATTTCTTATCCAGTATTGGGGTATCTTTCATAGATTCACATGCCTGAATCAGAATAGCAAGCAGTGTGCATATGGATAATAACCACTTATCCATATATATACGCACGCGTATTAGTTGGTAAGCACTATAGTGGATAGTGGGTAGTGCTAAAATATCACTTAGTAACCGTCTAAACATTAAAGAAGATAGAGTGCAAAGCAAACATATTCCATTACCAAGAAGAAAAACATTCAAAGATGCTACATATACCATAGCAGACCTAGACATGGTCATATTAGTGCAAATAACAACATTCACCAGTACATAGTAAAACAAAAGCGGTCTCTACCTTAGTGAAACAGGTTTCGTAGTACTACCTGTCCAACTGCTGCGTCCGTTCTGGGTGAGGACTCCAAGCAGTAATGCTGTGCAAACGTGTGAGTTGTCTTCCACGTTGCCGCTCTACAGATCTTCTCCAGTGGCACTCCTGCAAAGAGAGCAGCCGAGGCGGAGACTGCTCTAGTGGAATGCGCTCGTACAGTTCATGATAAAGGTTTGCCAGCTTTGTCATGGCAAAGTTGTATCGCATTTGCTACCCATCTAGCTATGGTAGCTCTGGTGACCGCAGTTCCTTGGTAGTTTTGGCCGTAAGCTACAAACAACTGATATGATCTGGGTGTTTTTGTCCGTTGCAAGTAGAACTTGAGACATCTTTCATCTCCAGAGTGTGTAAAGTTTTTTCAGCCGGAGTGGCAGGGTTAGGGAAAAAAGTCCTGAGGATTCAAATGAACTGAGAAGGCACCTTCGGGATGAACTTATGGTTTGCTTTTAACATTACTGCATCATTGGTGAAACGCAGGAAAGGATGAGATATAGTGAACGCTTGTATTTCACTAACCCTTCTTGCAGAGGTGAGAGCCACGAGTAGGGCGACTTTCCAGGTTAAGAATTTTAATTCTGCCTTGTGAATAGGTTCAAATGGTCTCCTCATCAATTGAGACAGTACTACATTCAGATGCCACTGAGGAGGTGGAGTCTTGACCAGTGGAAAAGTTCAAAACAGGCCTTTCATGAATTCTTTCACCAATCTTGATGACCATAACAATGGGCAGTTAGGCACTCGCCTGTATCTCGAAATAGCAGCTAGGTGAACCCTAACCGAAGTGTGTGAGACCAGATTTCGCCAAGAAGAGTAAATAGGGTAGTGTTTCTTCAGCAGCAGAGTTAAAAGGATGTAAGTCCTTATGTCTGCACCAAATACAGAACCGCTTCCACTTGAGTTTGTATGTCCTGATGGTGCTGTCAGCGCTTGACCTAGCTATGACTTCTTTACAATCTTGTGCAATGATCAGGTCTTTAAATTTCAAAGAATTCAGGAGCCAAGCATGTAACTGCAGTGAAGCTGGTTCCGGGTGACACACTTGACCCTTGCTCTTGGTTAATAGAGTTGGCGTCGGGAGGAGGCGAATGGGCATCGCTTCTGACAATAGGAGACGTTCTGAATACCAATGCTGCCTGGGCCATCTGGGGGCTATGAGCAGAATGCGACAGCCTTCCCACTTGATTTTCGTGAGGACTTTGGGAATTAGTGGTATGGGGGGGAAAAGCGTACGCATAAATCCCTGACCAGCGCATCGAAAGCGCATTCCCCCGAGACCCCGGGAGAGGGAACCTGCTTGCGTAGAATCGGCATTTGAAATTGGCCTGGGTTGCAAAGAGATCCAGCTCTGGCTTTCCCCATATCGCAAATATCCTGTCCAGTTGTGATTGTTCCAGCTCCCACTCGTGACAGCCGTGGTTTACTCTGCTCAGGGCATCCGCTAGGGTATTTTTTAAACGCGGAACATGTTCCGCTGTTAAGGAGATCTTGTGGAACGTTAACCAATCCCAAAGTTGTTGGGCATACTGAGACAGACGCTAATTGCCTAAAACTGGTAATGGCAATGTCTATAGCAATGTCAATTAGCTCAGACGCTGCTCTTTCTCCTTCAGCGATGATCTTAGCAAACTCCTCTTTATTTTCTTCCGGGAGGAAGGATTTCATCTCCCCTACATCAGACCATAGCTGTCGATCATATCTGCTCAAGATCGCTAGAGCGTTTGCCGCCCTTACAGAAATCGCTGCCATAGATGAAAATTTCTTTCCGATTGCATCCAGACGCCTACCATCTTTCTCCGGAGGAGAGGTAACAGGAGCACACGGATTTTTGGAGCGCCTTTGAGCCGCCTGAGAAATTACTGAGTCCGCCTTGGGATGACCAGTTAGAAGAGGCAGGAGAATCCCCAGGGGCTCTATACTTTTTATCAAGTCTCGGTAGCACAGGGACTAGAGGCTGATGTCTTCATCACTTTCACCCCTTCCTGCCAAATGTGAGCAATGATAGGTATGGACCTCACACTTTTCCTGGATTGCTCTTTAAAGTCATACAAAAAGCAGTCTTCTTGATGTACGACAGTTGGCAAGTGGAACCTACTAGCAGCCCTCTCCATAATATTGTGGAAACCTATGTCCTCAGGAGGTGAATCCGAAGGGCGGGGAGGTGGCGGTGATGGTGTTGGTATCACGTAATCATCCCAGTCATCTGCGGGTGTCATAGGATCAGGAATCTCATCCTCTTCCGGCTCTTCGTCAGTTGTAGCAGGGTCCTCTTATAGAGGCATCGGGATAGTAGGATTTGATATAACAGGAGGCGGCAGTGGTGGGAAAACTGCTGGCTGTGGTGGTGGAGAAACTATAACTTCCTGTTCTTGAGGAGGAAATCTTTTCCTATAATCCTGCAGCATACTTTGGAGGTCTAATAGTAATGCTGGTGGAAATTGAGCAGGTGGTTGCACAGGCTGGTCAAAGTATCTATATTGCTGGTAATGAAGAGGAGGGGCTTCATACTGTTGGTAATATTGTTCCTCTTCGGCATAGTAGTCGTCCTCCTGACATTTAACATTTAGTTGCGAGGGGCTATAAGCTGCTCCAAATTGACCCTCATCATCTGTATCTTCCACGTCCAGAAGATTACTGGGCGGTAAAGGCAAAATCTTTGGGGTCTTAAACTCCATGCGCACCCTCTGCAAAACCGGCGTCAAAAAACCAGTATAAATCACTGCTGGTGACATTCTGGTAGTCGACGGGTTCATCATCGATGGTGGTATTGCCGCCGTCAACGATGGTATCGTCATAGACGTCGACGATGGTATAGACGTCGACGATGGTATCGTCATCGACAATGGGGTCCTCATCAACGATGGGGTCCTCATCAATACAGTCGTCGTCGATGGTGTCGTCGCTGATAATGGTTCCATCACCGGCGATGGTTTTCTCGGCGACGAATGGCTCGTCGACAGCGCAGTCGACGCCGAAGCCTTTGATTTAGAAGCTTTCGATGATGGAGGTGTCGTCGACGAGAAAGGTAATGTCAATATAATAGATCCCTTGAGACTCACCGTTGACAAGGTGGTAGTTACTGAAGGCTTAAAAGACGACATCGTTGTGACAGTTGAAGAGGTAACAGGCAAGATTAAGGTGGTTTTCTTTCCAGATTTCATAGAAGTTCCTGATGGCTGAGAGGATGAAATCCCAGAGGAGACTTTATATTTTTTCTCCTGATTGAGGGATTATTTCGCCATGAGAGAGGTTTTAGGTTGTTTCCTTTTCTCCTCAGGCTGACCCACTGGCGACCTCTGCCTCTTATGAGACCTGGACGAAGTATCACTCTCCGCATCTGAAGTAGCTTCATTCTTCTTTTTAAGCCATAATAAAAGCCGCCCCTCTCTAGCCTTTAGAGTTTTAGATGGGAAAGTGCGGCATATCTTACAGTGCCTTGCTTCATGCTTTGGGTAAAGGCAATAAATACAGTCTTTGTGGCCATCATCAACCTGAACATTTTTCTTCCCACAGGACTGGCAAGGCCTGAATAAACCTTTAGAATCCGACATAATCCTGATAAAGTATAAGATATACACTTATCTGAAGCTGTAGAAACTGAGCCAG
Source organism: Triturus cristatus (assembly GCF_964204655.1). Taxonomy (NCBI): domain Eukaryota; kingdom Metazoa; phylum Chordata; class Amphibia; order Caudata; family Salamandridae; genus Triturus; species Triturus cristatus. Next base: position 67,616,801 of record NC_140595.1, on the reverse strand, counting down.
GCTCAGGGAGACTCCCTTCCACAATGAAGTGCGGTGAAAATCTGAGGGACTCCGCCTCTCTTGGGAAGGTTCTACAGGGTGCTGGTAGCTGATTGGTTGTGTTTTTTAGTTTGGTCTCTTTTACAAAATGAGACTAATAGGCTATGCAATGCATATTTGCATTCATTAGGCCTATGGTTTTTAGGTCTCGCCTGACCCAGCGCATGCGCTGGGTCAGGCGAGACTTTTAGGAAGGGCTTCAAAAAATGCTTCCATGGCCGGCCTACAGCTTGCGTGCATGTGCGCGCGCTTACAAGCAGAGGCGCCATATGGCTTTCCTCGTCATGCTCATTAAGCACATCGCTCACCGCGCTTGATCATGCTCGCGATCACTTTCGCGGCCGCTTTGCTGTTCTCAGCCCCCCGCCTCTCTATACTGAGAGCAAGGCTGGCACGCGGAAAATGCTTGTATTCCAAGTGAGCTGTATGCTTTATTATTATTTTTATTTTTGGGACACGGGGGGGATTGGAGAAGTGGGTGCCACTCTCATAACAGGAATATCTTGTCAAAGGGCGGAACAGCCATTATCATTTGCCATCGGCCCGCCATCTGTCTTGTGCGTTATGGGCACCAGAAGGGCTGCGGCCACTGCCCACATGTCCTCGCTCGCCTCCGGGCTTCCAGTTACTCGGGCGGGACGTCTCCGAGAAGCGGGGACACTTCACAAAGTCCAGATCAGGAGGCAAGTTGTATTTCAAAGATCTGCCGCACGTGTAATTTCCATTCCAACTCATGCGCTCTGGGGGTTTCAGCTGCTTCTTCGACGTGACCCTTCAGTGACATCGATGTTTTCTGTTTTTCTCAAGTTCCAAGAAATGTATTACAAATAAAACGTGCCTTCTTTTCTTCTTTTTATTAAAATCTGAGGATTTAACTTGTAATTCCATTCTATGCTTGCACAGAGTAATGCTAGAAAGCATGACATGGAAGTGAAAGTAAATTTGAAAGATACTTAAACTCACAAGCAACAGTACGTCTCATGTCTTAACTCTTTGATTCTCATCATGGGTGACACTGGCAACCATGGCAGAGTTTCTGTGATGCTCATCAATATTTAAAAGACATTTCATGCCTTTGGTGGGAGGACTGAATTTATATAAAAAAAATAGACTTTACAAATGTAGTCTACATTAAAGTTGTGTTGAAATTCATGAGGTAATAAATCTTGTGTTCTTCATTGTTACATATGACAATTTTAAAAAAGTGAGAATTTAAAATGTCATGTTTTATACCTTTAGTTCGTATTCAGTACTTCTCCACCTCCCCAGCCCTATGCACCGGCTGCTCATGTTTATTTGTGTGCTCCTATTTGGACACGCCTTTCATCTTTCTAGATTGGAGGGATGTCCCCACGCATCCTTTATTGTAGAGGGCTGTGCTCATCTTTCATGCGTTCCCACCGCTAAGCTCCACTACCATAGCACACACCCTTTTTTCTTCTTTAGTGGGGGCCTGCCCCACCACACTAGCCTTTTTTCGCATCATGTGATGCTTGTTTGCATGTTATTTTGAAGACATTACAGGTTGACTCTGATGCAAAAGCGACCTGATACTGTACACACTTTCTATTAACCGGTGCCCACAAAACGCAAATAGGATGAATAAAATACAGTGGATAAATAATAGTTATGACATCTCTTTCATCATCAAAAGCAACCAGGTGGCTCGCAATACCAAGGCAGCCTGCTGATCATGCTCTTTATGTTCTACACTAAGAAAACGCTAAAGCAGGGTTTTCTCTCTATGTGCAAAAGTAAACAAATGTTCCTTGTACTTCCCGAACATTTTTACTGGGTTTAGAATACCCTGCATGGCAGTCCAGACGGAACAATCCGTGGTGAAGCGCCATCCTAAACAGAACAGACCTGTGCCACAAGGAAGACGTTTCTGACAGCACAGCCAGCTGTCTGAAACATGGCGTTCACAATGAACAATGAAGTGGAGGAACTGCGTTTGGTGGAGCAAAACCTCAGCTAATTTATGTGAGAGCTCCTACTCTGCTAAACACTTAGGGGCTTATTTACAAGCCCCTTGCGTCACCGGTGAGTAATTTGTTTTGTGGGAAAAAGTGACGCACCTGTGGCGCAAGGGGCTTGTAAATAAGCCCCTCGGGTCCAAGAATAAGAAGTGCACAAGTCACATGTGTCATTTAGGATGGCAATGTCCTTTGAATCATTTGATGCGAAAAGAATAACCAAGTAGGAGCAACCTGGTACTTTTGCATCTTTACTTGCCCAGTATCCACTGGTTTAATTGGGAAATTCCTAGGCATTGCAGGACATCCCATAAAATAACCCAGATGACACCATAAGAACAGTGGATGACAGAAGATAGGGCCCTTTGGGCACTGTATCCAGCCATAACCTCCCAAACATATCTCATCATGATTGGATCTAGCTATGCTGTAGTGTTGTTGGTTAGTGCTCCAACCACATTGACATTTCCAAACCCTCCGCGGTTTGCGAGTAAGTCAATCATAGTCAGAGATAGGGGCGGCTCTTCCGCTATGGCAAAAGGGCGTCGTCCCCCTGCCAGCACCCTAAAAAAGGTGAAAAATAAAACAATAAACAAGCATTGGCTTAGCCAATAGGTCTCGCCTTTGGGACCTTATAAGTGTTTAGCCATGCAACAGTTGATGTTGTTGCACCAAGTATATTGTGCTGCATAACCAGTTTCACCTTACTGTTTACTGCTATGTTATTTGTACCGCGGGACTCCCACTACGACAACGGGGAATGATTCAGGCATGTGAATCTATGAAAGATTCCCCAACACTGGATAAGCAACATTATCCGTTTGGGTATGTGAGCAGTAGATCACACGCTCTGCATAGACTATACAGCAATATACTACCAAAGCGGTGGCTAACCTCTAGCTGTTGCAGTCGTTTGAAAAAGTGTTTTAAGTACTGCCTGGCCTACATTAGCTTGTTGCCTCGCTAATACATCTACACAATAGTGCTTGGTGAATGTGTGCGTTGTAGGCCTTGTTGCTGCCTTACCGGTGTCAGCTAGGGAATATACCCTAAGAAGGACATAGTAGCCCCTATTTTGCAGGTGGAATGCGCTCTAGGGGGTATTATCAAGGTTCTTTTTGCTTTCGCATAACATGTTTGGATACATTTCACGATCCATCTTGCAATGTCCGATTTCGATATGGGATTGCCTTTGTGTGGTGGAGAAAACGCAACAAAAAGTTTTGTATTGCAAAATTCGTTTTGTTCTTCCCACATAATATAGTAGAGCTCTTTTAACATCTAGTGTGTAGAGCTCATTCTGCTACAGAATCAAGTTGAGGAAAAACACAGGTAACAACTGATTGATATGAAAAGCAGAATCTACATTAGGAAGAAATTTGGGATTGGTTCGAAGAATTACTATGTCTTTGTGAATCTTAAAGAAAGGCTCTTGTATAGTTCGTGCCTGAAGTTCACCAACTCTCCATAGGGAAGTGATTGCAATGAGAAAAGCAACCTTCCATGAGAGGAATTGTAATTGACACCTGTGCATGGGTTCAAAAGGTGGATCCATTAGCCTTGTAAGAACTATGTTTAAGTTCCATACTGGTGCAGGTGGGACTCTTGGTGGTTTCACTCTTTTTAATCCTTCCATAAGGGCCTTAATCCCTGGGAAGCTGAATAGAGATAAGTGTTGTCTGTTTTGTAAGTATGGTGCTACTACTGCTAGATGCAAGTGAATGGATGTGTAGGCTAGTCCAGACTGCTGCAAGTGTAAGAAATAACAGAAGATGTTTTGCACCGAAGTATCAAGGGGATAGATATTGGTATTGGTACAATAGATAAACCGTTTCAATTTTGCTGCATAACATGCCCTAGTAGTAGGCTTTCTAGCCTCTTTTAGGATATTCATACAGTCTGGTGGTAATTGTAAATAACCAAACTATTACTTCAGGAGCTATATCGCTAGGTGGAGTTCTTTGGGATTTGGATGCTTGATTTCTCCATGGCTCGGACTGAGGAGACTGGAGTTGAGATGCAGCTTTTGGTGTGGAACTACTGAGTGCTCCAGCAGGATGGTGAACAAAGGTTGACATGCCCATGTGGGAGCTATGAGAAACAGTTTGAGGGATGTTTGTCTGATCTTCCAAACTACCAATGGAATGAGTGGGAGAGGCGGAAAAGATTAGGCAGATATCCCTGACCAGTTCATCCATAGGGCATTTCCTTTGGAGAGCGGGTGTGGGAACCTGGAGGCAAAGCATGAGCATTTTGAGCTGTGGCAAACAGGTCTGTGTGAGGAAATCCCCATTTCTGAAAGTAGGGGAGGAGAATCTGGGGATGAAGTTCGCACTCATGGATTTGCTGTCTCCGTCTACTGAGAAGGTCTGCAATCTGATGGTTTGCTCCTGGAAGACGTCTTGCCAGGAAATAAATCTTGTGGTGTATAGCCCATTTCCAAATGGCTTATGCTAGGCGTGACAGTTGGAGAGTGTCCCCCCAGTTTCTGTATATAGTACATAGCTGTCATGTTGTTTGTGCGGACTAGGACAGCTTTGCCCATGAGGTGATATTGAAAAGCTGCTAGTAGCTCTAGGTGATTTATATGGAGACGCTTGTACTTTAGACTCCATAAGCCTTGGATTGTGTGATTTTGTACGCAAGCACCCCAAACAGTGAGCAATGCATCTGCTGTTAGCACTGTCTGTGGAACAGTGTCGCGAAAAGGACGCCCTTTGGATAAATTTTGTGGGTTCCACCACTACACAGAGCGAAGTGTGTGGCCATCTACCAACACTAGATCAGTCAAATGACCCTGCGACTGGTTCCACTGACTTGCTAAGCATTCTTGAAGGGGATGCATGTGAAGTCTTGCATGGGGAACAATTACGATGCAAGACACCATCATCCCTAGCAGTTGCATGAATACTCTTGCTGGTAAGGATTGGTTGGGCTGAAACTGAGCGAGAACGGACTGAATACTGAGAATTCTAGTTGAATTCAGAGAGGCTAGAGCTTTCTGAGCATCAATCGTGGCTCACAGATAGGTTTGTGTGTTGGAAGGCTGTAGATTAGACTTCAACGTGTTCATTGTAAACCCTAGTTGGCGCAGTAAGTGAATAGTGGCTTGAGTGTGTTGGAGACACATTTGGTAAGTGCTGGCTTTGATGAGTCAGTCGCCCAAGTATGAGACGACGGAGAGGTGTTTTTTTCTGAGATGGGCTGAAACTACTGCCAGGCATTTGGTAAATACCCTGGGAGCAGTGGTGACTCCAAACGGTAGTACTTTGAATTGGTAAAGATGACCCGTTATCATGAATCTGAGGTATTTGCGATGAGTGGGATGAATTGGAATGTGGAAATATGAATATGCCTCCTTACACCGTATGCTTTTTTTCACCCAGGCAATTACAATGCGGTCGTGACAACGACCACGTTGTAACAACGCATACCATTAACCTGGAAGTCGTAACAATGACTTGCTCTGGGGGGGGGGGGGGGCGCTGGATGTTGGAATAGTATAATTTACTATTCCATCTCCAGTATGTGCAACAGTAGGGAAGTTGTTGGATTTTAAATCCAACACCTTCCATCCCCTCGTTGTTCCGACTTGCTGAGTAATGGTATCCGTTGTTACAAAGCGGTCATTGGAACAACCGCTTTATAACAACCGTGTTATAATTGCCTGCGTTGAAAAGGGTTCGTTGTAATCGATGTTTACCTGGAAATATGCGTCCTTTAAGTCTAGAGTAGACAAAGTCGCACTGCTGTAGAAGTGGGAGCACTTGTTGAAGTGTCATCATGTGGAAATCCTCTGACAGTATGTAGTGATTTAGGTCCCTGAGGTCTAGACTAGATCCCAAGGAGCCGTCCTTTTTGGGAATTAGAAAATACAGGGAGTACACGCCTGATCCGTGATATTGTAACAGTACAGGCTCTATGGCGTCTTTTAACAAGAGCGACTGGATTTCCTGTTCGAGTAGGTGTAAATGTTCTGATGACAAATTGTGAGAGCGTGGTGGAATGTTTGGATTGTTGGTAAGCTCTAGGAAATAACCATGCTGGATAATTCCTAACACCCATTTGTCTGTGGTGATTGATTGCCAAATGGGGAGGAATTGTAGAAGACGTCCCCTGACAGGTGTTAAATGATCAGGGGAAAGTGTAGGCAAGTCATTGCTTGTTAGGGGAGGGGAAATTAAGTGGTGTGGAACCTTTACCCCTACCTTTGCAGTTGTTACCTCTATATCCTCCTCTAAAGAAGCCTCTAGTAGAGAAGGATTGAAGGAGCGACGAAAGGAGCCACGATTAGAAGGCGACTGCAGAGGTCCCATAGACTTGACCACTTCCGCATCTTTTTTCATTTTTTCGAATTACTTATCCACTTGGGGCCTGAAGACATGCTCTTTGTCAAATTGAGTATTTAAAATAGACTGTTGGACTTCAGGTTTGAAACCAGAAATTCTCAACCATGCATGCCTCTTTAACAACACACTAGTGTTGATCTTTCTAGCTGCAACTGTCAGCAGCATCTAAAGAAACGCGTTACTTACCTGTAACAGCAGTTATCCAGTATTGGTGTCTTTCATAGATTCACATGCATGAATCATTACCCGTCGTCGAGACGGGAGCCTCCGGTACATAAAAAAGTAATGTCCTATAGACATACATAGAGAAAAATAGGCCTAAGGGCCTCCCCTTAGTAGCCTATCCTAGTCCTTATGTAAAAAGGACCAAACTCTTAGAGCCAGCCAATCAGATGTCGCCTCCCTCTAGAACCTTCCTGACAGGAGCCTCAGTCCCTCAGATTTTCGTACGCACCAAGCTAGGTAGGCGTAATATAGTTAGAGAGAGACGTGAGTCCTTCCAGGGGAGGCGGGAGGGTTGCATGTGAATCTATGAAAGACACCAATACTGGATAACTGCTGTTACAGGTAAGTAACGCGTTTCTTATCCAGTATTAGGGGTGTCTTTCATAGATTCACATGCCTGAATCAGAGTAGTCAGCAATACATTATGCACATTTCTGATGTAACATGCCATATAGTTATTTTAGATAATACACATATTACCATATCAGTTTGAAACATTGGCATACGTCAAAACAGTATATCAGCAAAAGATGTGCATACCAGGATGGCGGGATGTTGGAAGGCTCACCTCACTGGAATAGATGGCGAAGCACCGCCTGGCCCACTGCTGCATCCTTCATAAGTTCGGCATCCAGGCAGTAGTGTCTGGAGAAGGTGTGCGGTGACTTCCACGTTGCCGCTCTACAGATGTCCAAAATCGGCACTCCAGCGAACAGCGCTGCTGATGTGGACATCGCTCTGGTGGAGTGCGCTTCCACCCTGTCTCTTAAAGGCCGTCCGGCCCCGTCATGGCAGAATGCTATCGCTGAGGAGATCCACCGTGAGATGCTCTGTTTTGTTAGAGGCATACCCAACCTTGGCCTACTGTAGGCCACAAATAGCTGTGATGACTTCCTGAAGCTCTTTGTTTTGTCTATGTAAAACTTAAGACACCTTTTGAGGTCCAGAGAGTGGAGCGTCCTTTCTGCTGCCGTGGTAGGGTTTGCAAAGAAGGAACGTAGAACCACCGGCTCGTTGAGGTGAAAGTCTGAAGGCACTTTCGGTATGAACTTGGGATTTGTCCTCAGCACCACCCTGTCCTGTTTGAACTGCATGAAGGGTTCCTGAATGGAGAGAGCTTGTAGCTCGCTGACTCTCCTGGCAGATGTTAGAGCGAGCAGCAGAGCCGTTTTCCATGATATGTACTTGATGGAAGCTCGATGAATGGGCTCAAAAGGGTGCTTCATGAGTTGGTTAAGGACCAAGTTGAGGTGCCACGTCGGTGGGACCCGTCTAGGTCTTGGGAAGGACCTATATAGTCCCTTGAGGAACTGTTTGATAAGCCTACTGGACCAGAGAGACGGGCCTTTGTAAGTCCTGGTAAAACGTGAAATGGCCGCCAGATGCACCTTTATGGATGCATGCGCCAATCCCGACTGTGCCAAGTGTAGCAGATATGGCAATATCTGTTCAGGTGTGATATGGAGTGGTCTCAGGCCTTTCTCTGAACACCATACGCAGAAGCGTTTCCATTTGAGAGAGTAGGTTTTGTTGGTACTGTCCGCCCTCGCTTTTGCCAGCACGTCCCTGCAGTCCTGCGGGATGTTTAAATGACAGAACTCTCTGTGCTCAGGAGCCAGGCCGATAACCTGAGCGATTGCAGGTTCGGGAATTGCACCTGCCCGTTGGACATTGTCAGCAGGTTCGGGTGCTGTTTCAGACGAATCGGTGTCCTGATGGAGAGGCGATGAAGGTCCGAGAACCAGTGCTGCCTCGGCCAGCACGGGGCAATTAGGATCAGGGTACAAGGCTCCGCCTTCATCTTCCTGAGGACCCTGGAAATCATCGGGAACGGCGGAAAAGCGTACGCAAATACGCTGAACCAGCCTATGGAAAAGGCATTTCCGAGTGACCTTGGTTGGGGATGCCAGCTTGCGTAGTTTGGGCATTTGGCGTTCTCCATGGTGGCAAACAGGTCGATTCCTGGGACTCCCCATTCTGAGAATATGTGCGTTAGCGTATTCTCGTCGAGCTCCCATTCGTGGGAGAGGGATTTCTGTCTGCTTAGGGCGTCTGCAATGGTGTTGTCCTTGCCCGGGACATAGTCCGCTCTGAGAGTGATCCCATGGAGAACAAGCCAGTTCCAGATCTTTTGCGATTCGCGTGATAGAGTGAGCGAACGCGTTCCTCCCTGTTTGTTGAGATAGTGCATCGTCGTGGCGTTGTCCGTTCTGACGAGCACCTGGGAGTTCTGGATGCGTGGTAAAAAGGCTTGTAGCGCTAGATACACAGCCCTCAACTCCAGAAGATTGATATGGAGATGCTGCTCCTGATCTGACCATTTGCCGCTTACTCGGAGGTCCTGAAGGACAGCTCCCCAGCCCGCCAGAGATGCATCGGTGGTGATCACCAGTGGCGCTGCTGGAAGCAGGAACGGCAGTCCCATAGACAGATTCCTGTAATCCTTCCACCATTCGAGGCTCTTGGATATTCGCGGTGTTATCCTCACAATGTCTTCGAACGAACCCGTACTCTGAGTCCATTGGTTCGTGAGGGCTTCTTGCAATGGACGCATCCGAAGCCTGAAGTGAGGGATGAGGAGTATACAAGAAGACATCATTCCTAGGAGTGATTTGAAGGTGCGAACTCTTAGGGACTTCCTTGATGCCACCGCCGTGGCCAGAGATATGATCTTGTTTTTTCTTTCTTCTGAAGGAAATGCCCTCGCGCATTCCGTATTCAAGGTCGCCCCGAGGAAGGTGATGCTTCTTGTTGGGGACATATAGGACTTCTGAAGATTGAGAGTCAATCCTAGATGTTGGAAAAGATTGGTACAGGCGTTGGAGGATTTGGTTGCGCCTGCAGCTGTCGGTGCCTTTACCAGCCAGTCATCGAGGTAGGGGAAGACTTGGTGACCCATTTGACGCAGGAAAGCTGCCACAGGTGAAAGGCACTTGGTGAAAATCCGCGGAGCGGATTTGAGGCCAAACGGCAGGACCTTGAATTGGTAGTGCTGTCCTGCCACCTCGAAACGTAGAAACTTTCTGTGCCTCCTGAGTATCGGGATGGGATAGTAGGCATCCTGAAGATCCAAGGATGTCATGAAATCTCCTTTTTCTAGAATGCCTAGTATTTCTTGGAGCATCACCATCCTGAACGACTGACTCTTCAGGAAAGAGTTGAGTGTCCTGAGATCTAGAATGGGCCTCCACTTCTTTTCCTTCTTGCGTATCAGAAAGAAGCGGGAATAGAATCCTTTCTCCCTCTGAGCCGATGGAACCCGCTCGATCGCTCCTTTCTTCAACATCTCCGATATTTCTCGGAGTAGCAGTCGCAGATGTTTGTGTGGGAACCTGCGGGGAGGGGTTGCAGGTGGGATGGTGGTAAATTCTAGGGAATGGCCGAATCTTAGTAGTTGGAGTACCCATCGATCCGTGGTGATGAGGCGCCAATTTTCCAGGAAATGGGTCAATTTTCCTCCAATCTTTGATGAGGGAGATAGTAGCTGGACTGGCTGGAGTAAATGGTCACTGGCGTCCGCCGGTGCCCCTCTTCTGGTTCTTACCCCTGAAGTTAGATCTTCCATAAGAAGACTGCCGACCTTGTTGCTGTTTCTGCTGGTACTGGGTCTTATTCTGGAAGGAATACGAGGACCTATTCTGGTAGGATCCTCTGTAGGAGGACTGGCCTCTAGATTTGTTGCCCCGAAAGGACTGATTCCTTGCCTGCAAGGTTCCAAGCGCTCTAGCCGTATCAGTGTCCTTCTTGATAGCTTGGAGCGCCTCGTCAATTTTATCTCCGAAAAGATGCTGTCCGTCGAAGGGCATGTCCAGCACCTTCGTCTGCACTTCCTGCCTGAACGATGTTGCCTTCAGCCATCCCTGACGGTGCAGGACTGCAGCCCCAGCCAGTTGACGAAAGCCAGTCATGGCCACATCTATGGCACAATCAATGATCTCGGCCGCCGAGGATTGGCCCTCAGAAAGTAGTGCCTTGACCTCCTCCTGAACTGCGCTTGGCAGCTCCGCTAAATATGGGGCTATATCCTCCCAAAGTTGGCGGTTATAACACCCTAACAGGGCTATGGAGTTGGCCACCTTGATGGTCATTGCCGAAGTGGTCGAAAACCTTTTGCCAATTGTGTCCAACTTTCTGCCCTCCTTGTCCGGTGGGGCTGACAGAGGAGAGGAAGGGTTACGAGAATTCTTCTGGGCCGCCTGGGTCACGACCGAATCCGGTTTCGGGTGTCCATTAAGGCAAGCTGGCGCCGTGGATGGAGCCTTGTACTTTTTATCCAGGCGTGGAACAACCGCAGGTACGGAAGCCGGCGTCAGCATTAGTTTCTTTCCCTGGTCCCAGAGAAAGTCAATAATTGGGATTGACTTCGTCGTCTTCTTCGTCTGCTCCTTGAAGTCATGCAAGAAGCACTCAGTCTCCGTCGATTCCATGACCATATGAAACCGCGTTGCTGCTCGTTCAACTATCTTATGAAAACCGCCAATATCCACTGGCGGTGAATCAGCGTGGCGCGGTTGTGGGGAAGCAGGGGAGGATGCCACATACTCCTCCTCCTCATCCTGGTCAGTCTGGTCTTCCTGGACCTCCCCCTCTTCCATCTCCTCAGCCTCCTCATCCGATGACTCTATCACCTGAGGTGGCAGTTTCTCGTGGCAGACCTGATTAGCTGGTCGTGTTTGCTTTGGGGCTGTCGTTGGTGGATTTGTAGTAGGCACCGGGCCCCCTGTGTCCAGAGCTGGCGATTCCGGGAAACGTTGCTTGTAGTCCCGGATAAGGTATTTGAGGTCATTAACAATGGACAGGGGAAGGCATACCATCGGGGTGACCTCCGTGCGAACCTGTTCCCGGATGGGGCGTTCCTGGCCGCTCATCTCCTCCTGTTCTTCGTCCGTGCTCTGACATTTGACGTGCAGCTCCGAAGGGGAAGTAGCCTGATCAAAGAGCTCTTCTTCCGACTCCTCACTCTGAAGAATCTCCATAGGCAAATTGGTTTGCACCTTACTTGGAGACGTTGTTTCCGGTGTAATCTGTGTTCTGGTCAGTTTGCCAGATCCAGAACCCTGTACAGGAACCCCTGCAGTCTTCCGTGCTGCTGTTAACGGTGGTAGGGCCATAGACGACATTCCTACTAGTTCGGATTTCTTCCATGGCTCAGAAATACCCATGGACGACGACGACGTTCCCGTCAACGATACCGTCGTCGACGGCATGGCCTTCGCCGACGGTGTCCCCGTCGACGATGTTTTCCTCGTCGACGATGCATCGTCGACGATTCATTTGTCGTCGACGCCTTTGTCGTCGACGCCTTCGACGTCGACATCTTAGTCGTCGACGCCCTCGTCGTCGACGTCTTCGTCGTCGACGGGGGGCTCCTCATCGACGATGTCATCGTCGACGGGACAATCTTAGTCGTCGACGATGACTTAGACGTCGACGACGGTTTTAGCAGTATAACAGACGAAATAGGTGTACCTGCTGACGACGATGAAGGGGTGGTGGTCGTCGACGAGAAGACTGACGACGCTGTCGTTGTGGACACAGTTGTCGTCGCTGTGGAGACATGACCTGGTGCCCTTTTTTGCGCTGAGGAAGGTGTCGCAATTTTGCTGGCCGACAGGGTAGGCTTCTTAAAAGTCAGAGAGTCCTTGTCAGACACTGAAGATTTTGAAGATCTTGCCTCTGAAGACTTCTTGTGTGTCTTCATAGGAGGAGCATCTGAGGGGCCAGGAGACGTCACTCTCGGCCTCTTCAGGGAGACTTCAGAGGTTCCGGAAAAGCTCGCCTCTGAGGATACCACACTCTCCCTGTCCTTAAGCCTGTCCAGCCAGATAAGCAGACGACCCTCTCTGTCTCTCAAGGTCTTGTGAGGGAAAGACCTACATATTTTACAGTCCTTAGGCACGTGGTCAGGATAAAGGCAATATAGGCAGAGGTCATGCTTGTCGTCCACATGTAGCCTCTTCTTCCCACATGAAGAGCAGGCCCTGAAAAGGGCTTTCTTCTGGGATTCCGACATGCCAGGAGTTTTAGAAGAAATAAACACTCACTGCAGTAATAAGAGGCCTGAAGTGGTCTGCGTTCAAGTCCCCTGAAGAAGTAAGTCACTGAAAAAGTGAACAATCTGGTTTGAAAGAAATCCTGAGGAGAACTCAGGCTGGAGACTCCCTAACACAACGTGCGGTAGAAAATCTGAGGGACTGAGGCTCCTGTCAGGAAGGTTCTAGAGGGAGGCGACATCTGATTGGCTGGCTCTAAGAGTTTGGTCCTTTTTACATAAGTACTAGGATAGGCTACTAAGGGGAGGCCCTTAGGCCTATTTTTCTCTATGTATGTCTATAGGACATTACTTTTTTATGTACCGGAGGCTCCAGTCTCGACGACGGGGAATGATTCAGGCATGTGAATCTATGAAAGACACCCCTAATACTGGATAAGCGCATCTAATTGATGTATTGGAGATGAGCTGCCCTTCCTGCACGAAATCCTGAGCTTTTGCTTTGTGCTCATCTGGGAGATATTGGAGTAATTGTTCCAATTCGTCCCAGTGTGCTCTATTATACCTGGCTAGTAGGGCCTGGGTGTTGGCAATGCGCCAATGATTTGCTGCTTGGGCGGCTACTCTTTTAACCGGGGGCGTCTAACAGTTTTGACCCTTTGTCTGGAGGGGGAGCATCCCCTGTAGTTTGTGAATTTGCCTATTTACGGGCATTAGAAACAACTAAAGAGTCTAGAGGTAACAGCCCTTTAATAAAAGCTGGATCAGAGGGAGCAGGCTCATATTTGTCTATTCTGGGGGTGAGAATGCAAGCATGCACAGGGACATAACAAAATATCATTGGCATGTCTCATCATACCTTTGAGCACTGGTAGAGTCTGGCTAGCCCTTTGTGTTGTACTGAGCGTTTCAAATAAGATATCTTCCTCTAGAGATTCCCTGTGTAACTGTACTCCATGAAATTCTGCAGCTCTAGCAAGTAATTCTAGATATCCCACCTATCGTCAGGAGGGGGAGGTTTTCCAGGATAAAGAACAGAGTTGTTACCTGTGGGTGAATCAGTGTTGTAATCCTTCCAGGATCTATTGGTAAAATATTGTCTGCCCCCAACTCTATTATCAGGTGGTGGGGTGGAGCGTTAGTTGGTGTAATGAGTAAATGTTCTAATGGTGGGGAAGGTGGTGCAGAAGAACATGGAGGAGGAGGAGGAGGAGGAGAGGGGTTAGTACCTACATTCTTCTTCTTTAAAGGAATGATAAAGGGTGTCTTCTGACTCAGGTTTGCGCTTCGGAGGTGGTTTAGTAAGGACATGTCCTGTATCTGGATTGATATAGAGTTGCTCTTGACTTGGGTTTTGGGAAGTCGAAAATTGTATCCTGTTGCTTCGGATGAATATTTTTCCGTTTCGGCACCATGGATTTTGGTGCCGGGATAGAATAAGTTTTCAGCACCGAAGGTTTCGGTTCCCAACCCGTTTTTGATTTCGGTGTCAAAGATTTTGGCTCTGAATCGGTTTTTGGCTTTGAGTCTCTAGGTTTTGTCTCAGTGCCTGACTTTGGCCAACTCGATTTCGAGCTGGAAGGCTTAGCAACGTGTTTTGGTGCTGAGCCGGAGGGCGGGGCGTCAGAAACATCCTCTTGGTGCCGACCTTGGGCCGAAGGCGGGGGTGGAACCGAAGCCTTTTGTTTGGGCTGATTTGGATTTTGGGGCAAGGGGGGTTTGGTACACACGGGACGTTGACCTTGTGGTAAGTCTTCTTCCATCTTGGAGTCCGATTCCAGAATAGAGGCGAGTTCCTCTTGTTTTCCTCAGCCAATTGTGCGAACTCGTGCTTGGATCCTCCACCAAAGATGTCAAGCATGTATTTGACATTTTGCGTCATCGAGCCCGACGATTGCGGAGCATTTTCTAGGATCAAAACGATTGGCACGTGTCGCAGTCCTGTTCGTTGTGCTCCGGAGATAAGCACAAGTTGCACACTTCGTGTGAGTCGGTGCGTGGATATTTCGTGAGGCACCAAGGACAGAATTTGAATGGAGTATGTTCCATCGACTGCGAGGTGGACAGACTGGGTTAGGCCAGACGACTTTCCTGAAGTTTTCGGATCAAAATAGAGGTTTTCCTCGTTGGATAAGATACACGGAGAGCTGGGATATGCGTTTGAAAAACAATACAGACACGGGTAGAGTGGATTGCACACCGAGGGGAACCCGAAGAACAGTTTTGAACAGGAGCACAGCAATGCACGTCCGAACCCAATGGCGGAAAAAAAACAATCTAACAATAGAGTCGATGCCCACCGAAAGGAGTCACCACCTACCTTGTGACTGGAAAAACGTCTTCGAAGAAAAACAACTTGCAAACATCCGGACCCAACACTAGATGGCAGGAGTATGCAAAGCATGTGATCTACAGCTCACATGCCTCTACCACAACGTTACGAAGATTGATTTAATACTTTTTAACAGTGCGGCATACCGCGGTTTCACTTTCATTGCATCGGACGTGTTCTGTGCCTTTCAGCACTGCTGCGTCCCTGGATTCACATGACACTCCCTGACCCCACCCCCACTACTCAGCAGCAGAAGCCAGAAGCAGCAGTGCCACCGGTTACAAATGCCATTGAGGCCGGCAGCGACAAGGTAATTGGCACGGGAATCATCTAAATGCCCTTTAAATACAGCATGTGCGTGTCAAGAAGTATTTCTTCAGTTTGTTTTTGATTGTTACTTTCTGCTGCCCCTTGGATTTATTGTCCATAACTTTACCTAGCGTTGGGCTTCTTTTGGTAGGACTCAAGCATGTTTGTCCGTCTTTCCAAGGCTATTCCTGCTTGCTTTGGATTCGATACCTGGCGGACACACACTCAAACGCACGCACACAGTTTCTCGCAAATAATTACTTTGTTTAAAAGTAATCCAAGTTGATCGCTGTGCTGTATCATATTCTTGCAATGTGCATGTTTGATCGCACTGGTGAAATGAGAAATACAGTGACTTGCAACATTGTTCTTTCACTTTTGATGTGAACAATGTTAGGTTAACAAACTCATTTAAAAGGGCATTTTGTCTCCTGGAGTTGGGGTGATTACAAAGTGGAGGCAGTGAAGTATGAGGTGAAAGGGCCACCCATGCTGGAAACTGTTTACATTTATATGCTTCGGCACTCCCTGTTGCGTCCCCTTTTCACATTCAGAGGCATTAATTCACTGTAATTAACGTGTGCATATCATTATCCGCTGCGTCCCGGCCAGCTGCCGAAGAAAGGTAAGTCGACTCGTGAAAAATCTGCATTGTAAAGTAGTTCCTTGCCAGCTATGATAACTGCATACATTACACATCTGTTAGAACACGTGGATAACATGCATGACCTCCTGCCTAATCACCGATTAAAAGAAGGACAAATGTTACCATTTACAAGCGGTCTCCTGTTTGCATATTAATGTGGAGACGTTCGCATCATTCTTCCATTGATGGAAGAGACTGCATTTCACGTGCTGTCGAGCAAGCCCCAGTGCTCTCTTGCATATTGTTGTAGTGTTAGGCGTTACATCTCAAATAACAACACCAACATTTTTATTAGCTGCTTTCTTTTGGATTGCAGCAGATTCTTCTAGGGACTTTGGGTCCGACTTTGAGGCCTGGATTCCAAGCCCGGCTTCGCACTGGAGGTTGTGTCATTCTCAACAAATCACTCAACCTCATACATATTTCATTTTGCTTCCTTCGCTGAGCTCTCCAGCCTCTTTCCATCTTTCGGCAGCAGGCAGTGGGAATGACAAAACGGTGCAGGCTGTGGGCTGCTACTGCTCATTTAATCATGCAGATGCCATTTGGCAGCTTGCGTGATAAAGTGCAGGAGCCCTCGAGAGCAAATAAACAAGCATTTGCAATGCAATTGATCTTGCATTTGCAAGATTTTGAGCTATTGGCATTGTAAATGACAATGCCTTTTATTTAGGTGTTTAAAAAACCTGCAATAATAAAAGGCATTGTAATTCACAATACCTATAGGTCAAAGTTTTGGCCATGCAAGACCTATTGCATTGCAACCCACCCTCATCCACTCCAGTCACAAGCCCACGCTGCCCATCTCTCTACACCCCATTGGCAATGTACACTTTATTATCATATCATTTTACAATATGTAATATTTTTTTTATATTTATTAGGTGAAAGACTAGAGATTTAAAAATACATCTAATAACAGATGACACATTGTCATCTCTCATGAAAGGAACAAAGAGTTCTGATACAGGCATTGAAAGGTTACCAAATGATCACTGCAATTTACCTGTAAAAGGACCACTTGAGGAGAAACTGTCTCGCTGCTTTGGGAAAGCTGGGGCTGCCTTCATGAGGTTTGAGGACCAAGGTGACCACATTGTCCAGCCAGTTCGCCCACTGATCTAGAGAGCTTTGTTGCTGTAGCGCCAGTTTGAAGTCTTGTTCGAGCTTTTGCACCATACCCTCTTCACATTGACAGACCCAAGATGCCTGTTCCTAAAAGCATAAAAACACTTTGGTTCAGGTTGATACAAGCCTTTAACACATTACATCACCTTACAATTTTAGAAATCCACAAGATCCATAACATGCTGCTGGGCAACAATCATTTATAGAGAGCCTGTAACAATGCACGCTCTGCTAGCTGTTAAAGTAACTTATGGCCACTATCTTCCTTAAAACATTCATTTTGCTGCCATTACTGCTTACCCAAATATCCTTCACAAACCTTTCTTCAGAGTTGCTGTTATGTTCCTCAAAGGTTTTAAGAAAGTATTTCCTTGAGTCAGAAGTTTTTTGGAGACAAAGTGGTCTTTGCAAAAGTCCTTTCCTGAACTGTAATCTATTTAACCAAATTGCCTAATTTTTTAAATTTTTTTTATTGTTTTAAGATTTACAAAATACTTTTTCACATCAATTTTCTAAAATAGTGACTTTAAAATAACAATTGGTGTCTATTTTTAAAGAAAATAAAGAAAACTTGGCCAATATAGCCTGTGAGAAGCAGTTAAAAAAGCCCCTACTCTTATAGGCCTAACTTTCCCATACACTAACCATAACTACAATCATGCATGCAAATTGCAACATCAGAGATGATCACATCCCATCAATGGCAGGCTTGTGTTTTTGAGACTGTTTTTTCTCAGTCTTTTAAGAAATACTAGATATACTTTAAATATTTTGTTATATCTTAGGTTATCTCATCCTCATTTCAGACGGCGACTAAAAGCAAGTCAAATTTCCTTGAATCTACCTTTAGTTACGCTCAAATCATTAGCAATTGGCACAATGCAAGACAATTCACACAATAGTACTCTTCAATGTACACTCTTTCACAGGTAATATACACTGAAACAGTAATTTATATTTTTCACCTTTAAAAAAAACGTATTTGATCAAAGAAACAAACACAGTTGCTCTTTTTGTTTGACTACCGCTGAATGACATCTAGACAGTAGCACTTATTTGCCAAGCATTACTGACTATATGTTTAATTCAGAGTAGACATGACAATGAAACAGGGGCGGCACTTTGAATCCTGTTCTGACAGCTCTTTTCATGGTACTGCTTTGTTAGTCTTAATTTTAGCATGTCAATCTACCTAAGATCCAATGCTAGTGATGGAAGCAACTTATCTGTAACTATTGTAACAAGCATTTGTACTTTTCATACATTCACATGGGACCCACCCTCCTATTTATTCCTACCAAGCTCTGAAATACTGACAATTTGAGCCTGCGAGGAGAAGCTGTACCTCAACTTAGTGGCCAGAGTTCAGGTCACAAAATGGGATGAACTGTCTAGAAGTAGTGTATCGTGGCTTCACCATATACACTCGATCATGTAAACACAGTGTGACTGAAAAGAACATCACACCAGGCTATAAAATGCTGCAGTGCGCTATTTTTTTATTTTATTTTTTAATATGACAGATTGACGCAATAGTTGTCCATAAGGAAAGCCTTAATGAGTCTGTTGGTATGTCTGAAAGGAACATCATACCAGGTTAGAGTTCAGAGCAACTCTCTATGCACCACTGTGTTGCTTTCAATTTCGAATTTTCTCGACTACGCAGGCAAGTGGTTATGATATCCCAGTTCGAAACGTACAAGAAATATTACCAAAGTTTAATAAGCTGCACTTCCAACATCACAACAGTAGAACACTAACCCATGTTTCTCTCAAACCCAAACACATCCAATGACTGTAATGAAGAAGAAAAAAAGTGACTTACCTGTAAACTGTGGTTCTCCAGTATTGGTGTCTTTCATAGATTCACATTCTTGAATCATTCCCCGTCGTCGAAGTGGGAGTCCCATGGTACATAAAATAGCAATATATTCATACATATATACATAGTATAGCAATAGTATAGCTATAAAATACCATAGGAAGTATTGTAACATAGCAATCAATAGGAAAAAATGTGTCACTTTATTAGCTAGTCCAAGTCATTAGATATAGTCCAAACTCCAGCCAATCAGGCGTCAGCACCCTCTAGAACCCTCTCCCCAGAGACTCAGAACCTCAGATTTTCTAGCACGAGAGTGACATAATAGTCAAGTAAACGAGGGAAGCCTCTGAGAGGAGGTGGGTGGGTCGCATGTGAATCTATGAAAGACAACAAAACTGGAGAACCACAGTTTACACGCAAGTAACTTTTGTTCTTCTCCAGTATTGGGGTGTCTTTCATAGATTCACATGCTTGAATCAGAATAGATAGCAATAATTCCAAAACTGTAAATAGTCAGCTATATATAAACACACGTATAATATATATATATATATATATATATAAACACACGTATAATATATATATATATATATATATATATATATATATATATATATATATATATATATATATATATATATATATATTCACTTAAAAAACCATAGGTTTCACACATGTTATAGTTAGCTGGACATTTCACTCGTAAAAAATCTATGAAATTCCCCCGTTATAGTTACTGTAGGCAACTATAACTCACGCGACCGCAATCCTCTGCTGATGACGTCAGATATTACATCACTGTATTTAGACACTTATTTACCCATGTCTTCTTCCATTAATCTTTAGCTATACATATATTACAAATATTTATTTTTCATAAAGACACATATGTCATCAGTGATGTAATATCGGACGTCATCAGCAGAGGATTGCGGTCGTGTGAGTTATAGTTGCCTACAGTAACTATAACGGGGGAATTTCATAGGTTTTTTACGAGTGAAATGTCCAGCTAACTAGAACATGTGTGAAACCTATGGTTTTTTAAGTGAATTTGCAAGGTTTTTTAAAGGCTAATTCGTAACTATAATGTATGTGAAACCTATGGTTTTTTCAGTGAATTTGTACGGTTTTTTAAATGCTAAGTTATGTATTTATTAATTTTCTTTTCTTTCAGGTTTTTCACCGTGCGCGCAGCGTGAATTATTTTTTTTTTTAAATCGCGAGGTGCGCGCGCTGTGGGCGCTCGGTGCGCGAATGCGTGCCGTGCACGCAGGGTGCGCGCACCTCGCGATTTAAAAAAAATAAAAGTTTTTTTCTCCCTTGGGGGTCCTTCTGTGACCCCTTGACCAAGGCTAGGGGGTCAGGAACTGTCCACTCTGCCCCCTTTTCACGTTCTCCACCTTTTTTTTTCACCCCCTCAGACTGCGAGAGAGAAAATGGCGGCCGACACTTCCTAGTTTCGACCGATTCGAATGTTTACTGACATCTAACAACCAATCAGAATTGCGCTCGCGCACGGCAGGGTGCGCGCACAGTGCGCGCACGGTGCGCGTGTATAGATATTGATATGCTTTTAAATGCTATTTTGTCAGGCAATACTGAACAGATTTACACCAGACCTGCAAAAGGCACTTCCTTGACCTTATGGCTACCTCTCTGCCAAATTTCAAGTAATTCTGTTCAGCCGTTCGGGCTGTAGCTGTGTCTAAAGGTCCTATGGAAAAATGCATGGGGAAAATGCGTTTTGGGACCCCCTTTTTTCTCGGCCCCCGCTTGACGAATCACCCCGAGACTTTCAGGGTAGGAGCTGAGCGGAGCACCCCATTAGTTTTGAAAATTTCGCGAGGATTCGTCAACCGGCGCCAAAGTTATTCAAAATAGAATTTTGAGATTTCCTATGGAAACTAGGTTGTAACTATAACTATCTACTGGCGACCACCAGTAGATAATATATATATAAATATAAATCGCATGACAACATATGTATCTAAAACATACATCATAACGTATATTCTGTGCAGGAGGTGGGAGGAAACACAGAGGTTCACCTTATTTAAAAAGAATACGTAGCACTGCTTGCCCCACGGCTGTGTACGCATTGTCAGCAGCTTCCAGACAGTAATGCTTGGTAAAGGTGTGTCTGCTAGACCATGTTGCAGCTCAACAAATTTGATGAAGAGGCACACTGGCAAAAAGTGCAGCCGAAGAGGAGACTGCTCTGGTAGAGTGTGCGTTGACCGTTCTTTGAAGTGTCTTCCCTGCTTGTTGATGACAAAGAAATTGTACTAGATATCCCTCTAGCGATAGTCTGTTTGGTTACTGGATGTCCTTAACGCATCATGCCGTAAGCAACAAATAGTTGATCAGTTTTTCGAACACTGGCTGTCTTTTGTAGATAAAATTTTGAACACCTTTTGACATCTAAAGAGTGTAAAGCCTTTTCTGCTGGCGACTGAGGATTAGGGAAAAAAGTCTTTAAGATGACCGGCTCATTTAAGTGGAAGTCAGAAGGCACCTTTGGGATAAATGCCCGGTTAGTGCGGAGCACCGCTGAGTCTTTGGTGAATTGAAGAAAAGGCGGTTTAATAGTAAAAGTCTGTATGTCGCTGACTCGTCGAGGTGAAGTAAGAGCCGAAAGCAATGAAGTCTTCCAAGAGATAAATTTAAGATCAGTCCTATGAATGGGTTCAAATGGGGACTTCATTAGTTGAGCCAGCGCAATGTTTAAATGCCAAGCCGGAGGAGGGCTTCATATTGGCGGGAACGTCCGAAATAAACCCTTGAAGAATTGTTGTATTATTCTAGAAGAATAAAGAGAATTGGAACCATCTTGTCGAAACATGGAAATTGCAGCCAGAAAAACTTTAAGGGTAGCATGAGATAACCCAGATTTTGCTAATTGTAAGAAAAAAGGCAAAAGTTGCTTTGGCGGAGAATGAACCGGATGAACATTTGAAGCCTCGCACCAAAGGCAAAATCGTTTCCACTTAAATTTGTAGTCTTGATAGTAGAAGGTGCCCTGGCATTAGCAAGGACCTCTCTGCAGTCCGAAGGAATCACTAAGTTGACAAACTCATAGTGTTTAGGCGCCAGGCCGCCAATTTCAGAGATGCCGGATCCGGATGGCAGACTTGCCCCATGTCTGTTGTGAGAAGATCCGGAATCGGACGAAGTACTATCGGATCGTCCTCGGACAGAAGGAGTAGCTCTGAAAACCAAATCTGGCGAGGCCACCTGGGGGCTAGGAGAAGAAAGCAACATGGCTCCCTCCGCATCTTCCGCAGCACCCTTGGGACTAGAGGAATCGGCGGTAAAACGCAAGCATACATTTTTGACCAATTTATCAAAAAGGCATTCCCGCACGACCCTGGTTGGGGAAGCCAGCTTGCGTAAAATTGGCATTTGCGGTTCCGACTGGTTGCAAATAGATCTAGATTGGGCCGTCCACACTAATGAAGAGGTTGTCCAGCGTTGGCTGATGAAGTTCCCACTCGTGGTGGGACGAAATTGACCTGCTCAGGGAGCCCGCCAGAGCGTTGGACACTCCCGGAACATGAACTGTTATTTGATGTCGAATCGCCCAGTTCCAGATCTGCTGTGCTTGTAGGGACAGGAGAGTGGACAGTGTGCCCCCTTGTTTGTTCACATAATGCATGCTTGTAGTGTTGTCTGTCCGGATCAACACTGAAGCACCTTGAAGAAGGGTGAGAAAAGATCGTAACGCCAGGGATATCGCTAGTAATTCCAGAAGGTTTATGTGCCAAGTTCTTTGCAGAGCATTCCATTTGCCCTTGACTGTGAGACCTTGAAGATGTGCCACCCATCACTCGAGGGAAGCCTCTGTTGTATGGATGAGACTTGGATCATCTGCTACGATGGAGCAGCCTGCTGACAAGTTTGTTTTGTGAGTCCACCATAGCAACGCTTTGTGCATCCGAGAAGTAATGACGATCACATCGTCGAAAGACCCTGAGACCTGATGCCATTGTTTATTGATTTCCTCTTGTAATGGTCTCATTTTGAGATGGCAGTTGGGAATTAAGGGAATGCAGGAAGAAAGCATTACCAGAAGTGACTTGAACTGTCGAACAGAAACGGACTTTCTTGCCCGTAGAAGAGATGCCAGCTTGGAAATCCGTTGTCTTTCGTTTGAGACATACGCCTTTGTTGTCTGAGAATTTATCATGGCTTATATATCACAAAAAAGAGAGACTAGGGAGAACAAGAGCCTTCTCTGACTCCCCTATCAAACGGTGAAACTCACTGCACAGAGAAGAACTACAAAAAATTATTATTTACAAAGCAATAAGATAATGACAAGGGAACAGTTTTATCCTTCACTATCTAAAGCCCAGAGGTATAGCAAGAAGGAAAAAACATTTTTATTATAATACTGCCCTCACACACTTTGCAGTGTCATGCTTCATCATTGGGCCGCGTCAGACGCCCCCGTGCATACCAACACAGTGGGCGGAGTGCAATGTTTTTTAAAATGAAGTATATAGTGGTGAGGTTGCAGAAAGACGGACAGTGTCAACAAAAAACACAAATAGTGAAGACAAAAACAAGGAGAATTATTCCCTAAAGAAGGGACCACAAAGTGCAGACAAACACTTAAGACTGCCTAGGAGGGGACAGTCTTCAATTTTATTCCTGTCACCCCCTGGCAGGATTAAAAACAATCTCTCGGGACAATTAGGGGAGGTAAAGACCCCTAAATCCCTGCTGCGTAAACCAACATGTTTCTGCCACTGTTACACGCTCATCTGAGTCGTATTGGCATTCATCAGGGTGTTGGTCCCGTTATTCTCTGGTCTACACCCCTAATTGGGGTTTTTTACCTTCTACCGACAAACAGCCAATACTGCTTACGTCCTGCACTCTGGATAATTTTCAAGAGCGAACAAGTTTAAGGGTTTATTAGAAATTCTCCAAACCCGGGACCGTTGTGGGACCGTGGACTTGTTGTCACACTTACTCCAAAGACTCACGGCACTGAGACTCCTCACATCGGTCCACCGTCGATATTTATCATGGCTCCCACAAAAGTCCGAACCTGAGAAGGGGTGAAGTGCGACTTCTCCAGGTTTATGGACAGGCCCAGGGACTGAAATAGAGACCGGCATATTTGAGTGTGTCTTGTTGCCACTGTAAATGACTGCGCCTTGATAAGGCAGTAGTCTAGGTAGGGAAGTTTGACGAAGACGTGCTGCCACCGGTGCTAAAATCTTGGTGAACACTTAGGGCGCAGAGCGGAGGCCGAAGGGAAGGACTTTAATTTGGAAGTCTCTGCCAGGCACTCTGAAGCGCAGGAATTTTTTGTGTCTGGGTAGGATGGGGACATGAAAATAGGCATCTTGAAGATCCAGTGTTGTCATGTAATCTCCTTGAGATAGAAACTGAATACTTCTTGGAGAGACGACATTCGAAATGATTGCATTTTGAGAAATTTGTTGAGGGAACGAAGGTCCAGGAAGGGGCGCCAATCCCCTGACTTTTTCTTGCTGAGGAAGAATCTCAAATAAAAACCTGCACCCCTTTGTAATTTTGGAACCACTTCGATCGCTCCTTTTTGTAACATGACTTTGATTTGGCATAAGAGTTCCTTCAGATGTGCAGGAGGAGGACCTCTGGGAGGAGAATTTGGGGAAAATTTTTACAAATTCCAGGGTGTGCCCTCTGGACACTATGTCCAACACCCATCGATCTGTAGTGATGACAGACCAATTTGAGAAGAAATGGGAGATTTGTCCTCCAACTTTGGCTGGGTTGTTGAGCAGAGTGGTAGGCAGGTGGCGGCTGTCACTGCTTTTTTGAAGAATTTCTGCCTCTGTAGGAAGATTTTCCTCTGTACTGCTTATAGGAGGCAGCTGGAGGTTGACAATAAGTTTGATGTTGCTGAGAAGAAGAGTAACGTTGTCCCGGATACGGTCGGTTCTGATTGTAACCTCTTCGAAAGTAATGGGAGGATCCACAACCTCTCGCGCCATGAAAAGGCTGCTTTTTAAATTGTAAAGTGCCTAGAGCCCGTGCAGTGTCAGTATCTTTTTTAATTGTTTGGAGGGCATCATCTATGTGCTGTCCAAAAAGTGATCCTCCGTCAAAAGGCATATCAATAATTTTCGTTTTCACTTCTTGGTGAAAAGAGGTACCTCTTAACCAACCCTGCCTTCGGAGAACTACGGCACCCGTCAACTGGCGAAAACCTGTGGAAGAGACATCCACTGCACAATCAATGATCTCGGCAGAGATCTTCTCCCCTTCCTGGAGAATCTTTAAAGCTTCGGTCTTTGAGTCTTCAGACAACAGATCGATGAAAGGAGAAATGTCCGACCACATTTGCCTATCATAGCGGCCTAGAACGGCAAGGGAATTAGTCGCACGGACCGTAGTGGCTGCCATGGTTTAACATTTTTTGCCAATGGCATCAAGGCGTCTGCCTTCCTGATCAGGAGGAGCAGACAATGGAGAAGAGGGATTCCTGGCACGACGCTTAGCTGCCTGCGAAATAACCGAATCCGGTTGACCAATTAAACAGGCTGGCTAATTGTCTGGTGCCTTGTACTTTTTATCCAAGCGCAGCAGGACTGAGGAATGGAGGCAGGGGTTTTCATGACCTTCAGACCCTCCAGCCAGATGAAATCGATTATAGGAATCGCCCGCACCTGTTTTTGTGGTCGATTCTTGAAATCATATAAAAAACAATCCTCATCCTTTGAGACCATAGGGAGATGAAATCTCTTGGCTGCTCTGTCCACGAGTACATGGAAATCCACCTATATCCACAGGCGGAATTCCATAGGAGTAGGAGAGGCAGGCGGCGGTGTCTGAATTTGGTAATTGTCCTATTCAGTAAGTAAGGATACATCGTCTAACTCCCCTTCTTCTCTGTCCTCATCAGTTGAATGAGTGTCCTGTATAATATGAGCAGTAGATGCCACCAGAGAAGTAGGAGGAGGAGGTGCAATGATTGAAGAAGGTGGAGGAACAGGTGTTTGAGAGACAGAAGAAGCTGGCTCTGAAGGAGTGAAACGGCAGTAATAGTCATTTATTATGTGCTGCAAATTTTGATTGAGTGACAGAGGCATCTGTGCAGTCAGACTTTCAGACTGCGATTGGAAATTCAGCTCCGAATAATAGTCATAGTCTTGTTCTTCATCTATGTCCTGGCACTTAATGAGGAGCTCTGGACTACGAGCTGCTTGAAACCTATCATCCTCCTCTGAATCCTCCTCGTCCGCCCCATAATCCAACAGTTGCACTGGAAGGTTTGGAGAGGCTTGTATAGCAAATAAAAGATCCATTGAAGATGGTCTACGTTGAAGCACTGAGCCTTTCCTGGATTCAGATGAAGACAGAAGGGCTGCTGAAGGCTTCAAAGGCACTAGAGGCATCAAACCTAGAGGCAAAACCAGGGATTCCATCGTCGAAGCTGCTGCCGTGGACGAAACACATACTTGACTCTCCATCTGTAAAGTCTTCACTGTCGCCCACGAAGCAACCGTCGACGGAGCGATCGGCGATGAAGCAGGCATCGAAGGAGGAACCATCGATGAAGCAGGCGTGGATGAAGCAGGTGTCGACGAGACAACCGTCAATGGGACAGGCGTCGACGAGGAGTGCGTCGATGAGGTAAACATCGACGGAACCAATAGATCCTTGGAAGTTCCCGTCGACGAAGCAGCGTCCGTCGACGAAAGTGTCTTCTTTAACTTCTTCAACGAAGAGAAAGCAGCTGACTTAGGCTTCACCGTCACTGAAACCAGCGTCAACGACATCAACATAGCAGGCTTAGGCGATGAGAAAGTAGTCGTCGTCGTATGGGTTCTATATACCACAACAACTTGCGTTACAACATGCAAGACATTTAGAGAGGAGACGGTGTACATTTCAATGATGAAGGGAACAGAGTCTTCCTCTTGAACTTTCGACTCTGCATCGGTACTTACTTGTAGGTACAAAAAAACACTCAATGAACACAACGGCTCTTTTTAGAGCCATCCAACATCTAAACATTTAATTTTGATTTTTTTTTTTTTTTTTTCGTCGTACGCGTACCGTACGCGCACGCCACAATTTGTTTGTTAAAATTAAAAATGTATTTTTCGGGGGGCGTGGCTAGGCGCCGTGGTGAATGGCCGCCTGATCCCGGAGCTCCGTCGGGACCGTTGGTGTTCCATCGAAATCCGGACTTAATCCGTGCTGAGGGGAGTGCCCTTGGAGCTCCCCCGGCTCCCCCTGACCCAGTGCCCACGAAAGCAGCTCGGCGACCCCAGGCGACACTCACACGGCCCGGGAGGGTGGCCGCAGCGGATGACGGCGGCCGGACGCCTTGGCTCCGGAGCTCTGTGACGGCTCCCGGCGCTACCTGAGGCCCCGGCGAGGGCCTGCCCAGCGACGCGCTCGGAGTGACGCCGTCGCGGGAGAACGCGGCTGATATCGCGGCTCGGGACCGCCCCTGGGCCTGGGAGCCTGCGGCCAAGGCCGGAGACCAGCAGACGTCCACAGGGAAGGTGCAAGATCGCGACTGGGGCTGCGACGGAGTGATTCCCTGGCCGAGAAGAGGGCGCCATTTTGCGGCCACGAGAGAGCAGAGGGAGGCCTGTTGCTGAGGGGCGCCCTGCCCTACCCTCCGGTGAGACCCACGAGCACGACTGGGGACTGCGAACCACCTGGCTGCCCGGGAGTGGGACGGAGCGCTCTACTCGATATCGGGCCCGGCTGTTGGCGGCGGAGACCTTCCTCCCCCTATCGATCCCTGAGAGAGAGCTGTGGGCCCAAGGATACGTCCGTGAAACCCAGCCCGGACCAGGGGGCGCCTGGGTGCTGCGGCGGGGACCAGCAGTCGTCCAAGGGAAGGTGCACGATCGCGACTGGGGCTGCGGCGGAGTGATTCCCTGGCCTAGAAGGGGACGCCATTTTGTGGCCACAGAAGAGCAGAGGGTGGCCTGTTGCGGAGGGGCGCCCGGCCCACTCATCCGGTGAGGCCCACGAGCGTGACTGGGGACTGCGCACCGCCTGGCTGACCGGGATGGGGACGGTGTACTGGATCTGATTTCGGGCCTCCCTTTTGGCGGCGGAGGTCTTCCTCCCTCTATCGATCCCTGAGCAAGAGCGGTGGGCCCAAGGCTAAGTCCGCGAACGCTGGTCGGACCAAGGACACCTTGGTGTTGCGGCGGGCGGTGTCGCATACGGCCCGCAGGGTGCCCGGACCGCCATGCGACCCAAGAGTGGAGCCGCAACACAGGCCAACAAGCTTGACCAGTACACAGTAGCCAAGGCGCCGCCTCAGGCGGAAAGGGCTCCGAAGGATGATGCGGACCCAGCGGACCCTTCCTTGAAGTCCATCATGGCTGCGATTCAAACCCTGGGCACGAACTTGGAAACCAAAATGGATAAGATCACCATTGAAGTGGCCCTGCTCCGAGCCGACCTGGGGAAAACCACTGACCGGTCCAAGGCTAATGAAGTCGATATAAAGGCCCTACAGGACTCGGAGAAGCGGCTTGAGGGTAGGGTGAATGAGCTAGTGCACCAGCACCGCCTGATGGCCCTGCGGCTTGATGACCAAGAAGGGAGGGCTCGGAGAAGTAATATCCGCGTCGTGGGTGTGGCGGAAGGACTTGAAGGAGACAGTGTGGAGCTCTTCCTGGAGGACCTGATCCTACGACACCTTAAACCCAAGCGTCTCTCGAAGCTCTTCACCATTGAGCGGGCGCACAGGGCCCCTATCCCACGACCCAAGCCTGGGGCCATGCCACGGACGATCATAGCCAAAATTCTGAATTTCCGGGACCGGGACGCAATTCTCCAGGCGGCACGGCAGCACGGTGACCTACAGTATGAGGGGGCCACGATCCGGTTCTTTCCTGACTTCACGCTCCAGGTCCAGCGGGAAAGGCGCTCCTTCCAAGGGGTCAAGGCGGCGCTCCGCGAGCGTGGGATCAGATACATGATGTTCTTTCCCGCCAAATTGAAAATCATCACCGGTGGACGATCCCTCTTCTTCACCACGCCGGAAGCGGTGCAGGAGTGGCTGGATGCGGGAGAGGCGACGCAGGGTTCCCGACGTGAAGATGTACAGCGGCGAGACGCGGGCCTGCCCGCCACGGAGTCGGCGCCGGGACACCCAGCGGGTGGTGAGCCAAGTCAGCGGTCCTGGCGTTCCAGGTCCAACAGTCCCCGTTGGGGCTCGTCCAGAGAAGGGACGCCGCGCTGAGACCACGAGAGATAGCGCTGAGAAGACATCAGACAGTATAGTATACCACACGTGCCTTTATTTTGAGACTAGTTAACTCTGGGGTACACTGGCCGCCTCACTACCTCTACGGTTGGCTTCACTGTATGGGTGACTCCGGGACAGAGGGGCTGAACGAACTGGGACACCACGGACGGGCGACCAAAGGGGACTAGCCCACGAACTTCCCAAGTTGAGTTCCTCGGTGGGTTCACCGGGGTGGGGTGGGGCGACAGGCGCTCTGCTAATTGGGGTGGTGGGTAGTTCAAGACCCACGGAGCAGGGGGCAGGGTGGGGGGGGTTGTTTTGGGATGGGGGGGCAGGGAGGTCAGGGCCAGCTTCGGGAGGGAGGGAGTTGATGGTCCGGTTTATTGGGTTTGTTGTATTTTGTATGGTTTGTCATTGTGGGGTGGGACTCAGGGAGGGGTGGGAGTTGGGGATCCTTTACGGTCACACAAACTATGTCAACACAATTGATGCCCGGGTGGTGGGACAAGGCACCCTTGTAAGACACAGCTATGGCTAGGAGGTGGGAAAAAAGCTTGAAGATCCTCAGCTGGAACGTCAACGGTATGGGGGACAGACTTAAGCGTACTATAGTTTTGCAGTTCCTCAAACGGCACCAGCCAGATGTGGTGCTTCTGCAAGAAACACACTTACTGGGGAATGTCTGTCATGCCCTGAATAGATATGGTTACACTCTAGCAGCACACTCAGGTTTCACCACTGGATCGAGAGGAGTGGGTATACTCCTGCGACGCTCGCTGCCCCTTCATGTAGATATCACCAAGACCGACCCGCAGGGCCGCTTCACGGCTGTGTCGGGGCGTTGGGAAGGCCGGGCGCTTAATCTTCTTTCAGTCTATATCCCCCCAGGCCTACAGGCCCGGGCCTTCGCAGACCTGGGCTCATTCCTCCTTTCGCTACCCGAGGGTCGGCTCGTTCTGGGAGGGGACTTGAACGCAGTGGCATCGGGAGCCCAAGACAGGCTGCCACCTAGAGACCTGCCCCAGGGGCAAAGGTGGCTGCCGGACTTCCTCGAGTCCTTTGGGCTGACGGACGTTTGGCGCCTACTCCACCCCACTGAAAGTAGCTTTAGTTTCTTCTCCGGGGCGCACCACTCCTTCTCACGGCTGGACTACATCCTCACCCTGCTCCAACACGACATGGCGGTACTGGAGGCCGAATTCCTCCCCAGGGGCATCTCTGACCATTCACCGGTCCTTGCACATATTATATTCGGAAGTAGACGGGAGGGCTGCACTGCGCCAATTAATCCCTGGCACTTGAAACACGAGGTCACTAGGAAACACATATCCACTTCAATCTCGCACTACTTCACAGAAAACGATCGGTCGGTCGCCTCCCCTGTCACCCTGTGGGAGGCGTTTAAAACTGTGGTGCGCGGCTCGGCGACGGGAACGCAGCCAGCAGACCACAGCGCTGGAGGAGCAACTTGAGGAACTAGAAAGGAAGGCAATGACCAGCGGCGACCGGGAGCTTAGGCACGCGATGCAGCTAAAGGCGGCGGAGTACAAAGCGCTGGTGACCCAGGAGGCCCAGACGGTGGCTCGGCATAGAATTGGTAGAATATATGATCAAGGTGACAAAGCCGGGAAACTTATTGCATGGCTTGAGCGGAAACAACAGGCCAGCAGGGTGGTGCCGGAGTTGCACACTGAATTGGGGAGAGTGCTCACGGAACCCCGGGAAATAGTACAACAGTTCGCCGACTATTACCAGCAGGTTTACAGGCGAGAGTCGGACCGGCCGGAGGAGGACTCCATGGACCTCCTCGCAGACATACGCTTGCCCACTCTCTCGGACGCAGATCGGGAGGCTCTTGACAGCCCGCTCACCGAGGCTGAGCTCCAGCGGGCGATAGGAGACCTCCGTCCTGGTAAGGCGCTCGGTCCGAACGGCATACCCATAGAGATCTACAAACTCCAGCCAGACGTCACTAGTAAGCACCTCAAACTCATGTTCGACCGCAGTAAAGCAGTAGGGCTGCTGCCCCGGGACCAGCGATTAGCGACCATAGTGGCAATTCCGAAAGAAGGTAAACCCAAAGACTCTTGCGCATCATACAGACCCATTTCGCTTCTAAACGCGGAACCTAAAATACTTGCCAAGACGCTGGCCAATAGGCTTAAGCCGGTGCTTTCGTCGCTAATCCACCCTGACCAATCGGGATTCATGCCCCACCGAAATACGGCCCTCAATATTAGGAGATTGCATGGGGTGCTAGGGCAGTGCCACAGTCTTCAAGAGGACGCGGTGGTGGTCTCGTTGGATGCCACCATGGCCTTCGACACCCTAGAGTGGCCCTACATGTTCGCAGTCCTGCGCAAGCTGGGCTTTGGACCCCAGTTCATCGCTTGGGTGCGATTACTGTATGCGGAACCCCTGGCGCAGGTGCTGGTAAACAATAAGGTGTCTGAAGTCTTCACGCTGGCCAGAGGAACTCGGCAGGGCTGTCCCCTGTCCCCCCTTCTATTCGCCCTCTCCCTCGAACCGCTTGCGGCCTGGATAAGACAGGTTGCCACCGTGCAGGGCATAACATGGGCGGAGGGGTGGGAGGATAAGATATCCCTCTATGCCGATGACATACTTCTTTACCTCTCGAAGCCGCGTGGGTCACTGATCGCGGCGCTGAATATACTGAACAGTTTCGGTCGCAATTCTGGCTTCCGAGTCAACTGGGCCAAATCGCATCTATACGTCCTCCGTGGGGACCCTCCCAGACTCCCTGACTCTTGCCCTATTCGGGTGGCAGAGGACGGGTTTAAGTATCTCGGAGTGTATATTACTGTTAATAAGGCTCTGCTGTACGAGCACAATCTCAAGCCGCCGCTGCTTCGGCTTCAAAGGGAGGCGAAATCCTGGCAGCATCTGCCCCTGTCATTGCTGGGCAGGGCAGCCTTATTTAAGATGCTCTCGCTCCCGCGGTTTCTCTACGCGCTCCAAAATTACCCACACCTGGTCCCGAACAGTTACTTCCTAGCAATCGAAGCTGCGCTGCGCGACCTCCTTTGGGCCGGGCAGCCCCGAATCTCACTGGCCAAACTCACGCTGGGGTGGTACGATGGTGGAATCGCTCTCCCCGATATTCGTAAATACTACTGGGCGGCCCACCTATCCGCGATCAACCAAGGGACGTACGGGGACGGGAATGACCCGGCTTACGGCATGGATAGATGGCTGCTTCCCGGGGGGAACTATGAAATAGCACTCTACTCTAGACAGGGTGTGAGCAGACTCACCGGCCCGACACTTCATTCGGTACAGCTGTGGCACATCGCACAGAAGAAGCTCGGATGGTCCGGAGTCCTCACGATGGCCACGCCACTATGGGCCTCAGAAGCGTTGGGAAATCTGCGGCGCACCAAAGGATTCCGCAATTGGGATCTTATCGGCATCTCTCAAATCAAAGACATCTGGGGACCTGCCGGGATCCGCACATTCGCCCAAATGCAGGACGCGTACGAGCTGGCAGATGCCGAATATTTCAGATACTTGCAGGTGCGCCACTCCTTACAGGCGAATATCCCACCGGAGGTCAAGCTGCCGCCAGCCTCCCCGCTCGAAGATAGATTGCTAGATGGACTCCTCGCGGAACACGCCATATCCCTCACCTACAAAAAACTTATTAATAACCCCCCAGATTTGCTTCTTCCCCTTAAAGAAAAGTGGGTCGCTGAAGGGCTGGAAATAGATGACGAGGAGTGGCTGCATGCTTTGGCTTCTCCACGTGAGGTCGCGATATCGGCCCGATTGCGGCTTATCCAATTGAAGATCCTACACAGAGTCTATATCTCTTGCACGAGACTACATATGATGGGTAGGGCGGACACAACGCTATGTAGGAGGGGGTGTGGAGGAGATGGAACCTTTTTTCACGTGCTGTGGGACTGCCCGAAGATTCAGAGGTACTGGAGGAGGGTGGTGCGGAATATGGAGGAGGTGTGGGAGGTGGAGATTCGCCCGGAGGCCAAGAGGTGCCTCCTCAATATATGGGAACCAACTGACCTGCCGCCAAAGGGGAGGCTCTGGGTGACACTCGGGCAAATGATAGCAAAAAGGAACATTGCCAGGCTCTGGGGCAGCGCTGTTCCACCGAGACTTTCAGACTGGACCGGCGACATGGACTGGTGCATGCTGCAGGAAAGGACAGTATATGTGGCGAGAGGGTGCCCGCGCAAGTGGGTTGAGGTGTGGTCCAAGTGGAATGATTTTAGGGGGGGCATTTGCGAGCCTCCTTCCATTGTGCAGGAAGAACCCGGAGATGTCTAGACACCTGCTATTGCGGCTTGGGGAGCTGGGAAGGGGGGGGGGGGGGCACACACGAAAGTGCAGTGTTGACCGGTGTTTAGGGAGGGGGGGGGGGGGGGGAGTTGGAAGTTTCGGCACCTTATGCCTCCTAGGGCAGCATGCCCTTAATTTGTGGTTGTTTGCTGTAATTCTGAGACCTGCAACATTCTTCTCTACCTCTCGGTACGTTTGCATTCCTCAACGCCGCCGTACCTCCGGGTTGACGGCACAGGGCTGTGTGATCCGACATAAATCCAACTGTGTTCTTCGCGGCCGGCCCGCAGGGTTGTAGGCTCTCTGCTGTGTACCGGAAAGTTTAAATAAAGGTCTTTAAAAGTTAAAAAAAAAAAAAAAATGTATTTTTCACACTTCTGGGTCCTTTTTGGACCCCCTGACAAAGGCTAGGGGGTCTGCAACTCTCTACCTTGCCCCCTTTTCACGTTCTCCACCTTTGTTTTTTTGTGTGAGACACACAAAATGGCGGCCGACACTTCCTGATTTCGACCGACTGGAATGTTTACTGTCATGTAACCACCAATCAGAATTACGCTCGCGCACGGCAGCGTACGGTAAGCTTACCGTACGCGCACGGTGCGCGCCTATAGATATATATGTACTTTTAACTGAAATTTTCTCAGGAACTACTGAACAGATTGACTCCAGATATTCAAAAGGCACATCCCTGACCTGAGGACTTTCTCTTTGCCAAATTTCAAATAATTCTGTTCAGCCGTTCGGGATGTACCTTGGACTAAAGGTCCCTATGGAAAAATGCATGGGGAAAACGGGTTTTGGGACCCCCCTTTCTCAGCCCCCGCTTGACTAATCACCCCTAGACTTTCAGGGTAGAAGCGGAGCGGAGCGCCCCACCTATTTTGAAAAATTCGCGAGGATTCGTCAACTGGCGCCAAAGTTATTCAAAATAGAATTTTCTGATTTCCTATGGAAACACGGTCCTAACTATAACTATCTACTGGCGACCGGCAGTAGATTATATAATATATATATATATATATATATAATATATATATATATATATATATATATATATATATATATACACACACACATGCATACATATACTGTGCATATTCCACCATCTTGTGGCTGTAATTTGAAAGTACAGCTTTAATGCTGCATGGGTTGTGCACTTGGTGTCAGCCATAGGTCTGTCTGAGAACTGACCCTTCAAGACATTAACAGCATGTAAAGCTGTTGCTTGGGAGTTTCATCGCCTCACCTCCGCTACAGCTCTTACAGAGTGCAGCAGGAAAATGTTAAGTTCTCATTCTGCCTAGAAGTGGGATTATTTGACTAATTCCTGCATTCATGTCAGGCACCTGGGTTTACAAACCAGACCTCCAGTATTGCCTGGGTCACAGATTCCTCCTCCGTTATGACTTCCTCCACCATGGCAGTTCACATCAATTGAGACAGAATGGATTTAATAGACCTGTTGCCCAAACTGCGGAGGATCTTAAGAAAGATGGCTATTAAAGAGTCTAAATACTGAAGTTTTCTATTGGATACAAGAGCATGATGGAAGCACAGAGGACCAACAACTTTAAGAAGTAAAGAGGATGTTGGAGGAGCCCAAGTGCTTCATTGCATTATCAGAGTTAGCATAGAAGGTTAGATGGCCTGATAGCTACCATTACTTCTCGGCACCTCTAGAATGAGGTCACCCTGGAGTTACGACTTACTTCCCACCCGGCTCTGGTGGAATTTTAGTGCATTATTAATTCATATGCTCTTTATTCCTGTTCACTTCCCAAAAGGCAGCTGGCGCCATGTTAGTAAGTGGAAAGAAGGAAAGGTGTGGCCAACGTTGCTATGGTACAAACATTACATAGGTGGACCTTCCTCTACTGCTTTGGCCAATGACTCTACCCAAGCTACTTAACAGAGCGACGGACTATCTAATAGTGCCCCTACGCATCCAAAAGGCAACAACATGAACAGCTTTCATTCAACTTAATGGACTGTTTGATATGTAGAAAATTTAAATTCTTACAACTTTAGGAATTCTGTTTTGTAAAATGATTTGGTCTCCAAATTTCAGACAAGAAATGACTGGTCACAGAGAAAAAAAAAAGACATGTAGAAATTACCTGAACATTAGCAAAGTCCACTCGATTGAGATCACTGAGCATCTGGTTGATCTGAGAGGTATTTTGGAGCACCGCCCGTGCTGCCTGCGCTAGGTGATTTAGGGATGTATATCTTCGTAATGTCTGAGCAAAGGCACTTACTACCCCAACCTTGAAATCAGGTGACAAAATAACTAGAGTTAATCTTCCAACATACATAAAGTGGTGTCAAAAGGATCATTATGAATGTTTATGGAAAGAACAACAGAAATATGAACTCTCATGTACAAACTTATGTGATATAGGGGATTTGTCGATAGGTATTAAGTCTTATACCAATTACCCATCTACGTCAAGAGTATTAGTGTTGTAGCTTTTACACTGAAAATAAATATGCTGTTCTATGAGTCAAAATGTTAGAGCCATGACTTGTAGTTAATCATTGGCTTGCAATTAGCTAAAACTCTTTTTACCTGCTGATTAAACTGGCATTCACAATTACACAGAAAACATAATTTTAAAGAAGAAATGAATAAAAAACACATTTATCAAACCGGTACACTTTAACTTCAGCAACAAGTGGGGTAAAAACTGGAAAATCATGAACAGACCATATTTTACAATAGAGAATTCAACATTGCAAAGCGACACTGTGCAAGAATGCTAAACTTTGTCAACTAAGTGATTCAATTTCACATTGAGATCAGAGTAGGAACAGATTAGGTAGGCAATGCTTCTAGCATAGATTGGGGAGGTGTTTTTTTCCATCAATTAAAAGATCTTTGATAGGATTTCAACTAAGTAACTTCCCCATCTTCATAATGAAATCTTTGAGATTCATAAATATTGAACTAGAATACCACCATCATCCCTACGTCCACTAGAGGGGAAAACTAAGCGATAATCAAATTATGCAAATAAATTACTGTGAAAGGCTAGGCCAATCAAGGTGCTTTGGACTTAGTCCATTAAGTAAACTGATATCCTGTTGGCTTCCTTGTGGATCTTGGTGTATGGGCCATTTCTTGTAAGGGCTTCCATAGCTGCTTTCTCTCTTGTGGCATGGGCCCTCTCATTTCCAGGAAGAGGCTCAAGAGGGGTACATTAGACTTTTGATGAAAACAAATGATTCAGGGAAGATCAATACAGCCATTGACTGCTTCAAAGATGACAAAACAGCAAGGACAGACCCATGATTTGCAACCAACTTTAAATAATTGGTTAAATCTTAGGTTATCGGTCCATTTCTTAACTTTTACAAATTTGAGAAGGATGGCAACAAAAGTCAGATTACCATAGAAGTCAAATGACTTGGAACATTACGGCAATGGTATTCTTTTGAAGGCTCACGAGAACACAGTTGCTGGATTTCATCAACTTTTTAGTGGATTTTTTAACTATTTAAAGGCCCTTTCCAGGAAAAGTTCAGGTAGTATACCTTATGCCTGGGTGGGACATCCTAATGGCCAAGACTACTTTTAACTCCCAGGCACTGGGGTGTATTTTCTGTGTGATAAAACACTATGAAACCATTCAGGCAATCTTTCAACGTCGAAGTCATGATAAAGATACCCGAGAAGGACATTGTGATAAGCAGGAAATAGCAGACACCTGCATACATAGTAAGCGCAGAAACATCTAACCAACTATAGAAGATGCTGAATTGGTCCTTAGCCGACATGTTCTTGCAACATCGGCTTCTGCAGGAACACATGTAGAACTTCTTCCATTTGTCCTTTTTGCAGGACACTTTGCCCCTGTCAAAAAGTACACAGGTTCAGGGGATGATTTAGAATACAGTACCAAATTTAAAGAAATCAAGTAAGGAGTGAGGGAGATATGGTCAATCTGACACCACTAGTCCTCTAAAACCACATGAAGAGGGCGCTTCTGGATTTCTCTTGTTTGGGACTAAAGAGCTAGGACAGTAATGATCATACACTCCTTGGGGAATTCATAAATGAGCATCTTAACTCCCTAGGCAGCAGATCTCTAAACTGGTTTATACGACTCAAACAGGGCAGAACTATAGTAGTCACAAATTGTAGATAGAACTACTATCTAGATAGAAAGAAAGCCTGGCAGACCAAGGCAACAACATTCATAAGTCTGCCCTTCTTGTCAACAGGTGCAGATGAAGAGCAATAAAACAATTTCCTCCCCTCTAGGCAATAAAAGAATCCAGTGGAATTCTCACTGATAGAGGCTAGATTGACAGATTCAACCGACAAAGTCTGTCCAATCTGAAAATGCTGCAGTCACCACCATTTGTCCACCAAAACGCATCTTATTGTTCTGATGCATCAGTGAGGAGTACCCTTTATGGAGCAGGTTATACCTCTGCTTGATCATCGTCCTCAGGGGTGTGAAACTTCCATTTGATGACATTGCTGCCCAAGATACTGCCTCAGACAGATTCAGCCACCGAAGAGTATAAAGTGTCCTTCTCTTGAGAAGGCAGTAGAGGCAGGATTTTGGAAGATTTCTTAGGTACTGCATGCTATAAAGGATGTACTGCAATCCCCTTTTTTCCCTAACTCCAAGTTCCCTTAATGGGTGGTCCAGACACTGAAGTTGATAGCAATGTTTCAAGGGCAATGGGCATCTTGGTATAGTCAATATTCTCAAATGATGGAGGAGCCCCTAACACAGTAGGTCATAGATGGTAAAAAGTTCCTTCACAGAGAGTTCTCAATCAAGGCTTTCAGTGCCTATGCAAATAGCAGAAATGGGGCAGGTTCCATGATAGAACACCAGTGGTGTGCAAATGGAACACTTCAAGTTCCAAGGTGGAATTATTGCCTCATGTGGTCCTTTTGCTACGATTGGGCTCTGATGCAGCTGACCCCGTCCACTTTATAAAACAAATAGCTAAGCTCTCTTGTGATTTCCCGCTTTTGACTTCCTATACGGCCCTCGATATGTCACAATTCTCAAAGGCGTGCAATATAACATGAATAGTGCCTGTGCCTTCATTTTTCCAGGACACATTACACCATGAGAACACTTATCAATAAGAGTCAGAAAACTGCAATATACATCATTTCACAACTGAAGGGTGTAGAGAGTGTGGGTTCAACAAAAGTAAAGATGCTCAAACTCAGCAGTATAGTGCTATAATTTTACATATAACTTTGTAAGAGGTGTAACATCATATATTGCAATATGATGAAAATGAAATGATTTCTAAGACAGTACAACCCTGGTCTCACGAGCAACACCGGTTCTTGCAATAATGCATGGACAACTTTACCTTTGTCTGAATAATCTGCTGGGGAAAGTCACTCATGGCATTGGTCAGCCACCCTTCCAAACTCTTTGCAAAGTTTCGGATAGCTTGTGTCAAGGTGCCTGGAGAGAAAAAAATGACAATATAGTGAAAAAATATTTTACAATGTTCCTACTGTGGAAAACTTAACATATATCGGACTAGATTCATTTGAAATATACCTCTACTTCGATAGACAACAGAAGAGCTTTTCTTGGGAGGTATCAAAGAATGTACTGCCAGAAGCTTCTGGCATTCGAAATAAACTTAGGAACACGTGTAATAAGTTAAGTATCAAAACAGTAATGTGATTTGTTGAGCAGTACCGGAGGTGTTGGGGCAAGTGCAGGTGGGCATTGCCCCATTCATGAAGGCTAAAGGACTAAGGGCCATATGTAGATAATTCCTATCTACCGATTCCTAAATATCAAATTTTACCGATTCGGTATTTATGAATCAGTAAATAGAATGTAGGTAAACATTCTGTAATTTTTACTGATTCGTTAATATTCGTTATTACCGATTCGGTATTTACCGAATCGGTAATATGGAATACCTTCCCATTCATTCCTATGGGCCTGGAGGCCCATAGGTATGAATGGGAAGCCATTCACTATTACCGATTCGGTATATACCGAATCGGTAATAGGGGGAGCATATTCAAGGGTGGCAGGGTGTCACATTGACACCCTGTTGCACCCCTGAATCGTGCAAGTGTGCACATGTGGCGCACATACATGCCCTAAGGGCATGTATGTCTGCCACATGGCACCTTGAAAAAGCAAATTATTGCTTTTTTAAAAGGTATTCGGTATTTACCACAAACTTGTAGTTGGTGGTAAATATCGAATCCTGAATGCAAAAATGCGCTCACTTGAGTGCCTCCTACATACCTTTTAAGGATTCGGTATTTTACAGATTCCTTAAAATAAGGAATCGGTAAATTACAGAATCCTTAAAACCTGCCTCCTACATTAGAAAGGGCTAAATACCGGTCGGTAACGGGAAAATTGCCGATTTTCGGCCGTTACCGACCGGTATTTACCTACCTACATATGGCCCTAAGATCCCTCAGTTGTGCAACATGGGAGTTTTCACGATGAAAGGAACATGCATTTAATCCTGATGCTCACCATGGGCCTCATGTAGGTAAATAAAAATTACCGATTCTTAAATACCGAACCGTACCGAATCGGTATTTAAGAATCGGTAAGTTATATGTAGGTAAAAATTCGGTAATAATTACCGAATCTGTAACATTCGGTAATCAAGAATCGGAATGTACCGAATCGGTAAATACCGAATCGGTATTTACCGATTCGGGAAAAAAAAAAAATCACATGACTGGATGAAACAGCCAATCCTGTGCAACCACACCCCACCCAACCAGGAAGTGGCCACACCCAGGCAGGTGCACACAATTAACAGACTCTGGAGAGGCTTGGAGTGCAGAGGAGAGGCAGGGAGCCAGTGCCTGTTTGTGCAGCAAAAAAACCATCATGTCGACGCAGAGGACAGTGAGAGATGGAGGGGAAAGGAGGAGGAAGATGAAATTCAGCCCCAAGGAACTCCAGGTGCTGGTGGAGGAGGTGGTGAAGCAGCACCAGAAGCTGTTTGGGAGGCAGTCCCTGCAAGTGCCTGAGGCTGAAAAGCGCAATATTTGGCTGGCCATCCAGGCGCAGGTCAATGCTGTGGGAGTGACCCACAGGGACATAGAGGTCCTAAAAAAGCGCTGGTAAGACCTGAGGATTGTAACCAAGAGGAAGATGGGGGAAATCCAGAAGGAGGCCAGCCAGACTGGTGGTGGAACCAACAGGGCACCTGCCCTCACCGAACTTGAGGAGCTGGTGGGGGCCACAATCGAGAATGAGAGCGTTGTAGGCCTTGGGGATGCTGATAGCTCTGCCAGAGCCGCCACCCAACAAGGTAAGACGAATGCACAGCAATGTAGCTCCCCCTACCCCTATCCCACATCCCCCATTGTGAAATGAGTATCCCACTCCAGTCCATGTGTTAGTGCAGACAGGCAATGCATTCTGGGAGATTTAGTCAGGGAAACCCCAACCATGAAGTAAATGGCACAGGACAACAAGGCATGTTACACACATTAGCCAAAAGCAGGCAGAGGACAAATTGAGAGTGTAACATGATTTAATTGTGATGCTTGCAATGCAGCCCTTCAGGTACACTGAGCCGATGTTGCATTTCTGTCCACAGATGTGACATCGCGCAGGACAGGACATGCTGCAGGAGAGAGGGCACACCGGCCACACAGATCAGCTCTGGCCAGCACAAGTTCAGCCCAGGGAGCAGTGCCACAGGCAGCCGCACCACTAACACAGGCAGCCTCGCCTCAACCAGAGCCAGCCTCACCTCAACCAGAGCCAGCATCACCTCACCCAGAGCCGGCATCACCTCACCCAGAGCCAGCATCGCCACTCATGTTTGAGTCACCGGCCACATCACCGCCTGCATGTGTGAGAATGAGGAGGCGTGCTGCCGCCAGGCTGCGAGCCTTAGACACCTCGTCTGACGACAGCAGGGGCCCTGATCAAATTACTATGCCCCAGGATGGGAGCCATGCCACTGTGCCCTACACCTCACAGGCAGAACAGACGGGTACAAGAGGGCGCCGCAGGTCGCGTGTCCAGAGTCCACCAGCAAACATTGACAGCCATGGTGTCTTCTCGGGGCTCGAGGGCCAAATGTTAAAACAACAGCGCCTGCAAACAAAGGCAGTCATGTCAGTCCAGAGGCATATGCGGTGCATGAAATCTACAGTAGTCAACATGGACAATAACATCAGCACAATGGCAGCGGGCATTCGGGACATGTCCCAGTCAATCCAGCAGTTGTGCAGCAAATTAGATGCTGACATAGATGCACGGCGCCGGGAACGGCAGAGGAGGGACACTAACACCAGGGCACTCAACCGTCTGGCAACTGCCACTTCTCTACTCTGCCGGCGCTCTGTGTCGATGCAGGAGGGCCTGACACACTGCTGCAGCGACGTGTTTCGGAGGATGGTGCAGGTGACAAGTGCACTAGAGGTGCTATTAACAAGTCAGGCGGCGACAACTGCTGCAGGGGATGCTGCGGAGAGCATCGACTCCAGCAGCAGGAGCAGCATCACACCCCCCGTCCCAGAAGCACGCAGGAGCAGCAGGCGGCTTGGGGTTGGCAGTAGTGAGGATGCTCAATCCGTGCCATCCCACACTGCAGCGCGTATGCGCAAACAATGATGCAGCCCTGCGTAGCCAATTCCCAATGGGTGACGTAACCCTGGACTTACTCCTTGTAAATATGCTATGTTGCCAGATTGGCATGATCTTGTTTTCATGGCGTAGTGCCGCATTAAAACTACGTCATGACATACCACAACTGGCTGTGTCCCCTTACTTACTCAGAAATAGTTGCATGTGATCTCTGCCTGTCTCTCTCTCCCATCTATTGCAGTTGGCACTCCAGCTGCGTTGCCCTCTGGCTGGCCTGACTCTTCCTCGTTGTCCTCAAAATCTGTTAGTTCCAGCTCTGTTCCACTCTTCGTGGCAAGGTTGTGCAGCATTGCACAAGTGGCAATGATCTTGCAGCAGTTGATCGGTGTGTACTGGCGTGCGCCTC
Organism: Triturus cristatus; assembly: GCF_964204655.1. Classification (NCBI taxonomy): domain Eukaryota; kingdom Metazoa; phylum Chordata; class Amphibia; order Caudata; family Salamandridae; genus Triturus; species Triturus cristatus. Next base: position 67,574,453 of record NC_140595.1, on the reverse strand, counting down.
CGCTCTTGTGGAGGCAGCGGAACCTGCTTTTCAGTAGTCCAAACGTGCGCTCCACCACATTGCGTGTAGATTTATGTGCCACGTTATATCGTCTCTCACTCTGGGTTGATGGGTGTAGGTAGGGAGTGAGGATGAATGACCGGCAGGCATATGCACTGTCGCCTAGGTGAGTAAAAGGGAACCATCAGTCACATGCCTCTATACACTATGATTTGCAGGTTTCATGGGGCGTCACTGTTACTTACCTAGCAGGTATCCCTCTCCAAATTCTCCGGCAATCAGTCGTGTGTAGATCCCACTGTTCTGGAAGATGTAAGAGTCGTGGGTGCTCCCAGGAAACTTCGCTACAATATCAGTGATGATGTTCCCTGCATCACAGATAACCTGCACATTGATGGAGTGGGTGGACTTTCTGTTCCTGTAGATGTGCTCAGTGTCAGCTGGTGGGCAGATTGGGATGTGTGTGCCATCAATACAGCCAATGACATGGGGGAACTGTGCCATGTGATAAAAGTCAGTTTTAGTTTTCTGCAGTTCAGCCTGTGTGTTTGGGAAGCTGATGTAGTGGTGCATTCTCTGCATCATGGCATCCAGGAACTTCCTGAAGAAACGGGACAGGCAACTCTGGGATACACCGCCCACCGCAGCTATCACCCCCTGGTAACTGCCAGATGCCAGTAGATGTAGGCTGCAGAGCACCTGCACATGTGGTGGTATAGCATGCGCCCTTCTTGTTGGCTGGTCCAGGAGTGGGTGCAGGTCCCTTATCAGGTCCATGATGGTTTGGGGGTGTAGCCTGTACCTTTCATGTATCTCTGCATCAGTCAGTTGGAAGAGTGTGATGCGCTGTCTGTAGATGCGTTCCTCCCGTCTCCAAATCCTCAGACCTGCTGCCTGTAGACGTAGGTGCCTTGCAATGACATACAGAGCGGCCATGTTGTCCACGCTGTTGCATTTTGGGATTGCTTATATGGTCTGTTGATGGTTACCACCTGCTTTCACTCAGTGTTAATTACCGACTCTTAATTACCGAATTTCATGGATTTCTTAATTACCGATTTTTCCTACATGTCATTTTCAGTTTTACCACTTCATATTTACCACTTCATATTTACCGAATCGGTAAATATGTATTCGGTAAATATAAATCGGTATTTTAGAATTCGGTAATTATGAATCGGTATTTACCGCTTCATATTTACCGAAAACTTGTTTTTGGCCTCCTACATCTCACTTGTCTAAATACCGGTCGGTAACGGCATATTTACCGAAAATCGGCCGTTACCGACCGGTATTTGGCTACCTACATGAGGCCATGTGTATTATTGAAATCATTCAAACATACAGTGCCACAAACATCCTGGCTCAATAGCAATTTCAGACATTGAATATTGAGGATCTCTTAGAAAACCTAATACCAGGATACAACAATTTGTCTTTATAAATCTAGTTCAAATTCAAATCCAGCACTACAAAAAGCCTTAGCAGTCATCGCCTACTCAGGTCACAATATTGAAGCTTCGGTTTTCGGTAAGACATGAACTCAATGGTTTCAGAATGGGCAGCAGTCATAGGTGGTGTGTTTTGATGAGAAGGACTGAATAGGGGGTCAGATCAATACATTTCCAGTTCTAGGGAATTTAAAGGGGATAATATGTCTAAAAGGAAGAAATAAATGTACTTTGTTATACTAGTTAATCATTGGAAAACCTTTGCTAATGTAAACAATAAAATAGAACACTCAATTTAAAAAAAAAAAATGACCATTGAATCACAACAACAATTTCTATTAAAGTTCATTTTATCAAAGTGCCAGTTTTGGAGTCAGTTAATGTAGTTTGCACACAATAAGGTTGTCTAGTCAATATAGTCCCTGATGGGGAAAAGAAAACTTGTCGGAAAACGACATTTGGAATAGTCAAAGCAGCAGCATGTACCTAAAATAAAGGAAAATAAATACCACATTTTGAAGATAGGCCTTACTACTTTTGGACATGGACTTCTATTACAACTGATCCTAAGGACTTAGAGAAGGGTGTTTTGTTCACTTCTTAGTTACAACCAGCTTGGAATCCCTGAAACAGGGAGTCCCAGCTTGTCCACTTTGGTTTTCTAACTAGCTGATAAAGCAAAAAGCCAGAACCCAAAATCTTTTAGCCTCCTTAGAAGTGTCATTGACTTAGCTCTTGCTCGTTTATACACTTAGCAACATTATGGTATAAAATGCTTGGCTTATTATGAAGCTTGACCCAAGGGGCCAGTAAGGGCTCTGACACTAGGTGAGTGGCCTAGTTTCCAAAAGATTCTGTTACATGCCAGTCTCTTGAACTGTTATGCTAGACCTTGTGGACCCTTCCGTTGTGGGTCATTGGGAGGTCTGGAATTAAATGTAACAAAAATATTTGATTCAGAGGAATCCAGAAAGCAGGATATTTGTCTGGTTGTCAGATTAAGTATTTCTGAAATTAAAAGAAATGTTAGTGCTTAGAAGACAGTGTGCCCTCTGAAGAATAAACTTTAATAATTTGTCCACAAAGTAGAACCAAGTACCAGATGTCTTGGTCTGTAGCAGCTGTTCATGCCTCAGGTTACCGGAGGCTATAGTCTGTATTGACAAAGGCTTCTGTAAATTATGTTTTGAGAAGAGTGAGGCTTCAGTCATTCGTCTAGGTTCAGAAACGTTATCTGAGCCGGTCTCAAAAACGATGTTGCATAATAGAAAATGTTCTTTGGGTTGAATTCAAGCTAAAGGGAAGGACTGGGAAGCAATACTGCTGACAGCGAAGGCTTTTCTATGTTTGTCAACTGTTAGGTTCACATCATGTAAGTTTAGAGCACACACAAAGTTGGATTCTTGGAAGCCGCCAATAATTTCCAACAGTGCATGATTGCAGTGGTGAGCTGGCTTGACAACAATATTATGAAATTCAGCTCAGACAAGGCAGTAGTTTTGGTAGTATCCAGTTCTAAATCTGATTATATTACCACCTTGTCTATGGCCACTTGAATTAGGAGACACCCTAGTACCTGCTGCCTCTGTCCATAATCTTGGATTTTATTGTGATGCCAACTTATCTTTGGCAAGCCAAGTAAGCCAGCTACCTATTATTGAGACAGTTATATAAGATTCTACCATATTTGCTAGCAAAGACATGTGCCTTGGTAGTTCAGGTGACTATATTAAGTCACATTGATTATTGAAACTCATACCTTGGAACTTTCCAAACCCTGTTTAGGTGATTACAAAGAAAACAAAATAACGCAAACAAACTTGCTTTGCAAAGACCTCACAAAGAGTATTCTTAACAAGGTCATGTTCCTTTTTTTTTTTTTTTTTTTTTTTTTTTTTAGCTTTCCACCCACCTTGGACCAGTCTATATCCAACATAAATATGAACAATTCCATCCAACTCATGAGTTAAGATCAGCCACCTTCATATTCAGTGTACCTCAGTAAAACAAACTAGGTGTTCTCTGTGATGGTAGCCAAAACATGGAACGCTTTGCCAAATAATTTAAGATTATAAACTAGATTTTGACCTTCTGTAAGGGACTAAAACCTAGCTTTACCCTCTCTAGCAGCTTGAAACTGGTTAGCTGAACTAGAGTGCTTGCTCTTTTCCACGTGTAGTTTTTAGCGCCAAACCAGCTGTTGGGTAAAAGAGCACTATATTACCCTAGATGAAGGTTCTTTTTATGTATTTTGATGAATGTGAAGGAATATTTCTGCCAAATACGTTTTACAGTATATCCAGCAGGTAGACAGAAATGTTAATGCTTATGAATATTAAAAAAGATCCAATGAGAAACCAACAGAATGGCGGCAAGTTTATACTGGGCCCTTAAATTGTTTCACGAGAAAGATCGAAGCAATCTCAGGCACCTCCTACCCAAGTTCCTATTCTCTTGTGTCTTGGTAGAACTCAAGCAAGACAGGTTATCTCACTTGGAGCGTCCTCCAGCAATGGAATGGCACTGCCAGAGACCAGCACTGTTCCTCAAAGTGCAACAATTAGCTACTGAGCCCCTTTCCACAAAGCGCAGGTCTGCTGGTGACTGAAAACTATCAAATAATATTGGTCTGTATTCCACAAGTCATCTTGGAGCAAAGACTAGCCCAGATTCATGAGGCAGCATTAAGGGCCCGCTGCAAGCCTTAAGGGGAATGTATGTAGAGTTGTGCAAGACTAGGCCACCCTCTGGTCGGTGTTATCCTAGTCGGGAACACTGATGTTAAACTGCCTAAACAAACCATTTCTACCATGCCTTCTTGTTCTCAAGTTTCAGCTCGAAAATGTGAGATTACCTCTCTGATTGCATGTCTTTACACTACATACTCTCAAGTTGTTTCCATGGGAAAAACCCTTGTGCCCATACCATCCTTTCAAGTGTCTTCCTCCAACGCAGTCCCAACTTGTGTACTTCCAACTTCTATCTGCTCTTCACTATACATGCACCGTTCCCACACACATTAGATCTACTCTGCTTTCAGCCTCAACTGTCCTTTTACTGGAGACCACTACCCTTCATGCTCATTTCACTTCTCAAATGGCCAATCTGTGTCCTGGCCTGGTCAATGTATTACAGTTCTGTGTACCATCACACTGCCTTTGCATCCCCTCTGTTGCTAACTATACAACACCGCATTTCAGCCCCCTTCACTAGTGCGACTTTTACCCCTCCTTTCCCTGTACTTGTGATTTGCTTAAAGCGTGCCTAGACACAAGCTCTGCTTAAAATGACTATCTGTGTCTTCATGATTTTGTCTCTCTCTGGATTGCCTCCATTCCTGCATCTACCAAACATCAGACTTCAACTGAACTCTGTATCACCAATTGAAACCAGTTGGCCTCTGCCTGCTTGGTTTTAGGGCTTTATTCTTCAGTTAACGTACTTAAACTTTATAAATTCCTGCCCTAGTTTCACCCCTAATGCTAAATCCATAGTACTCTGTAGGGCTAGGTTCTGATGAACAAGTTACTTACCTTCGGTAACGCTTTTTCTGGTGGATACAGTATCTGCCTGTGGATTCCTCCCCTTGTGAATATCCCCTGCGCCAGCAACATTCGGAAACTTTTGTAGCAGTCCACGCCAATGAGGTCGAAGACGACGTCACAGAGACACGGCTCCGCTCGCGACTCCGCTGACGTCACCGGCTCCATAAGAAGACCTAGTCGGCGTGATGACATCAGTTCTGCCCTTTTTTCCGTGCCTTCGAGGCACACGGACGGACTGACAGCAATATATACACAGTATACACAGTACATAATATATAAAGCAACACACACAGTGTGGAGAATAAGTAGAAAGGCAAAAGAAATAACACAATGCCTTTGACAGTAACAAAACACATTTTGAAACACCATTAATAGAATTGCAGGTATAGAAGGATGGACAACGGGGAGGCGGGTGGGTCAGTGAGGAATCCACAGGCAGATACTGTATCCACCAGAAAAAGCATTACCGAAGGTAAGTAACTTGTTCTTCTGATGGATACATCTGCCAGTGGATTCCTCACCTTGTGAATAGATTCCCACAGCAGTCCCCACTCCCGGAGGAGGGTGTCCACCCTTCTATACCAGAAAGTCCTGAAGGACGGAACAAGCAAAGTGTCCGTCCCTCCTCACCTCGGTGTCCAAGCAATAATGTTTTGCGAAGGTGTGGAGGGAGGCCCAAGTTGCCGCCCTACAAATGTCCTCCACAGGAACGCCCCTAGACAAAGCAGAAGTGGAAGACTTTGCTCTAGTGGAATGAGCCCTTAAACCCTCTGGAGGTTCCTTACCAGCCAAAGAGTACCATATCTTGATGCACAAGACAATCCATCTGGAAAGGGTGCGCTTGTGCACCGCTCGACCTTTCCTGCAGCCAACAAAGCCCACGAAGAGCTGGTCATCAACTCTGAAGTCTTTAGTCCTGTCCAGATAGAAGCTCACCGCCCTCTTAGGGTCCAAGCGGTGAAGTCTCTCCTCCTCCTTGGGTGAGGGGGGAGGATAGAAGGTAGGAAGGGTAATGGACTGCCCCAGATGGAAGGGAGTTACCACCTTAGGCAGAAATGCAGCCCTGGTCCTGAGTACCATTCTTTCAGCATGAATGGTCAAGAACGGGGTTTTGAACTTAGAGCTTGAAGCTCACTTACCCTCCTTGCCAAGATGATTGCAATGAGAAAAACAGTCTTAAAAGACAACAGTCTCAAGGGACACTTGTGTAAGGGCTCGAAGGGAGAACCCATAAGGTAAGTCAAGACAAGGTTTAAGTTCCATTGAGGCACAATAAAGGGAGTAGGAGGAAACCTGTTTGTGAGGCCCTTAAGAAAACGAAGAACAATAGGTGATTTGAATAATGACGGCTGATCCGGCAAGCAAAGGAAAGCCGACAAAGCCGGTAAGTATCCTTTTACAGTAGCCACAGCAAAGCCTTGCTGAGCAAGAGAAAGGGCAAACTGCAGAATGTCAGATAAACGAGCCTTCAAAGGATCAATTGACTTCTCCCCACACCAGCGAACACATTTAGACCACCTATAGGAATAGATAGATTTGGTGGAATGACATCTGGCAGACAAAATTACATCTACCACATCAGATGGGAGAGAAAAAGAGTTCAGGTTGCCCCGTTCAATCTCCAGGCATGAAGGTGTAAGCTCTGGAGGTGGGGGTGTAGAACCTGCCCCTCCGATTGCGAGAGGTGGTCTGCCCTGAGAGGGAGACGGAGCAGAGGGCACGAGGAGAGGTGGAGAAGATCTGAATACCACACCCTTCTTGGCCAATCCGGGGCGATCAATATGACTTGGGCCCGGTCTTGGCGAATCTTCCTCAGAACCCGAGGAATCAAGGGTATGGGAGGAAACGCGTAAAGGAGTCGTGAGCTCCAACTCAACTGAAACGCGTCCCCCAACGCTCCCTGCATCTGATACTGGAGACTGCAGAATGACAGGCAGTGAGCATTCTCGTGAGTGGCGAACAGGTCCACCCGAGGAGTCCCCCACATCCGAAAGACGTGACGAACCACCTCCAGATGGAGCCTCCACTCGTGGTCGGCGGAGAACTGCCGACTGAGGCTGTCTGCACGCACGTTCAGCACCCCGGCCAGATGATTTGCCATCAGACAAATCTGATGGTCCTGAGCCCAGGACCATAGACGCAGGGCCTCTCTGCAGAGACAAAGAGACCCCACTCCTCCCTGCTTGTTGACATACCACATCGCGGCAGTATTGTCCGTCAGGACTTGAACAGACTGACCGCGAAGGGAAGGGAGGAAAGCCGTGAGTGCTAAACGAATCGCCCGCAATTCCAGAAGGTTGATGTGAAGCAACCTTTCCTCTGGAGACCAAAGACCCTTGATCTCCAGATCCCCCAGATGCGCACCCCACCCTAAAGTGGATGCATCCGTTATCACTGTGGCCACCGATGGAGGTAGATGGAAGGGCTTTCCTTGGGACAGATTGCCCTCCACGCTCCACCAAGACAGATCCGCTGCAGCTTTTCTGGAGACCCTCACAGACTCCCTGAGATCTCCTTTGTGCTGATACCACTGCCTGCGGAGGCACCACTGGAGCGCCCTAATGTGCCAGCGTGCATGGTTGACCAACAGAATGCAGGAAGCAAACAGACCGAGCAGGCGAAGGACCTTCAGGACTGGAACGACCGCTCCATTGCAAAATAAAGGAATCATTTCCTGTATGTCGAGAATCCTTTGAGGAGGAGGGAATGCTCAACACACAGTAGCGTCCAGTACCGCACCTATGAACAGGTTGCGCTGAGAGGGCACCAAGTGAGATTTGGGCACGTTTATCGAGAAACCCAATTTGAACAACAGCTGAGTTGTATCCTGCAGATGATGTAGCACCTTCTCTGGCGACTCCGCTTTGATCAGCCAGTCGTCCAGATAGGGGAAAACAGAAATCCCCGACCTTCTGAGATGGGCTGCCACCACTGCCATCACCTTCGTGAAGACTCGGGGTGCAGTAGTAAGACCAAACGGAAGGACCGCAAACTGATAATGTTGCAATCCTACCGTAAACCGGAGATACTTCCTGTGCGACTTCAGGATGGGGATGTGGAAATACGCATCCTGAAAGTCGATCGACACCATCCAGTCCTCCTGATTCAGCGCTTGAAGAACCTGCGCAAGGTTGAGCATCTTGAACTTCTCTTGCTTCAGATAAAGATTCAAGATCCTGAGGTCCAATATCGGACGCAATCTGCCGTCCTTTTTCGGAATCAGGAAATACCGGGAGTAGCATCCCGACCCCTCTCCTGCTCTGGAACCACCTCTATCGCACCTTTCTGTAGTAACTTCAGGACTTCCTCCTGTAGGAGAAGACAATGGTTCTCTGAGCAAGCCCCTTGACAAGGAGGGTAATTTGGAGGGAATTCCCGAAAGGGAGGGGCGTACCCATTTTCTAAAAGAAATCTAGAACCCAAAGATCTGCAGTTACAGATTCCCAATCTTGTAGAAAATGGGTAAGCCGGCCCCCCACAGGACCAACATGATCCAGAATGGCGGATCTAGTGCTGCTTTGCGGTGGAAGGAGGGGCTGAAGAGGAAGAGGATGAGAGTTGACGGCCACGTGAGCGACCCCTGATTCTACCTCTGTATCCTTTAGACAAAGAGCCTTGCTGCTGCTGTTGGGTCTGCCTGTAGGAACGAAAGGTTGCCCTTCCGAAACCTCTGTACCTTTTAAATGAGCCCCTTGACTGGGATTGAAGGCCCAGAGACTTAGCCGTAGCCTTGCTTTCCTTAAAACGTTCAAGAGCAGCATCTGCCTTTTTGCCAAATAAACCAGATCCATCAAATGGCAAGTCCAACAGAGTCGACTGTACATCCGGGTTAAAACTCAGAAGACTTCAGCCACGCACCCCTCCTGGTGGCAACAGAAGACCCCATGACCCTTGCTACTGAATCCGCCGTGTCCAGCCCACTTTGGATCACCTGGCGTGCTGCTGCCTGGGCATCCGTCAAGATCTCATTAAAACAAACCCTATCCTCCTCAGATAGTTTTTGTGCCAGTTTCTTAGCAGAGTCCATGAGCGCATGAACATAGCGTCCCAAAAGGCAAGTGGCATTTGTTGATTTTAGTGCCATGCTGGCCGATGAAGACCTTTTTGGCCGACTGGTCCAGCTTTTTAGCCTCTCTGTCCCCCGGAACCGGAGGTAAAGCACCCTTGGATTTTCCTGAACAAGCCGCCTGAATCACCAGGCTCTCAGGCGATGGATGCGATGTCAAGAACTCAGGGTCCCCTGGAGCTGCCCTATACCTCCTAGCAACCGTCTTAGAGACTGCGGGAGCAGAAAAAGGCTTACGCCACACCTCCAACACAGGGTCAATAATGGCCTCATTAAAGGGCAACAACGGCTCCGAAACTGCAGTAGGAGAATGCAACACTTCAGTCAGAATGTTTGATTTGAACTCAGTAGTTGGCAACTGAAGATCCAGCAGTTCTGCCGCCTTCCTGATGACTGCATGGTATGGAGCCACATCCTTCGAGGGTTCATCGGAAGGTGGAGTAATTTCCCACTCAGGAGACAAATCCAGTCCACTAGCCTCTTTAAGCTCCTCAAACACCTCGTCAGACTCCACCAGCTCTCCTTCTTCTGCTTGTTCCAGAAGGTACCTTCGCTCATCAACCACTCTCTGAGCCTCCCTTCTGGACCGAATCCGTACAAGCGGTGTCGGCGGCGCTGTGTTGGAATCTGCCGGCGTCGAACGTGGATCCGCAGGAGCAGCCGGCGTCGAACGAGGTCGAGCCGGCGCCAGTGAAGAAGGAAGCGGCGTCGATGTCCTCGGCGCCGGTAGATGCCAAGACGGCGTCGCCGGAAAAAATGGCATGAAAGGGGCCTGCGGATAGACTTGCAGCACCCCCAAATTAAATGCCATTGGACCCATCGGACCCGCAGGTGCACCAGTGGTGTACATGGCTCTCGAAAATACCCCGTACATAGCATTTAAATAATGCGAGGGGTCGTGACCTGGTCCAGGGAACGCAGGGTACTGGTCAGGCATCACCGGACTCGGGCCAACCGGCGCCGACGATGGAATAAGCGGCGTCGCAGGCTCACCCGGTACTTGAAGTTCCTCAACCAGGGCCGGAGCCGGAGATGAAACCGGAGCCGGAGATGGAACCGGAGCCGGAGATGGAACCGGCGTCGAAGATGGAACCGGAGCCGGAGAAGTAGCCGGAGCCGGTGAAGCCACTGGAGAAGAAGGACCAGGAGGCGAATCCGGAAAGGGTGAAGGAGACACAGAGTCCTTTTGACGTAGAGTTGGTGACTTCGACTTCGGAGCCAAACTCTTGTCCGAGTGATGTCGAGAAGAATGCCTCCTCTTCTTCTTGTGCTTCTTGGATCGTGAAGCATGCCCCGAAGTCTACTTCGACGCCGACCTCGATCGTGACCTCAACCTCGTCCTCGACTTCTTCCTCCCTTCTCATCCTAGCGATGAAGAGTTTCGCCTCCCTTTCTTTTAGAGCCTTGGAGCTCATCTTGCGACAGCAAGAACCACCATCAACATCGTGGTCAGATGACAAGCACCACATACAGTCGTCATGTGGATCCGTGATCGACATGTGTTTGCCACATTCACGACAGGGCTTGAAGCCCGACTTCTTTGTCGTTATCTTCTTCAAAAGAGAAACAGAGAAACCCAGAAAAACACAAAGTAACAGTAAAGCTACCAACAGCGATTCCCGAAATCCGTTGGCGTCGACGGCGCGGAAAAAAGGGAACTTACGTCATCACACCGACGACGTCTTCTTATGGAGCCGGTGACGTCAGCGGAGTCGCGAGCAGAGCCGTGTCTCTGTGACGTCGTCTTCGACCTCATCGGCGTGGACTTCTACAAAAGTTACCGAATGTTGCTGGCACAGGGGATATTCACAAGGTGAGGAATCCACTGGCAGATGTATCCATCAGAAATTTTTTGTAAATAGGAAAACAGCACGTGCAGTGCGTTTGTGGAGACAGTGTATATGGGAGGGTACACAGCAACAACCTGGATCCTTTGGCAGAGCTAAAGAGCACCTGTGTCTGCTGTGCATTTCTAGACCTAGTCACTGGCACCCTCATCAAAATCGTGATTATGTAATGCCATACCCTGCAAGGCACCAGCCAACACGGACAAGCCAAGTTAGGGTCAATATTCTATTAGAATGAATTAGGTTATTTGTCAAGTTAGGCACCCTGGATCTGTATGTACTCGACTAAATTTTCCTTTTGTCAATTTAAGTGCCAATGTCATTTAACACAAGATTTCTCGCCACTCAAAATAGTTTAAGGTCTACTTGGAGGAATAGGTTTGAGATAACAAAAAAACAAAAAACACATCGTACTTCAGGATCTCTAAACACATGCTTGAATATTCACTAAAAGTACTTACTGGGCACAGGCCTGAGGACATCAGGTACAAGGATTTCCACTAACGCCTGGTATAAAATATGGTCACAACTTCTCATCCACTTCATAACAGGATCATATTTGCAAAGAATGATTAATTTGTCTTTTGGCAAGGCACCTTCATGATCCTCTTCACTACAAAGAGAAAAGACCCAATGGATCACCAATAGAATGACAGTTAAAAGTTTCCCATTCTGTGCAGCTAAAGGCTGGCAAACAACAAGAGGATAAAAGAAGAAAGGGTAATATATCTGAGAGTTACTGGAATCATGTATTGGAGTCAAGAAAGCAAGCAGTACATGCAGAGTGTAACAAATAAAATGGCATACACAGCCGGAACGTAGGCACAACATGTACACGCAACCCATAAATGATCAATAGCAGGCAGCTGAGAGGGAGGAGGGAGAAACCTATGAATAATGCAACAAGCACACAAATGACAATTCCATTTGTAAAAAGCAGAAAGATGTGGTTTTTGGGGTGACTGCGCACACACATGGGCCACGCGGATAGCTTGCAGGGGCTCCAATCCCCATTACCACTTCACTTATCTCCTACTCCTCCCATTAATGTAGTACATTGGCACTAACCTAATCTCTCCACCCCAGAAGGGCATATGATACTGCTATGCACTTAAGTATACTGTAAAAGAGGAGGCCCCCTCATCACCACTGATGATCTCATATTTAATTATGATAATATATATGTTGGATTGTGTGCACAGATGTGCCTTGGTTGTTTATTTTAAATTTGAAAAATAAATAAAAACTATCCCAAAAAAATAAAAAATATATCCAAAGCAATTTATTAAAACGACCAAACTTAACAGGTAAACAAAAAAATTATACATATCTGGTAAGAGATAATAAGTCATGATTTTTTGCCACTTCAATAGACCAGGGCATTGAATCTGGAGTCCAAATGACACATTTAATAGCAAATGATCACAGGTAGGCCAACTGCAAACCTGTAGCTGTTAATGTTGCTTTGCTGTGTGTAAGAGAATCATGTGGGGTCAGCATTTTCACGCTGACATGCTCTTTGTTCAGTCAATGACCGCTCATAATCTTCCAGCGGAGCAAGGTGGGATAAGAGGTCGAAGAGGGCTCCACAAGACCAGGTATATCATTTTGGGACCTCACTGCAGCCTTAGATTTTGGCACCTAAAATGGGTGAAACTGTGGTCGCCAAAGTATTCTCATCACAGGCGTCACATTGCCAACTTTCGACTTTTGCATTTACTCATTTTTGGCAATTTAAAATTCTCCAACGGGGCAAGACTGGGAGCCATAGTCTGCAGGGGCAGATACCTTTTCTGGAAGTCTATGCTGAAGGTGGTCAAAACCAAACTTACTAATTTGGGGTGTTTCAAAGATGGTAGATTGGCAATTGTTCAAGAGAGAAGTTAGCCCTTCTAAGGGGTGGCCTACTAGGAAATCTAGGGATCCACATTTCCAAAGCATTGGAAACCCTGATGTGGTAGGAGCCAGCATGCCTATGGCAGCATCAAAATCAATTTCAAAACACCACCCCGATGCAATTCAATGGTTACTACCAGAATTCCTGCCAGATAGTTGCATAGTAAATGATAACAACTATTCTCACACTGCACATTCATGTGGCATTTAGGTCATGGCTCCTGCAGTTAACCTGCCACTATTGTTCAGCCAGGAATCTTACTGCAAGGTAGCTGCCTCAAAATGTCCTTACTTCAGAAGGTCTGATTGGTGTCAGTCACACTTTCCTCTAGAAAATCCATTTATAGTCGAGTAGGTGGTGGCATTATGCCAGGTCCAGACTGAAGACTATCCAGGTAAAGATGCATAACCTTTATCTTTGGGGTAGGCTTTCTAAACAGCTAGATTTTTGTGACGACGGGCTTTCTTTTCCTTAAGTCAAGTTAGTTAAATTTGTTTTTAATATTTGTAGCATCCTTTGACAAAAACAGAATGCTGCTCCACTATATGCAGTTAACGCTTTTCAGTCCCATTAGTGCAGAGAAAGCAGACTCGTGTTTGGCAGGTTTCATTTCTACACATTAAGCATCTATGCCTCATGGGCTCAGGTGGCTAATGCTAACAGTTACACATGTCAAAATGTCATCATACCCTACATCGAAACAAAGGTTTAAGATACTCAACTTGTAATACTCTGAAACCAACAATGGGGGGTGGGATGATGTACAGCAGAATACATAAAATCACATGCAGCAAACATAAGCTTATCACCCTAGTTAAAATGTAAGTGGAGGAACTGCATATCGAAGAGAGCCTGTAGACCCTCACTTTTTTTGTAGAGAAGAATACATGTTATGATACACATTTTGTATTAGAATACCTCCTTAAAATGTACCTGGGTGACAGGTGCGTAGAACCATCAGTAGACGTCTTGGAGCTCCAGAAAGCCTGCCATAACTTTTCAATATACTGGAACTGAAGGTTTATCACAACATCTAGAGTAGCCTGATAAAGAAAGAGAAAATACTACTAGCAACATCAGTATACTCAGTCTGTGCTTTACCTTTTTCAAATCTAGTTGGAAATCACTTGCAACTTAGAGAACTAGAATAAGCTGGCCAAAAGTCTCGGTTCATTTAATATTTTCTTTAGAGATAACCCTGTTGAGCATCCCTCCCCATGCCTACTCTCTACACCCACTTAAACCATCAATTGATCCCACTCCGTTTCTTAAAGTTTTGTCTGACATAGAAGACTGAAACATGACATCTGACACAATAACCTAAACCCCTACAGAGCATATTTTCTAAGCTACTAAAACTTTGAAATGCAAGATACTATAGAAGTTTCAACAGTGGAAGACCAACAATAAATTTGAATACATGTTCAGAACTTATTTCCAGGTGGAATTTCAGAGTGCTAGAAACATTTAGCTCTTATTTCCTCAGTTGAGGACAAAAGGGTTGTAGCTGGTGTTGGAGGGAAGTAACATAGGGAATTGCAGAAAACATTAAAATCATCGAAAATATAGCATTACTCGAGAAAGACTAAAGAAATTAAGGCATTTTGAATACAATAGGCTGGCTTACTGTTCCCAGTGTGCTAGGCCACCCAAAGCCATAGGCCCAAATGATTTGTGTACCACAGCCCAAGTTCAAATTTAGAATTGAAGTGAGGAATCAGTATTTACAAAGTAGGGATAAAACCCATTGATACAGTCTACTTACTTGTTTTAGTGGTGGTGTGTGGAAGGGGTTTAACTAGGAGTGTACAGCTACACAATTGTATGATGGGCAATGTTGCAACAAACAAAAGAATATCCAATTGTTTTTCACATATTTTGCCAGTGTCACTCTACAGACTAGCCATCCAAATATCAGTCTTAATCACGGTACTCTAGGGAAAGTAACACCAAAACTGCCAAGCCTGTTCCCCTGCACACAGAACTAGTTTGGCTTCCTTTGGCCTCCTCAGTGAGATGCATCTTGAGTGTTGTGGCATAGAGAGCACAGTACACACACCAGTTGCACTTGGGGCCTCTGCTATAGCAAACAAAAATTTGATACAAGAATGACAGAATTAATCTCTTCCACTTCATCACTTAGACCGCATGCCAGTTCCTTGTTTTCTGCCCGCCAAGCAATCCAGCCCCTTGCTTGATTTTTGCCCACCATGCCACTCTAAATGGCAGCCAACTATATGGAAATCCACTGTATTCTGCTCCTAAAAGATTCGTCGAAGAGAGAGGCGATTCTCAAAAGTAGTAAGGTAATAAGTTCTAGACAAACAAATTAATGACCTATAAGGTACCAATGAAGGACACTGTGCAAAGTACTGCTTCTTCTGAATTCCTTCAAATTCACTTAATAGCCATGTTATCATTAGGAAAATCCAAACTTTAAAATGTAAACTTCTTATAACCTTGTCTTTCAATCTCCGTGATGGAAGCGGGCTGAAGAATTTCCCCTCTCCCTGGTCAGTAAACATATGGTTGTTCTGGGAAAGGTTAAAGAGATTGTAAACCCCAAAATGTGCAAGGGTAAAACTGAGCAATCATACTTATGACGTTATTCAGAGGGAGACATTCAATTTTTTTTTAAAAAGGATGATGAAAGGGTGACCTAAAAAGGCAGAAGCAAGAATTTAAAAAGGGGGGTGGGGGGGGGGGGGGGGGGGGGAGGTGAAGAAAGGCGGAAAAAGCAATACAAAGGAAAAAAGGAAGGAGGATATGAATGAACCTGAGTGAAGTCTAGAGACCAGCGAGTCTGATAGATTTGTCAATGCACTTCCCAGCAGTACTGCAATGCAACGGTTGTTATTTGTGGACTCCATAAATAACATGTATCCTGGAATAGGTCTCTTGATGCCGTATAAAGAAAAAAAATATACAGATGCTGCAAAAGCAGCAGAAGAGAGGTTTCTGAAGTGAAAAAGGAAGTCTTTTGCGATTTTTGAAATTTCAATTGGCATGGTTACTTTCAGGTGTGTAAAGAATGTTCATTGTTTTCCTGAGACTCGTGGACCTGTAACTATTTGCCACCCCATTTCTTCAACCTAAATTAGGGAACAACAAATTAAAGTTCATCCACTGATTTCAATGTACTATTAAGAATGTATTTGACAAACCTACTGCTGAAGAGACTTGTTTTTTGCTTTTGGAATGCTTAGTTATTGTGGTTTGAGCTACTGGATAACTACATTTACACCTTTAAAAAGCTTTGACTTTATGTGGGGGAGGAGGAGGGGAGAGGGGAGAAGGAGGGATCCATGCTTTAGATTTCACGACGATATCGGTTTGTCCCTTGCAATTTCGTAACCTTATATGGTTTTTCAATGAAAAGATTTATATACAGAAAAAAGCTTTAACTTGCATACTAGATTGGGAATATCAATCTTCTTTGACTGTGATTTACTACATTTATCTGATTGCACACCAGGCATTCCAATCATGCCAAAGGGATAATGTGGATGCAACGAGGCAAGTGTGTCTCTGGGACCACGCGCCTTGCAGATGGTGCAGGTCAGATGTGCTGAATGGTTTGTTTCAGGGCTAGTATTTCACATTGGTGGCGCAAATCCTAGGCCAACTGTGATTCTACATTGTTCACAAATGTTTAATTTTTGCTGAGAGTCCTTTGGACATGCCTCTGGAGAATGGCTAGCAAAGTGAATCATTAAGTTAATTGGATGTGTACTCCATAAAGACACAGACCAGTCTCTACAACTAAAAATAAAAATGTACTTAAATCCTCCAATGAGATTAGACCAAATGAGTAAATGTAAAATATCTATACAGATAGTGATGACATCAGATACAGAACCTGTAACAGTGATGCTCTTACTTTATTGAAATGCAGACGTAGGACAATATGGGAGATTGGCCAATCTGATGCAATTTCTGCAAGGCAATCAGATCTGAGCTAAAGTCATCATGTGGAAAAATTGCAAATAAAGCCAAACTGATTCAGTTCATAAACCTATACTCTAGTCTTTCTGGGTAGATTAAAGTACCTGACAAAATCTAATTCATTTCTAAGTCACTGGAAAGATAATTTCAGAAATTTCTTTTAGAGGCTTTGGAAAAGACATTTGACCTGAAAGTGGGACTGAAAGAATATGCCTCTTTGACAACGAGACAATGATCAGAATCAATTGATATTATATTATAAGGGGAATCGAACTCTTGCAAGCCACCAGGATTCACAAATCCAGATCAGTGTGGTTCAGAGGCAGCAGCATACACTCAGTGGTACCCTCCATAGAAAATTTAGTTTGAAAAATATTTCAATTACCAATAAACAACAAGTGATGCATAACTGGTATCTTCCCCTTCTAGACATACATTAAAGAGCATGTCACCAAATGTGCCTCCTCTGATCAGTATGATAGAAAACCTCACTAGGGACAGGCTACACACGGATCATTTCATTTGGCATTCCTGAACCAGTCAGCATGCTATGTACCAAATCTATTTCGCTATTAAGTCCAAGACCTCTTCAGATCTGGTTCTCCCTTTGATACAGACAGGAGGGTTCTCATGAACCTTGGATAAATTCCATAAGAAATGGTCAAGAACTTAATGGAATTCATTTCTTAACTTAAGAGGCTTCATGTGTTTTTCATTAAGATGAGCTTGCCTCTCAATGTGTGCTGTGAAGTAAATGTCTAGCAGACAAAGCCAAATGAATTTGCAGTTTTTACAAAGTCAAAAACAGAATCCAGCAAAATCTACCTGTAGAACATATTAATACAACAGAAAATCTTCTG
Source organism: Triturus cristatus (assembly GCF_964204655.1). NCBI lineage: Eukaryota > Metazoa > Chordata > Amphibia > Caudata > Salamandridae > Triturus > Triturus cristatus. The sequence goes on along the minus strand of NC_140595.1, from coordinate 67,556,842 downwards.
TGCTTAGACTCACCAATCTCATTGTGGTCTCTAAACATTTAATCTTTGTACACTTAACCCCTTTTAATTGTTTGTTCTGCAAGATAAAAACTCCACTAACCTTTCATTGCTGACCATAGCATAAGACTACATTTTGGATTGTCCAGGAATGGTGTTAAGGGGTAGAGAAGGGATAAATGGGGTGGAGGGGCAATATATAATAAAAACAGTACCAAAAAAAAATTGAGTTGGCAAAAAAACACAAATTATCAGCAATTATGGTTTTGCAAGGTTGCCGTTTAGAATTTGTTAAACTCAATAACCTACAAACTAAATTATTAAATGACAGTTACCTCACAGTGCCGTCGGTAGAGAAGCTGCAAAGTTTTGATGTCGTCTACAACAATTCCCTCGGGTAAAAGCATGCTTCCCAAATCCAGAGGAGGAAAAACAGGAAAGACATGGGACACATCTAGCAATAAAATGGAAATGCATTAGGAGAAAGTAAAGGAACTAGTAGTACATTAGGATATAGAATAGAATTCCATTCTGGCAAAATAATGTATGGCACTGTTGGATCATTCAACTCTTTCTTCCGCTAATCACCATGTCCAGGGTAAGTCTACATGAATGGCCACCTTTGAAGTGGGCTGGATTTGTCATGGTGCAATGAAAAGGAAATAAAGACCAGGGAATTCATGGAGTCAAGGACGAGAAATTGAAATAGGAAAACTATTGGAGCCATCACCGCAGCATAGCCCTGCCTCCCGTAAGTGCATTAGTTTTAACTTAGGGCATTTGTAGATTTAAAAACTGTCAGCAAACTGGTCTGGATCAGAAGCATTTTTCAATCACAAGATACACCATTGTGTACATGCACTTTATAAGTCATTGATTTTTGCGGTCACACTACAGACCGCATTAGCCAAAACTAATGCTTTACTATACTTTAACATACAGTGAATTTTGGGTCTGTCTCTTGCTTTGATGGCTTTCCTCCAACTCTTATCTGTCCTGAACCCTGAAGCATCTAGGTTTCAATCTCTTGCTTTCCAAATCATTACTCACCACAGTGATTCTCAACCCGCCCCACCGCCTCCATATTGCTATCTCCCTTCCGGCCCTACGCCTCCATTTTGCCTCTCCTCCCTTCCCCCTCAAATGAGAATGATCTCTCTTTCTGTGGGGAGGCATGCTGAAATTCGTTTGTATGCTTTTAGGAGGCTGTCATGTGTGGGCCATGTCGGAACAATTTAAACATTATACAAATTATTATGATGATACCCTCCTAATTTGCCTCATGTCTGCGTCAAGACTCATTGTGACATGAAGTAAGCAAAATAAATCAAAAAATCTGCCTCTATTAATTTGTCAGCGCTTGCAACACTATTCTAAATGCACTGGCAAAGCCAATACAAGCAATGAACAAGCACTGCCAAAGCAAGACTGATTTGCTTTGCAAATGCTAGTTTTCCTATTGTTACAATCATAAAAGTTATATGACCCCCGAAGCAAGACTGGGAGACATTCAATATTTGATCTCAAAATTAGAAACATATTTTGAAGATTAAGCTGGGTGCTTCCCAAAAAAGGCTCCGTCTACTCAACAAACAAATTGACCATATGAAATTTGCTACCACCCGTAAACCCATGTGAAACTTATAAAAACATATTAAGCACTGTTTCAATCACCCCAAACTTTGCCTTTTGGTTCCGGGAGTCGGATTAGAAGAACAGTGGAACTATATCTTATTAAAAAGGTACAGTCTGCCCTGCTTTAGTTGCATAGTAGGTAAAGCAAAATACTTTAAATTCCTTTAAAGGATAGACAGGAGGGTTGAGAATGCCCAAAGTCCATCACCTGTTAAAACTGAAGGCTCAAAGTTTTGTCCAGCTACTGCCATCATCAACAATCCACAGTTTGAGTCAAGCCTTCTCCTGCATCTCTAAGAAGTGTGGAACCCACACATAAGAGCCTCGTACTCACTTGAATTCCACAAGAAGATGAAGACCTGGCTTCGAGTAATCTCACTACGCCATTAAGTTTGGCTAGACTCACACCTGCTCAACGCCAGGATACCCTCCAGAGTGATAGTGCATAACAGTTGTAAATAATCATGAACGAAAAAACGATGAGTGTCTTACCTATAAACTGCTGGTGATGCTGGCTCTGGGCTGCCACAGACTGCTCCGGAGTTATGTGATGGCTACTGTGGGATGCATAGTCTCCCATACCATCCATCTTCTGTGTTGGTCTGTATCTAGACAAAAGCGATTTTATTATTCATAATGTACTTTATTTTGGCAGTTGCCACAAAAGCAAATCAATAAGTTACAACTATACAAATCATTGAATAAAATCACTTAGACACAGCAAGTAGAATATAAAATAATTGAGACGTTTGTAAATATCCACAATTAGAATTAGCAGCATATAGAGGAACATGACTTGTAAACATTAAAAATAATAAAAAGATTTTTTTAAAACTACAATTAAAACTATAAGCCTATAGGGGGAGCATGACAATTTTCGGATGCAAAAGTTTATTCCAACCAGCACTTCCTATAGTTTTACACAGTCTATGTGCTATAAACTAGGCATTGATAGAGCAATCTTTTTCTGTCTGTGTCTCCACATGTATAGAAAAAACCAGGAGACGGAAAAGACGATTGGTTGAACTGTGTCTGACCTGAATACCCTAGCTGCACTTTTGTAGTTCCTGATGCCCATGTTGCGACATAAAGGCAGGATTCATTTCCACCTATGTGCATGATACTGCGGACAAAAGTACAGGACATGTTCCGCTGTTCCCTTAACCTCTGAGCAAAACGAGCAGCTTAAATCAGGCTTTGCATCAGTGAGGGCGCGGCAACACTTTGCAGTAAAGGATCTAAGTTGCAAAGTCCCAAAACGGAACTTAATATATGAGGTCTTAGCACCCGGAGGCACAATTGTGTCCATATACCTTTCCAGAAGATTAGTATCTTTAAAACCCAAAAAGGTAGAGGTTAAAGTGCCTGCCCTCTCCCCCCCAATGCTGGTGCAATCCACTGTATGTGTCTCAAGTAACGCTCCTTGAGCGTAAGCTTGGAAGTACCACCTGATGTTTCTGGATGGACCCACATGTCGCCGCACCCAATCTCCTAGAGTGAATTCTTAATATACCCCAGCCAAGGAATTTTAATGGCCAGGGAAGTTTCTAATCTCTTCCAAGCCCAGCTGATAGGGTAAACATCTATGGAGGGCCATATCCTCCTCCAGTACATTAAGGGTCTAAGTTTAACTTTATGGGTGATTTTTATTTTTTAATGAGGACAAAAAAGTAATACTAGCATGTATGAGCAATGCTCACAAAATATTTTCAAATATGTACTCACATCTAGAGTAAAAACTGCTTCCAAATTATGGAACATCTTTAGATCCAATAATATCACAACAGACTGTGGTTAGTTAAGAAATGCACAGGTGTGGCTAAATAAAAGTCTGAAAAAGAAGCCTATTAAAATATATAGGCACAGTGTAGTTCTACGTTGATCACAGTTTCCATAGGAAGAGTGTTTCTCTTTTCCCAATTACAATGGTGCAATTTAACAAATCTTCACAAACCTTTCAATAAAGAAATTTCATCCACCTCAGCTTTTTCCTGGCAAGTTTTGGGATGATCGTCAAGCAGGGATAGAAAAAAAAGGAAGAGTCCCAAAACACGTTTTTGAGCGATGCATTTTCCATAGGAAAAATTAGGCAATACAAAGAAAATGGCTGAACAGAATTATACCAAATTTGAAAAAAAGCTGCATCTCGATCCAGGAAGTGTTCTTTTTGTGATTTAGCGTATATCGGTTCTGTATTTTTTGAAACCTTAAGGTTAAAAATGTATAGATATATTGACAGTTGATTTTGCAAGACTACCGCAGGACTGCAAATCCAAAAACCGGAGCTGGTGCCTTTTCCATCGGCCAGATCCCTCAAGTGATTTGATCGACTGGCCGCAACATAAAAGAAAATGTAGCAGCTGTCATTACAGGACACGGGATTCATTCTGCAGTGTAACTTTGCGACAGATCGAGAAAAAAAAAATGGGGTGTGGTCTGTGGCCGGTGAGTAGCTCATCCTGTTGGCCCCTAGGTGGAAGGCGGGAGTTTGGATACAGGACAGTGCAGCAAGTGGTAGTTCGCAAATTTATTGTACCATAATCTGATATTACTTTACGTTAACAAAAATAAATATTAGGAATTCACTGAAACAAAACAAAGGTTAAAGTGGATATATATGTGAGGAAAGTAGTAAGATTTTAACTTGCGGTAAAAAAAAACCTACACTAGAGTTTAAAAAAACAAAAAAACCAAGCATTGGCATAGCCAATAGGTCTCGCCTTTGGGACCTTATAAGTGTTTAGCCATGCAACAGTTAATATTGTTGCAATAAGGATATTGTGCTGCATAACTAAATACTTATAAGGTCCCAAAGGCGAGGCCTATTGGCTAGGCCAATGCTTGTTTTATTTGATGGGGTGTGGCTTACTGGGTGGAAGTTTGGGCTTGTGCGCAGGGAGGGACCTGCCAGGTTTCTCAGTGGGCACTTTGCAGCTGGCTGCATGTCCATGGGTGATAAAAGAAGGGACAGCAGCATGTTTTCCCCTGCCAAATTAGTTTTTCTGTCCCTCGAAGATGATTTTGCTGGGACGGAGTCTGTAGTTTTACTTACACTCACTGCTGACACCGGCATGGCCCATACGACATATTTACCACACGCAAAATGTGTGTGTCGGTTATGAAATTGCTCTTTACATAACGTTATCTTTCTTGCATTCTCAAAGACAGGGGTAGCAATCCCGCGACCACAACATGGAGCGTGTAACCTGGAGGCCGAGCGTCAGTGGGGCGAGAAAGGGCTGGTTAGATAAGAGCACCGGTGGGCGGCGCGAATTACGCAGCGCCTATGCGTCGTCGGGCAGTGACGGTGAGCGCCAATAACAGACGGAGGGGGCAGTCCTGTTGGCAAACGGAGATAGGATAGGAGCTCCCCTGGAGAGTTGTGACCAGTCACTGAAAACAAGTTATTCGTTGAGGGACAGCTTCCTCGTGAGGTGCAGTGACAGGATTTTTTTATTTTTACTGCACTATTACGCATAAATGATCCGGCACACTGCGTGCTGTAACATCGCTACAGACATTTCCGGAGCTGTCGTGTTTTGTCAGATGTGAATATCCGACCACAAACGTATTAGAGCACAAAGCCTAAAGTATTAAAAAAAAGATATAACAAGTAAAGCAAGAAGAGCGACCAGGCCGGGAGTTGTGTGGCACGCAATTAAATAAACAAGTGAGACAGATGTGAGCGAGTTACACCAGAGACTTCACGAGACAGACCTCGACGGCGCAGCGAAAGTGAAAGTAATTAGCAGAGGCAGAGAAGGAAACCGATCTTCAATGCAGTAAGGGAGGGGGAGGAGCGGGGGAGAGAGGGGAGGAAAGCCGGCCATGAGAGTAAAGGAATGCTAGAAACTAGGATAGCAGCTGTGCGCGTGCACGACATCGCGAATGCAAGCTGGAGGCCTGAAAAAGCCACTAGGTTAGCACTTCCAAAACCCGCTTACTAAAACTCTCGCCAGAGCAACGCTAAGGCGCTGGCTCAGGCGAGACCTAAAAAACCACTGAAATACGGCAGTTATACGTTATTGATATATGTACAACTTAAAACACTGATGTACGGTTTATGATCTCACACATTACATCACTGATGACATCTAAATTCTATGGCGGTGCAAGTTATACTTGGATTAGTTACGTTTAACTGGTGAATGTGAGTAGTTTATTGGTCTTAAAGAACAAGTTACTTACCTTCGGTAACGATGTATCTGTAAGAAACATTAGTTAGTTAGATTCCTCACCTTAGAATATCCCCAGGCGTCAGACTGGATCCGGAAAGATTTTTGTAGCAATACCCCTTGCGCGTCGCTAGGCGTCGCCTGCGGCTCCGCATCCGTCGTTGGCGTCGTGCGCCGGAATGACATCGGAGTACTTAGACGCCGCCCTCGCGCGCGGACGTCAGTTCTTGTACATAGCTTTCCGCGCCAGGGACGCTGAGCCATGCAAGAGACCGACACTGGTGCCAAAAAAGCTAGGGCCCTGAAAGGGAGAACCTTAACCCTAGATGTCGGTTCGCAGAACGGGGAGGCTTGGTGGGTCGGTGAGGAATCTAACTAACTAATGTTTCTTACAGATACATCGTTACCGAAGGTAAGTAACTTGTTCATCTGAAAGAAACACGTTAGTTAGATTCCTCACCTTAGAATAGATACCAACCCCGGAGGTGGGCCTGCGAACCAAGATCACACCAGAAAGTCCTGGCGAACAGAACGGCCAAAGTGGCCATCTCTCCGGTCTTGGCGGTCCAGGCAATAGTGCTTGGCGAACGTGTCGGTGAAGCCCACGTCGCCGCCTGACAGATGTCCTGCAAGGGGACTCCCCGTCCCAGGGCAGTTGTCGCCGCTGTGGCCCGGGTGGAATGGGCTCGCAGCCCAACAGGAGGGTCCTTTTTCGCCAAAGAATAGCAGAGTTTAAAACACAACACGACCCATCGCGAGATGGTCCGCTTGTGCACAGCTTTACCCTTCTTCACACCTACATATCCAACAAAAAGTTGGTCGTCCACCCGGAACTGGTTTGTGCGGGCCAAATAAAATGACAGCACACGTTTTGGGTCCAGACGGTGGAGCCTCTCTTCATCTTTTGAAGGATGCGGAGGCGGAAAGAAGGTGGGCAGCGTGACAGATTGCCCAATGTGAAAGGGAGTCACGACTTTAGGAAGGAAAGAAGTACGGGTCCTGAGGACAACCTTATCAGGATGAACCGAAAGGAAGGGAGGCTTAGCTGACAGAGCCTGGAGCTCACTCACCCGCCTAGCGGAGGTGATAGCCACCAGGAAGGCAGTTTTCAGAGTCAGTAGACGAAGTGGACAGTTGTGAAGGGGCTCAAAGGGAGCGCACATCAGAAAAGTAAGAACAAGGTTCAAATCCCACTGAGGCATTACGAATGGAACAGGAGGGAACATATGAGTAATGCCCTTGAGAAAACGTGTGACAACAGGGGACTTGAAAAGAGAAGGCTGATCAGGAAGCCTTAAGAAAGCAGAGATTGCAGCAAGATAACCCTTCAAGGTGCCCAGAGCAGAGCCCTGCTGGGCCAAAGAAAGAAGAAAGAGGAGAACATCAGAAAGAGGGGCAGAAAGGGGATCCACAGCCTTTGCTGTGCACCATGCCACAAATTTGTTCCACCGGCAGGCATATCCCGTCTTTGTGGAGGGACGCCTGGCTGCCAGAATGACATCGCAGACTTCAGGAGGCAAGTCAAATGGCATCAACTGCCGCCACTCAATCTCCACGCATGGAGGTGGAGGCTGGACAGGTTCGGGTGGAGGACCGTCCCCTGCTGCTGCGACAGAAGGTCCTCCTGAAGAGGCAGTCGTATCGGGGGATCGATGGACATACTGAGTAGCTCGGGATACCAGTACCTTCGTGCCCAATCCGGAGCCACCAAGATGACTTGGGCCCGGTCGCGCCTGATCTTCTTCAGCACTCTGGGCAGAAGTGGTATAGGCGGAAAGGCGTAAAACAGATGGCAACTCCACTCGCGACGAAAAGCGTCTCCGAGCGAGTGCCGCCTTGGAAATTCCAACGCGCAGAACTGCTGACATTGCGCGTTCTCTTTGGTGCCGAATAGATCTAACCAAGGCTCTCCCCACTGCAGAAAGAGATCTTGCGCCACGTCCGAGTTCAGACGCCATTCGTGATCCATCATGCACCAGGGGCTGAGTTAGTCTGCTCTGGCGTTCAGAGAGCCCGCCAGATGTTGAACCACCAGGGTGATGCCCTGATGTTCCAGCCATGTCCAGAGGCGCAGAGCCTCCTGACAAAGGGTCAACGACCCCCCCCCGCTCTGTTTGTTGCAATACCACATGGCGGCGGTGTTGTCCGTGAACACCTGCACGACACTTCCCCGGACAGAGGGAAGGAAGGCTTTCAGTGCAAGTCGAATCGCCCTCAGCTCCAATAGGTTGATATGGAGCTGAGTTTCCGCCGGAGACCAGTCCTCTGATCTCCGCCTCTCCCATATGCCCCCCCCCCCCCCCATCTCAGGAGGGACGCATCCGTCACTACGACATGCTCCGGTTGGGGTAGGGAGAGGGATCTGCCGCTGACCAAATCGCGATTCGTGAGCCACCACTGCAGCTGGTTCGCAGTGCCCTCTGAGATCAGGACATGGTCGGACAGGTTGCCGCGATGCTGGGCCCACTGAAACTTCAGGTCCCACTGCAGAGCCCGCATCTGCCACCTGGCATGAGGTACCAACAGGATGCAGGAGGCCATCAGCCCCAGAAGCCGCAGCACCAACCTGACCGAAACCCAGGACAAAGGCCGGAAGATGGAAATCAGGGCCTGAATGTCCCGGACCCGCTGTTCCGGCGGATAGACCCGGAACTGCGCCGAATCGAGAACCGCTCCTGTGAGAGGTTGGCCTGGCATATGCTGTTCCTAGTTATAGGGACACCTTGCACCAGTCCAATTCGACTCCTATTGATGATAGGTTTAAGACAACCTTTAAAGAAAGCTATCCTAGTGGTAGCTGTGGAGAGCAGCCTTCAGGCTAAGTCTTGAAGGAGTGTTAAGCTTATTGTTTTACCATAATAACCTCTTGAATAACCAAATGAAAGAGTAGCCCACACAGGTATATATATAAAATATATGTATTTATTCTAGACAGAATCCCACAGTCACTTTATGTGGCTAGTGGCAAAGTTACACTTCAAACAAGCATTTATAAACACAATAAATAGCACAGAAATCAATGGGCCCCAGGGGGGGACCAAACCATATACTAAAATAGTGGTATAAGAACCACGACAATTCTACAGGCAATGCCTAGGGCATTCAGGATCGCTGGCCCCTTCGGAATCCACCCACAGTTAAGGGGAAGGGGACCCACGGGAGGCGTGTGCAGTGCGAGAAGTTGCTATCGGGATCGCAATGTTAGCCTATGGAGAATGTCGAGGTTGAATAATTAAGGTTTAAGGACACTTCTAACAACAGTACAAAGTTAAGACTTGAGACTTAAGGCTTTGGAGAGCCCACCACCATGGAAGTACCGAAGTACCACTGTTACCTGCCCCAGGGAAGCCGGGTGCATAGGTCGATTCTGGTGTCGGGTCGCGGGCTGATTTTCTATGGAAAAGTAGTCCAAACTGCTGCTAGTTGAAAGCGTCGTTGAAGTCGTGAAGATTAAAGTTGAAGAGAAGATAAAGATGAACCTGAAAGCAGAGGGGACAGAGTCTGGGTCACAGCACAGTGACCAGGGAGCTCACAGGAAGGAACTCGTGGATGTCGGGTGCTTCAGGTGTGGAAGGTACAGCTGGGCTCTGCAGTCACGGACTCCGGGAGGCTTCAAGGAAGGCCAGCTTCTGGAGGGCAACTGTCCCACGTCGGCTGAGGGTCGCTGCGGTGTTAGTGTCCCGATTGGATCCACTAAGCATTGGCAACCGCAACCCACGCAAGATGAACAAAGCAGCTGCTGGTGCAGACCCACGAGGTCTGAGGGTGCTCTCCTTTGCAGGGAGCGTAGAGCAGGCCTGGAGCAACCAGGGGAACTCTTGGAAAAGAAGATTGCCCTCCGTCAGGGCCCACAAGTCGAGAGACAAGGGACCGCGGAAGGCAGCAAAATGGAGTGCGTAAAAGGGCTCCCACGGGCCACCTGGAGCGGGCCAGGGAGCTGAGAGTCGGCACAAATGCTGCTGGATGGTTGGCTCAGAAATGGGCCAAAGCACAACTTCCCCACTGGTCGGGGTCGTGTGCTGGACAAGAGGTGGCCGGTGTCTCGGGGTATGCGGGGATCTCGACACCCACGTGGTCCAGGGTGCTCAGACTTGCTGGGCACACTCACAGGACGCTGGGATGCACTGGAGACCCACCTCGAGGTTGCTGGAAGGCGTCGAAGGTCGTGAGAGCAACGAAGTTCCAACCGGGTATCTTGTAGTCTTTTAGGTGCCTGCCAAGCAGGGGGATAACTCCTTTATCCCAAGGGAGATTTCTTCAGTCAGCTGGGCAGCAGCTCGTCGAAGGTCAGTTCTGTGAAGTCCTGTACGAATCTAAGGCTCTAGGGCAAAGTTATTCCCATATATCCCCAAGATTAGGGGATGGTCCAAAATAGAGCCTACCAATCAGAGTAGAGGCGGGAAAGGGTGGCTACACCCACTCCCCTTTGTGTGTTTCCCGCCTGGGCGAGGGGCAGGATGCCCCTGAACCGGTTCCAGGCGGTGTATGCAGAATTGGGGCTCTGCAGCTGCCTACGTGCAACTCTGAAAGGACATTTGGTGCACCCACCCTGTTCCAATCCACATATCCTGTCTGGGGAGGTGCTGGCACCTCCCTGCCACAGGAGCCCTATTGTCCAGATGGTGAGGCTGGGGTTTTCCCCAGCAACAGCCAGCCAGAGTCGTGTAGGTGGCGAACAGTAGCCATTTTGTGGTACATGTGCACTTTTAAGTTGGTGTCCAAATTCTACCGCTTTTCCCATATCACCCTCCTAGCAAGGGGGAATCGTGCCCCCATGCCCATGGCTGGACTGGGGGTATGATTCCTTCATGTTTGACACCAAACATGATATGGTTCTGTGTAGCCATTCCTAAGTTACAGCGATGACGCAATAACTTATAATGCGGTTAAGAGTATATGGTATGGCTACACTACAAACAACCCAGTAACGATTTTACGAAGGTTGCAGAGAGGTCCTACTCACGTAGGGGTCCCCCCTCACACATACCTCAGCACCCAGCCCTGTAGGATTACCAGGGCCTGCCATAGGGGTGACCTATGAGAGTATATGTGTTGTAATGGTATGGGACCTACATCCCTGTAAGGGGTGCTAGCACCACCTTACCCAGGCTACAGTAGTGGCCTGGTGGTGTCAGCTTGGGTGGCTGTCCCAGGGTGGCACAATAAGTGCTGCAGCCCTGGTAGGCCTACTGGGGGACCCATGCCCTGGGTACCTAGGGTACCATCTACAAGGGACTGGTAGGGCATGCCCAGCATCCAATTATGTTTGTACCTAGAGTACTCACAACAGTTTTAGGGAGAAAGCAGATAGGCTGGGGTCCTGGATAGCAGGATCCCAGCCAGACTAGTCAAAAACCACTTAAATACCAGGCAAAAAGTTGGGGGCAACCATTAATCAGATTCCACTCTCCTACAGCTCCGATGAAAAGGAGCTTCTGGGAGGGACTCCGGTGCGACTTCGGCACATTGATGGAGAACCCCAGCGAGTGCAGGAAGTCGGCCGTAGTCTGGAGGTGGGAGACGACTTGCTGGGGAGAGCCCGCCTTCAACAGCCAGTCGTCGAGATAGGGGAAGACTGGAACCCCCAATCTGCGCAGATGAGCTGCGACCACCGCCATCACTTACGTGAACACCCGAGGGGCACTGGTGAGGCCGAAGGGGAGCACGGTGAACTGAAAGTGCTCCTGACCCAACGTGAACCGTAGGTAACGCCGGTGGGCCGGCAGGACGGGGATGTGAAAATAAGCGTCCTGCAAGTCCAACGCTACCATCCAGTCTCCAGGGTCTAGGGCAGCCAGAACCTGAGCTAAAGTGAGCAGTTCCGGAGGAAGGCGTTGACGCTCCTGAGGTCCAAGATCGGGCGTAGGCCCCCTGTGCCCTTCTTGGGAACCAGAAAGTAGTGGGAATAACAACCACATCCTACTTCTGGACCAGGAACGCGCTCGACGAGAGGGCCGAAACTTCCTCTCGTAGAAGATGCAAATGATCCCCCGACATACGATGGTTCAGCGGTGGCATGGCTGGAGGGGTCGTCACGAAGGGGAGGGAGTAGCCCCTTCGGACGATTTGCAGCACCCACCTCTCCGACGTGATGGAGCGCCAGTGGAGCAGGTGATGGCGAACTCTGCCGCCCACTGGTGTTGAATGGGCCTGAAATCTCGGACTAGGAGGGCTTTGAGGCGGATGCTGCCAGGGTGGATGTGGACTGACCGGCACGTTGACCTCCAGTACCGCCCCGGCGGAATCCACGTCCGCGACCACGTGCAGGTTGGTTCTGCGGCCGGTGGCTGGGCGGACATGAGGAGGCGCCCCTTCCTTGGCCACGAAAGGGACGAAAGGCGGAAATTTGCGGCCGCGGGCCGAAAGACCCAAGGACTTGGCCGTGGCCCGGGAGTCCTTGAACCGAGCCAGCGCACTGTCCGCCTTCTCACCAAAAAAGCGAGTGCCATCAAAGGGCATGTCCATGAGGGAACTCTGGACATCCCCCGAAAATGACGTGGACCTCAGCCAGGCGTGACGCCGAAGCGCCACCGTGGTGGAAATCGCCCGACCCAGCAAGTCCGTGGTGTCAAGTCCACACCGTATGGCATGCCGTGCTGCATCTCGACCGTCAGCAAGAGCTTGAGAGTGAGTCGTGTCCGGGCCTCCACCGGACACAAGGGCAGCACGTCCTCCACCGTATTCCACAGAGAGTGGGAATAACGGCCCAAAAGGTAAGCGGTATTTAAAGACCGCAGTCCCAAACTCAGGGACGAGAACAGTTTCTTGCCAAACTGCTCCAACCTCTTGGATTCCCGATCCGGAGGAGCGGACGGGAAGGAGGATTGGGAGGTTGAGGCCTGGATAACCAGACTCTCGGGGGTGGGGTGTTGGGAGAGGAAACTGGGGCAGCCCGGAGCAGGGCGGTGGCGCCGGGCAACGTTCCGGTCCACAGGAGGGTCTGTGGAGGGCTTGGACCAAGTGCCCTGCAGAACGTCAATGAGGGCCTCATTAAACTGCAGCAGAGGCTCAGTGGAGCTTGCTGTCGGTTGAAGGGTCTCAGTGAGGACGTTAGTCCTCACGGCCACAGCAGGCAACTCCAGCCCTAGGGCTTCGGCCGCCTTGCGCAGCACCACTCCTCCGAGGCCACAGTCGGAGGAGAGATGAAACCAGCGTCCAGGGAGGTATCCAGACCGCTGGCATCCCCCAATTCCTCTGCCCAGTCCTGAGAAAGTTGGGCCTGAGCGGCCATAGGGTCATCATACCCCTCCCAGTCGCCCTCGTCATCCAATTCCCGATAAACAGGAGGAACGATCGGAGCCGGGCAGTAGATGAAGCGTTCACCAATCGGCGCCGGCAGTGGTGCCGGGCGGCGCCGTGCTGGCATCGGACCTGGACCGGGGCTAAACTGGGGAACGACGTCGTCCGGGGACGGCGTCGGAGGTGGAACCGGTGTCGGCGGAGGAGGCGTCATGAGGTCGACCGGCGTCGACCGAGATCCAGGCCTGGATCCCTCGGGGACCTGCGGCGTCGGGGCCGGAGCCATCGACGGCACCGGAGCCGCTGGCACGCGAAGTCGCCCAGTCGAACCTGCGGGGCCCGAAGGCGCGCCTAGAGGCGTCGACAGCGGAGCCAGGCCCCTCATGGCCGAGAGGAAGGCAC